>NC_141175.1:98972500-99635000 GCF_055505025.1 Bos grunniens | reverse complement strand
GTGTTTAATGTGTCTGAATATTTTTCTCAAACGATCTCAAACCAACAAGCCTGATTTATGGCTTTAACTCTGAATCCGTTATATGAAAAAGAAAGGATATTCGTAGGTTGCTTGATACCTAGGTTGAGGAGATCCCCTGGAGCAGGAAATGGCAACCTGCTCCAGTGTTGTTGCCTGAAAAATCCCACAGACAGAGGAGCCTGGCGGGCTGCAGTCTATGGGGTCTCCAAAAGAGTCTGACGCGACTGAGCACACACACAATAGAGTCCAAGGAAAAAATAATTTAAACAAGGCAAGCAGAAGGACTCTTCCAGACTTGCTTGTGGTTTAAATGATCTGTGACTAGAACGAAAAATAAAACACATGTAAAACCAAGATTTGACCAATATGGTTGAATAATAATTTTGATGTAATTGAATCCTATTTTTCATTTCTTGCTATAGAAAGATTTTTACATACTTCTGGGAATTTTCTAGAAATTTGTGAAATGCTTCTTTTCTTAACAGTCCCTATACTTACGGCTTATCTTTAGTGAACCGCCAAGAGTGGCGCTGTCTTCATTAGGCTATTTACCAGCTCATGTCCTGCTAAGCAAGACTTTCTTTTAACCTGGAGTAAGGCTATACGCTTACTTGGTTGTTGAGAAGCAAAAGGTAACTTTTCGTATTCATTCTATTCTTTTATTTTTTTTGGCCCTGCTGCAAGGCTTCAGATTCTTAGTTCCCTGACCAGGGATTGAACCTGTGTCCTTGGCAGTGAAAGCTGGACATGGGCAATGAGAACCCTAAGGGAATAACCAGGAAGAATTGGAAAGACATCTTCTCTAGTCATTTCATAATCCAATAAAAGTAAATGACATCCTGGCACTATCTGAAATGCACTTGGCAATTACGGTTTGGCGTCAGATTGCAGAACTTACCTGCAAAACGAAGCATTTATTTAATTTTAAACAGTAGAAAAACTATGACATTTATTCATTTGCCAACTCTAAAAGTATAAAAATGTAAAATCGCTTCAAATTGTGATACATAATTTTTAAATGTATTCTACTTGGGTAATTGTATTGGGGCCAGCTGGTATGTTAAAGTTTTGTGAGCAATTTTATTTTCTTTATTTTAAACTGAAAATTGTTCTGTTTAGAGATTTTTCTTTTTTAAAAAAGTCTTCTGTACATGGGTATCTGCTTTATTCTAAAATTAGCTTTCAAAAGAAATTAATAGTAAAATAATAGTAGATAAAAAATATTTAAAATTTTATTGTATACCTTCAGTAAGGTCGGATCTTTTTTTTTTATACTAAGAAATGTGTCTTTTGGTCACATCTCTCTCTCTGCAGCCTGTGGGAATCCCAACTAAAGCTCTTGCTTGGCATTGGAAATAAGAAAGTTGGAAATATTTTGCTGGACAAATTATGATGAAAAAATTTAATTAAAAAAAGAAAAAGCTTTATTTACATGAGATTATTGTCACCAAAGAGGGTGGCATTATCTTTCTAAATTGCCAGGAAGTGTTTCAAACCATGAGAGACCTTCACTGGGTCTATCCTGAACTAACTTCTATGACAGCAAAAGTACAGAAGCAAAATACCCACCAAAGTACTCTTATACCTCAAGTAGAGTTGGAAACGTAGCCTGATAAGGAAGGAGGATAAACTGGGTGATTATAAACTGAGCAGATTCCTTGGGAGAAGGCTCCCTACAAGGTCCAGCTAGGTATTTCTTGAGTCAGTTAGGGAGGTAGTATTTTGTGTTAGCTGGTGAATATTTACAAACTTATTGGCTAATATGAGTAATTTAGGCCAAACTCTTTTCCCCCAATCCTTTTTCTAAATTATCCAGATCTAATTAAAATTATGAGTTAGGCTTACTTTATTTTATTTTATTTTTAATTGAAAGACAATTGCTTCACAATATTGCATTGGTTTCTGCCATACATCAACATGAATCTGCCATGGGTACACATATGTCCCCTCCCTCTTGAACTTTCCTCCCTCCTCCCACCCCATCCCACACCTCTAGGTTGTCACAAGGCCCCAGTTTGAGTTCCCTGGGTCATATGGCAAATTCCTACTGACTGTCTATTTTACATATGTTAGTGTACCTGTTTCCATCCTACTTTCTCCATTCATCCCACCTTCTCCTTCCCCAACTGTATCCGTAAGTCTGTTCTCTGTGTCGGCCTCTCCAAAGCTACCCTGCAAATGGGATCATCAATACCATCTTTCCAGGCTTCCTTTTGGATGTAACAACTCCTAAACTTGTGAAAAAGTCTTTTTTAGTGAGAAGAAATATACATGGTATGTGTGTGTGTGTATGTACACATGTGTGTTATGTAGTAATGTCATAAATAAGGCCACAATTAAGCTATAGTGTCTGCGTGTGCCTGCTCATTTAATGAGTTTCTATGTTCAGAAAGAGACTTTACAGTAGAATTCTTCTAGGTGTCTAATTCCATAGTTTACATTCAATCTGAATTCTATTCTGTAGATACTTGAGAATAGCTCTACTGTGTTGTCACTGAGACTAGTAATAGAGTATAGAAGGGAATCATAAGTGGTGTCTTTTAAAAGCACAATAAAATGACAGAATGAAAAAGAACTGTGAGTGGCATAGTGATAGGTTAACTGGAGAATTTTTTTTTAAACAAACACAACCATGTTTTACTAAAATAAATAATGGAGCTTATGGGATCAGTCCGCAGCATTGAAATGCAATCTCATATTCTGTCGCCCATGGGGTAATTACATGACTCAGTCCTCCAGTCTTGCAGCTGAGCCAAAGCAGATTTTCAGGGAGTGAGGGGAGGTTGGCCTGGGATTCCTTTTGCTTGGCCTTCGAGCTGCTGAGTTAGAGTAGAGATGGGTGATTTCCTAACTGCTCCATAAGGCCATCTCCTTAACCAGGAGGGAGACATTCAAGAGTAAAGAGACAGTCCTGGTGTGGCTCTGGCCTGAATCAGGTCTAAAAACTAAAGAAATGAGAGAAACATTAAGAATGAAGTTTATGTAACTTCATCCAAGAGATCTGGGGAGGCTATATTGAACAGTTGGAGCCAAGGTTCCCTTCTAGGGTCCTTTTGGGTATAAACGGATGTCTTCTGTTTAATTTTTCATTATTTTTTTGAGAAAGAAAAATTATTTGCATCCCTTTTACAGTTATCACGCATCTTGAAGGAGAAAAATAGTATCTCACTACTGTCTTTGAAAACACTAAATGTACAGTGAAATATTTTTATCCTGAGAGGTTAATACTGTCTGGGTGTTTGGAGTCACATGTTCGTGAGTGTAAGGAATCCTAGTCTGGTTTCTAATTTACTACAGATTCAGAAATACATGTGTTGACCTGTGTGCTGGAGATCAACAGACCAGTGTTCAATGGAGAACACAGGAAGTGACACAGAGAAACAGAGCTGGGACACCTGTCTGGGCCTCTCTTGACCCAGCATGCTTAACTAATTTTTCTGTGATCTCTGACCCAGATTTCCACCATTCCACAGGGATTTATATCTTTCATCCCACAAATCCTACACCTGCATTCAATTAATGAAACAAAACTCAACTTTGTTATCTGGTGAACTGAGCAATGAGAGCCATTGAGACAATTGTTTTATTATTGTATTGACAAATTATCCTATTAACAACTGGCTACTACAAAAATCAATTAAAATCTTGGCTGAGGAGCTGGAGCATCGTTGGGTAAGTAGAAGCGGGAATTAAATAGTGAGTTGATAGTTTTTAAAAAATATAGTCCATAAATAAGCAGCGACCAGATCAAAACCAGAAATTTATATTGAAAATAAGAATACTAAATTATGACAGGGCATATGGAGCTGTTCAGTATTTTGTGTCATTTTATTTCATGCTGATATACTTGCATGAATAGCAATGCTTTACTTCCTCCAGTATCTGTTTCTAAATATTTCATTTCTAGTGATTCCTTACTATAATATTTGATAAACTACTTTGTGAAATATTTAATATGTGGAATGAAAAAATTGGATCATTGAGCCTTTGCTCGTAAAAATAGGATTCATTCACTTGCTTACTTCCTACAGTAATGCTTACTTCCTAGAGTAATTGCTTATGCATTTGGAATATTGAGATAGAATCCATGGTCAAAGAGGTTTAAGACTGCCTAGTCGTTTGACTTTAGGAATCAAAAATAAGTAGTTTCTTGGCAGAACAAAAGTTTCACGTTTTGTGTTTTTTTTTTTTTTTAATCTGCCAATAGAGGAAAACCTGATGATTTCTTGGCACTTACTTCTGTCCTCTGAATATGCCTCTTAAGCCTCACTTTAAGCAAAAATGAGTACAATTAGGTATGCTCTATAAAGACAACATTATGCTTAAAATGTTTGAGTCATTTATTGAACCATGAAGTTTACTTTAGGAAAGAATAATCAGAAACACCATCCTTGATTGTGAGACAACAAAATCTATAAAAGTGCATTTTTTCCACAGCATGCCACCTTTAGTGGCTTTGAAGCTATCTAAAAATCTGGTAACTGTTGCTTTGGAGGGTGAAGGCCATTAATATCTCAAGTCACTAATGTATGACACTTAACTTACAAAATGTGTAACTTTAAAATTTGAAAGAGAACTAAGGAGAATCTTACCACTGAGCGTGTGCCAAATGGTTAATAAAGTTGTCTTTTCCTATAAATAGATTTGCTGATTATAGAAAGCACACATTTGTCTAAATGATACCTGATCTCTGTCATTCATAGAGGTGATTGATTTTTTTTTCTCTTGAAAGCTGTCATCAATCAGAGCTGAAAAGAGAATATTGATAGTCAAGTGAAAGAACAATTCAAAAAGAAAAAAGGAGGAAGTGAGAACAATCCATGAATAACTCTGTTTCACCCTAGTACGATGACAGTAACTTGAATAGCAAAGGTAACAATAAAATGCAGAGAATAAAAAGATGGGCAGAAACTATAAAGCTGATGTGAAACGCAATCCATATTATGGATAAAGAACCTAAAAATATCCTCAAAAAAATTGAGTGTATCCAATTAATTGTTGTTGTTCAGTCGCTATGTCATGTCTGACTCTGCAGCTCCATGGACTGCAGCGGCCAGGCTTCCCTGTCTTTCAGTATTTCCTGGTGCTTGCTCAAACTCCTGTTCATTGAATCGGTGATGCCATCCAGCCATCTCATTTATCATCAACCAACAAGAGTCGGACACAACTGAGCAACTTTGACTTTCACTTTCAATTTATGGCTATTGGGGGGAAAAAATTGCCTGAACATTTGTGTAAAAATCTTCATGTAGATTTGTGTTCTATTTCTCTTGTGTTAATGCCTAGGAGAAGAAACTCTCTGTAACTCTCCCAAGGATTTTCTGTCTGGAATCCCCTCCTGTCTGTAATTGCCCTTCACATTCTAGCTACCTGGGTCTGTCTGTAACCTGACCTGTGTCTTTTCCTCTTGTGGGGTGTGCTATCTTCTGCCTGAGGACTCTACCTCTGCAACATGCACTGGAGATTTCCTCCATGCAGCCTATGGGTCATCATAGGGCTCTGATCTCCAGAATGGCTATGCTATTCTGCCAAGTATTTTGTTGTTTATATATTTCTTCCTGGTGTTGGTTATTTAACACAGGAGCAAAAATTATTATCTGTTCTTCTTGCATGGCTGGGAAGAAAAAAAAGGCAAAAAAACAGCAACTCTATTCTTTTTTCATTCTGTAGATCAAGAAAGTCATTTTCCCTAATGGAAAAGGCATGCAAAAATTAGACTTGATTATTTATGGAGGACTGATGCTGAAGCTGAAGCTCCAATACTTTGGCCACCTGATGTGAAGAACAGACTCACTGGAAAAGACCCTGGTGCTGGGAAAGACTGAGGGCAGGAGGAGAAGGGGGCAACAGAGGATGAGATGGTTAGATGGCATCACTGATTCAATTTAGTGAGAGAACAACAACAATTTATGTCGACTTCTTTAAGTCCTCTAACCACCACTTTATACTCTTTACAGATAGTTTTCTCCTTCCTTCGCTGACCTTGCTGCAAATATATTTAATGTCATGATTAGAAAAGCTCTGTTCGTTCTAGGTTTTTCCCTCCTGACAGTTTTAACAGCTTTCTACTCCCCATGTTGTGCTTGTGTGTGTGTGTTTGTGCATGCATGAGTGTGTATGTGTACTGTTTTACTGCAGGTTTTAAAGGGAAATATTTACCCTTCACGGGGCATCTCTTCACTGAACTTTCTTTGTTGAATTATTACTAATTTTCTCACTAAATATGAAGTACAGACCAAGATTTCCTTTGAATACCTTTCAAACAAAACAGCATGCTCACTGGATTACAGCTCGTTATTTGGTTTGATTATATACATTAGCAAATTTCCTGGGAACAATACCCAAGGCCTTACTAAAATTGGCTTTTATTGTTTCTGAAGATAATTTGTAATGTAATATCTTTGGAACATACTTGTGAGACGTTAAAAATGAACGTTCTCTTGGGAAATTTAAAGTCAATTCATATTTTTCCATATCCCAAACAGTGGTAGTTTGAATAAGACCACTTGCATGTACTTATGGAATCCGAAATAAAAAAGTATAAAATCACATCTTTGAGCTATGAAAAATTTTTGATTAAACTAGGGGTATGTGTCTAAATGTATTTTAATGCATACAAACTTGTGTATATATATGTATATATGTGTGTATACATATACATGTGTGTATATATATGTATGTGTATGTATGCATACATATATGTGAGTAAGTAGATATTTACAGGGTTAAATGGTATATGACATAAATAATTATAAAAGCTTAAAATACCTTATAAAATTTATGGTGGCAGCTATATATTAATAAAATACATTATCAATATAGGCAAATATAATATACATACAACTAATCTAAATAATTATGTATTAAAGTACTAAGTATGAAGACTGCAGTTCTTTAATATTCTGCAAATTTTTCCATTGATAATATGCTTCATGAAATAATGGGGAAAACAGAATTACCTCAAAGAAATTTTTCTAAAAATGTCTACTTAGAATTAGTTTACTGTTTTATTTTTTAAAATAATGCTCAGAAAATCTTACTTAAGTGGTGTAGTAACTATGACTCATTTTGACCAAATGAAAATGTCACAAGTAACTAACAAATTGGGACCTAAGTGTTTAGTACTAAAAGTTTAAAGTGCTAGTTTTTAATACTTGATTGTTTTGGATGAATGTGCCATTTTTGATGAATATGCCATTCATCAAAAATCATTGCAAGATAGCACTTAGATTAGAATTTGTTTATTTGCCTAATATTTTGGAAATATTTCTATTGTAAACTTACTGAGTTTTAGCATATCCCTTCCTTAAGTTTGAGATTTTTTCCCTCTCACTAATACCATGTATAATATTTATTGCAGATTTCCAATTATCAGATACTTTTTGGTAGAAATAATTCATTGCTTTATTTTTCAAATTGGGGTACTTTGCAATGCTGTGTTAATTTCTGCTGTACAATGAAGTGCTGTACAATCAGCCATTCAGTTCAGTTCAGTTGTGCAGTCATGTCTGACTCTCTGTGACACCATGGACTGCAGCATGCCAGGCTTCGCTGTCCTTCATCATTTCCCAGAGCTTGCTCAAACTCATGAGTTGGTGATGCCATCTAACCATCTCATTCTCTGTTGTTCCCTTCTCTTCTTGCCTTTGATCTTTCCCAGAATCAGGGTCTTTTCCAATGAGTCAGCTCTTCTCACCATGTGGCCAAAGTATTGGAGCTTCAGCTTCAGCATCAGTCCTTCCAATGAACATTCAGGGTTGATTTCCTAAATTAGCCATAGGTATACATATGTCCCCTCCCTCTTGAATCTCCCTCCCACCTCCATGCCCCATCCAACCCATCTAGGTCACCATAACGATACCATTGCTGGTTGTTTGAATTGAATTCTAATTTTTATTTTTTATATTTCAAACTCCATCCATATCACCCGTCCTATAAAATGGTATGGGCTTCCCAGGTGGCACTAGTGGTAAAAAAAATCTGCCTGCCAATGCAAGAAATACACAGGTGGGTTTGATCCCTGGTTTGGGAAGATCCTCTGGATAAAATCCTTGGGTCAGGAAGATCCCCTGGAGAAGGAAATGGCAACCCACTCCAGTACTCTTGTCTGGAAAATTCCATGGATGGAGGAGCCTTGTGGGCTACAGTCCATGGGGGGTCGCAACAGTCAAACACAGCTGAACAATTTCCCTTTCACTTTCACTTTCTGGATAAAATGGCAACCTGCTCCAGTATTCTTGCCTGGAGAATTCCTTCAACAGAGGAATCTGGTAGGCTACAGTCCACGGGGTTGCAAAGAGTCAAGACACAACTGAGAGAATGAACACACACATAAAATGGTACCCCCATCTGTTGAATGTTGTGTAATCCTCTATGTGGACCTAAGAAATTGATTTCAACTCCCACACATTGGATGCCTAAGTATATGTAGATCTTAGACTGTTGTCAGGAAATAACAAGCGATGGAACAGCTGACTGGCCTTCTAAGTGGTCCATGATACCCCCTTTCCATGGTTTCAGGTTGTCTGCGGGATGAAGAGTGACAGCTGACAGTGAGAACAGCCCATCACAGCCTCCATGAAGGACCCACACCTGTTTTGCAGCTCACTGTATGCATTGCTCTGTTGCTGCTGCTGCTGCTGCTAAGTCGCTTCAGTCGTGTCCGACTCTGTGCGACCCCATAGACAGCAGCCTACCAGTCTTCCCCGTCCCTGGGATTCTCCAGGCAAGAGTACTGGAGTGGGGTGCCATTGCCTTCTCTGATGCATTGCTCTATCCATAGGCAAGCACTTCAAGTTTCTGGAACATTCCATATGTTTACCCTTCTGCTGAGAAAGCTCTCCAGAACCCTGTGCCCTCCTCATTTCACTTCACTTGGCTTACTCACCCTGGGTGGGAGCTCTTCCCTAATAGAGCACTTTGCATAGGATTAATTCATACTGGCTTTCCCTGGCTACGTTCCCAATTTTCAGCGTAGGAACATGGTCCTCACCCAGCATGCGAGAGAATGAGATCAGCAGCTGGAGTATTTGTGTCTCTTGACCTTCGTCTAACTCTTCAGAGAATTGTCATCTCCAGGCCTGGCAGCTTTTTCAGTTCCCCATCAAGAAAGTGCACAGAAATGATGAAAAAATATGTTTCTGTAACAGGTAATATGCTATCATCCAGAATCAGAGTGACCTCATTTCTGATGTTTGGAAAGTTTGGTTTTTTTTTTTTTTTTTCTAATTGTTTGACCTAACTATTTCTACTGCTAATGAAAGATGAAATTCCCAGTTGAAAGTCTCCAGGGAATTTGCATCCTTACTCCTTCCTGATACGTAGGGACTAAGCAATCACCTGCGCAGTCATCAAGGGTACATGTCTCTGTCCATCTGTTCATGGCCCCATGCAGGACTTAGAAAAGAACAAATGACAGACACAGTCCTGCCCAGCAGTATTCAGCCAGTTCTGACAATCAGAGGAGGGACTGTGTCCTGCTCTGAGAGCTCACCTCGTGTTCCACCACACAGTCTCCAAAATGGGGATGGACGTCCTTTAAAAGAAAAACAGAAAACAAAACAGGAATCAGTTTAACTCATTAATTTTATTTATTTATCGTTTGGCTGTGCTGGGTCTTTGATGTGGCATGCAGGCTTCTCTAATTAAGACACAAGGACTTAGTTGCTCCACACCATGTGGGATCTTAGTTCCCTGACTAGGGATTGAACCCACATCCCCTTCGAAGGCAGATTCTTAACCACTGGACCACTAGGGAAGCCTCAACCCAGGTGTTTTCTAAGCTGCTCTGTTCATGCCTGACTTTTCCCTTTGTGATCACTGTCCTCAGAGAGGTAGTGTGTGCACTTGGGCACTGATTTAAAATAATAGTTTTTATTTATTTTTTCTCTATGATATTCTACTTAACTTGTCATCCACTGAGCCTCATGTGCTTCACTGTGGTCATGAGCCCCCTTGACAGACAAAGGGCTGGGAAGATGAAAACCAGTAGCAACAGTTCTAGACTTTCTAGTTTTGATTTCTGAAAAACCTCTGCATGGTCAGGCAGCCTATTTTTGCTGTTGTTTATCTGAACAAAAAATCTGAACGGATTATAGAAGGAGCATCACCAAATTCTTATTTCCAAAGAAGGTGCTCCAGGTCCAGGCATTTCTGCATGTGAGCTGTGATACCCACTCTAGCTCATCCCTGGTTCTCAGCACTTGGCTACTCCTAGCCCGTGTGTTCTGTCCTCAAAGCCACCACCTCCAGGAAGCCCTTCAAAACCCCTTCCTCTGGATTAGGCACCTCCTCTGTGTGATCTGGCAACTCTTAGTGACTTGCTCATTGAGGTTCTTATTGCACTTTCCAACAATTTCATGTGGGATTGTCAGTCTCCCCAGAAGTTCTTCAGTTGGTTGGCCGTGTTTTTTTGCTTTTATCATTGTGTTTCTTGTCATCAACAAGAAATATTCGTGTTCCATATGTATTTGATAATTTAAAACACATAATATACATTTGATAAAAAGTCTGTTTCTTCTTCCTCAGTTTTTATTTAGTATCACAATAAACTGTGGAAAATTCTGAAAGAGATGGGAATACCAGACCACCTGACCTGCCTCTTGAGAAACCTATATGCAGGTCAGGAAGCAACAGTTAGAATTGGACATGGAACAACAGACTGGTTCCAAATAGGAAAAGGAATACGTCAAGGCTGTATGTTGTCACCCTGCTTATTTAATGTATATGCAGAGTACATCATGAGAAACGCTGGACTAGAAGAAACACAAGCTGGAATCAAGATTGCCGGGAGAAATATCAGTAACCTCAGATATGCAGATGACACCACCCTTATGGCAGAAAGTGAAGAGGAATGAAAAAGCCTCTTGATGAAAGTGAAAGTGGAGAGTGAAAAAGTTGGCTTAAAGCTCAACATTCAGAAGACGAAGATCATGACATCTGGTCTCATCACTTCATGGGAAATAGATGGGGAAACAGTGTCAGACTTTATTTTTGGGGGCTCCAAAATCACTGCAGATGGTGACTGCAGCCATGAAATTAAAAGACACTCACTCCTTGGAAGGAAAGTTATGACCAACACAGATAGCATATTGAAAAGCAGAGACATTACTTGGCCAACAAAGGTCTGTCTAGTCAAGGCTATGGTTTTTCCAATAGTCATGTATGGATGTGAGAGGTGGACTGTGAAGAAGGCTGAGCGCCGAAGAATTGATGCTTTTGAACTGTGGTGTTGGAGAAGACTCTTGAGAGTCCCTTGGACTTCAAGGAGATCCAACCAGTCCATTCTGAAGGAGATCAGCCCTGGGATTTCTTTGGAAGGAATGATGCTGAAGCTGAAACTCCAGTACTTTGGCCACCTCATGCAAAGAGTTGACTCATTGGAAAAGACTCTGATGCTGGGAGGGATTGGGGGCAGGAGGAGAAGGGGACGACAGAGGATGAGATGGCTGGATGGCATCACCGACTCGATGGACATGAGTCTGAGTGAACTCCGGGAGTTGGTGAGGGACAGGGAGGCCTGGCGTGCTGTGGTCCATGGGGTCGCAAAGAGTCGGACACGTCTGAGCGACTGAACTGAACTGAAAGATAAAAGAATGAAAGCTTCTTGCCATTAATGTTTTTACAAAAAATGAAAAGTCTGTTTAAGTTAAAAGTACATTATGAAATATAATGAAGCTCCAAATGTTCACAGAAAATGGCTGAACTAGATGGCTCATCTCCTGATGATTTAGAAAAAGTACCGTAGAATGTTAGATGAGAAAACAGAGGACAGAAACACAGGAACCAAATGAAAGTATAAATTTTTCAGTCTTGTGATGTGTATGTGTGAGATAAAGCTGCATGTACACAACCACACACGATGACAAGAAAGCTTTCTCTTTTCTCAAATAAATTTCAGTCTCATTGGGCATGAATTCAGCATTCAAGGGGTGATTACTGGAGAAAGAAACCATTTCTTATTAGTTTAACTCAGAGGATTTCAATATAATAATTATAAATCATTTTGGTACAAACATCTTGACTTCTTCACAGATAAACAGAAGACAATAAATATAAAATATGAATAATGCTGGATTTAAAAGACTACAAGACAAAATAAAATTCTTAATTTTGAAGAGTTGATATTCATATACTGTTAGTCAAAATTTGTGTGAAATAATTATAGCTAATGAATTATTCAATAAAAATGAAAAGTATAAGAGTTTCTAAGGATCTATAATTTAAAAATAAAGGATGTTAACTTAGCAAGACTTAATTATTTCATTAAATATTTAAAAGTGAAGTATGTCCTAAATTGCATGTGGAATTTAAATGTTTCTATTTTAAGAAGTACATAATTATTTTGTACAAAAATATATTTTATTTTCATGTATGTGCTATTTTCTATTTTTCTCATTTGAGATAAATTAACAAATTCTGTAGATTGCATTGAACTTATCTTTATTTAAACAGCAACATAATTAATATGATACAGATACAATAAATATCTTTGTGGAAAATTTATTTTACATACTCATTTATATAATTATTATATATAATGGTTAATACCACCGATATTTTTCTAAGACATTTGTCCACATTTACTAGTAATTTGTTTAGCATAATGTAATAATGATACATTGACATGTTTACCCAAACTCAAATTTTCTGTATTGCTATGTAGTAAGCACACAGCTTAGTGATTATGATCACTGTATCATTTTTGAATAGGAGGCTAGAGGAATTATTTGCAGACATAAAATATAACGGTCTATTTGCTTCTGTTGCATGTGAGACTTTTTCCTCAGCTATGTCTCTAGGCAAAGTTAACACCATGACTTTTTAAAGCAATTTTTAATATTAACTTTAAGAATCTATAAAATTCTCTCACCTATACACAAACACAAGTGTAAAAAAATAAAGGATGATCTCTTCATTCAGGAAAAGAATTATTTTATTAGATATAAAGATACATAACACCTAATTCCTTTAAAATTTATCTTTTTAAAGTATACTGGAAATCTACATACATTCAAGGATGCTGTACGTGTGCTCAGTCTCTCAGTTGTATTCGACTCTTTGCGCCCCCAGGCTCCTCTGTCCATGGGATTTCCCAGGCGAGAATGCTGGAGTGGGTTTCCATTTCCTGCTCTAGGGAGTCTTCTTGAATCACATGGGAATGAAACCCATGTCTCCTGTGTCTTCTGCATTGGCAGGCAGATTCTTTACCACTGCATCACCTGGAAAGCCTGTTCAAGGATAAAAGTTGGAGAAGAAGCAGGTTAATTGAACAACATTTACTATTAAAGGCAGGTACCTTTTAAAATGTGAGTGGCATAAATGGAAAAAAGTCAATTAGCATGATCCAAGAAAGAACCCACCTGCCAATGCAGGAGACTTAAGAGACGTGGGTTTGATCCATGAGTCAGCAAGATCCTCTGGAGAAGGACATGGCAACCCGGTCCAGGATTCTTGCCTGGAAAATCCCATGGACAGAGGAACCTGGAGGGCTACAGTCTGTAGAGTTAGACACGACTGAAGCGACTTAGTATGCGAGAACACCACAGAAACAATTTTCTAGAGATCTTCCAGATTGTTCCTAAAATACTGTCCAAATAATTCACTATCTGCTTAGTCATTTATTTGTTTTTAAAGGCAGTTATTTGATGTGAGCACATTCTATGTTATAATCATAGGTGCAGGACTAAAATATATTTATGTGCAACTTTACTTTTTTATTTATTTTGGCTACTCAGCATGTGGGATTTTACCTCTCTGACCTTGGATTGAACCCTTGCCCTCTTCATTGGAAGCATGGAGTTTTAACCACTAGACCACCAGGGAAGTGCCATATGCAACTTTCATTAAGAACATATATTTCAACTTTGAAAAACAGCATGATTGCATAGCTTTCCTTTATCCGATAAGAGCAAGTCAGTATCCCCATGGGACTGATTCCTTTGAACCACTTCTATATTCATCCAGGTTCCTTCATGTTCTGATTTACAGTGCTCTTCAAGAAACTATGCTTGAGCACTCAAGACACAGTGCTCTCATAATTGTGTGCCACGTATTCAGCATACTGAAATCACACCCAACATTGATAACGCTCTCCCTCTGTGTACATGGGAGGAGTAATTTGTTAATGTTGTTCAGTCACTAAGTCGTGTCTGACTCTTTGTGACCCCGTGGACTACATTACACCGGGCTCCTCCGTCTTCCACTATCTCCTGGAGTTTGCTCAAATTCATGTCCACTGAGTCGGTGATGCCATCCAACCATCTCATCTTCTGTCGTCCCCTTCTCCTGCCCTCAGTCTTTCCCAGCATCAGGATCTTTCCCAGTGAGTTAGCTCCTCACATTGGGTGGTATTGGATTTCAGCTTCAGCATTAGTCTTTCCAATGAATATTCAGGGTTAATTTCCTTTAGGAATGACTGGTTTGATCTCCCTGCTGTCCAAGGGACTCTCAAGAGTCTTCTCCATCACCACAATTTGAAACATCTGTTCTTCAGTGCTCAACTTTCTTTATGGCCCAACTCTCACATCCATACATGACTACTGGAAAAGCATAGCTTTTACTAGATGGGCCTTTGTTGGCAAAGTGATGTCTTTGCTTTTTAATTCGCTATCTAGGTTTGTCATAGCTTTTCTTCCAAGGTGCAAGCATCTTTTAATTTCATGGCTGCATTCACGGTCCATAGTTATTTTTGGAGCCTGAGAAAATAAAGTCTGTCTCTGTTTCCATTGTTTCCCCATCTATTTGCCATAGAGTGATGGGACTGAATTCCACGATCTTCGTTTTTTGAAATTTGAGTTTTACGCCAGATATTTCACTTTTCTTTTTTACCCTTATCAAGAGGCCCTTTAGTTCCTCTTCACTTTCTGCCATTAGAGTGGTATCATGCCCCCAAAGTGGTCCAACAAGCATGAGATGTCTCCCTCATTGCATGCTTTATACCAGGCACCTGGTGATAGGATATGACTTGGTGATGGCTGACACAGAGTCACAATTATAATTCTGGAGGAGGCATTTTGAAAAACCCAGGCTTGATTCCTTCCCAGGATGGAACTCCTGACTGTTGGGTTCTCGTGGATTGTGATCAGACACTGCGAGGGGCAAAGATAAGACCGTGATGAAGTAATAGCTTGTGTGACTTCAGGCCCGGTGCTCAGAGGGGACGCTAGTGTCTTTACAGCATGGAGGCTCACCACACCTTGTGATCTTTACACCTGTCGGCACTCTCCCCATCTTCTGGCCCTTCTGGCAGATCAGCCACCCACTGGGTAAACATTCCAAAGCCTGTCTTTTCTTCTCATGACAAACTTGCTTTCCAAACACTATGTTACCAAAAGGTATGGGGTCCGGCTGCTCGCCACCCAAAAGCCAATAAATCGGCTAGGTGGGTGGAAAGGAAAGTTGGCTTTGTTTCAGATGCAGGCTTCCGAGGAGGAGGATGGACATCTGTCCAAAGGCAGACTCTCCTCCCTCCACCTCCGCCACCCTTTGACAAGCGGGGGGTGAGAGATTTTATACACAGGAAGGGGGCTACATGCAGAAAGAGCACAGTCATCTCCAACAGTTCAGTTCAGTTCAGTCACTCAGTCGTGTCCAACTCTTTGCGACCCCATGAATCGCAGCACGCCAGGCCTCCCTGTCCATCACCAACTCCTGGAGTTCACTCAGACTCATGTCCATCGAGTCAGCGATGCCATCCAGCCATCTCATCCTCTGTTGTCCCCTTCTCCTCCTGCCCCCAATCCCTCCCAGCATCAGAATTTTTTCCAATGAGTCAACTCTTCACATGAGGTGGCCAAAGTACTGGAGTTTCAGCTTTAGCATCATTCCTTCCAAAGAAATCCCAGGGCTGATCTCCTTCAGAAGGGACTGGTTGGATCTCCTTGCAGTCCAAGGGACTCTCAAGAGTCTTCTCCAACACCACAGTTCAAAAGCATCCATTCTTCGGCACTTAGCTTTCTTCACAGTCCAACTCTCACATCTAGTCATCTTCAAATTGATCACCTTTGATCTGACCAGTGTCATCTTGATTGTTGTAGGTACAGTTAATTATCAGTTCCAGGAGCCATTTTTTCCAATTTTTTTGGAAGCCAGTTCTTGGAACTGCAGCAGCTTATGTCGTGAGTACAGTCTTGTCATTATGTAGTTAAATTTCTCCCATCTGGGTTTCAGTCTCTATAAGACAGTTCACAGGATATGGCTGAGAATACTATCTATTAGTCCTTGACAAGGAACTAAAGGTTCTTGACTTTGCTTAATGACTGCATTATTATTTGGTCTCCTTTGACTGTTTCCTTTTGTCTCCACACATTCTCATTTCTCTGATTAGACTAATTTTTGACTAAGATTCTCCACAGACAAAAGGCAGGCAGAGAACATGGGGGAGGACCATAGGGTTCTCCTCTGTTCCAGCCAGTCATGATGCATCTCATTCATTTTTTGTGGCTATTCTACTCATGTGCCCTGATCTGTGTGCTGCTTTTTTAAACACATGAAAAGATGCTCAACATCACTCATTATCAGAGAAATGCAAATCAAAACCACTATGAGGTACCATTTCACACCAGTCAGAATGGCTGCGATCCAAAAGTCTACAAATAATGAGTGCTGGAGAGGGTGTGGAGAAAAGGGAACCCTCTTACACTGTTGGTGGGAATGCAAACTAGTACAGCCACTATGGAGAACAGTGTGGAGATTCCTTAAAAAACTGGAAATAGAACTGCCTTATGATCCAGCAATCCCACTGCTGGGCATACACACTGAGGAAACCAGAAGGGAAAGAGACACATGTACCCCAATGTTCATCGCAGCACTGTTTATAATAGCCAGGACATGGAAGCAACCTAGATGCCCATCAGCAGATGAATGGATAAGAAAGCTGTGGTACATATACACAATGGAGTATTACTCAGTCATTAAAAAGAATACATTTGAATCAGTTCTAATGAGGTGGATGAAACTGGAGCCTATTATACAGAGTGAAGTAAGCCAGAAGGAAAAACATAAATACAGTATACTAACGCATATATATGGAATTTAGAAAGATGGTAACAATAACCTGGTGTACGAGACAGCAAAAGAGACACTGATGTATAGAACAGTCTTATGGACTCTGTGGGAGAGGGAGAGGGTGGGAAGATTTGGGAGAGTGACATTGAAACATGTAGAATATCATGTAAGAAACGAGTTGCCAGTCCAGGTTCAATGCGCGATACTGGATGCTTGGGGCTGGTGCACTGGGACGACCCAGAGGGATGGTGTGGGGAGGGAGGAGGGAGGAGGGTTCAGGATGGGGAACACATGTACGCCTGTGGCGGATTCATTTTGATATTTGGCAAAACTAATACAATTATGTAAAGTTTAAAAATAAAATAAAATTAAAAAAAAATAAATTTTTTATTGACGTGTAGTTGCTTTACAATTTTGTGTTGGTTTCAGGTGTACGACAACGTGAGTCAGCTATGAGTATACATACTCCCCCTCTCTCCTGTGCCTCCCCCGCCCCATCCCCACTCCTCATCCCCCGCTCTAGGTCATCACAGAGCACCAGGCTGAGCTCCCTGTGCTATAGAGTAGCTTCCCACTAGCTGTCTGTTTTACACATGGCTGTGTATATATGTCAGTGCTCCCCTCTGAACTGGCCCCACCCTCTCTCTCTCCCACTGTGTCCACAAGTCCATTCTCTATGTCTGGTTTAAACATTATAAAGGTATTTAATCAAATAAGGCATTCTTATCTGTTTCACTGTAATCCTGTGATTGTACTCACCAAGCAGTTCTAGTAAAGCAGTGCATATTATTAGGTGTTGTGTGAAAATATGCATTTCTAAAATATGTTTGTGAACCACACTGTGCTGTCAATGTAATGAAAGATTCTGGGATTTTATTTATGAAGAGGACTGATTAGAAATAAACGTGACAAAATAGTGTGCGTGTGTGTGTGTGTGTGTGCAGAGGGAGAGACATTAAGAGGGTAAAATGCCAGTTTCAGAAGCACCACAGAAGCGCTGCCCTGCAAGTTCATGCCCTTATTATCTCTGCCTCCTCTCTCCATCTCTAGTCTTTGCTTGTTCTGGTTTATCTTTCACACTTCTGCCACAGTGCCCTTTCTAAAATGCAAATTTGATCTTGTTTCTCTCCTGCTCAAGGTCTTTCAGGATAAAATAACACATTCTCAGCAGGCATCCAGCCTAACTTGTGCCATCTCTGGTTTATAAGCGCTTCTCTGGCCAGACCCAGCTCCCTGGGCCTGTGGGACCCAGCAAACCCCCGGCGCTCACCTGTGCTGCTGCTCTGCCTGACCTCCCTGCCTCTCGGGCACTTCATCCCTGATGATCCCGTGACGTGCCGATGCTCAGGGAATTGCAATGCTCTGTGTCTGTCCTCTGTCCCCTTCCATTAAATGACACACTTCTTGGATGAAAATTAGTTGCTAAGTGGTGTATGACTCTTTGCAACCCCAGGCACCGTAGCCCGCCAGGCTCCTCTGTCCATGGAATTCTCCAGGCAAGAATACTAGAGTGGGTTGTCATTTCATCCTCCAGGAGATCCTCCCAATCCAGGGTTTGAACCTGGGTCTTCCGCATTGCAGGTAGATTCTTTATTGTCTGAGCCACCAGGGAAGCTCCTCTTGAATGAAAGCCCTATGATATTTACATAATACTTTTGTTCTCAGGGTCTGGGACATAAAGTGATCTTTCATTTTTTAAAAAAATAGCTGATTTAGATACTTGCAAAGTATGTTCCAGGTAAAGAAAACTATCCAAACTGGGTCAGTAGACAACATATTCTCATAAAAACTATTTTCAGAAAACTTGTATCAGTTGTTGACAGGCATGATCTAGTTTTTATGAACATCTCTTTCTTCAACTGGTTTTCATTTTGATCTTGAAAATGACCTCTTTGCTCTCTTCAACTTTTGGGACTGGAATTTCTGCATGGCCCTCTCTTTTAAAAGGCTCATTCATATAGGAAAAGGCTACAGTATTCCTCTATGAATAACTCTTTGCAAGCCCATGGACTATAGCCTGCTAGGCTCATCTGTCCCTGGAATTCTCCAGGCAAGAATACTGGAGTGAGTTGCCATGTCCTACTCAAGGAGAGCTTCTCAATGCAGGGGTCAAACCTGGGGAAAATTTGGGGAAAATATTTGACCATCTGAGCCACCCTCCGGGTCTTCCTGGAAATTAGGTGAGATACAGCAAGTTGTGGATGTATGGGGAAGAAAAGCTGAGTGGGATAGGAGTGAGGAGACATATTTCATGGTGTCTTCTTGAAGGACAGGTGTCCTTATGGTCAGATAAAAGCCATCTGTACCAAGATAATCATCTGAGGACTTCTTATGATCATACTAGAGGAACATACAAAAGAATCTGTAACATTACTCATGCACAAGAAGGTCATCTCTTTGACAGATAATCTCATAGCACTAAGAACATCCCATTTTACTCTAAAGCATTAGCTGGAAAAAAAAATGGGAGGGGGGCAGCCAATCTATTAAGAGCCTTGGTGCAAATAAGAATTTAAAAACACAGCTTTTGCCTTATAAGCAGCTTTTTGGTAGTCTTTAAGGACAACCTAGCCTAAAGATCCTACACTTTTTATGAAATAAACATAAGGAAAGTGATTCCTAGGAATAGATATCACCAGACATGTTAGAAGAGCCCAGAGAGAAAGCATGAGGATTATACATCAGTCCTTTTGAAGAACAAGAGCTTCATCCCCCACAAAAAATGAAAAGGTGTCTGCTTCTCCCTTTCCACATGAGTAGACAACATTTCCTCTAAATATCAGTAAAATCCCAGCATGAAATAGATGAATTTGAATTTAAAATACTGCCGTGAACCAGCATGGGGTCAGCTGCTGACACGACTGTGTGGGGGTGCTGATGCTGACCTTGCTGATAATGGTGTCACCCCTTATATGTGTTGACATTGAGACTGATGGGAGGGCAGGTGGGGATGTATCAAAGGAACTGGCAATAATACAAAGTAACAGGAGTGCAGCAGAGAGTTGAGGGAGAGCTGAAAACACAACAGCTACGCAAGAACGTAGGGCAGAGGTTCTTACATCTTGACCCCTTAGAGTTATTACAATGCTGATGGGAGGCCCTCATGCACAGAGAAACTAGGAACAAATTGAAGATGGCAAGCAGTTCACCTTGCAGCCCCTCTCAGCCTCCAACAGAAGGAATTACGAGGCTGGGGCTCACGGCTTATTAAAGATACTATATTGCAAAGAGTCGGTCTTTTTTTTTTTTTTTTTTTTTGCAAAGTATCAGTCTTAATCACTAAGGGACTTCCCTGAAAACCGTAACTCATCATAGCAGGGTCTTAGGGCTCAAGGAGATGGGAAATAGGCAGTGACCTTAATGATAAATAAAAGCTTTTGAATGTTAATGAGTATTGATTATTTTCAGTATGGAAAAGTCTCAACCATCCCCAAATCTTATTTAGAATTTAAATTAGACAAAAAAGAAGCTTTCACGGAGGTTCACCTTCTAACACTTTGTAATGAGCATACGAGGGAGAGGGAATATTTGAAATACTTAACAGGACAAATAGTATATCCTGAAACTCTATGTACTCGCTCTTATTAATAAATGGGCAAATAACTGTTAACTGTGTAGTACTGCACAGTCCATAAGAATCTTTATGGGAAAAATGAATGCCTTATTTTGAAATAGCATAAGGGACTTGAAAATAATACTGCTTTATTTTAATTCAATTTCATATTAAAACTTCTAATTGGCACAGATTGCTCTACCTTAATTAGTTTGAGATACTGTGACTCTATTTTTTTTAAAACATGAATCTTGAGATTTATTTATTTTTAATTAAAAAAAAAATTTGGCCAGTCTGCAAGGCATGTGGGGTCTTAGTTCCTTGACCAGGGATCAAACACATACCCCGCCTCCCACCTCCCCCCCGACCCCCCCCACCACCGCAGTGGAAACTTGGAGTCCTAACCACTGGACCACTAGGGAAGTCCTTGATTCTACTATTTATTTCAGAAATAGTTCGTAAATTCTGCATTTTTTCTGAAATGTTGCAGAATTGTAAGGAGAGGGAGCCCTATAAAAATATTCAATCAGTAAAGGACTCAGTTGTAATTTTGTTCTCTAAAGAAAAAGAAAAGATTCCAAATAAATGTAGAGTTTGTGTTTCATGCTTTAAAATAACCAAGGTTTTGTGAAGAATTTTCACTATTTGTCTAATAAAAGCAGACCTTTCCAAAGTGATGTCCTGATATTTCCAAGGATGTTGGATTCCCTGGCAGAATGGTTGCATTCAAACATTTTAAATACATATAGAAAATCATTATTATTACTGCTTTCATCAGAAAAAGGTGTATCAAAGTTACAACCATAAAAACCAACAGCAAAAACTATTTAATTTGCAGTTTCTTTTATACCAGTCAGTTCCTTTCCAGTTGTATTCAACTGTAGCACTCCATGACTAGCAAATTGACCCCTTTTTTGGTAATGTAGTTCCTACGTTATCTTCAAGCATGACTTTCAGCCTAGCATTGTCCTGCTTAGTCCTTCCACTCCTCAGTTCCTTCGTTCACTCACAGAGGAAACTGTGTAAATGAGGGCCTCTCCCTCCCAGTCCTCCTGTCCTTAATACAATCCACACAGTCCAGGAGGACCGCTCAGGGCCCTGGGCGTGGTCCTTCCACTTCTTCCCATGGCTTACACACACACACGCACACAAACATAGATGCCTAAAAAGAAGATGGATGTTGGATGGAGGGAGCACTATAGACTGTATGACATCTCAGGATGCTCCTAGTGGTCCCGTGGTTAACAATCCACCCTCCAATGCAGAGGATGGAGGTTTGATCCCTGGTCAGGGGAACTAAGATCCCACATACGACGGGGCAACTAAGTGTGAGTGCCATACTGAGAGAGAAGCCTGCATACCACAAGGAAAGACCCCGCGTGCTGCAAGTAAGACCTGACACAGCCAAGTGAGTAAGTAAATAAATATTTTTAAGAAAACACATGAGATCTCACAAGAGCTCAGATGGTCTCTACTGCTTTGTTGGGAAAAACAAGAAGGGGAATTAAGAAATATATCTTTATGTCGATCAACCACACTCCAATCAATTTTTTGCAAAAGGAATATACATTTGGCTCTAAGAAGAAAACTCTGTGTGTATGTGTCTGTGAGTGACTTAACTTTGTTTATTAAAAAGGTTTCTGGGGAAAACCAGTAATATATATGTTTATAATTACTCAAAATTCTCCTGGTTAAGATTCTTATCTTATTCACACTTGTGAGGCAGATTATAGCATAATTAAAGAAGATTAACTAAGAGGTTGAGTTTATATTTTTTGTCTAAATTACAGAAGTAGATACTCCCTGAGGTCCATCAGCCACATCATTCTTTGGTAGGGACTGAATACCCTGATTTCTCATCTGGCTAATAATAATATAGGACCCCCTGAATCTAGGGCCTGTTATACAGAATGAAGTAAGTCAGAAACAGAAAACAAATCTCATATATTAATGTATATGTATGTATGTGTATATATATATGTATGGAATCTAGAGAAATCTAGAGAAATGGTACTGATGAACTTATCTGCAGGGCAGGAATAGAGATGCAGATGTAGAGAACAGACTTAGACGGAAGCCCACCAGGCTCCCCCGTCCCTGGGATTCTCCAGGCAAGAACACTGGAGTGGGTTGCCATTTCCTTGTCCAATGCATGAAAGTGAAAAGTGAAAGGGAAGTCGCTCAGTCGTGTCTGACTCTTAGCGACCCCATGGACTACAGCCCACCAGGCTCCTCTGTCCATGGGATTTTCCAGGCAAGAGTACTGGAGTGGGGTGCCATTGCCTTCTCCGAGACTTGTGGACATAGTGGGGCAAAAGGAGGGTGAAAAGAATTGAGAGGGTAGCATTGAAACATATACATTACCATATGTAAAACAGATGGCTAGTGGGAAGTTGTTGGGTAGCGCAGGGAGCAAGACAGGATACTCTGTGACAACCTAGACTGGTGGAATGGGGTAGAGGGTGGGGGGTGGGAGGTTGAAGAGGGAGGGGACATATGTATACTTAATGACTGATTCACAATGTTGTATGGGTACAAACCAACACATTTTAAAGCAATTATCTTCCAATTAAAAATAAACATAAAAAAAAGAAAAGTTGATTTTATGTATAATATGATCACTTAGGCCATTAAAACATTTCCAAAGAGGAAAATTTAATATTTTAAACAATTAAATTTAGTATCTAAATAGTACTTTTTTTATTTAAAAAAATAATATATAATCCCATCCTTGTCTCTTAGCAAATGGATGAATGTTGCAGAGGAAGCTGGCAGGACAGGAGGCGCCCGCAGACAGAGGTAGGGACAAGGGCAGGGAAGCACAGCTGAGAACACCTGAAAGCGTTAGTCGCTCAGTCCTATCCCACTCTTTCTGACCCCATGGGCTGCAGCCCGCCAGGCTCCTCTGTCCATGGGCTTCTCCAGGCAAGAATACTGGAGTGGGTTGCCATTCCTTTCTCCAGGGGATCTTTCCAACCCAAGGATCGAGCCCAGGTCTCCTGCATTGCAGGTGGATTCTTTACCATCTGAGTCATCAAGGAAGCCCAGAGAACACTTGGGCCTGGCATAAAAAGACAGCAGGCATATTGTTATGAGTTACAGCAGGCTTTTTCTTCCTCTCTTTTTTTCTTCTCCTTAGTTATACAAAAAAAAAAAAAACTACTTAGTTATTAAAAAAAGGCTAGATATTTACTCAATCAATCAAATTTTTCCTTTAAGAAGGATCATATCTCTTTTGAGTTTAGGATATTAATAGACCACTAATATGAAATAGTATAAAGCTATTAATTTCCCACATTCAAAGTTATTCTGAAAATGTCTGCATTCTTTCATCTTATCTAGAACCCACTGTCCCTCAACTGCATTGAATGTATCAAAGGACTCAACTTTTTTCTCCATTGGACTTAAGAACTTTCTCCTTAAAAAAATCTTAGTGTCATTGACCTTAATGAAAAAAGTTGTCAAACTCATTCTAGATGTTTCAAAGAAAATCATTTGAAGATGAGTGCAATGTCAATTTTTTTAACTCCCCGTCACTCGTCTTTTTTTAGGGAACAAAAAAGGTAAAGAAATGAATCCCGAGTAATGGAAGAAATCAGAAAGACGCAGCAGTGAAAATGGTGGGTATTTTAAATAAACAGAAAATAACCCTTCATGTGCATTCCTGGGAGTGGACTGTTTCATGGGTTTTTAAGTATTTTTTTTTTTTTGGTAGCAAACATCATAAAACATAAATTCTTAAGTAACCAACAAGAGAATTCATATACCCGAGTGGACATGAGAGGCTGAAGTTAATCATCACAACTTTCCCATCAGCCTCGGTGGGCACTTGGCCGCCACCACCCCCCTCCCCCCCCCTGCACATTATCTGTTTGACTCACTGAATCCCTGCAGCTAATGGAAGTTAGCCCCATGTTTGTTGTTGCCATGGCGACGCGATATTCTCAGGCATGTCATGTTCAGAGATCAGTAGCAGCAGCACGGTTGCAGACACACAACGGCTCTCAGCTTTTGACCATCGGCGGGAATTCACTCCGCAGTCAGTCTGTCAGGAAGGAAGTCGGTCCAGAGAAGGAACATCAGAGCCCGGAGACTGGCCTTTCCTCCCCCTCTTTGTCACTGCCAGGCTATTATCATTAAAATAACCTTGAATTCTCATGAATTCACTCATTCACAAACACTGTCAAAGAAGGTCCAAGAGTTCAAGGAACCCAGAGGGTCAAAGAGAGGACTAGTTTTAAATCTGTGCCTATTGAACCTGGAAATGACACCGTTCTTAGATATAATCTTATTCTGACCATGGCAAATCAAATCGTGCTGACTGGCCCCAGCGTCCGAGGCAATTCAGCACCATGAAAGGTGACTGGGAGCAAAGAGGTCACATCTTTTGTGGCACTGCTCTGAGAAATAGACACAGACATGTGTGGGAATATTCTACGAAGAATAGAAATCATCCCCCACCCTCCCAAAAGTGACAAGCAAATCCTGCCAGCCATCTATAAAGGGAGCCAGGATTCTATGCTCCAGATACATTCAGGTTTCAAGCCAAAGGTATAATTATGAGGCTTTTAAGACCTCAGATGTTTGAACAGGTCACAGGTATTGTGTAAGACATTCTTATTTGTATATAGGAAGTGATCAAGAGGAAGACAGTGGAATTTTCAGAGAACTGTTTTTCCTGGTTGGACATATGCTTTCTGTTAAATTATGCATCATTTGAGTGAGGCATGAACTATGCAGGTGAATCAGGAAATTTTAAAAATACTCCTGTAAATGTTGGTCTCTATTGTCCAATACAGAGTCTAGGGTGTATTATATCAACACAGCTTCACATTTCCTCAAGATTCTCTTAGTTGCTGAGCCTGGGTATCTGGACACGGCAGTAACCACTCACCATGCCGCCCCGAGAATTGCAGTGGAATTTGAGTCTATGGATAAAAATGTGAAATCAGAACCAAGACTTCCTGCCTTTGGATAGGGCACCATGGACAGGACCTGGAGGTGGGGGAGGGGCTTCGGAATTATTTTTCTTTCTCTTCCAGTATGCTCAAGGACCTTACGTTGCTGAATTTGATAAGAACTGATGGTTGGATGACCCTGTTCTCCTGTAGATCCCTGAAAAGATGTTCAGCAGAAAGCAACCTGCAGGGAAGGGAGCCTGTATTGCTGATGCTACGTTAAAAACGAAAGTGGTGGAGTCTTCTCTGGTGGGCCACTGGTTAAGATTCAGTGTTTCCAATACAGGGGGTGCGGGTTTGATCCCTGGTCCAGGAACCAAGATCTTGCATGCCACAAGAAGCTGGGGGAAAAAAAATCTAGCAAGTACATGCACACACACACACACACACACACACACACACCCCATGTGGTAGAACTTTGTTCTCTGCCTACGTAGCCCTAGAAGGGAATAGTTATTGAAATAACAAACAGTAGATTCATTCCATTATGGATATGATCATATGAACTTCAAATAAATGACATGAAATAACTCAGTAAGAGCATAAATGCTTAACATCAATATTAACAAAACCACAGGCTGTGAAAAATGTCTTGACAGACTTCTGTCTTCCAGAAAAATTAAGACATAGAACCTAGAACTCTAGGAATGCTTAATGATTAATCTGCTTTGGCAAAGAGAAGTCAATGGATAACTAGGTCTTTCACGAATAAAATGCTACTTTAATTTTTACTGTGCTATGAAGTAATCAGATCAAATGACACGTAAGGAGTAATATGTCAGATAGCATCAGATGTTACTTTCACTGGATCCTGGAATCAAGTAATATCATTGAAATAAAGGGAAATGGCTACAAATGAAGAAAAAAGAGAAACAGGTGAGAGATAACAGAGTAGAAAAGTTTTGAAAGGTTTGGTCACCTTCTAAGGTGACCAGCAGGGCTTCCCTTGTGGCTCAGTTGGTAGAGAATCTGCCTGCAATTCAGAAGACCTGGGTTCAATCCCTGGGTTGGGGAGATCCCCTGGAAGGGAAAGGCTACCCACTCCAGTATTCTGGTCTGGAGAATTCTGTGGACTGTATAGTCCATGTGGTCGCAAAGAGTTATACATGACTGAGCGACGTTCAGTTTCACTTTCAAGGTGACCAGCAAGGGTTGGAAGATACAGGACAGAAGCGACAGAGTGCTCATAGGAAACAGGTCAACCAGGCTAAAAACTCCCACCGGGAACCCAAGAAATGGGGAAAAGGAAGGCCATATGAATGGAAGCCATCAAATCCATTTCAGAAGATAATACCATGCCCACAGGAATACGCCTGAGGAAGACCCACATCTTGAGTCTCGAATCAGTATTACAGTTCAAAAATAAAACCAAAAGAGAAAAAAAAGACCCTCTCATTTAAAAAAAATTATTTATTTTAAATTCAAGGATAATTGCTTTACAATCTTGTTTTGATTTCTGCCATACATCAACATGAATCAGCCACAGGTGTGCATATGTCCCCTCCCTCTTGAGCCTCCCTCCCACCTCCCGCCCCACCCCACCCCTCTTCACTGTCACAGAGCACTGGATTGAGCCCCCTGTGTCATACCGCAAATTGCCACTGGCTGTCTATTTCACGTACGGTAGAGTATATGTTTCCACGCTGCTCTATCAACTCATCTTATTCTCTCCTCCTCCCACTGTGTCCACAAGAATGTTCACTATGTCTGCATTTCCATTGCCCTGCAAATAGGTTCATCAGTAACATCTTTCTAGATTCCATATATGTTCATTAATATATTGCATTTGCCTTCCTCTTTCCGACTTACTTCACTATGTATAATAGGCTCCAGGTTCATCTACCTTATTAGGACTGACTCAGTGTTCCTTTTTATAGCTAATATTCCACTGTATATACTGGCTCAGACAGTATAGGATCTGCCTACAATCCAGGAGACCTGGGTTCAATCCCTGGGTCGGGAAGATTCCCTAGAGAAGGGAATGGCAACTCACTCTTGTGTTCTTGCCTGGAGAATTCCATGGACAGGGGAGCCTGGCAGGTCCATGGGTTCGCAAAGAGTGGGACATGACTGAGCAACTATCACACACACACACACACACACACACACACACACACCACAACTTCTTTATCCACCTGTCAGTGGACATCTAGGCTGCTTCAATGCCCGAGCTATCATAAATAGTGCTGCAATGAACATTGGCAGACATGTGTTTTTTTCAATTATGAAAATTGAGGAGGAGACTGGATTTATTTTTCTTCTCTACCACTTTCTGCTTTATTCTTGGACTGAAGAAAACTCACTCAGCTGGTACAGAGGGACCACTGCCATCTACCATGCTCACAGTCATCTGGGAGCCTCCGCAGAGCCTGAGCCCAAGAGTGGCTTCAGGGAAGCAGTCATTGGCTAGATTTGTCACCCTGGACTGAGGGGGCTCAGGTTCCCGGGGCCATGAGAAAATCCTAAGTCCTGGCTGAAAGTCGCTGTAGCTTGTCCTTCCTCGCCACCCACTGATGGTGCCATGCCAAGGTCATCTGTTACTCAGCATCACTCATTTATCACACATAGATGGTGACTGGCTCAGTTGAGGCACTGTTATATCCACTCCTAAGACTGGTCATAATTGGTTCATATAAACAGTATCCTAATTTGAGGATACCAGCTACATAATTTGTAGGGCCCTGTGCAAAATGAAAATGTATGACCCTTTGTTCAAAAAAGAAAAAATATAGATTTTTCTTATGTCCATGGCCGATTTTTTCTTCTCTCTCTGTCACATTTTTTATTTGGTACTCCCAAGCACAATCCCTTGGACACAGGGGTAGTTCTAGGGTGAGAGCAGTCCGTCACAGCCGCTAGGGGTCCCACTCTCTGTATGCCCAGACCCTGCTAGGGCAGAAGGTGGCAGAGGTCACTGGGTGGGGGCAGACAGGTGAGTGGGCAAGAACCTGTTCTCGGGAGGTGAAGCCACACACAAGGGGAACTCCAAATCCCATGCATATTTTTTGTCCATTTCACTTAAGAATGCCCCAGTGTTCATCGCAGCACTGTTTACAATAGCAACAGGACACGGAAGCAACCTAGATGTCCATCAACAGATGAATGAATAAAGAAGATGTGATGTATATATACAGTGGAATATTATTCAGCCATAACAAGAACAAAATAATGTCATTTGCAGTGACGTGGATGGACCTGGAAACTGTCAAACAGAGTGAACTAAGTCAGAAAGAGAAAAACAAACATCATATATTAACAAATATATGTTGAAAAATGGAATAGATGGTCCTATCTGCAAAGCAAAAATGGAGACATAGATGGCGAGAACAAATTTATGGATAACAAGGGTGGTGGGACAAATGTGAAGATTGGGATTGACGTATGCACACTATTGACACTATGCATAAAATAAATAACTAATGAGAACCTGCTCTAGAGCACAGAGAACTCCACTCTGCTCTGTGGTGACCTAGACGGAAAGGAAATCCCAAAGAGAGGGGATATATGTATACATATAATTGATTCACTTTGCTGTACAGCAGAAGCTAACACAACACTGTAAAACAACTATAGTCCAATGAGAACTAATTTTAAAAATAAAACACAAATTCAAAGTTAAATTATTAAGAATATCAAGATGGAGTTCGCAGAGCATGAAACCAAGTTTGGGTCTCTCTTCTGAGCATGGAGCCCTGGAAGCTGACCATGCTTCTAATGCAAACGCTTCTTCATGTTTTGAGGGAAAAGAAAGAATGTAAAAAATTGCAATATTCTTCTTTAAAATGATTTGGGGGTCTAGGTCAATTGTTTCAAGTTTCTCAACTTTTTCCTCAATGAATACACACAGAAATATATCTAACAACACAATTTATATTTTTACAGTGGATGGAGGTACAAGGTTGATAACACTTATTTCTTCAAATTAGTCAAGTGCTATGATGTTTTAAAACCAGTTTAGAGCTTCATGTGGAAACACCTGCGAGCATCCATGTGGCCAATTGCTCTTTATCCTGTTTTGTTCAGATCAATGTCCCGCTACAGCCAGCAATTTTTAAAAAGTTGTCAAAATAATTGTCCCTTGATAATATCTACCGGAAGCATTTATGCTCTCATACATAAATTAATATAAGCCGCCGGGAGCCTCTCATGGCTGGAGTACCATCGCATCAGTGGTGTTGCTAAGAGCCCAGCAAAACAAGCAATGCATGTAGTTAGCCCAGGAATAAAATCATGTAACATAAAACAAAAATAAAGCCTGCTCTCAACTATGAGAGGCAGCACACATTTTCTCAGATTCAATCCAATTACTTTATTGTCCCAGGATTAAAAAAAAAAAAATCATCTCCTTATAAATGTTTTCTCAGGGTCATTTAGTAGAAGCATATTTATCTTCACTTTCATCCAACACAGGCTGCAAATATGCCCCTTACTCGACCCAGTCTATTAATTTTGAAATGCCTAAAGCCAAAACTGCCAGTGGAAGGAAGTCTTTCTGGGTTGAAGCTCCTACTGCTGGAATAAGGTAGCTGCTTCAGTAAAAATGCAAGACGCGTGACTTCTCTTTCGGGAAATGTGAAGCTTTTATTGAAAGGAAAAAAAAAAATGTTTTAGAATAAAATGAAACCAATTTCCTAATTATTGAGATGTGAGGTCTTTATTTGTCCTCTATTTTCGTGTATACAATTATGCTACCATAAATGTTGGCCCTAGGATTCTTACTCATACTAGAAATTTTTGCTGATTTCTCATGCTAACATATATTTGCTGATAAACCATTATTTCACTCAGAGATGCATGTGACTGTTTCCTCTGGGTACCACTGTCCTTACTCTCAAGAACTGAGTCAAGATTGGAATGGCTGCCATATTTCATAATTAATGTTAATGCCCACAAGGTCTAGAATGGCATGTTTTTCCTAACTAACTCTAACCCTGATATTTAGTTTCTGTTTTTACTTCCTCTTCTGCCAGGTAGAATACTGCTCTCAGAACCAAACCATACAGCCTTTATTGCAATTCTAATATTCCATACTACAGAGTGGTAAAGAAGCGGAGCCTTAATGGAGCTCGTCCACATGAAGTTTATCCAATACGAGGACAGTCCTCTTGCCAGGCTCAGCAGGTGTTTCTGCACCAGGAGTTATTTGCCTTCTGTTTTTCCAAGGTGGCAATCCCTCTGCCAACCTTTCCACCACTGCACTTTACTGTTTTGGATCTTGAGGATATTTTAGATTTCCATAGCTCCTTTTGGGGGCCTACCAGGTAGCTCAGTGGTTAAAGAATCTGTCTGCGCTGGGTCGGGAAAATTCCCTGTAGAAGGAAATGGCAACCCTCTCCAGTGTTCTTGCCTGGAGAATCCCATGGACAGAGGCGGGCTACAGTCCATAAGGTTGCAAAGAGTTCGACATGACTGAAGTGACTGACCACAGAGTCCATATTAAAAGAAATATTCAGTAGTCCCCTACTCTTTTATTCCCCCAGTTCTAGATACAGTGCTCAATACTGTTCATGATTTAGCTAAGAATAATAGTCAAACACAAAAATGTCCTGAATTTGAGAAAGGATGGAGGAAGCTACAGAAGGAATGGGGGCCGACTCTTTTAAAAACATTTTTTGGCTTTATTTCTGATTTAAAAAAAAACTGTATTTATTTATTTGGTTCTATTGTATCTTCATTGCTGCCCAGGGGCTTATCTAGTTGCAGCAAGTGGAAACTACCCTCTAGTTAAAGTGAGCGGTCTTCCCATTGCAGTGGCTTCTCTTCTTGCATGCACGGGCTCCAGGGTGTGTGGGCTTCAGCAGCTGTAGCTCAGGAGTTTAATTGCTCCATGGCATGTGGGATCTTTCTGGACCAGGCACCGAACCCATGACCCATGCATTGGTAGGCAAATTCTTAACCACTAGACCACCAGCAAGTCTGAAAGAACTACTCTTAAGAAATGCAAATATGTTAAAGAGTTTTACTAGCATGGACATAGCACTTTAGTCTCTATACTTCCTATTTTGTCTCTGTCAAATCCAAATCCTTCTCAGGTTCCAGAATTTCAGCACAAGGGCATCCCTGATATTCAGACTTCTCTGCTCAGTTCACTAAGCAAGTCCTGTTTTCCTGCATGGTGTTTCCCACAGCGGGTTCTGAGGGACAGTCACAGTCCCACGAGATGCTGTTCAACAAAATGTTTTAATGATCCGGAAACTAGGGGGAAACCTGAAAGCCCCCCCCCACCCCCGCCACTCTCTCGGAGATTCACAATACATGCTAGCATTTTGAGGACTCTGCCAAGCCCTACTGAAAAGGACCCTGCTTAAAATGTGTTTAACAGTTTCCTAGGACTATTTGAATACAGAACCCTTGTATGGAGCAACAACCAGGGAGAAGGATGTAGGAGGCTCTGTCCTTCAGGTAAAAGGGCTCACGTGCTTTGGCAGGGCAGTCCTGGCTGCACTCTCCACGCTCCGCCTCTATCTCTGCCCTGAACTTTGCACCTCATCCTTCAGCTGTGCTGGATTGCATCTTCTGACCACAGCAGCAGCTGGGCTCCACTGCCTATGTATTTTCTATGTGAAATGCTGGTCCCCCTACATCCTGTGTGGGCCCCTCCAAATGAAAGGCTCCCCTCACCTGGCTTATGGGATGCCCTTTGCTCTTCTGGAAAAGCTCCAGAGGAAGACCGCCCGTGTTTGAATCCTGGCCCTGGCATGTAAGTGCTGTGTGATGGAGGGCAGGCCACTTGACAGCTTTGTCCCTTCATGTCTTTACCTACAAAGGGAGAGTCAAACACAGTACCTATCTCTTGGGGTTTCATTGAGGATTGAATTATTGATCTGTGTGAAGAGCTAAGAGCAGCGCCTGGCACACAGTCTCCCTCAGTGAGCGTCAGGAACGCTGTAATCTCCTCGTGCACATCTCTGCCGTTCTATTACTGTACCATCATCATCACTTTGTGTTATGATTATCTCTTAATACCTGCATATTCACCATTCAAAGTATATTCAGCTTGAACATGAGGGCTGTAGATTATTCATTTTTTCCATTCTTAGTGTCCGACTTGGGCTTCCCAGATGGCATTAGTGGTAAAAATTCACCTGCCAATGCATGAGACACAAGAGATGTGGGTTTGATCCCTGGGTCAGGATATTCCCCTGGAGGAGGAAATGACAACCCACTCTAGTATTCTTGCCTGGGAAATCCCATGGACAGAGGAGCCTGGTGGACTGCAGCCCATAGGGTCTCAAAGAGTCGGACACAACTGAGTGACTGAGCACAGACATACAGTGTTTAGCACATAATAGGAATTCAGTACAGATTGAATCATGGATTTATCTAATAACGATTATTCAGACTTAATGAAATGTATTACACCTGTAGTCCAGGTAAACTTAAAATATGATTCCAGAATATGATGCCATTATATTATTGTAATATAATATAATAGTAATGCTAATTACTATTTAGGACTAATTACTGAGTAGGACATGCGCAGTCCACGAGCCTCTGCTTTAGAATGTTGGTGCAGTTATAAGGAAGCCGATGTTGTCTTCACAAATTGCTGGAGGAGATAAAAAAAAAATGTATGAGACAATTTCTCTGGTCTCTTTCATCTTAAAAAATCTGTGGTCTTATGATTGATGAGCCAACTCAGAACAGATTAGAAAACTGGAGGACGGTCAGTGTCATTTTGTAGATGTCCTTCAACTTCATGATAAGACAGTAGCAGTGAGTATTGCCTTTTGCTTATTTGATTCTTCTAATTGTAAGAAATAATGTTGTAAAAGAAAAAGAGCAAGTAATAAACTACATGTTTTTTGTCCTTTGCCGTTCTTTGGGCTTCAAACATTTTTTGTGTCTTTAAAAAAGTATTATATCGAATTGTTTTTCAGTTGTCATTTCTTTATTCAATTTTTTTCAACTTTACGGAGATCTAATTGACAAATAAAATTGCATTTATTTAAGGTGTAGAATATGATGATTTTACATATGTATAGGCTTCCCTGATGGCTCAGAGGTTAAAGCTTCTGCCTGGAATGCAGGAGACCCGGCTTCGATCCCTGGGTTGGGAAGTTCCCCTGGAGAAGGAAATGGCAACCCACTCCAGTACTCTAGCCTGGAAAATCCCATGGAGGGAGGAGCCTGGTAGGCTACAGTCATGGCTTCGCAAAGAATTGGACATGACTGAGCGACTTCACTTTCACTTTCATTCTTTGTGAAATGATGACCACAATCAGGTTAATTAACACATCTATCAACTCTCACAGTTAACACTTTTGTGTGTGTGGTGAGAATGGTTAAAGTAGACTCTCTTATAAGTACATGACACCTTGTTATTAACTATAGTCACTATGTTTTTTGTTTTTTTTTTTTAATTAGATCCTCAAAGCTTATTCTCTTACACCTAAAGTCTTGTACCCTTTGACTAGCATCAGCCCATCTTCCTCAAACTCCAGCCCCTGGTAATATCATCACTTACTCTGTTTCTATGAGACTTACTTTCTAGATTTCACATATATGTGAAATTATATAGTAGATATCTTTCTCTGGCTATCTTCACTTAGCATAATGCCCTCCAGTTTCATCTGTGTTGTTGCAAATGACAGGATTCCCTTCTTTCTTACAGCCAGATAATATTCCATCTTCTTTATCTATTCATCCATCAATGGACATTGAGGCAGTTTCCATTGTTCATTGTCTTGATTTAAATTCAAATAAGAACAGCTAGCTTTCCTTTGCTCTTTTATTTCTCTTCTTAACATAACCTCCTAATTCAGTGAGTCACAGAACTCAACATGATATTCTACCCTGATCTACTGCTACACTCATAGATGTCAGGACTGAAAACCCATGAATCTGATGCAAGAGAGAGTGTGACATTGTGCTGTCAGCTTTTTGTCTCAATATCTGCCTGTCTCCAAAGCTCCTCAGTGTTCCCTAAGTCCCCCTACACCCCAGCCCTTGCTTCATATTCAGCCCAACTTGCCAGGCCACCATCTTCCTCCTAACCTGTTTTTTCTCCCATTATATGCCAGTTCTTCTTCAACTTCTTCACATCAGAAGACTAGGACTCTGCATCAGGCTTTGCAAAAACTCCCTCTGGGGAACCGACAAGATTGACAACCTGTATGGATTCCTCATGAATAGTGTGGTGACCTTGGGCTCCCCAGCCTTGCTTAACAATCTCATGAAATGATGATGACATGTCCCATCTCATAGTTTCATTGTGAGAGTTAAATAAGATAAATGTGGAGCCACTGGCATGGGTGAGCCACTCAGTAATCTTTGGTTCCTTCCTGCCCTTTCAGGAAATCTTTTTCTTTTGTGGAAAAAACAAACAAACAAACAAACCCAAAATGTATCATAACTAGAAGCAAATGAAAGTGTTAGTGTTAGTTGCTCAGTCATGTCTGACTCTAAGACCCCATGGACTGTAGTCCGTTTGACTCCTCTGCCCATGGAATTCTCTAGGCAAGAATACTGGAGTAGGTAGCCAGTCCCTCCTCCCGGGATCTTCCTGACCCAGGAGTTGAAACCCTATGTCTCATATTGCAGGCAGATTCTTTACCACTGGGCCACTAAGTCCCCCCAAAAAGCAAGGTAGGTTTGAAGCCTGAGAATGACCATGATTCTATGGCTGCACCCTGATAGAGTCAGTGGACTCCTGTCTCCCCTCGTGCACTAATTCACCTTCCATCCATGTTCCTTTCCTCTCTAAGGGAAAGGGTCTTTGAGGCTCACTCTAAGTGTACTTACTTTCATGCTCAAAAGCTACAAATGCTGTCATTGACACCTAATCAAACTCTCTGCTTCCCAATTTAGGCATCGTCCTTGCTTCTTGCAGGTCCTCTGTATTCTCAGCAAAAGGCCCTGCTCATGATTCTCTGAGCATGGCCGCCAGGTCCCCCTCTGCTCTGCCAGGGCTGTGACCAAAGTAGATGGTATGTTGTACTTTCTCCTGGTGGTAAGAAAAACCTACCTGCTCTCAGGTCCTGTGAGTTGTCAGACAGATGACGGTTACTTTGATCACAGTTTCAATGATTCTTGACAGTTTTGAATTGAGTAGTTCATAAATCTCATCTAGGCCATCCCCACTTCATCTTATTGATGACAACACTGATGTTCAGACCCTTAAAGGTTTGAAGACTGTTTCCCTCACCTAAATCCCAAAGCGTTTTTAGGACACCCACTAAGTAGACTGAAGAGACTTGTGCACATTTCTTAGCTCATGGTATGGAGTGAACTGTATCCCACCAAAATTCAAACTTTGAAGCCCTAATCCCCAGTGTGACTGTAGTTGGAAATGAGGTCCTGAAGAATCCACCTGTCAAGCAAGAGACCCAGGTTCAGTCCCCTGAGTCAGGAAGGTCCTCAGAGAAGGAAATGGCTACCCATTCCCATATTCTTCCTGGGAAATCCAATGGACAGAGGAGCCTTCTGGGCTACAGTCCATGGGGTCAAAAAGAGTCGGACAGGACTTGGTGACTAAAGATCAACAGCAACAAAGAGGTCATTAAGGTTAAATGAGGTCATCAGGGTGGGGTCCTAATCCAATAGGATTGGTGTCCACATAAGAGGAGGAAAAAACTCCAACAGCAGGCACACAGAGGAAGGACAGTGTGAAGACCAGTGAGAAGGCAAGCATCTGAAAGTCAAGGAGATACTTCTTGAAGTCAACTTTGCTGATACCTTGATTTTAGACTTCAAGCCTGAAGAACTCTAAGAGAATAAGTTCCTCTTGTCTAAGCCATTCAATACGATCTTTTTATGACATTAGTAACAGACTAATACAGCTCCCTTATGAAATTAAATGCTTCTTAATTATATAGCCTTTGAGTCTCCCAGGGTTCCTGGGGGAGGGTGTGATCTAATAAATGTTTGTGTAATAATAGAATTTTATCAGTGATGACTGTTTCATACATGCACACACACAGACTTTCATATCACCCAGTAAGTCATATTTTTTATCCTTTCTTAAATGATAAATATTGCTTATTTATAATCACTTTGCTGCTGCTGCTGCTGCTAAGTCACTTCAGTCATGTCTGACTCTGTGCGACCCCATAGACGGCAACCCACCAGGCTCCCCCGTCCCTGGGATTCTCCAGGCAAGAACACTAGAGTGGGTTGCCATTTCCTTTGGAAATAAATTATCCTTTAAATTAGAAATACATATCATTCAGGGCTTCCTAGGTGACTTAGTGGCAAAGAATCCACCTGCCAACGCAGAAGACATAAGAGACTCGAATTTGATGTCTGGGTTGGGAAGGAAATGGCAACCCATTACAGTATTCTTGCCTGGAGAATCCCATAGACAGAGGAGCCTGGTGGGCTACAGTCCATAGGGTTACACAGAGTCAGACACAACTGTGCAACTGAGCATGCATTTTGTATATCTTTCAGAATATGAATATCAGTATTTCTGGGTGAATTTCACTTCCATTTATGCTTTATAAGTAGGTGTAGGTGTCCCCACAGAGTGCCATGTTTGTCCAGATAATGAATAAATATTATTTGACTATAAATATAATATGAGCCTTTTTGAAACCAGTCTCATTGTGAAGTTTTTTGTTCCATCAAGTCTTCTTTCCATGCTGCTGCTGCTGCTGCTAAGTCGCTTCACTTGTGTCCGACTCTGTGCGACCCCATAGACGGCAGCCCACCAGGCTCCCGTGTCCCTGGGATTCTCCAGGCAAGAACACTGGAGTGGGTTGCCATTGCCTTCTCCGCTTCTTTCCATGACAAGAAGTAAAAAACTGGTACAGTTTCAAATTGGGCAGATAGACACAATTTGTCATAGATTAAAATGTATTTATATTATTGCCAAATGGATTATCATTGATGCAGAAGTGATTGAGTAAAGTAATTTAGAAATAGTCTGCCTATTAAAATAAATCTGAGAACTTTGTGACCTATTGTTTTATTCATCAAAAAAAATCACATGTAACGTGAACTAAATAAATCAGGAATTTTAAAAGGAAGTAAATATTCTCAGCTAAGTCCACCACTCTTTAAGTATCAATCACCAAAATATTTCTTACTACATTCACTGCTAGGATTATATTTATTTTCTAACTGAATAGGGTTATAGGGCACATGGTCAGTTTTAGGATCTGAAATACCAGGACCAATAGCATGTGCAACGTGTTTCTTTGAGTCCTAAGATTTTCTGCATTCTTTGCTAACCAAGCCCTACAGCCTTTTCACAAATGCATGGTCTGTAGCTATTCTACAGCGTTTTCACTGATGTCAAGAATTTGGGGGGGAAGGATATTCACTTTTATTTAGTAACTATCATAAGCAAACAGTTTTCTGTGGTAAGCAGACATGATTATGATCTAGTTGGACTAGTTTTTCAATAGTAAAGAAACTCATGCATCCTTACTATCTCAACCAACTCCTTACCAAAGAATTTAAGGTAATATTTTAAAAACAGTTGTGTCTTTTTTATATGCACTGTGCCCTTTCTCAATGTTATAAAATATCCCCATGTTGACTCACTGTACATTGATTTTAATAGGCATTCTCCACAGAGCAATATGAATATCATTGGAAACTGTATAATACAATTTTCTACCCCTGAAATGCTATAGAAAACTGCACATTTTATACTGACACGTGCCCCATCAATAATAGAGTTTTTATATCTTATTTGTAGTTATTGATCTCAACAGCGTAATGAAAAATTGATTGTGACGAAGTGCACAATTTCTTAAGTATAAATTTTAATGTCAAATTATTTTTATCTATGCTTCCCAATTATATGTGAAACTTATACATTTATATGTTTGCTTCCACAAAACTCAACAGCAATAAATTTGATATGACAAGAATCTACTGAGTCAATAGAAATCAAGTTTCTCTTACTAAAATCTGATTCTAACATTAAATACCCTAGTTTCATTTCTTCATTATAAAGAGAGTTAGTGTCTTGATATACAGCATCACCTTCCTATGCAATTTAACAATTTGAAATGAGGTATTAAATCTTCTGGGGATATGAATACACACACTCGTGTGCGCACACACACACACAGAAAAATACGCACCAGAAAACCATGCACTCATTTGGTAACCCACATGACACCATAAATGAGGTGCCTGCTCTTTGGGATCTCTTGAGACCTTATTATTTTAGAGAAAACATTCTGCTAGGAAAATGTATAGGTAAGACAAAATGTAAGAGAAGCAATGATGCTTCTTCTCAGTGATGATCCCCAAGTCCAGAGTCACAGACTTTGAATGAATTAGGTCAAAATCCACGAATCTAAACCAAATCAACAAATTTTCTGCCCTTGGTGAATAACACCTGTATTACTCTCCAGGAAGCAAAGGGTCTAGAGAATGAGAAGAATTCACTTCCTATATGAACTCATCCCTTTTATGCTATTTTAAATTAAAACTATTGTTTAGAAAGTTGTCAGTTTTTTCCCGATATACGTGCATTTTAAAACATGTGTGCTTAATGATTGCCTTCCCTGGTGGGCCACTGGCTAAGACTTTACCTTACAATTATGGGGTACACGTTTGTTCCCCGATCAGAGAATTAAGGTCTCAATATGCCTCGTGGCCAAAAATCCAAAACATAAGATAGAAGCAATACTGTAACAAATGCAATAAAGATTTTTTTAAATGGTCCACATCAAAAAAAAGTATTTTAAAAATGCATTACTTAATGAGATGCATTAACACAAAAGAAAATACAGAACTTATATATTCTGACAAACATTTTTCTAGCACTTATGTCTAAGTGTGTGCTCTTGTGTCCTGGATAGTGATCACTCTCTCACATACTCACTGATAACTCAGGTTGTGAAATAATTTTGCCCTTTCAACCTTTTCCAAATAATTTGTGTTTGTACTCAATTGCTCAGTTCCGTTCAATTCAGTTCAGTCGCTCAGTCGTGTCCGACTCTTTGCGACCCCATGAATCACAGCACGCCAGGCCTCCCTGTCCATCACCAATTCCCAGAGTTTACTCAGACTCACGTCCATCGAGTCAGTGATGCCATCCAGCCATCTCATCCTCTGTCGTCCCCTTCTCCTCCTGCCCCCAATCCCTCCCAGCATCAGAGTCTTTTCCAATGAGTCAACTCTTCGCATGAGGTGGCCAAAGTACTGGAGTTTCAGCTTCAGCATCATTCCTTCCAAAGAAATCCCAGGGCTGATCTCCTTCAGAATGGACTGGTTGGATCTCCTTGCAGTCCAAGGGACTCTCAAGAGTCTTCTCCAACACCACAGTTCAAAAGCATCAATTCTTTGGCTCTCAGCTTTCTTCACAGTCCAACTCTCATATCCATACATGACCACAGGAAAAGCCATAGCCTTGACTAGACGGTCCTTTGTTGGCAAAGTAATGTCTCTGCTTTTCAATATGCTGTCCAGCTTGGTCATAACTTTCCTTCCAAGGAGTAAGCGTCTTTTAATTTCATGGCTGCAGTCACCATCTGCAGTGATTTTGGAGCCCAGAAAAATAAAATCTGACACTGTTTCCATTGTTTCCCCATCTATTTCCCATGAAGTGATGGGCCCAGATGCCATGATCTTCGTTTTCTGAATGTTGAGCTTTAAGCCAACTTTTTCACTCTCCTCTTTCACTTTCATCAAGAGGCTTTTTAGTTCCTCTTCACTTTCTGCCATAAGGGTGGTGTCATCTGCATATCTGAGGTTATTGATATTTCTCCCGGCAATCTTGATTCCAGCTTGTGTTTCTTCCAGTCCAGCGTTTCTCATGATGTAATCTGCATATAAGTTAAATAAGCAGGGTGACAATATACAGCCTTGATGTACTCCTTTTCCTATTTGGAACCAATCTGTTGTTCCATGTCTCAGTTGCTCAGTTATGTCCAAATTTTTCTGACCCCATGGACTGTTGCCTGCCAGGCCCCTTTGTCCATGGAATTCCAGGCAAGAATACTGGAGAGAGTTGCCATTTCCTCCTCTGGGGGAATCTTCACAACCCAGGGATCAAACCTGCATCTCCTGTGTCTCCTGCATTGCAGGTGGATTTTTTTTTACCTGCTAAGCCATCAGGGAAGCACTCTGAAGAGGGTACTTGTCAGGATAGTTCTTGTCAGGAGGCTTGGAGGGCTATAGGATTCTCTTAATTTTTTTAATCAGATTTATTGAGATCTAATTCACATATCATAAAATACAACTATTTAGATTGTCCAAGTTCATGCTTTTTAGTATATTCACAGGATTGTGTACCTATCTCCATAATCTAGTTCTATTCTTTTTACAAGAGTTTAATTTTTGATGATGGACCATTTTTTTAAAGTCTTTATTGAATTTGTTACAGTACTGCTTCTATCTTATGTTTTGGGTTTTTGGCCAGGAGACATGTGGGATCTTAGCTCCCCAGCTGGTGATTGAACACACAGCCTCTGCGTTGGAGGGCAAATTCTTAACCACTGGACTGCTAGGGAAGTTCCACCATAGTCTAATTTTAAAACATTTTCATCTTCTTTAAAAGAAACCCCATATCCATAGCCAGTTTCTCCCTCTTCTTCCCTCTGAACAGTTAAACTGCTTTTCTGTCTTTATGCTTCTATGGAATTGCCTATTCCTGACATTCATATATAGAGCAATGTATTACTATTAAATGTATGATACTTTTCATTTGAGTTCTTTCATTAGCCTCATATTTTTAAGATTCATCCACATTATCCCTCATGATACCACCTGGTGCTAGTGGTAAAGAACCTGCCTGCCAGTGCAGGAGACACAGGGGACGCGGATTCGATCTCTGGATCAGGAAGATCCCCTGGAGTAGGAAATGGCAACCCACTCCAGTATTCTTGCCTGTAAAAGACAGAGAAGTCTGGAGTCCATGGGATCACCAAGAGTGAGACATGACTGAGTGTCTGAGTATGCACACACACCACATTATAGCATGTATCAATGCTGAGTTCTTGCCTATGTAAGAATATTACTCCTTTTGCTTCTCCATTTACCAGCTGATGGACATCTGAGCTGTTTTCACATTTTAGCTGTTAGCAATAACACTGCTATGAGCATTAACATCTGTATTTATGAGGACAGAATTTCCACTTCTCTTGGATATTTATCTCTGAATGGAAGCACCGGGTCACATAGAAGTGGCAGTCACTCAGTTGTGTCCACCTCTTTGAGACCCCATGGACTGGAGCCCACCAGGCTCCTCTGTCCATGGGCTTCTCCAGGCAAGAACACTGGAGTGGGTAGCCGTTCTCTTCTCCAGCAGATCTTCCCGATCCAGGAATCAAACTGGGGTCTCCTGTGTTGCAGGCAGATTCTTTACCAGCTGAGCCACCACCGAAGCCCTTGGGTCACATAGTGATTCTATATTTAACTTTTTGAGAACCTACAGTTTTTCAAGTTGCTGTATTCTTTTATACCTCCATCAGTTAAGTATGAGAGTTCTAACTTCTCCACATTCCTGACAACTGTTGTTATTGTCTTTATTTTTTGACAGTAGCCAGCCTGAAGCTGTATAGTGTATTTCTGATTTGCATTCCCCATTATATCCTTTGCAGCCAAAGATGGAGAAGCACTATACAGTCAGGAAAAACAAGACCAGGAGCGGACTGTGGCTCAGATCATAAACTCCTTATTGCCAAATTCAGACTGAAATTGAAGAAAGTGGGGAAAACCACTAGACCATTCAGATATGACCTAAATCAAATCCCTTATGACTATACAGTAGAAGTGAGAAATAGATTTAAGGGACTAGATCTGATAGACAGAGTGCCTGATGAACTATGGATGGAGGTTTGTGACATTGTACCGGAGACAGAAATCAAGAACATCCCCAAGAAAAAGAAATGCAAAAAAGCTAAATGGCTGTCTGAGAAGACCTTACAAATAGCTGTGAAAAGATGAGAAGCAGAAAGCAAAGGAGAAAAGGAAAGATATATCCATTTGAATGCAGAGTTCCAAAGAATGGCAAGGAGAGATAAGAAAGCACATGTATACCTGTGGCGGATTCATTTTGATATTTGGCAAAACTAATACAATTATGTAAAGTTTAAAAATAAAATAAAATTTAAAAAAAAAAAAAAACAGAAAAAAAAAAAAAAAAGAAAGAAAGCCTTCCTCAGTGATCAATGCAAAGAAATAGAGGAAAACAACAGAATGGGAAAGACTAGAGATCTCTTCAAGAAAATGAGAGATACCAAAGGAACATTTCACACAAAGATGGGCTCAATAAAGGACAGAAATGGTATGGACCTAACAGAAGCAGAAGATATTAAGAAGAGGTGGCAAGAATACACAGAAGAACTATACAAAAAAGATTTTCACAACCCAGAAAACCACAATGGTGTGATTACTCATATTCACCTAGAGCCAGACATCCTGGAATGTGAACTCAGGTGGGCCTTAGGAAGCATCACTAAGAACAAAGCTAGTGGAGGCTATGGAATTCCAGTTGAGCTATTTCAAATCCTGAAAGATGATGCTGTGAAAGTGCTGCACTCAATATGTCAGCAAATTTGGACAACTCAGCAGTGGCCACAGGACTGGAAAAGGTCAGTTTTCATTCCAATCCCAGAGAAAGGAAATGCCAGTGGCCACAGGACTGGAAAAGGTCAGTTTTCATTCCAATCCCAAAGAAAGGCAATGCCAAAGAATGCTCAAACTACTGCACAATTGCATTCATCTCACAAGCTAGTGAAGTAATACTCAAAATTCTCCAAGCCAGGCTTCAGCAGTACGTGAACTGTGAGCTTCCAGATGTTCAAGCTGGTTTTAGAAAAGTAAAAGGAACCAGAGATCAAATTGCCAACATCCGCTGGATCATTGAAAAAGCAAGAGAGTTCCAGAAAAACATCTATTTCTGCTTTACTGACTATGCCAAAGCCTTTGACTGTGTGGATCACAATAAACTGTGGAAAATTCTGAAGGAGAAGGGAATACCAGACCACCTGACCTTCCCCATGAGAAACCTGTATACAGGTTAAGAAGCAACAGTTAGAACTGGACATGGAACAACAGACTGGTTCCAAATAGGCAAAGGAGTATGTCGAGGTTGTATATTGTCACCCTGCTTATTTAACTTATATGCAGAGTACATCATGAGAAACACTGGGCTGGAGGAAGCACAAGCTGGAATCAAGATTGCCAGGGGAGATATTAATAACCTCAGATATGCAGATGACACCACCTTTATGGCAGAAAGTGCAGAAGAACTAAAGAGCCTCTTGATGAAAGTGAAAGAAGAGAGTAAAAAAGTTGGCTTAAAACTCAACATTCAGAAAACTAAGATCATGGCATCCGGTCCCATCACTTCATAGCAAATAGATGGCGAAACAGTGGAAACAGTGGCTGACTTTATTTTTCTGAGCTCCAAAATCACGGTGGATGGTGATTGCAGCCATGAAATTAAAAGACGCTTGCTCCTTGGAAAAGTTATGACCAAGCTGGACAGCATATTAAAAAGCAGAGACATTAGGACAGCATATTAAAAAGCAGAGACATTACTTAACAAACAAAGGTCCATCTAGTCAAGGCTATGGTTTTTCCAGTGGTCATATATGGATGTGAAAGTTGGACTGTGAAGAAAGCTGAGCACTGAAGAATTGATGCTTTTGAACTGTGGTGTTGGAGAAGACTCTTGAGAATCCCTTGGACTGCAAGGAGATCCACCCAGTCCATCCTAAAGGAGATTAGTCCTGAGTGTTCATTGGAGGGACTGATGTTGAAGCTGAAACTCCAATGCTTTGGCCACCTGATGTGGAGAGCTGACTTATTTGAAAAGACCCTGATGCTGGGAAAGATTGAGGGCAGGAGGAGAAGGGGACAACAGAGGATGAGTTGCTTGGATGGCATCACCAACACATGGACATGGGTTTGGGTGGACTCTAGGAGTTGGTGATGGACAGGGAGGCCTGGCGTGCTACAGTTCATGGGGTCGCAAGGAGTCAGACACAACTGAGCGACTGAACTGAACTGAACTGAATGGTGACCATCTTTTCATAGGATCTTGGCCATTTGTATGTCTTCTTTGGAAACCTGTTTATTCTAATCCTCTTCTTCATTAAATAGAGTCATGTGCCTTTTTGTTGTAGAGTTGTAAAAGTTCTCCATATATTCTGGATACACAGGTCTTCTCATCAGATATATGACTTTCCAATATTTTCTCCCACTCTGTTGCTTTTTTATTTTCACTTCAGCCAAGTTTTCAGATGTAGACAATTGAAAGCTCTACCAATGACAATAGTAAACAAACACGGAGCACTCATACCAAATGGAGACAGATCCTTCTTCTACGGGGAAGAGGTGACTTCGGTGGGATTTCAGATGATGTAATACGAAAGTACAGCCTGTACTGATACCAACTGAATTCCTGTTGTACTAGCCCTATTTTCAATTTACTTAGCAAAAGCGTCAGAAAACTGTCAAGTGTCACAGTCAGTCACATGTCGACAAGAATCTGTGAAAGGGTGTAAGTAAATGAAGAGTAGAGGAAAAATGTGCAGTATTAAAAACAAGGATTTTTAGAGGGAAGCTGAAGTGCTATAGCAACTGAGTATGAGAAAACTAGCAGATTTGACGGAGGGGAAGTTATAATTGTAACACTTCGTTATTGACAGATGGGGGGCCCAGAAGGGAGCTTGGAGTCAAAACAGAGCACCAAACACAGGAATAACTCGCAAAAGAGTGGATGAGATCAAATGCATGTTTATAAAAAGATAATTATTTTAGAAGAGGATCTAAATCAAGTTTCCTCAGCCGGGGAGTGTTCAAAGCAACACTTATTTTCATTCTCTTAATTTTTCAGTCACTGACATTGATGGTCTGGTTGAGAGCAGTCGCGTTTTACTGCTTAGTGGCATGCTGCTCTCTGAAAAAAATGACTATTCCACTGGGGAAGAGGGAAAACCAAGCAAGAACTCAATACATGTAGGTTTGGGGCTGTAATCTCATCACTCATTCATTCCTTTCCTGTGTGCTTTATAAAGAACCTTATGTTTCCAGAGCTTTGGTAAATGCTGGGGGTAAAATACAAAGCAAGCCATAAGCCATACCCTCTAGCAGTTTCTAGTTTAGTGACAGACAAATAAAAATATAATTGCATATAACAAAATGTCATCTCCCCAAAGGCATGCTTGCTTGCATGCTGAGTCACTTCAGTCATGTCCAACTGCGACCCAATGGATTTTAGCCCATCAGGCTCCTTTGTCCATGGGATTTCCCAGGCAAAAATACTGGAGTGGGCTGTCATTTCCTTCTCCAGGGGGTCTTCCCACCCAGGGATTGAACCTGCATCTCTTACGTCTCCTGCATTGGCAGGTGGGTTCTTTACCACTAGTGCCACATGGAAAGTACCCCCCACCAAAGGCATAGTCCTGGTGTTTTCTTGAAGTCCAGAGACACGAGATATCAGGAAGGCATGAGTCAGTTTGATTCTCGAAAGGAAATATTTGAGGAACACAGGGAAGGAGCAAAGATGAATGTCTCCCTTGCAGGTACGATGCTCAGGTCTCCACAGGATGACTCTCTCCCCTGTTCTTCTTGCAAATAAAATTTTGCACTCAGAGACTTGATGAGGAAGCCTGCACACATATTGAGGAGAGGGGTGGGGAGGAAAATTCCTTATCCTTATCGTAATGTAACAGCTCTTTGATTTTCTCATGAAGGGACAGGCTCAGACTCTGAAGCCAAATTGCTTTGGTTTAAATCTCGACTCAAAGGCTTCCCTGGTGGCTCAGTGGTAAAGAATCCTCCAGCCAATGCAGGAGACGCAGGTTTGATCCCTGGGTCAGGAAGATCCCCTAGAGAAGGAAATGGCATCCCACTCTAGTATTCTTGCCTGGGAAATCCCATGGACAGAGGAGCCTGGCAGGCTACTGTCCATGAGATTGTAAGAGTCAGACACGGCTGAGCGACTAAACAACAATAGCAACAGCAAAATCTCAACTCCACTGTTTAACAGATAAAAGATTTTCAGCAAGTTGTCAAATTTCTCTGTGCCCTAACATTCTCATTTATGAAAAAGGGGATACAAATATTACCTAGATTCTAATGCTATCATGTGTGTTGAATGTGAATAAACAAATACAGTTTAGGGTTGATATCTAGATTACAGAGAGCTCTCAAAAGATTTTATGTCTGATCACACTGAGGATCTGATGGAGAGTTTTTCCAAGAACAGCCAACGTGGCTTCCATGAGGAAACTTGTGTGTGTTTGTGTGTGTGTTGGGTGGAGGTGTGGGATGGTGGGGGGAAGACAATATTGGGGCAGGGAACTCTTTATGGGCTTTTATTGCATAGCTGGTGAGGAAAAAAATTCACCATCAGTAACCTAAGGAAGAGGGCATCTGTGTTGCCTGGAGGGGTTGCCAAGCGACATTTGTAGAGGAGCTGTTTTTCTTCTTTCATTCCACAAAAATGTCTTGACAGCCTATTCCGTGTCTCATTACTGTGTTTTACTTCTTCCTGAAACTTATGCTGATCTGGAATGATCTTACTTGTTTCCCTGTGTATTGTCTGTCTTCCTACGAGAGAACATAAACTCTGTGAGTGCAACACGACCGGGTTTCCTCCATGCGGATGGCATAGGTGGGGGAAGAATATTTTCTGAATGAATGGATTCCCAACAATGCGCCGATATTGGGCTTGCTCATATCGGGGGAACGGGGACATCCAGCTCAAGATTCGATTAGGAAAACCCAGCATGTTCCAGCCCTCTCAGTGGAGACAAGCTGTGTCCGCTGCCCAGGAGTTTAATACTCTCCTCACTGCACACAATATTTCTGTTTTGTTTTATTTTTCTTGGATTGACTCATGTAACATCTGGGCCCATATAGAGAAAAGCTATGTTATACGAGGAAAATGTATAACTCAGATGTTTGGATTCTGTGCACTTCAGTTTGAATACGCCTCTCCTTCTGTGGGGGTGACAGGCTTGGAGCTAACGGCACGGACTAGCAGATTAACTTTACTACCCAGTTTACTCAGTTCATGTTGGCTCAGTCTAAGATCCAAGTGTTTTCCTTAACTTCTGTTCTGCAAAACAAAAGAGCACAAGTGTCAAAGCAAGGTGCTGTCTCATAAGATTCTTCCTTATTTAGATTTTTCAGGTTGAAAATGGTTAGGATTTGGGTTTCCTCTGTTTTTAAAAGCATTTTCAATTTCTTTATGTTACAAATTATTATCATTATTATTGTGTGTGTGTTTTAAAATTTATTTTTAATTGGATGATAATTATTTTACAATATTGTGTTGGTTTCTGCCATACATCAACATAAATCAGCCATAGATGTACATATGTCTCCTCCCTCTTGAACCTTCCTCCCACCTCCCACCCCCCACCCCACCTTACCTTTCTAGGCTGTTGTCACAGAGCACTGGTATTGAGCTCCCTGCATAATATCCCAAATTCCCACTGTCTATCTACTTCACACGTGGTGATGTTTATGTTTCAATGCTATTCTCCTAACTTCTATATCACACAAAACAAGAAAATACTGAAATAAACACCCTTGCCACCCTGCTTATTTAACTTTTATGCAGAGTACATCATGAGAAATGCTGGGCTGGATGAAGCACAAGCTGGAATCAAGATTGCCGGGAGAAATATCAATAACCTCAGATATGCAGATGACACTACCCTTATGGCAGAAAGTGAAGAAGAACTAAAGAGCCTCTTGATGAAGGTGAAAGAGGAGAGTGAAAAAGTTGGCTTAAAACTCAACATCCAGAAAACTAAGATCATGGCATCTGGTCCCATCACTTCATGGCAAATAGATGGGAAACAATGGAAACAGTGTCAGACTTTATTTTGGGGGGCTCCAAAATCACTGCAGATGGTGACTGCAGCCATGAAATTAAAAGACACTTACTCCTTGGAAGAAAAGTTATGACGAGCTGGACAGCGTATTAAAAAGCAGAGACGTTACTTTGCCAACAAAGGTCCATCTAGATAAGGCTATGGTTTTTCCAGTAGTCATATATGGATGTGAGAGTTGGACTATAAAGAAAGTTGAGCACTGAAGAATTGATGCTTTTGAACTGTGATGTTGGAGAAGACTCTTGAGAGTCCCTTGGACTGCCAGGAGATCCAACCAGTCCATTCTAAAGGAAATCAGTCCTAAATATTCATCGGAAGGACTGATGCTGAAGCTGAAACTCCAATACTTTGGCCACCTGATGTGAAGACCTGACTCATTTGAAAAGACCCTGATACTGGGAAAGATTGAAGGCAGGAGGAGAAGGGGACAACAGAGGATGAGATGGTTGGAGCTCATCACTGACTCAATGGACATTAGTTTGAAAAACTCCAGGAGTTTGTGATGGACAGGGAGGCCTGGCATGCTGCAGTCCATGGGGTCACAAAGAGTCAGACATGACTGAGCAACTGAACTGAACTGAACTGAAATAGCCTTTATGTATGGCTGAAAGGCCCACGGAAGTCAAATTTAAATTTGGTTTAGATACTTCATAAAAGTGGAATCATCCACTTTTTCCATGGCTGGCTTCTTTCACTTAGTGTAACATCCTCAAGGTTCATCCATGTTGTAGAATATGGCAGGATTTTCTTCTTTTCTAAGGCTGGATAATATTTCTTTCTATGTATTGGGTTGGCCAAAAAGTTTATTTGGGATTTCTGTAACATGGAAAAACCTGAAGAAGTTTTTGGGCAACCCACTATATGCCACATTTTTTATGTCCACTCATCTTTCAATGGGTAAGTCTGTTTCCACACCTTGTCTATTGTAAATGATGCTGTGATGTGGGGGTGAAGAGTAGAATGGATGTTGCCAGGGACTGGGAGCAGGGAGAAATGGAAAGATGTAGTTCGTGCTTTCTTTTTTTCTTTCTTCCTTCCTTTTTCTTTTTTTTTTTTTTTAAGCTGTGCCATGTGGCATGCAGGATCCTAGTTCCCAAAACAGGGATTAAACCCAGGCCCCCCGCAGTAGAAATGTGGAGCCCTAACCACTGGACCACCAGCGAAGTACTGAGACGGAGTTCCATGGATATAAGTTTTCCATTATACAAGTAAGTTCCCCTTAGAGCGGCCCTAAACACGGTGCCAGTATTTAACAACACTGTCAGTCAATGCAGTCACTCAGTCGTGTCTCTGTCTATGTGACCCCATGGACTGCAGCACGCCAGGCTTCCCTGTCCTTCACCAACTCCCAGAGCTTGCTCAAACTCATGTCCATCAAGTCGGTGGTGCCATCCAACCATCTCATCCTCTGTCATCTTCTTCTCGTCCGGCCTTCAATCTTTCCCAGCATCAGGGTCTTTTCCAAGGAGTCAGTTCTTCGCATCATGTGGCCAAGATATTGGAGTTTCAGCTTCAGCAGCAGTCCTTCCAATGAACATTCAGGACTGATTTCCTTTAGGACTGACTGGTTTGATCTCCTTGCAGTCCAAGGGATTCTCAAGAGTCTTCTCCAACACCACAGTTCAAAAGCATCAATTCTTCCGTGCTCAGCCTTCTTTGTGGTCCAACTCTCACATCCATACATGACCACTGGAAAAAAACATAGCTTTGACTAGACGGACCTTTGTTGGCAAAGAAATGTCTGTGCTTTTTAATATGCTATCTAGGTTGGTCAGAGCTTTTCTTCCAAGGAACAAGCGTCTTTTAAATTCATGGCTGCAGTCACCATCTGCAGTGATTTTGGAGTCTAAAAAAATAAAGTCTCTCACTGTTTCCATTGTTTCCTCATCTATCTGCCATGAAGTGATGGGACTGGATGCCATGATCTTCGCTTTTTGAATGTTGAGTTTTAAGCTAGCTTTTTCACTCTCTTTTTTCACTTTCATCAAGAGGCTCTTTAGTTCTTCTTCACTTTCTGCCATAAGCGTGGTGTCATCTGCATATCTGAGGTTATTGATATTTCTCCCAGCAACCTGATTCTAGCTTGTGCTTCATTCATTCCGGCATTTCACATGATGTACTCTGCATATAAGTTAAATAAGCAGGGTGACAGTATACAGTCTTGACGTACTCCTTCCCCAATTTGGAAATAGTCTGTTGTTCCATGTCCGGTTCTAACTGTTGCTTCTTGAGCTGCATACAGATTTCTCAGGAGGCAGGTAAGATGGTTGGTATTCCCATCTCTGGAAGCATTTTCCACAGTTTGTTGTGATCTACACAATCAAAGGCTTTGGCATAGTCAATGAAGCAGAATTAGATGTTTTTCTGGAACTTTCATGCTTTTTTGATGATCCAGTGGATGTTGGCAATTTTATCTCTGGTTCCTCTGCCTTTTCTAAATCCAGTTTGAATGTCTGGAAGTTCACAGTTCACATACTGTTGAAGCCTGGCTAGGAGAATTTTAAGTATTAGTTTTCTAGCATGTGAGATATGAGTGCAATTGTGTGGTAGTTTGAACATTCTTTGGCATTGCCTTTCTTTGGTTGGAATGAAAACTGACCTTTTCCAGTCCCGTGGCCACTTTTGAGTTTTCCAAATTTGCTGGCATATTGAGTCAACGCTTTAACAACATCATCTTTTAGCAGTATATAGTACATACATATGGTACATATATAACATATATACATATATATAACTATATATATATAGTACAATTAAAAAAGTTGTTTAAGGCAAACCTTTAGTGTTCTTACCATAATAAAAAACAATTAAGCAAAAATAAAATTTGGTGTTTAGATTACTTTGAAAATTTTAGTTGATTTCACTCTTTGGTAAAGTTCTTACTTTTTTCTGATTATTAATTGCTCAAAAAAGAAAAAAAAAAAAAGGAGGAACTTCCCTAGTGATCCAGTGTGTAAGAATTTGCGCTTCCAATATAAGGGGACTGGGTTCGACCCCTGGTGAGGGAACTAGATCCCACATGCCACAACTAAGACCCAACACAGCCACAAAAATAAATAAATAAGTATTTTAAAATTATATTTTAAAAAGATTAAAAACAAGGGGACTCTAAGTGTCAGACATAGTGTTAAACACTTCCAATACACTTTTACAATCCTGAGGAGGAGATGGTCTTATTATTCCAATTTTATGGGTATGGAAACTAAGATTATAAAGATTGAATAAACAGCCAAGGTCATACGGCTAGTGCAGTGGTGTGGCTGGAATTTAAACTTGGGTTTTCACGCTAGACAGTGTCCTTTCTCGGCAGGACACAATAGCATTTCTCTTTCTTACCTTACTCCATTCTGTGACCTAAGGGATTTTTTTCTGATTATTGGCTTCTATTATCTACTTGTTTTTTTCTTTTTTTAATTATTGATTTTATTTTTGACCATGTTGAGTCCTTGTTGCTACATGCGAATTTCTCTAGTTGCAGCACTGGAGGGTTCCTCTCTGGTTTTGGTGCATGGGCTTAGTCGCTCCGTAGCATGTAGAATCTTCCTGGACCAGGGATGGAACTTGAGTCCTCTGTATTGGCAGGCGGATTCTTAACCACTTGACCACCAGGAAAGTTCCTCTATTATGTTTTATCCTTTCAACCATGTATGGCTAGTTCAAATTAGGCGGAAGCTTGTGAAGCTTGAAAATTAGGCTACTTAGCAACGGCTTGGGTTGGAATACCTGTCAGACTGTCCTTCCCCTTTTTTCCCCCAATCCCCTTGGGCCCTCCCAGCTCCTCAGAAGTTCCTCCTATATCCCGTCTCCTCCTCCAGCAGCCTCCTCATCTTCTCTTAGGTAATCTCGGGAGGAGAGCTGACTCCATCCAACCTCAACCCCAAGCCTGTGCACCAGCCAGGCCAGGGCTGTTCCTCCCACTGCTGCCATCCAGGCTGTTGAGTGACACATCTGTAAATCTTATGAAGACTTTCTTTTAGTCTCCATTAAAGCCTGTAACAATATCCAACTTTGTCGTTTGTGAAATTTCAGCAGTTTTCTGTCTGAATCCTAGGCACTTGGTAGACCAACTACTTCTTTTAACTCTGGAACTTCCTCTGGAGAATATTTTAACTACATTTGAACCTTTTATTCCCCTTCTCCTTAGCTTCTTTTTCCTGACAAGTTTTTGTCCTAGCTTTCATCAAACAAGAACACAATGATAAATCTTCTCAAGATACGTTGATACATGAAAAGGAAGGAGCTGTGTATTTGAATCACACATTTTGTAATTTGGGGGACATTTCTAATCTGCTAAAAAAGGGTCTTCTCTTTATAAGCCCTCTCCTCAGAGATGTACAGCTGATGGAAATAGTTCTGCTTTTCCATCATGATGAAAACATCTCTAATCTCTCTGTTTTACAATTTTTCCTGTTACTTGGTATGTTCACTGTCTCTCCTTTGGGTAGCTTTCTTCAGAAATCTTTGTATAAATGGTACTCCATTGGCAGAAATGAAGCTTTCCTTCTGAATGAAGGGGAAAAGAAAACTTCTTACTAAACATGACTTTCTGATTTGATTATAGGAGAGTTTCTCTTTTGGAAAGAAGTATGGAGCCTTCCTTGAATAAAATTTGTATCACCACAAAATTGGAGGGCAGTGTAGCCCTATTGGTAAGGGCAAATTTGATTTTTTTTTTTTCCAAGCTAGCATTACAGCAGGTGGGTCCCTCAGTGCAGATCTGTGGATTTTTAGATCTTGTTTGTGTGATTGTTAGCAGAGACTTTCTGTCATGCTTTATGAAGATTAGGGAGAGTAATTTGGAGTGATTCTTGAAGACTACAGAATACCTTCATTTTCAAAGTGTTTTCTAAGAAATACAAGTTCTAAGGGGTGCTACTTTGGAAGAACAGGGATGTGTGCAAAGTCACACATGTCCAACTCTTCTCAACCCTGTGGACTGTAGCCCCCATGCTCCTCTGTCCATGGGATTCTCCAGGCAAGAATACTGGAATGGCTTGTCATGCCCTCCTCCAGGGAATCTTCCTGACCCAGGGACCAAACCCAAGCCTCTTATCACTCCTGCCTTGGCAGAAAGGTTCTTAACCACGAGCACCACCTGGGAAGCCCAGAAAAATAGTGGGAGTTATTTCAAAATAAATCTGGGAAACACTGCGTATAAGTTCAAGAAGTTCCTTTAGTCCAGTGACTTCGTGAGCTTCCAATGTGCTAATTGTTGTTCTTCAGGCACTCAGTTGTGTCTGACTCTTTACGACACCATGGACTGCAGCTTGCCAGCCTTCCCTGACCTTCACCATCTCCCCAAACTTGCTCAAACTCATGTCCACTGAGCTGGGCCCATGTGCTCATAAGCTGTGTAAATCTTCAGGGAGTGGAAGTGGTGATGGAGAATGCCACCTTTCCCAAACTTGTTTAACAGCAAGCGATTAACTCTAAGAGGCATTTGGTGGAGCAGTGTTGTCTGTAAGACACTTTGGGAAACAATTTTTCCATTGGTTCAGGCAAAGATTCCACTTATACGAGATACCTAGAATAATCAAATTTATAGAGTCAGAAACTACATTGGTAGATGGCAGGTGACTGGGAGGCTGGGGAGGAGACTGGGGATTTAGTGTGCAGTGGGGACAGAGTTTCCGTTTAGCAAGGTGAAAAATTCGGGAGATGGATGACGCTGAGAGTTGCAGAGCAGTGTGAATGTACTCAGTGCCACTGAACTGTACAGTTACATGTGGTTAAAATATTTTGCTTTATATTTTGGGACTTTGGTTGTTGTTGTTCAGTTGCTAAGTCATGTCTGACTCTTTGTGACCCTATGGACTATAACACACCAGGCTTCTCTGTCCTTCACCATCTCCCAGAGTTTGGCCAAACTCATGTCCGTTGAGTCCGTGATGCCGTCCAACCATCTCATCCTCTGCTGCCCCCTTCTCCTTTTGCCTTCAGTCTTTCTCAGCATCAGTCTCTCCTTTGCCGTCAGTCTTTCCTAGAACCTCTTTTCCAATGAGTCAGCTCTTCTCAACAGGTGGCCAAAGTATTGGAGCTTCAAGCATCAGTCCTTCCAGTGCATATTCAGGGTTGGTTTCCTTTAGGATTGACTGGTTTGATCTCCTTGCTGTCCAAGGGACATTTACCCCAATAATTTTTTTTCTTTTTTTCAAAAAGCTCTCTATGTAGAATATTTCATTTTGGCCATTGAAAATATTGTTAATAACTTTACTAAGTGTTCATGCTTACAGAAAGGCATTATTGAAAACAGACCCACAATGCTTGCTATGCAAATCTTCACAGGATTTTTTCATCTCTGTCCACTATTGAAAGACTTTACAGTTATTAATGGTGACCCATGAGGGGAGTACCTACTGGGTTACACCAGGAAAAACAATGCAGTTCAGCAAGTTCATTGCTTTTCCCCAAAGCATGCACAAATATTTACCAATTCTATTTTCTTTCATGGTGGCTGTTAATAAGCTCAGTAATAAATATTGACTTCTTTCTTAGTAGCCTTCTAGGACTTTACACAGTAACGTGTCTTGCGTATTTGACACCTGTAGTGGGTCATTTCTAATATGTTTCCTCTATGAAGAAGATTCAGTAAAAATAAGGCAAAATTTATTATTTTCTCAGTGTTTTCTTTGACAATAAAATAGTAGTTTAAAAATAAAAGAATTTAAGTTTAAAGATCTTCACATTCTGTATTTGTGTACAAACAATTTGCACTTCCAAACAAAAATATTACACCTTGCAGTTCTCACCCTGTTTCACTGTTTTACATTTTAAACACAAATAAAAACTCAAAGAGAAATTTATAACTGAATCAATCCAATTTCTATCTTCTAAATGTAGTACTAGTATGCTTTTGCATATTTTATTTTTAAAAGATTTTTGTACTTTTTATTTATGGCCTCTATTGCACACACTTTTTAAGTCACAGTGGTGATTTTTCCTAATGCAGAGTAACCAGCTAAATAATTTTTTTTTTTAACTACACTGCGTGGCATGTGAGACCTTAGATCAGGATTGAATCCCCACCCCCTGGATCAGAACCATGGCCTCTTAACTACTGGACAGCCAGGGACGTCCCTACTTTTGTTTATTTTAAATCTTCTGTTAAATGAGGGAAATATAGGATCAAAGACATGAAAGACAAGATCTGTGCCTAAAACGAACTTAGATAACTCCACCCATCATGTACTTATTTTCAAAATGAATGTAATAAATGTATGCACCTCTTTCCACTTGGTAGAATTAAGGCATTAATTAGGACTTTGCCAAGTTGGTGTTCAGGTGCATGACCATATTCGTTTAAGATAAGAAATGACAATATACAAATTTGAAGCTGACATAATGTTCTTAAAACTTAAAGGTAACTACAGCAGTTGTTAGAATTTTGATCAACAAGTAACTTTTTTCTGCTTTGTCATTGATTTTAAACTCTGTATAGAAAATGCCTCTTCTCTTGTTTGCCTCTTGGCTGAGGCATTATAATCACTGCACTCTCTCATCTCTCCCAGCCCTGCTTGGTACCCCACTGACCATATTTATTATATGTACTAAATTTATTCAAGCTCTATAGGAATTCCATAATCATGCCTTTCTTTGCCATAATTTGATTCCTTGTACCATATTAATGCATAAAAATGACTTGTAATCATTTTGCTAATTGTTATGGATTGAATTGCATTCCCGCCAAATTTGTATATTGAAGTTATAGCCCTCAGGCCTCCCAAATATGACTTTCTAGATAGAGACAGGGTCTTGACAGAGGTCATCAAGTTAAAGTGAGATCATTGTGATGGGCTTGACTTCAATGGGACTGATGACCTTTTAAGAAAATGGAAATTTGTACATAGAAAGAATTACACAAAGAGGGAAGACAATGTATAGAGACAAAGAGAGAAGATATTCATCCAGAAGCCAAGAAAAGGGGCCTGGAAGAACTGATACTTGTGAACTGTGGTGCTGGAGAAGACTTCTGAGAGTCCCTTGGACTCTAAGGAGATTAAACCAGTCAATCCTAAAGGAAATCAATCCTGAATATTCATTGGAAGGACTAATGCAGAAGCTGAAGCTCCAATACTTTAGCCACCTGATGGGAAGAGCCAATTCATTGGAAAAGACCCTAATGCTGGGAAAAACTGAAGGCACAAGAAGGGGGCAGCAGAAGATGAGACGGTTGGATAGCATCACCAAGTCAATGAACATGAATTTGAGCAAATTCTAGGAGATAGTGGAGGACAGGGGAACCTGGCATGCTGCAGTTGTTGGAGTTGCAAACAGTTGGACACAACTTAGTGAATGAACAACAGCGACAATAAGAACCTCCTATAAAACACATGGAGCTCTACTCAGAGTCTGTGGTGACCTAAATAGGTCAGTCAGTCAGTCAGTTCAGTCGCTGAGTCGTGTCTGACTCTTTGCGACCCCATGAATTGCAGCACGCCAGGCCTCCCTGACCATCACCAACTCCCAGAGTTCACTCAAACTCACATCCATTGAGTCAGTGATGCCATCTAGCCATCTCATCCTCTGTCGTCCCCTTCTCCTCTTGCCCCCAATCCCTCCCAGCAGCAGAGTCTTTTCCAGTGAGTCAACTCTTTGCATCAGGTGGGCAAAGTACTGGAGTTTCAGCTTTAGCGTCATTCCTTCCAAAGAAATCCCAGGGCTGATCTCCTTCAGAATGGACTGGTTGGATCTCCTTGCAGTCCAAGGGACTCTCAAGAGTCTTCTCCAACACCACAGTTCAAAAGCATCACTTCTTCAGCGCTCAGCCTTCTTCACAGTCCGACTCTCACATCCATATATGACCATTGGAAAAACCATAGCCTTGACTAGACAGAACTTTGTTGGCAAAGTAATGTCTCTGCTTTTGAATATGCTATCTAGGTTGGTCATAACTTTTCTTCCAAGGAGTAAAGCAAGTGGTTCTGGGAGTTGCTAGTTCTGTTATTTAAGTCAAATCCTTCCAGCTGGGCTGAGCCAGAATCCTCCAACCTCCTGTTAAGAGACTCGGTTACAAAAGCTGCTGTGGTTTCGGGCTTTTTAGATGGAGAGACAGGTTCAGCCAACGAGCTCTGCTTCACCGTGTTCAGACTGTGTGCTCTTATTCGGGACCAAGTTGTGGAGTGAAAACTTTCAGCCTCCAACCAAAACTTAACCAAATGCTCCATTCTCCGAAGTTCCATAAATTGAATGAAATAAGGGAGGACCATGGTGTCATGCAAGACTTGCTCAAGGGTCTTTGAAAGACTTGATTTGGCCTCCTGAGTCTGGTAGTCCAGACAAGATCTGCCCAGGTCCCCAAAGTGAGCGGCCTTCATGTGGCTGGGCTGTTTCTTAAGTGTTGCGGTCCTGCTACTTGAAAAGGAGTCCATGTTGGCAGAAATGGCATTGATTGCAACGTGACTTGGTCCCGCAGCCTCCAGCAAGGCATGATTTTTGGTGCTTTTTTGTGGGGAATGTACGGATATTGAAGCTTTGACTGACTTGACATCTGGGGTCTTCTCCTGCTCTTTGCTTTTCACTGGAAGAGAGGAGGGCAGCATGATCAACTTCTTCAGCCAAATGCCCCCTCCACTAAAACTCAGGCCAGCTCTATTCCAATAGGCGAATGTGTTCAAAGTTCTACACAAAAGGACAAGCCGCCCTGGAGCTGGTCAGGGGAAGGTTCTCTTTCATGGCTGCAGTCACCATCTACAGTGATTTTGGAGCCCCCAAAAATAAAGTCTGACACTGTTTCCACTGTTTCCCCATCTATTTCCCATGAAGTGATGGGACCGGATGCCATGATCTTCGTTTTCTGAATGTTGAGCTTTAAGGTAGGAAATAAAAAAAAGAGGAGATGTATGTATACAAACATATAGCTGATTCACTCTGTTGTATGGTAGAAACTAACACAACATTGTGAAGCAATTATACTCCAATAAAAAGTAATCTTTAAAATGGCAGAAAAGAATGTGGATCCAGACAGAAGTGCATCACACACCCTGGAGAACCCCAGTCTCACTGCTGGGATGTCCTGCAAGATCCTTAGGAGATTTTACAGGGTTCACAGAAGCTGAGCCTGCATATTGTTTAATGGTGCAACGTGACTACTTAAATACGTACTCCTGTGTGTGGACTTAGCTGCCCAGTCATGTCTGACTCTGTGACCCCAGGGACTGTAGCCTGCCAGGCTCCTCTGTCCATGGGATTTCCCAGGCAAGAATACTGGAGTGGGTTGCCATTGCCTACTCCAGGGACTCTTCCCGACCCAGGGATCGAACCCGAATCTCCTGCATCTCCTTCTTTGTCAGGCAGATTCTTTACCACTGAGCAGCATGGGAAGCCCAAATATGTACTTAAAGGCACAATATTGAAAGGCACAGTTCTACTGTTGTTGAATGCCTTCATTCTAGTTCCCTAAACATAAGAGTTTGAGTTCTAAATCTGCAAAAGTATGTTTCACTCCTTAATGAAGACTTTATAGCTGAGAATAACATGCTTCAGAAAAAAATGCATTTTTGTGAATCTAACAGCCTAATCTCATCGTTACAGATTGTATACCATAGGAGTTGGAAAGGAGGGTCATAGCCATCTTTTTTTTTTTTTTTTCAATTAGTTTATAAAGAAGATGAAGGGTATTGTGCTGGCATTTGGTTCTGCAGCATCCGAACTAAAGGTATACCTGAACCAGATTCCTGAATTCAGTGGCTGCATAAGAAATTCAGTCCAAAGCAGAAAATGTGTTCTCCTTTGATGTTTCCACCGGCATCAAGTTGAAGGCTATGGTGTCACTGAGCGTGGTAGCTACCTGGGCAAGTTCCTTCCTTCCTCCCATTGGAAGGATGGGGCTCACTGCACTCTGCTTGAGGCCTGCGGTTATTTTGATGTAGCCAGTCGGATGCCATGAGACAGGAAAACCTGCACTTGAGCCAAGTTACACAAGTGTGCTGTCCTGGCACTAACTTTAATGTGCACCTGGGTTTCAAAAAAGGAAAAACAGGAACCCAAATTCCTTCCTTTTTTCATCTGGGATTCGGCCCTAACACCATTTTGTTTAAATTTCCAAGGTTTAAGTTTCATCAAAGTAGAATTTGTTTATGTAAAATTACATACCAGATGTTCACTGCCGTCGACGTTGTAGGGGATTTTATTGCCAATGTGACCCTCGTGGATTCCACAATTATAAACTGAAGCCAGGTTGTTTAGATAAGGTTTCTGCTATAGACAGGAGAGAAATCTGGTGATGGGCTTGGGGGTGGGGTCTCAAAGACAGATTGACCTTATTCTTTTGCAATATCTCTTTTCGGAGTGGATATCATAGACCTTGTAAAAATGGGGGTTTGGAGCAGTACACATTACTGGCAAGATTTTACATTTTTAAAAATATTTTATAAATCTCGCCACCAGCCTGGCATATGTGGTTGGAGATGAGATAAAGTAATACATGAATTCAGGGAGCTGAAGTGCTATTTTTCTATAACAATAACTGTCACTTCAGCATTCAGCCACAATCCTGCAGGGTTTGTTAGAATACAGATTGCCAGGCCCCACCCTGAGATTCTGATTCAGAAGTCCTGGGTACAGCTTGAGAATTTGTATTTCTGTCTAGTACCTAGGTAATGCTCTTGATATAGGCCCAAGAGTCCACTTTAAGAACAAATTGTATAGCAATAATTCTTTTTTGGGGGGAAAAAAAACCTTTTTATTTTATATTGGAGTACAGGCCAATTAACCATGTTGTGATAGTTTCAGGTGGACAGCAAAGGGACTCAGCCATACATACTTCCAAACTCCTTTCCCATCCAGGCTGCCCCATAACAGTGAGCAGAGTTCCCTGTGCTATACAGTCGGTCCTTATTGGGTATCCATTTTAAATATAGCAGTGTGTACACATGCATCCCAAACTCCCCAACTATTCCTTCCCCCACCTCCCCTTCATGCCCCGCAACCATAAGCTGGTTCTCTAAGGCTGTGAGTCTCTGTTTTGTAAGTAAATTCATTTGTATCATTTCTTTTCGGATTCCACAAATAAGGGATGTCATACGATAGCACTGCTTTTCTGTCCGACTTACTCCACTCAGTGTGACAAAATTCTTAAGGCTGGCTGCACATCAGATTTCATGAATTAAAGTCTTTAGGAATAAGGCTCACCTTTACCACAGCTGATTGAGTATATGACCAACCAAACTGACCAGTGAACTCTGGGATGAGTGTATGGCCACCCAACACACCAGCGGCCTAAGGTGTGAAGTGGAAGATAGACTGGGTCTACTGGCTTCTCCTCTGGGATGTGGACGACTAGCAGTGATGGATGACGGCAAGTCCTGAGGGAGATCAAGTCATGTCCAGGAGACCAAACCCACATAAAGGGCTTCTCACACTCCGTCTTGCTGCAGAATCGTCTGGAGGGCTTCACAATACAGACTCGAGAACCACTGAAGGAACAGGAGAGCAGAAGGGACTGACAGATGAAGCAGGTTCATAGATGTCCCAAAGGAGCAGACAACCAGCATGGTGTCTTCAAAGTGTGGCCGCCATGGGAGCTGTGGCAACATCACTGGGTCTTATTAGAAATCCAAAATCTTAGGCTCAACGGTGAAGGCCACTGAGGGGCAAACTCTGAGACCAGCACCCAGGAAACTGCCTAACAAGCCCCCAGGATAATTCTGAGGCACGCTGAACTTTGAGAACTCGTGAACTGGCATTGACCCAGCTACCCTGACTCCAGAGGCAAATTCCAGCCCCAGCCTTTAAGAAGACCAGTGCTACTATGTCACTTCTCCATGGATTTCCATGCAATTCCCTTTATATTATCATTTATGTTTTCCCAACAGACCCTTTTTCTCTTAATGTGGCTTGACAACTTGATGACCTAGGAAAAACAGCTCTTTGACTTAAAGTCAATAGGGAATTTTAGCCCCAAGAGAGAGATGATGGTTAAGAGAACAATCATTCATCCACTTTAAATAGTTCACATTCCAGAGAGTTCCAGAAAAACATCTATTTCTGCTTTATTGACTATGCCAAAGCCTTTGACTGTTTGGATCACAATAAACTGTGGAAAATTCTGAAAGAGATGGGCATACCAGACCACCTGACCTGCCTCTTGAGAAACCTGTATGCAGATCAGGAAGCAACAGTTAGAACTGGACATGAAACAATAGACTGGTTCCAAATAGGAAAAAGAGTACGTCAAGGCTGTATATTGTCACCCTGCTTATTTAACTTATATGCAGAGTACATCATGAGAAATGCTGGGCTGGATGAAGCACAAGCTGGAATCAAGATTGAGAAATATCAATAACCTCAAATATGCAGATGACACCACCCTCATGGCAGAAAGTGAAGAGAAACTAAAGAGCCTCCTGATGAAAGTGAAAGAAGAGAGTGAAAAAGTTGGCTTAAAGCTCAACACTCAGAAAGCTAAGATCATGGCATCCAGTCCCATCACTTCTTGGCAGATAGATGGGGAAACAGTGGAAACAGTAGCTGACTTTATTTTTGGGGGCTCCAAAATCACTGCAGATGGCGATTGAAGCAATGAAATTAAAAGACGCTTACTCCTTGGAAGGAAAGTTATGACAAACCTAGACAGCATATTAAAAAGCAGAGACATTACTTTGCCAACAAAGGTTCATCTAGTCAAGGCTATGGTTTTTCCTGTGGTCATGTATGGATGTGAGAGTTGGACTGTGAAGAAAGCTGAGTGCCAAAGAATTGATGCTTTTGAACTGTGGTGTTGGAGAAGACTCTTGAGAGTCCCTTGGACTGCAAGGAAATCCAACCAGTCCATTCTAAAGGAGATCAGTCCTGGGTGTTCATTGGAAGGATTGATGTTGACGTTGAAACTCCAATACTTTGGCCACCTGATGCGAAAAGCTGACTCATTGGAAAAGACCCTGAAGCTGGGAAAGATTGAGGGCAGGAGGAGAAGGGGACGACAGAGGATGAGATGGCTGGATGGCATCATCGACTTGGTGGACATGGGTTTGGGTGGACTCAGGGAGTTGGTGATGGACAGGGAGGCTTGGCATACTGCGGTCATGGGGTCCAAAGAGTCGGATATGACTGGGTGACTGAACTGAACTGAAACCAGTGGTTCTCCGCTTGAGTGTACCTCAAGAGCAATCCCCAACCTTTTTGGCACCAGGGACTAGTTTTGTGAAAGACAAGTTTTCCATGGACCAGGGAGAGGGTATGGTTTCAGGATGATTCAAGCACATAACCATTTTCTGTGCACTTTATTTCTATTATTATTGTATCATTTCCACCTCAAATCATCAAGCATTAGATCCTGGGGATTGAGGACCCCTGCTTTGAAGTCACCTGAGGAACTTATAACGATTCGAATACCTAATATATCTTTGGTGCATGGGTGTGTTAAGAGGCTTCAGTTGTGTCTGACTCTTTGTGACCCCATGGAACCCAGGTCTTCTGCATTGAAGGCAGATTCTTTACCATCTGAGCCACCGGGGAAGCCCTGACCAGGGTTTAAACCCATATGATGCCTTAGGTCCTGCTGCATCTGCGATTCTCCAGCATTTTTCTGGTTGCCAGTTTGGTATTTTGGAAAATTAGAAAGATAAACTAGGATTAAAATCATCTAATGGAATCAGTTAGCCTTGAAAAATTATTTGCAGATCTATTTGTATTTCATCTGAATTCTGCTATTTTATATAAACCTCTTTACACAATTTCTAATCAAGATTTGGAAAATTCCCATGATTAGTCTTGCCAATATGCTTTCTTAATATTTAATACCAAAATATCCAGGCGATTCAAGTGAAAGCAATAGTAAATTGATATTAAAAATCCCATCTCCATCCCAAACTCTCCCTTGAAGCCCAGACTCATATTTAACTGTCTACTTTTCTCCCTAGGGCTTCCCAGGTGGTTCAGTGGTAAAGAATTCGCCTGCTAATGCAGGAGACAAAAGAGACTCAGGTTCGATTCCTGGGTCAGGAAGATCCCTAGAGTAGGAAATGGCAACCCACTCCAGTATTCTTGCCTGGAGAATGCCATGGACAGAGGAACCTGGCGGGCTACAGTCCATAGGATTGCAGAAGAGTCAGTAGGACAGAACTGAGCAACTGAGCACCCTTTTCTTCCCACACTTGGGCTGAAGACATGCCTAGGTTCAAACTCTGAATCTTATTCCCTGAGACCTATGGTTTCTCAGCAAGTTATCCCTCACTCCCTTCTCCTCCAGGTCTCCTCTTTGCTCAGGCTTCCCAGGGAGGAGTGAAGGTCCTTCGCCAAGGGGTTGGTTTCCCTCAGGCATGCATCTTGCTTTGGCCAATGGATGTGGGGGAAGTGAGAGCGCCAGTTCCCAGTGGGGCCAGGAAGGCACTGAATGGCTTTGCTTGCTTCTCCCAGCGTTTCTCTCTTCTCTTACGGGAAGATTGGGCCCCAGGTGGTTGCTGCCACTTCACCCCAGACCCTAGAAAAAACTCATGGAGCAGAGCTGTCGTAGCTTACTCCAGAACAGCAAGTCTGAGAACTAACTTATATTTTTTTTCCTTTAAAAAAAAATTTTATTGGAGTGTATCTGCTTTACAATGTTGTGTTAATTTCTGCTGTACAGCATGTAGAGAAAAGGGAACTCTCCTGCACTGTTGGTGGGAATGTAAAGTGATACAGCCATTATGGACAACAGTAAGGAGGTTCCTTAAAAAGCTAAAATTAGAACTGTCATATGACCCAGCAGTCCCATCCTGGACATATACTGGAGAAAACCATAATTCCAAAAGACGCATCCACCCCAGTGTTCATAGCAGCACTATTTACAACAGCAGATGTGAAAGAAACCTAAATGTCCATCAAGAGATGAATGGATTAAGATGTGATACATATATACAATGGAACATTATGCTATGCTAAGTCACTTCAGTCATGTCTGACTCTCTGCAACCACATAGACGGCAGCCCACCAGGTTCCCCTGTCCCTGGGATTCTCTAGGCAAGAACACTGGAGTGGGCTGCCATTTCCTTCTCCAATGCATGAAAGTGAAAAGTGAAAGTGAAGTCGCTCAGTCATGTCCGACTCTTAGTGACCCCATTGATTGCAGCCTAACAGGCTCCTCCGTCCATGGGATTTTCCAAGCAAGAGTACTGGAGTGGGGTACCATTGCCTTCTCTGAATGGAGCATTACTCAGCCATAAAAAAGGAACAAAATTGTGCTGTTTCGTAGACATGGATGAACCTAAAGAATGTCATACAGAGTGAAGTAAGTCAGAAGGAGAAAAATAAACACCCTATATTAATGCATATATGTGGAATCTAGAAAAATGGTACCATGAACCTATTTGCAAAACAGAACTAGCTTATTTTTGAATACCACTACTATTTTATGGTTTGTTTGTTTTGCAGTGTGGATAATACAGCTGTCAAACTGGCTCCTCCCTACAATGTTCTGCTTTTATTTTCCTTTCATCAATATTATGAAAATCTATGTGAAACAAATATAAAAGGTATGAAGAACCAAGCTTAACAACCATAAAAATATGTGCTATATTTGTTTTTTGCCTTATGTTTCTACTCATTTCTCTCCCATCCTTTTCTTTCCTGACATATTCAAAAGGAAATCACAGACATCATATTATCATCACCCCCAACACAGACTTCAGTGTGAATCTGAAAACAAACACTATTTTATTCTATAATGCTTAGATGACTAGCACATCTAACAAAATAATCTATCTAAAATATTTTCTAATGAGGCCACTTGAAGAGTTAAGTCTCAAGTCACTTTTAAACAACTTTTAATGAGAATATTATCCCCTTTTTTATGGTTAATTTGTTTTCATCTCACTGACTTGTTGAAGAAAGGGAGTCAATTGTACTGCAGAATATGTCACATTCTAGATTTAGCTAATTGCTACTTGATAGTGACCTTTAACTTGTTTCTGTATCCCAGAAATATAAGTGGATTAGAAGTTAGATGCAAAGACTATCAGATTAAAGTTCAAATATGGACTAGAAAGAGAAGAATACTCCATGAAAAGTGAAAGTGAAATGGAAAGTCGCTCAGTCATATCCAGTTCTTTGCAACCCCTAAATACTCCATGGTTGGTGCCAAATACTGTCTACTGCGTCCACCAGTTGTAGCCCTATGGTGCCTGGTTATGTCATGTTTAGTGAGGTCAGATATATCATTTATTTAAGAAATATACAATCCAGTGTTTTTATATATATAACACAGTTATTATACTATTTATTTTTTATTTAAATTTATTTATTTTAATTGGAGGCTAATTACTTTACAATATTATATTGGTTCTGCCACACATCAACATGAATCCATCACGGGCGTACACGTGTTCCCCATCCTGAACCCCCCTCCCAACTCCCTCCCTGTACCATCCCTCTGGATCATCCCAGTGCACCAGCCCCAAGCATCGTGTATCGAACCTGGACTTGCGATTCGTTTCTTATATGATATTATACATGTTTCTGTAAATACAGTATTATTTAATAAATATACGATCCAGTGCACATCCTCCTCTATGGAGGCTGTAGCATCCTGCGTGTTCACTCATAATGTAGGCCTACCAATCGCTCTCCTTTGTCTTGTCATTAGTGTAGGTTCTCAAACTTTCTGATGGCAGTATAGCTACGTTTCTTTCATTATTGTTGATTGCACATTCACGGGTCAAGGGTCATTTGTATTACATGTATGGCTCTTATATACAGCTGAATAAAAAAGACTCATACCTCTACTTTAGTGTTTTGCAGACCAAATAAAATCAACCCTTGGGATACAATTTTTCATTTTCAAATTGTTTTTGTAGTATTTCTTTAAATTTTTTTAGAAAAATCTTTAACCCTGTCTGTGTAGCATGTGGAATCTTAATTCCCCAACCAGGGATTGAAACCTCACTCCCTACAAAGGGAGCACAGAGTCTTAACCAATGGACTGCCAGAGAATTATTGTTTTAAAATACTATAGACTCAGCCACATGGTATTTTCTTAAGCACAAAGATCTTAGGGTCCAAAGTATATATGTTGTAAAGCTTAAAGAGTCTTAGTGATAATGGCTTTTCTTAGTACATATAGCTAGGAGACAAAACTGAAGTTCTATTTTCCATAGCAGGCAATGGCAGAGGGTAAAATTTCCCATTAATTGAAAGAGACTTCTAAGTCAGAAGGAGAAGAAACAACAATAAATACCATCCTTGGCACATAGTAAAATAATCATTAAATGCAGTGTCCATCCTCTAGCTGTCTGGGAAGTTGGATGTTCACAATATTAACAAAAATGACATGCTCGTTGCTTCTGTAACTTGGGGTATTATGTAGCCATGATGTAAATGAGCTTCATCATTAACAGAATTGATAGGAATTATTTAAGAAGTTGAGATGTTATAGCTTGATCATCATCAATAGTGAAAACAGTACTGGAGTTAAGTAGCACTAAAGGCTGGAGGAGGAAGGGAAAGGGAAAAAAAGGAGAGGAAGAAGGAAATAGAACATATAAAGAAGATTTTAAGCTATCATCCTGCACATATGATATGGAGTTGTGGATCATTTGAAAGAATAAGTGGAGCCCAGTAATTTTGGGCCATCAGTGCGTTTTTATTCACAATAATATGACTGATACAACCACCTAAATATAGTGGCAGAAATCACCAAGCATGAAAAACTGGATAGCTGGTCACCCCAAGATAGAGTAGCCCCAACTCCCCACAGTCTTCCTTCTCAGAACTCCAAAATACTGGGGATAACACAGCAGACCAGCAAAGGAAGGCTCTGCAAGGTAGAAAGAGGAAGATGGATGGTGTAGGGCCATTCAGACTTGAGGAACCACATGGACAGGCTCCCTGAGTGTCTATTGCTCCCATACATCCTGGACATGGAAATGTGGGAGCCACCAATCAAAACTGCCAGTAGGCATTAACAAAAAGATGGTTCAGAAGAAGCCTGCTCCCCTAGTGGGAGAACAGGGAGAGAGTGGGCTAAGGACATGCAAACTTTCCCACGATACTTTTCCTCTATCTCAAACACCAATGGAAAGCCTGCAGCCCAGTCCATCCACCCACGTGATGCTCTGAAATTGGCTAGGTCTAGTTTTAAGTTAAGTCTTCACACCTGCCACATCAGGAAGAACACCAGGTGATCCAAGGAGGGACTTATCCTAATGGGGTAGTGTTGCCTGATACTACGACCCATGCAATTTCATTCGCTACAGCATGTTGTCTACTAATTATGTATGCACTCAGTGATGTCTGACTCTGACTCTTTGCGGCCCCATGGACTATATAGCCTGTCGGGCTCTTCTGTTCATGGGATTCTCCAGGCAAGAATACTGGAGTAGGGTGTCATTCCCTTCTCCAGGGGATCTTCCCCAGGGATTGAACCTGGGTCTCCTGCATTGCAGGCAGATTGTTTGCCATCTGAGCCACCAGGGAAGCCAGAGAGTAGGTAAAGAGTGTTCTTATCCAAGGCAAGATTTACAAAGAACAAAATGCAAACCTATCTCCAGGAGGTTCATGATGGAAACAGAGATGATCGTGAGGCTGGAAAACTCAGAAAACCAAGGTGTGAGCTGCAGGGGCCTGAAGAACGCATGGTCTCTGCTGAAGGCCAAATGTATAAAGTGACTTTTGTGCACAACTTGCTGACTCTGTCTGATTCCTGGTTGATAGAAGGTCAAGGAGTCTAATCAAATTTGTGCTCTTCTATTATACACTCAGAAGGGGCATATTCCTTCTGCTGGCATTTGAAATCCATATGCAAGCATACCATCAGCAAAACCCCTTGTCATCTGTCTGTCCCTTTCTCCAGCCTTTGCCCCTAACTGCCATCTAGGTGGTTTTCCTTCTTCTTCTTCTTTTTTTTTTTTATGTACAGATCTACTGATGGGGGTTGAAAGGGACACTCTGATTATTGTGAGAAACTGTATCCAGCCTCCATTTGCATTTGGAAATCACAAAGGGGAGTAAAAAAGTGATGCCTGCAGAATCCAGATGTTGATGCATTCGAGGACCCAGAATGCCCTTCCATCCTTCAAAAACATCCCAACGTCCAACCCGCCATCAAAATGAAGCCTGTACAGCAGTCATGAGGTCGACAATAAACCTGAATTACTACAGCACTGAGAAGGCCAAGATTCAGTGGCGTTACATGATCTTCATTGAAATATAGAATATGTCTCAAAAATCAGCTTCATATTTGCCTGGGATCAACATTCTCTTTAAAAAAAATAAAAGCTCTAGTTTGTAACAAATATGTTTGTTTTTCTTGCCTAATAATTCCCAGTTTAGAGAATAAGTTAATATTCTGTAAGTAAAGGACTAATATCTTTCTATGGCAATGCCCCTCTTTCTCTTTCATTCTCTCTCTCTCTCTCTTTTTTTTTTTCTGACCCATCTGGTTTGTCAGAAAAGTCTCCTACCTCTGATATTTATACAATATCATGCAAATGTCAAAATCTGAATGTCATCTTCAAAGGCCCTTTTTATGTCAGGCAACCCCTTTATAGGGAAAAAATAAACAATTTTATGTATGCATGCTTGATGCCAGTCCAATTAATAAAAGCCTTTTTTGCTATGCTTGGCTACAAGCAAGTTTCTCTTTTGAAAATGAACAGAGGGAGAATGAGATAAAAGGTCTGTATTGTTTCCTTGCAAATTTTACAGTTTCATTTTTAATTTGTGTTTGCATGTGAGGCTCTTGGTACAGATGGTGTGATAGTCCACAGTATGTTCTGAGAACCTGAAATGATAACAAAGATATGCAAATTGAGAGGGTGCTTTGGACGAAAGCCAAGATATCCAATTTCACAATAGCTGAAAACAAATTGATGTACCCAGCAAACTACTCTGAGTAGCACTAGGAAATGTAACCGTGCCAAAGCAAATTATATTAATGACCTTAGTGGTTGTTGAGTTCTATTGGCCAGCTTAGCATTGGTTACATTTGTCTGCATTGGCACTTCACTTACTGTTCAAATCAACTTTTCTGGAAAAAAAAACCTTAATGAAAAATCAATCTTGATAATTGCAAAAAACATTATATAATGGTTTTTGCACTTGAGGAATGTTTTGTGATATTTAGTATTTCAAAAAGTAAAAAATGCAAATGCTTAAAATGGATGGAAAAATGCAGAAATTGATTATTTTAGGAAAAGAGTATTTTTTTAAATTGCAAAGCAAATATAATAGTTCATAAAATAAGGTCTAACAAACAGTAGTATTTGCATTACATCAATGGGAAGTTTGGTTAAAATGACTCATACAGAGTGATTTTCAAGAATTTTCCTTATATCGAGACAGATTTTTGACAGATAATTTGTTAAATTCTGTGGTTCAGAATGTCAGATGAATTATTTCAGAAGAAAGGAACAAAGGAAGAAAGTAAATAAGGAAAAAGAGAAGAAAAAATCTATGTAAATATGGAAATATGATTATAAAGTCTAATTTATAACACATGCACTTTATTCAATTATATGTACAATTACTTGGCATCGTTTTGTACTTGAACTAAAAAAATTGATTGGAAAGCTCTATTTCAAAGTTATTTTTCTATCCTAGATGATGTTGGCAGCTTGCTTAATAATTGTGGAAATCTAACGTTCTGGAGTAAAAATGATGCAAATGAGAATGATTTTTTAAATCTTAAATCAGACTAAAAATATCCTTCAAGACTGAATAAAGATGCTGACTAAATTTAGATATTTGCTAATACAGATTTATTTTTTTAAAGCAAATGTTTTACAAACTGAGGCCAAATTACAAGATTTTTTTTTCTTGGATAATTAATCTGACCTTCTATTAAAATTGAAAAAGAGATAAATACAAACATAATTGTCAGGGCTGCAATTCAGCTTTCAAAATCAAGAAAATGTTCGTACAAGCCATCTGCAACTGTGTCGAATTTTTCATTGTTCCTGCTTTTGCAAAATAATTCAGACCTAAACAGTTGACAACTCCAGCCCTTAAAAGCCTAAGGTTTCTTGAAAATTGAAGGCACACTTGTTGCTCAGAAATTAGTCGGCTGGATTTGAGAGCCTTGCAAGTAGCTGAATGAAAATCGAGATTATGAAAATATTGTGAATTTTTATTGTGAGAAGGAAAAAGGTGAGATGACATCGCTGACAGCCAGACTCTGTTTCTTCTCACTTCATAATATTTTTTAGTCAACAAGTATTTTTAAAGGACGTTATCCTCCTATAAGAAAGCAGCATGCATTTCACAACAGGACAGATAATAATTGAAGAGGGCGCAGGCACAAACAAATGCAGTTCCTAAAAGAACAGGCCATTTATTCAAATGAAATATTTATTCAAAACTTAGAAACCCATTCTTCATTTTAGAATATTATTATTTTTGTCCCAGAATTCCAACATATCCTGTGTTTTTTAATATATTTTTTACCAGATGATTTCTGATATGAAAATTTCAAAAACAGAAATGACGGGAAATGCAGATTCCTTTTCTTCAACAAACAGGCAAATGCGAAGAGTGCTCTCTTTCTCCTTTCACACGGTATGCCTATTGATATAGTTCAAGGCCAACTCAGTCTTGGCAAACAGCGTGAGTCTGAAAATTTAAAGTTTGGTTACCTAGGGACTTCCCTGCTAGTCCAGGGGTTAAGAGTTTACCTTCCTGTGCCGGGGTGTGGGTTCGATCCCTGGTCAGGGAGCTAGGATCTCCATGCCTATCAGCCAAAAAAAAAAGCATAAAACAGAAGCAATATTGTAACAAATTCAATAAAGAATTTAAAAAATTAGAAAAAAAAATAAAGTGCAGTTACATAAAGTGCAACAGGTTCACACGTTATCAAGAGTTATGTGAATAGTGGCTGTGTAGGATATTTTACTGCTGGATGCTGGAGGTTGGATAGGTAATTAGATAGTAGTGTATCTGAAACAAAAACAACAAAAAAAAGAAAAAGCCTCTTCTCATCACAAGAGTAGTTCTGCAGAGAAGTGCACTTGATGTACGTGAAGCAAACAGGCAACAAAGCCTGTTTCTGTAACAAATAACAGCTTCTAGTATCTCTTTAACCTAAGAAATGCCAAAATATAGGGTTTCTGATAAGCCCCCAAGTGACCCCCAGTTTAGGGGGAAAAATGCACTAAAAGGAAGATTCTGAAGCTGTCCATCAATTTCCAAGACACACATGAATCCTGAGCACTGAGGCAATGCGCTCTCTGTCTTCATGCATAATACATACCAAATAGGTGAAGGAGGATGTAAAGTGAATCTTAATTGGTTATAATTGTCATTTCATTTAGTAAAGTATTGTCTGGAGACCAGGATATCAATTAGCACTCTATGGACTCTGTTACTTATGAAAATACGCATATAGAGAGTCGGATGTGCTCAAGCAGCAGATATACTTTAATTAAGAAAATAGACAGTGAATTAAAGACCTTTAAATTATCAATCAATTGCTATCTAGGTAGGTTTTGGAGCATCTACTTGGTAAAGTCAAAAATCAGTGTCACCTGATTTAAACGAACTAAGAAAATGTGTTTTGCCCATATATAAATAAATTTTTTTTTTTCTGGGCATTCCCTTGTTATGCCATAAGAAAAATTTCAACACTAGAAAAAAAAATCCCAGAGATGTCTGATAATGGAGAAAATTTTCTTCTTTAATTTTAAACCTCAATATGTATGCATTGCATGAAAACATAAGAAAACAATATTAAGTCAAGAGTCTCCCATGAAGATCTCTTTCATATGTCCTTCATTTCCTCAGAATTAATGGATGTTGAGGCATCAATAAGGTAGAAAAAAAGATGATTGATGTATTTCGTTTTATTATTAAATTGTTGGTAACCAAGGCAGCTTTTCTTTTTTCCGTGGGGATGAAGAGGGACCTGTCCCTTTTTAACCACTTGCTCTGAGTGACTTTTATACCCAATATCAGTGAGAAGAGAGGGTGAATGTCACCTCTCTTCTCTTCCTCCTCCTGCGAGTGCCTACTCTCCCCCCTCTTTGACTGACAGCTACTAATAACCTTCCTACCCTAAGTGCCATGGAGACACTTTATTAGGACAAACAGCCAAGGAAATCTAGGAATGGAGCCAAGTCTGCAGTGAGTTATTATCGGGCTTGTATTTATCTCAGCTTTGTAATTTTTTTCAGTGATATGCAAATCCTGAAATAGATCTTCCTCTGTTGAAGGACAGGTCCCTCTGTTAATTGATCCACTGAGATTCCCTCTACCCTCTTTTAGCTCTCAGCCAGGGAAACGTGCTACATGAAAGGAGCTCAGAGCCGCTCACAGGACACAGAAATTCTCCACGCGCTCCTTCTGCAAGAACTTCCACGCCGAAAATGAATTTCTGCCTCATAAAACAACATGTTCCCTTCTCCATATTATCTGCCCAGCAGATCAAACTGATTTGTTTATTTGTTTATTAGTTTTGGAGGAAATACTCTTTCAAATGATAACGAAATGTGATTTCAGGTGGGATTTACATGTTCTGTTGAAATAGAGTGCACGTATATTGTAAATATATTAAAACTAATTCAGGGAGAATCAACATTTATTTATTTATCTACTGTAGGAAGAGGAAAGAAATGTGGAAAAGACCAAGAAGGAGAGAAAAGTCTGTTTTCCTCAGAGCCTCTCCTTCTTTGTAAAGTCAAAATACAGGTGTACATCCACACACCTCTCCATTCGAAGAACATTTGGTATTTGTTATTTTGTTTCTCCATAACCACTGGGGGGAGGTGTGTTTATATTTGCATGTGTGTCTCAAGAAGTTTATGAATAGGACATTAATAATAAGGATAAAAATAATAGTACTATGTCTACTTTTTATCTACATTGCCTTGATAGGTTACCAGGCACTTGGAATGTTTATATGACATATGAAAGCAGTATAGGAATAAAGACAAGTAAAAAGGATGAATTAAAGGACTAAATAGTGATTGGTATTCTGTAGAGTCCATAGCATCAAAGGTGCTGTAAAACTAGCATCAGAAAGACTTGATTTGGAGCCTAATCTCCACACCATGTCCTTCTTTAAAGTATAAAATAAAAGTACATGTGTGGAATTGCTCAGTAAAGTAGCATTTCAAGATAAGACCCAAAAACAATAAAAATTAACCAATGTCATTCCTAAAGTTTGGTCAGATAAGTGTGGAAAATAGGCTCCATGTTTGGAAATTCATTGTACACGTTAGTATATTAAATGCCTGGAGAAGTCCGTCAGCAACTATCTGTTCAATCCAGGGTACTCCAAACCAATCTGCCCATGGAACACTCCCAGGTGTTTTCTATTAATGTTTCCTTAGAGGAATAGAGAGCATATTCTACGTATTCAGCACTTTAACATTTAGCCATCTTCATTAACATTCAGTTCAGTTCAGTCCAGTCACTCAGTCGTGTCCGACTCTTTGCAACCCCACAGACTGCAGCACGCCAGGCCTCCCTGTCCATCACCAACTCCCAGGGTTTACCCAAACTCATACCCATAGAGTTGGTGATGCCATCCAATCTTCTCATCCTCTGTCATCCCCTTCTCCTCCTGCCTTCAGTCTTTCCCAGCAACAGGGTCTGTTCCAATGGGTCAGTTCTTCACATCAGTGGCCAAAGTATTGGAGTTTCAGCTTCAATATCAGTCCTTCCAATGAACACTCAGGGCTGATCTCCTTTAGAATGGACTGGTTGGATCTCCTTGCAGTCCAAGGGACTCTCAAGAGTCTTCTCCAACACCACAGTTCAAAAGCATCAATTCTTCAGTGCTCAGCTTTCTTTATAGTCCAATTCTCACATCCATATATTAACATAGGAAGTTATAAACACATTTTTGATGGGCAGTTGTTTAAGAGCTGTTTTCCCTTCCACACTGAAACCACAGATGAGCTAAAAAAGAAAATCCAGAGAGGTTTCATCGTTGGTTCAGAGTGTATCTTCAGGTTCCATCTCCTCGTTGTTGTTCAGTCTCTAAGTTGTGTCTGATTCTTTGTGGCCCCATGGACTGCAGCACACCAGGCTCCTCTGTCCTCCACTAATTTCCAGAGTTTCCTCAGATTCATGTCCACTGAGTCAGTGATGCTCTCTAATCATCTCTTCCTCTGCTTCCCCCTTCTCCTCCTGCCTTCAATCTTTCCCAGCATCAGGTTCTTTCCCAATGACTTGGCTCTTTTCATCAGGTGACCATAGTATTGTAGCTTCAGCTTCAGTACCAGTCCTTCCAATGAATATTCAGGGTAGATTTCCATCTCTCTCTGTATGAATGGACTCCTCTTAGCTGGTCTCTCAAAGTGCCACCTCCTAGAGCAGACTTTGTCAGGTGTGTAATGGAGTGATTCTGTCCCCCAGGGAATGTTTGATGATATCTGAAGACATTTTTGTTTGTTGTCACAGCTTGGGAGGGAGATGGTACTGGTGTGTAGATACCAAGGATACTTTTAAATATCCCACAATGCCCAGGAGAGCTCCCCATGGCAAAGAACTTTGTTATTCAGTCACTAAGTCATGTCTGATTCTTTGCAACCCCATGGACTGCAGCCAGGCTCCCCTGTCCTTCCCTATTTCCCAGAATTTGCCCATGGTCATGTCCATTAAGTCAGTGATAGTCACCATTTATGACCATGTGTAAAGGTCAGCTCCATGATACTTTCATGATATACCTTCATCTTCGGAATTCTTGCTCTCTCTAGATTGTATATGGCTCCTCCCCTGCCCTTACGTACCACGGCATCTATGCACAGACCCAAATCCACTAAATTTAGACACTTTGTATCTTAGAAAGAAGGAGTGTCTTTATTTTTGCAAACTTTGCCAGCTACAGTGTCTAGTGGTTAAAAGGGTCTAAAATAAATCTTGAATGAGTAATGAATGGGTGGGCTCACTGTCTCTTTCCTCTAAGCATTACAGAATTAGAGTGTCCCAGGAGCTTATACTTCAGTTGTGTGTTAAATTATGTTTTCTGAACTGTAGCATTTATTATCATGCTGAGAGAAATCTACTAAACATTTGCTTGGAAAGGATGAGTAGCCCTTAAATTAACCTCAGGACAATTACTATATATATTTATTTAGAGTTAGACAGCATATTGGAGAAGGCAATGGCACCCCACTCCAGTACTCTTGCCTGGAAAACCCCATGGACAGAGGAGCCTGGTAGGCTGCAGTCCATGGGGTCGCTAAGAGTCTGACACGACTGAGCGACTTCACTTTCACTTTTCACTTTCATGCATTGGAGAAGGAAATGGCAACCCACTCCAGTGTTTTTGCCTGGAGAATCATAGGGACAAGGGAGCCTGGTGGGCTGCTGTCTATGGCGTCACACAGAGTCAGACACAACTGAAGTGACTTAGCAGCAGCAGCAGTAGACAGCATATTTAAAAGCAGAGACATTACTTGCCAACAAAGGTCCGTATAGTCAAAGTTATGGTTTTTCCCAGTAGTCATATATGGATGTGAGAGTCAGACCATAAAGGAGGCTACGTGCTGAAGAGCTGATGCCTTTGAACTGTGGTGCTGGAGAAGACTCTGAGCATCCTTTGGATGGCAAGGAGATTCAAAACAGTCAATCCTAAAGGAAATGAATCCTGAATATTCATTGAAAGGGATGATCCTGAAGCTGAAGCTCCCATACTTTGGCCACCTGATGCAAAGAGCCAACTCATTGGAAAAGAACCCGATGCTGGGAAAGATTGAAGGCAGGAGGAGAAAGGGATGACAGAGGACGAGATGGTGGGATGGCATCACCAACTCAATAGATGTGAGTTTGAGCAAACTCTGGGAGATGAAGAAGGATAGGAAAGCCTGGTGGTCTTCAGTCCATGGGGTCACAAAGTCAGACATGATTCAGCAACTGAACAACAACAATATATAATATAGTAATTCATATAAGACCAATGTGTAGAATTACAATCACTATGTATGTGAATATAATACATATGAATTATTTTGCTCCAAAATGAATGACTGGAGAAAAATGTGATTTATATTATATTTGTGCACAATATGGGGCTTCCCTGGTGGCTCAGACGGTAAAGCGTCTGCCTGCAATGAGGGAGACCCGGGTTCGATTCCTGGGTCGGGAAGATCCCCTGGAGAAGGAAACGGCAATCCACTGCAGCACTCTTGCCTGGAAAATCCCATGGATGGAGGAGCCTGATAGGCTACAGTCCATGGGGTCGCAAAGAAGGACACAACTGAGTGACTGTGCACAGTATGATTATAAAAAATGCACCAATAACTCAGACAATTTCTCATTGAACTTAACCAAAAAAAGGCTGTGGACGCTAAATTTGATCAGCACATTTAGTTCTATTTCAGGAAAGAAGCACACCCTGGTGGTTATGCTTCCCTCTTGGAGCCAAGGAATAGAAGCAGTGAGGGCTTACACATGTGTGTGTGCGCACGCATGTGTGTTCGTGGACTGCTGTTGGACCGAAGGGTATGGGAGCACCTCTGCTCTTCCTGGGTCTGAATCGTTCTCCGCATGCATACTCTCACACATACCACCCCTCCGTCTCCATCCGCACCGCAAAACCCTCTCTGGTGAACTCTCCCTGAGTGCAGTTGCCAGCATAGCCTCTGCAGGCGATGGTGAGCTTGAGTAGAACATACCGGACAAGAGGCTCCCGCATGTGCTGCGTAATCCTCCAGCTAACCGTCCCAGCATTTCAAAAGTGAATGCAAACTTGAAGGACCATAAACCAGCTGAATTTTCTGACTTCCCTCCACCCTGTTTTTTAGGGAAAAATTATTTTATTTTCAAATTAAAAAAAAAAAAAAAAATTCTCTACTTCTTGTGTGATGGTTCAGCTAAATTCAAGCATGCTTGCCCTGCTTTATGCCATGTTCTTTTTTATGGAAACTGCCAGTAACATAGATTTAATTACATTTCCTAAATTACCTGAATTTGATCTATCACTTCCATGCTTACGATTAGATGATTTATTTATTTATTTATTAATACTATCTGCCTGGCTCCCAGCAGACAGGCATGTCCCACTAGACATTCTGATTTAATTCCTATGTTTGTAACCTTGGCATCGAGAGATTGCTTTTAAAGTCCCATTAGCTGATTCTGATCTTCAGCAATTTGGGGAACAACTGGATTACAAAACGTCTTGTTTTACTTATTTCATGATCTTTTTATACTGTCATCATGTGTAAATATACCAGGAATTATTTAAGAAGAAAGTATCACATGTTCTCCTTTATTATATGTGATGTGAAGCAGAAATAGAATAACAAAGCACATGAGACAAATAATCGACTGGTCAATCTGGGGAAACCAACTATCATATTTTCTGTCAATTTGAAATGATATAAAAATAAAGGTTACCAAAAATAACCCCACCACTTATTCAGAAAATATTGGACACACATGCCATGCCATTTTCCTTTCATCATTCAGGAATATTTTTTTCCTTTTTTCTAACTTATTAATGTTAATGTAAGCAAGATTGGGGCTTCCCTGGTGGCTCAGTGGTGAACAATCTGCCAGTCAAAGCACGAGACCTGGGTTCCATCCCTGCTGGGGGAAGATCCCCTGGAGAAGGAAACGACAACCGACTCCAGTATTCTTTGCCTCAGAGAATCCCAGAGGAGCCTGGTGGGCTACAGTCCATGGGTTCTCAAAGAGTCAGATAAGACTTAGCAACTAAACAGCAAGAATGAACAAGATTATACTTGCTCTTACAGATCACAGATGACAAATTATTCTACTGCAATGCCCTGAGCTCATCATGCCTATGTGTACCAGTCTTTTCAAAGCTTACATTTAACAGGGCGCAATAATTTTCAAACAAAAAAATCAAAACAATTATTTCATTCGGTTTCTTCAAAATTCTGGAGAAATGATTATGATAGGAATTCAGATTGACATGTACACAGTGCTGTATTTAAAATAGATAAACAGCAAGGACATACTGGAGAGCACAGGGAGCCTTGCTCAATATTATGTGGCAGCCTGGATGGGAGGGGAGTTTGGGGAAGAATGAAGGGAAGTGAGGTGAGGTGAAGTCGCTCAGTCACGTCCGACTCTTTGTGACTCCATGGACTATGCCAGGCTCCTGCATCCACGGGATTTTTCCAGGCAAGAATACTGTAGTGGGTTGACATTTCCTTCTCCAGGGGATCTTTCCAGACCAACGATAGAACCTGCGTCTACTACATTGGCAGGCAGTTCCTTTACCACTGAGCCACCAGGGAAGCCCATTCTGATTTATCTCCCTCTAATAGGGACCCCTGTGATTATGTTGGGCCTGTTTCAATAATCCAGGATGGTCTTTTATCTCAAGATATTTAAACGTCATCATATATGAAAAGTCTATTTTTCTATATAAGGTGACAGATTCACAGGTTCCAGGGCACAGGGCCAGAAAATGTTTAAGGAAACATTATTCTGCATATCATAATATTATTCTAACAATCTCATCCATATACCTAGAACTGCTGATTAGCTTTCAAATACCTATTATTTTATTTTATAATTAATGGATACTTGAGAAAATACTCATTATTAGGAAGAGAATAGAAAAAAAATTAAAATATAGAAAATAAAGCAGATGCAGAAGAAAAATTCAAATAAAATTCTCTATAATTAGTATCTTGATAAAAGTCAGCTGATTTAGATGGAATTTTTGTCCATTAAGTGTGGTTTGCTGCGAAAGTTCAGGCAGTTCAGTTTATTTGCTCAGTCGTGTCCGACTCTTTGTGACCCCATAGACTGCAGCATGCTAGGTAGGCCTCCCTGTCCATCACCAACTCCAGGAGTTTACCCAAACTCATGTCCATTGGGTTGGTGATGCCATCTAACCATCTCAACCTCTGTCATCCCCTTCTTCTCCCACTTTCAAACTTTCCCAGCATCAGGGTCTTTTCAAATGAGTCAGCTCTTCACATCAGTGGCCAAAGTATTGGAGTTTCAGCTTCAACATCAGTCCTTCCAATGAACACTCAGGACTGACCTCCTTTAGGATGGACTGGTTGGATCTCATTGCAGTCCAAGGGACTCTCAAGAGTCTTCTCCGACACCACAGTTCAAAAGCATCAATTCTTCGGTGCTCAGCTTTCTTCACAGTCCAACTCTCACATCCATACATGACCTCTGGAAAAACCATAGCCTTGACTAGATGGACCTTTGTTGGTAAAGTAATGTCTCTGCTTTTCAATATGCTATCTAGGTTGGTCATAACTTTTCTTCCAAGGAGTAAGCGTCTTTTAATTTCATGGCTGCAATCACCATCTGCAGTGATTCTGAAGCCCAAAAAAATACAGTTTGGCACTGTTTCCACTGTTTCTTTTCTATTTGCCATGAAGTGATGGGACCAGATTTATTTATTTCTGCTTTATTGATGATGCCAAAGCCTTTGACTGTGTGGATCACAATAAACTGTGGAAAATTCTGAAAGAGATGGGAATCCCAGACCACCTGATCTGCCTCTTGAGAAATTTGTATGCAGGTCAGGAGGCAACAGTTAGAACTGGGCATGGAACAACAGACTGGTTCCAAATAGGAAAAGGAGTACATCAAGGCTGTATATTGTCACCCTGTTTAAATTACATGCAGAGTACATCATGAGAAATGCTGGACTGGAAGAAAGACAAGCTGGAATCAAGATGGCCGGGAGAAATATCAATAACCTCAGATATGCAGATGATACCACACTTATGGCAGAAAGTGAGGAGGAACTCAAAAGCCTCTTGATGAAAGTGAAAGAGGAGAGTGAAAAAGTTGGCTTAAAGCTCAACATTCAGAAAACGAAGATCATGGCATCTGGGCCCATCACTTCATGGGAAATAGATGGAGAAACAATGGAAACAGTGTCAGATTTTATTTTTCTGGGCTCCAAAATCACTGCAGATGGTGACTGCAGCCATGAAATTAAAAGACACTTATTCCTTGGAAGGAAAGTTATGACCATCCTAGATAGCATATTCAAAAGCAGAGACATTCCTTTGCCAACAAAGGTTCGTCTAGTCAAGGCTATGGTTTTTCCTGTGGTCATGTATGGATGTGAGAGTTGGACTGTGAAGAAGGCTGAGTGCCGAAGAATTGATGCTTTTGAACTGTGGTTTGGGAGAAGACTCTTGAGAGTCCCTTGGACTGCAATGAGATCCAACCAGTCCATTCTAAAGGAGATCAGCCCTGGGATTTCTTTGGAAGGAATGATGCTAAAGCTGAAACTTCAGTACTTTGGCCACCTCATGTGAAGAGTTGACTCATTGGAAAAGACTCTGATGCTGGGAGGGATTGGGGGCAAGAGGAGAAGGGGACGACAGAGGATGAGATGGCTGGATGGCATCACTGACTCGATGGACGTGAGTCTCAGTGAACTGCGGGAGTTGGTGATGGACAGGGAGGTCTGGCATGTTGCGATTCATGGGGTCTCAAAGAGTTGGACATGACTGAGGGACTGATCTGATCTGATCTGATCTGATGGGACCAGATGCTATGATCTTAGTTTTCTGAATGTTGAGTTTTAAGCCAACGTTTTCACTCCCCTCTTTCACTTTTATCAAGAAGTTCTTTAATTCTTCTTCACTTCCTGCCATAAGGCTGATGTCATCTGTATATCTGAAGTTATTGATATTTCTCCCGGCAATCTTGATTCCAGCTTGTGCTTCTTCCAGCCCAGCATTTCTCATGATGTACTCTGCAAATAAATTAAATCAGCAGGGTGACAATATACAGCCTTGATGTACTCCTTTTCCTATTTGGAACCAGTCTGTTGTTCCATGTCCAGTCTAACTGTTGCTTCCTGACCTACATACAGATTTCTCAAGAGGCAGGTCAGGTGATCTGGTATTCCCATCTCTTTCAGAATGATCCACACAGTCAAAGGCTTTGGCATGTAAATAAAGCAGAAGTATATATATTTTCTGGAACTCTCTTGCTTTTTCAATGATCCAGCAGATGTTGGCAATTTGATCTCTGGTTCTTCTGCCTTTTCTAAATCCAGCTTGAACATCTGGAAGTTCACAGTTCACATACTGCTGAGGCCTGGCTTGGAGAATTTTGAGCATTACTTTACTATTATGTGAGATGAGTGCAATTGTGCAGTAGTTTGAGCATTCTTGGCATTGACTTTCCTCGGGATTGGAATGAAAACTGACCTTTTCCAGCCTTGTGGCCACTGCTGAGTTTTCCAAATTTGATAGCATATTGAGTGCAACACTTTCACAGCATCATCTTTCAGGATTTGAAATAGCTCAACTGGAATTCCATCACCTCCACTAGCTTTGTTCATAGTGATGCTTTCTAAGGCCCACTTGACTTCACATTCCAGGATATCTGGCTCTAGGTGAGTGATCCCACCATTGTGATTTTCTGGGTCATGAAGATCTTCTTTGTATAGCTCTTCAGTGTATTCTTGCCACCTCTTCTTAATATCTTCTGCATCTGTTAGGTCCATACCATTTCTGTCCTTTATTGAGCCCATCTTTGCATGATATGTTCCTTTGGTATCTCTAATTTTCTTGAAGAGATCTCTAGTCATTTCCATTCTATTGTTTTCCTCTATTTCTTTGCACTGATCACTGAGGAAGGCTTTCTTATCTCTCCTTGCTATTCTTTGGAACTCTGCATTCAAATGGGTATATCTTTCCTTTTCTCCTTTGCTTTTCGTTTCTCTTCTTTTCACGGCTATTTCTAAGGCCTCCTCAGACAGCCATTTTGCTGTTTTGCATTTCTTCTTCTTGGGGATGGTCTTGATCACTGCCTCCTGTACAGTGTCACAAACCTCTGTCCATAGTTCATCAGGCACTCTGTCTATCAGATCTAGTCCCTTAAATCTATTTCTCACTTCCAGTGCATAATCGTAAGAGTTTTGATTTAGGTCATACCTGAATGGTCTACTGCTTTTCCCCACTTTCTTCAGTTTAAGTCTGAAATTGGCAATAAGGAATTCATGATCTGAGCCACGGTGCTCCGGGTCTTGTTTTTGCTGACTGTATAGAGCTTCTCCATCTTTGGCTGCAAAGAATATAATCAATCTGATTTTGGTGTTGACCATCTGGTAATGTCCATGTTTAGAGTCTTCTCTTGTGTTGTTGGAAGAGGCTGTTTGCTGTAACCAGTGTATTCTCTTGGCAAAAGTGTAATTAGCCTCTGCCCTGTTTCATTCTGTACTCCAAGGCCAAATTTGCCTGTTACTTCAGGTGTTAATTGACTTCCTTCTTTTGCATTCCAGTCCCCTATAATCAAAAGGATATCTTTTTTGGGTGTTAGTTCTAAAAGGTCTTGTAGGTCTTCATAGAACCGTTCAACTTCAGCTTCTTCAGCATATGTGGTCAGGGCATAGACTTGGATTTGCATGATACTAATTGGTTTGCCTTGGAAAGGAATAGAGATCATTCTGTTGTTTTTGAGATTGCATCCAATTACTGCATTTCAGACTCTTTTATTGACCATGATGGCAACTCCATGTCTTCTAAGGGATTCCTTCCCATAGCAATAGATATAATGGTCATCTGAGTTAAATTCACCCATTCCAGTCCATTTTAGTTCGCTGATTCCTAAAATGTCGATATTCACTCGTGCCGTATCCTGTTTGACCACTTCCAATTTGCCTTGATTCATAGACCTAACACTCCAGGTTCCTATGCAGTATTGATCTTTATAGCTTCTGACCTTGCTTCCATCACCAGTCACATCCACAGCTGGGTGTTGTTTTTGTTTTGGCTCCATCCCTTCATTCTTTCTGGAGTTATTTCTCCACTGATCTCCAGTAGCATATTGGGCACTTACTGACCTGGGGAGTTCCTCTTTCAGTGTCCTATCTTTTTGCCTTTTCATACTGTTCATGGGGTTCTCAAGGCAAGAATACTGAAGTGGTTTGCCATTCCCTTCTCCAATGGACCATGTTTTGTCAGAACTCTCCACCATGACCTGTCCATCTTGGGTGACCCTACATGGCATAGCTCATAGTTTCATTGAGTTAGACAAGGCTGGCTGCGCGGGTGCAGGAGGGCCAAGAGGAGCTACTCCACATTCAAGGTCAGGAGGGACGGCAGTGAGGAGATACCCCTCGTCCACGGTAAGGAGCAGTGGCTGTGCTTTGCTGGAGCAGCCATGAAGAGATACCCCACATCCAAAGTAAGAGAAACCCAAGTAAGACAGTAAATGTTGCAAGAGGGCATCAGAGGGCAAACACACTGAAACCATAATCACAGAAAACTAGTCAATCTAATTGACCACAGCCTGGTCTAACTCAATGAAACTGAACCATGCCCTATGGGGCCACCCCCACCAAGATGGGCAGGTCATGGTGGAGATGTCTGACAGAATGTGGTCCACTGGAGAAGGGAATGGCAAACCACTTCAGTATTCTTGCCTTGAGAACCCCATGAACAGTATGAAAAGGTAAAAAGATAGGACACTGAAAGAGGAACTTCCCAGGTCGGTAGGTGCCCAATATGCCTCTGGAGAAACCTATATGCAGGTCAGGAAGCAAGAGTTAGAACTGGACATGGAACAACAGACTGGTTCCAAATAGGAAAAGGAGTACGTCAAGGCTGTATATTGTCACCCTGCTGATTTAACTTATATGCAGAGTACATAATGAGAAACGCTGGGCTGGAAGAAGCACATGCTGGAATCAAGATTGCTGGGAGAAATATCAATAACCTCAGATATGCAGATGATACCACACTTATGGCAGAAAGTGAAGAAGAACTAAAAAGCCTCTTGATGAAAGTGAAAGAGGAGAGTGAAAAAGTTGGTTTAAAGCTCAACATTCAGAAAACGAAGATCATGGCATCTGAGCCCATCACTTCATGGCAAATAGAAAGGAAACAGTGCAAACAGTGTCAGACTTTATTTTTTTGGGCTCCAGAATCACTGCAGATGGTGACTGCAGCCATGAAATTAAAAGACACTTACTTCTTGCAAGGAAAGTTATGACCAACCTAGATAGCACATTGAAAAGCAGAGACATTACTTTACCAAAAAAGGACCGTCTAGTCAAGGCTATGGTTTTTCCTGTGGTCATGTATGGATGTGAGAGTTGGATTGTGAAGAAAGCTGAGTGTTGAAGAATTGATGCTTTTGAACTGTGGTGTTGGAGAAGACTCTTGAGAGTCCCTTGGACTGCAATGAGATCCAACCAGTCCATTCTAAAGGAGATCAGTCCTGGGTGTTCTTTGGAAGGACCGATGCTAAAGCTGAAACTCGAGTACTTTGGCCACCTCATTAGAAGAGTTGACTCATTGGAAAAGACTCTGATGCTGGGAGGGAATGGTGGCAGAAGAGAAGGGGACAACAGAGGATGAGATGGCTGGATGGCATCACTGACTCGATGGACGTGAGTTTGAGTGAACTCCGGGAGTTGGTGATGGACAGGGAGGCCTGGTGTGCTGCAATTCATGGGGTTGCAAAGAGTCGGACATGACTGAGTGACTGAACTAACTGGTGACCATGTGATTAGATTGGTTCATTTCTGTGATTGTGGTTTTCATTCTGTCTGCCCTCTCATGGAGAAAGATAAGAGGCTTATGGAAGCTTCCTGATGGGAGAGACTGAGGGGGAAACTGGGTCTTGTTCTGATGGGCAGGGCCATGCTCAGTAAATCTTTAATCCAATTTTCTGTTGATGGGTGGATCTGTGTTCCCTCCCTGCTATTCACCTCGTGCCAAACTATGGTGGAGGTAATGAAGATAATGGCGACTTCCCTCAAAAGGTCCCATGCAGGCACTGCTATGCTCAGTGCCCCCAACCCTGCAGCAGGCCACCACTGATCCACGCCTCCACCGGAGACTCCCGGACACCCACAGGCAAGTCTGGGTCAGTCTCTTGTGGGGTCACTGCTCCTTTCTCCTGGGTCCTGGTGCACAAAGTTCTGTTTGTGCCCTCCAAGAGTCTATTTCCCAGTCCTGTGTAAGTTCCCGTGGCTCTATGGTGGGGTTAATGGCGACCTCCTCCAAGAGGGCTTATGCCATCCCCAAGTCTGCTGCACCCAGGGGCCCTGCCCCTGTGGCAGTCCACTGCTGACCCGCACCTCCGCAGGAGACGCTCAAACACAGTTCTGTCTCAGTCTCTCTGGGGTCTCTGGGTCCTGCTGCGCACAAGGTTTGTTTGAGCCCTCTTCACGAGTCTGGTGGGAATGGGGTTTGACTTTAAACACGAATTCACCCCTCCTACCATCTTGATGGGGCTTTTCCTTTGCCCTTGGACATGGGATATCTCCTCACAGCCCTCTAGTGCCTACTGTCTTACTGAGGTTTCTGTGACCTTGGACGTGGGGTATCTCCTCTCCACCGCTCCAGTGCCACTCAGCCGCTGCTTGCCGCTCCAGCATAGCACAGCCTTTGCTGTGAAAAGGCACATCTGTACCAAAATATTTTAATTGAAATAAGAAATCCATGAGAAAGATTGGACTCAAAAATAAGAATTTTTTCAAGGAAAAAAAGTAGTAAAATTAGAAGGAAATTGAGGTGATGCAACAGCTGACTCAAGGAATTTTAGATAAAAGAGACAATTACCCCCCTCCCAGAAAAAAGAAAGAAAAAAGAGGAACAGTTCCCTGTGAATTTCAGAGGGAAAGGGTATGAGACTCTAGATTTAAAATGCCTGGAAAATCCCATGGATGGAGGAGCCTGGTGGGCTGCAGTCCATGGGATCGTGAAGAGTCAGATACGACTGAGTGACTTCACTTTCACTTTTCACTTTCATGCATTGGAGAAGGAAATGGCAACCCACTCCTGTGTTCTTGCCTGGAGAATCCCAAGGACGGGGGAGCCTGGTGGGCTGTGGTCTATGGGGTCCCACAGAGTCAGACACAACTGAAGTGACTTAGCAGCAGCAGCAGCAGCAAGGCATTGATAAATCGGTAACTCAGAGCATGAAAATGATACTTCCAAAGAGAGAGCAAATAGCTCCTATAGAAATGATGGGAATCAGAATAGCTTTAGATTTTTTCAAGCAATAATGTAAGTTTTGGAAACAAATCCAAAATTTCTTTTAAATTTTTGAGAGAAGAAGACTTTTGGCCTAGAATGTGATACCCATGCAGTAAAACAAGAGTAGTGGTTGAATTAACATTTTTTAGATAAGCCAGTGTATTTCAGACATATAAAGACAAAAATAGCTTGACCTCCTGCATACACTTTCCTAGCAAAAACTGCAGCAGGTTCTTTGCAAAAAAGAGCATAAGACTAGAAAGCTGAGGTTTAAGAAATTCTGAGTCTTCATACAATAAAATATTAAAAAATTGCCCTGAAATAAAACCTAGAATGGGAAGACGAAACACAGTGTTGTGTGATGCGGCTCTTCAGGAGGGAAGTGGAGGGATAACTTGCCTCTTTAACAAGTTCCTAAGTGATGCTGCTGCTGCTGGCTTGGGTACCACACCATCCTCTGTGGCTGAGGGCTTTTTGCTGGCTGAAGAAGTACATCAGGCCAGTTGCAGAAAGCAAACTTGAAGTGCCCCAAATTAGCAATGCTCAGCATGGAGACAGGTCTTCCTTGGTGGCTCAGTGGTAAAGAATCCTCCTGCCAATGCAGGAGACACAGGCTCGATCCCTGGATGGGGAAGATCCCCTGGAGAAGGAAATGGCAACCTGCTCCAGTATTCTTGCTTGGAGAATCCCAAGATTACAGTGGCAGACTACAGTCCAAAGGGTCCCAAAGAGCTGGACATGACTTGGCAACTTAGCATGCATGAACAATGTGGAGGGAGTTGCTTTGTGAATACTGGAGCCTCCCTGCCCTTAGGTAGGAAAACTCTGAATCTCCAGATAGGTAATTGGCTTGATGATGAATTCTTTATTGGTCTCTCCCTTTCTTGTGTCACTTCACTAATTCCCTACCAATATTTCTTGAAATAACCTCTCCAATAAGCTACTTGACTTGAATGCAGATTCAGCTTCCAGGAGAACCCACACCATAATAGGGAGTGCTCAAGGAAATCAGTTTAATCAAATGAGTATAAACACAATTTTTAAAAAAATTAAAATACTTTTTGTATAGGCATCTGTTTTATTTTCTTACACATGCAGCCGTTCAAATGGTTTATCTGCTGCCCACGAATTAACAAGGATGATGTATTAGAACTGCTTTTGAGGATGATTTAAAAGTCACATGCTCATCACTGGATTCACTTTCCTCGTTTCTGAAAGCTAATTACCAATTTGTCTCATTGAAATGTGAGTGGTCCTGTGGAAAGTAAAATATAGTTGTTCGTATTTATTTACAAGCCAGGAAATTGTTGACAGGCTCGCCACTGCCACAGAAGCTGGAGAAAGAAATTGAAATGATTTTTATTGATGTGGACTTCCAAGAGGTAACGTTTCACCACACTAATCTGAGAACAAGGAAATCTGTCCAACAGGAGGCACTTTTAAGCCCTGAGACAAGAATGATCCACGTCAGTTTTTCCTCGATGGACAAAATGAGAGCGAAAGGTTTAGATCCTTAAAGAAAAGAGAAAGAAGTGCTTTTCAAAGCCTGGGTGATCCTGCGGGTGACAGGGACCCCGCTGCCTGAGGGCACTTCCACAGGCCACTGCAGCCTTCTTCCCTGTCGCTGGCATAGGCAGGGTTTTATCCTCAGGCAGAGCTGCACAGAGTCAGTGAAAACCCCTTTCGAACATCAGATGCTATGTCACAAGTCTGCACACTGCCTTCTTGCCGAGCTTATAATGAGTTTTCCTCGCTGCTATACCTGAGCCCCAAAATGCACATTAAAGGACACTGTCAATTAACATTTGGATCAAAATGTGACCTACGTGACGACTGACAGGGCTTCTTGCAGATAGTCCTGCAGAGTTCAAATGTCTACTCGTATATTCTCAACAGTCTATTACTAAGAAGGTGGAATGTTCAATTAAAAGGAGGTAACCCTTTGGGACCCACAAAAACACAAGAATTCTGCATATTACTGTTAGTTATGTGATATCTCTTAATAAATGGGCAGTTTCTTTGTAGTGAGGCTCATATCAGAAGCAAGAGATACAGACAATGTGGGCTCAAGTCTCCTGATTTTACTTCCGAGAAGCCAGACCACCTTGGCTGAATTTTGCTCTCTCTCTGCCACCACACCTCACCCCCGCCAGTCTTTCTCCATATAAAAAGGTGTGTCCATCTTTACAAAGAATGAAATAATGCCATTTGCAGCAAATGGAGGAACCTAGAGATTGTCATACTGAGTGAAGTAAGTCAGACACAGGAGAGATATCATATGACATCCTTTATATTTGGAATCCAAAAAGACACGATATAAACAAACTTATTTACAAGACAGACTCACAGACTTACAGAATCCAGGGAGAAGGGTGGGGGTAAGGGATAGTTAGGGAGTTTGGGACCAAAATGTACACTCTGCTATATTTAAAATGGATAACCAAAAGGGACCTACTGTAGAGCACAAGGAACTCTGCTCAATGTTATGTGGCAGCCTGGATGGGAGGAGGGTTTGGGGGAGAATGGATCCATGTATACGTATTGCTGAGTCCCTTTGCTGTCCACCTGGAACTATCACAGCATTGTTAGTCAGCAATACTCCAATATAAAATAATTTTTTTTTTAAAGGCAGCACTGTATTGGTGAAGGAATGGACATGCAGATCAGTCAAGCAGGACGGAGAACCCAGGCACAGATCCATACAGAGTCCACCGACATGGGCGATTCCTCCTAGAACTCAATCAGTTACTAAAAGAGAAAATATATATCAGCATCTAGAGTTGGACTGGCCTTCTCCTGAGGGTTATTTAAGAGCATCTGTGTGTGTGAACGTCTGCAGATACCAAAATCCGATTCTGGTCTTCATTTTCAAACATTTCCTTGAATGTTGCTGTTCAAGGAATTGAGACGACACTCTAGATTCAGAGCACGTGACTGTCTCTTTCCTGCTTCAGGGTGAAGACTGCTGTCCACGCAGGTCCTCTGGTCATCACGCTGTGCATCTTACTGTTCTGGGGCACACTTGAAGCTATTGCAGTCTGTACTGGTGTGAACTTGGGTGCACACATCCAAGAAACGGAGCTAAATGATCAGCCATACAGGAACGCCGAGCTCACCCCACAGCTTCAGACTGCAGACACTCCAGTTCCTCCTTCTCTCCCCCACTTTCCTCTTGCACGGCTGCTCCAGCATCTTGGTTGTTTCTGAAACACCAGGCCCACTGCTGCCTTAGGCACCGCCATCCCTGTTGGAAGCTCCACAGCCCAAATGCCCATGGAGTAAAATCTTCACTTTGTTCAGGTCTGTTCTCAAAAGTCATCTCCTCAGCCAGGCCTGCCCAAGCTGCACGTGCTAACATTTCAGTGCATCACTTGAAGTGTTACATTATTTTGCTTCTTGTATTTCTTTACACTTTGTTTTTCACCTTAAGTGATAATCACAAAAAAAAAAAAAAAAAAAAACTATGAATGTTTATGTATATATCTTTTTCACTCAGATAGATACTGTATGATAGTAGGGATTTTTCTTCTGTATTCTTGTTATATAAAAATGCCCTGCACATAGTAGGGTCTCAGTAAATTTCCAGTGAATGGAGAATGAACTTTATTTTATTTTTTTAAATTAGTTTCTACCGGAGTATAGTTGCTTTAAAATGTTATGCCAGTTTCTACTGTATAGCAAAATGAATCAATATACATAAATCCTCTCCCTTTAGGTCTTCTTTCCCCTTCAAGTCACAGCAGAGCACTGAGTAGAGTTCCCTGTGCTACACAGTAGGTTCTCATTAGTTACCTAATTTATACATAGTGTCAACAGCATACATGTGTCAATCTCAATCTCCCAATTCAACACACCCTCCCTCCTTTCCCCCTTCATATCCATACATTTGTTCTGTACATCTGTATCTCTATTCTGCTTTGCAAATAAAATCAGCTATACCCTTTTTCTAGATTTCACACATATGCATTAATATATGATATTTGTTTTTTTCTTTCTGATTTACTTCAGTCTGTATAATATCTCTAGGTCCATTGACATCTCTACAAATGACTCAATTTCATTCTCTTCACGGCTGAGTATTATTCCACTGTATATAGGTACTACATCTCTATCCACTCCTCTGTTGATGGACATTTAGATTGCTTCCATGTCCTGACTATTGTAAATAGATCGGCAATAAATATTTGAGTGCATGTGTCTCTTTTAATTATGATGTTCTCCAGGGGGATGCCCAGGAGTGGGTAGCAGAATTTGCATTAACTCACTGACAAAAGAAACAAACAAAACAAAAAGCCAAAAAGCAACTGTCAGTTAGGGACTGTCCTGGAATGACCTATTTCTATTTGTTCAGCATCAGTCTTTCTAATATTGACCCTCCATCAAATGTTATTTTCGTCTTTGCTCTCTTGCTGCTGCTGCTGCTAAGTCACTTCAGTCGTGTCGGACTCTGTGCGACCCCATAGATGGCAGCCCACCAGGCTCCCCCATCCCTGGAATTCTCCAGGCAAGAACACTGGAGTGGGGTGCCATTCCCTTCTCCAATGCATGAAAGTGAAAAGTGAAAGTGAAGTTGCTCAGTCGTGTCTGACTCTTAGCGACACCATGGACTGCAGCCCACCAGGCTCCTCCATCCATGGAATTTTCCAGGCAAGAGTACTGGAGTGGAGTGCCATTGCCTTCTCCGCTTTGCTCTCTTAGGGCAGTGGAAATGGGCTAGATGGTTATAACCTTGAGCAATTCCAAAATCCCCATATGGGAGAAGCTTAGAGACAGCCATGGGAGAAAACTAGGCTGACAAAGGAGAAAGTTGGTTAGGAGAAACTTGAGGAAAGCAAGGAAGAGGTAAGAAAGGGTAATTGCGGATTATATTTTGAAAAGTGAAATGACCTTGTCATTCCACTCAATGGACAAGCACGCGAGGTTTTTAAGAAGGACAAGTTTTTATTAAACCCAAGATTTTTCTGTTGTTGGGGAGGAGGCAGGATTGAGCATGGGAGGCAGGAGGTGTGTGTGTAATGTTTCCATAACAAGATTAATATATTTTAAAGGCAAGATGTAAAGAAGTCAGTGAGTTTCCATCTGGATTTTTCTGAGACTGGAAATCTTCTTGAGTTCCTAACAGATTTTATCCTGACCTTAGTGTATTTCTGAGTTAGCAAGCATTGATAGAAAATTAAAATGCACTCTAAATATTTAAAAAATGTATTTCAAGTGGTAATAGAATGTTCTCTTTGTCATAAGGACATTTTACCCATCTGCATAGAAATACTCTAAGTCTTGGAGTGTTTCCTCTGTTTTGTTGAGGTTTCTACCATCTGCATTTTGAATTTTGATTATTAAGGTTGCAGCTTTGTGGCCTGCTCAGATTGCCAACATCTGCCTCGTTTATTTAGACTTTTTCTTCTTCTTCTTTTTTTTTAGTATCCAGGATGAATTGAGTTTTAATGGAGGGGACTGATTTTAACTTTGCCTTCTATTCAAAAATAAACTTTTCTTTATAGGAATCTAAATCTTTTCCTCTCACTCCATCCACTTGCTGGCAAGTAAGCATTCATCGAAATGTAATTATTACAGAGGAGCAATGCTTTTCTTTATTTAGCACCATTTACCTATTGCAGACACAGCATACAGTTCTACAAAGCATAATAATCATAATGGGCTACATAGACCCTCTCGGCTAGCTCTATTTTTGCATATGATTCATTTTAATTTCAGAAGCACAAAAGGGATTATGTCTCTATTGGAATGTCTTGAGTAAGCCCTACAGCAGGGGAGCTGTGATGTCATTTGTTCTGTGAAAAGCATGTATTCAGCTATTATGGGCTGAGTCTAAAATATAAATATAAGATACTAAAGGTCCCTTGTTCAGAAACCGTCCTATGCTTTCTTCTCTCCATTTAACAACCAGTGGACATTTTCCCATGCAAATAATCTATTTTATAAGAAAGATCCAGCAGTTGAATCTCACACTGGAAACTGATTTAAAATCATTATCCCCAACTTCCCTCTTCAGATATCTGCTTGCTATTTGGGACAATCTTGGCCAGGCAGTCTCTGGTCCCCAGCTTTCATTTGGATCACAAAGGTTTGTCAAGGTTAGGCTCCAAATACACTTACTGTGTTCAGTTTCTAAGCAATTTTCTTAATTTTTATTTGCTTTCTGAATTTCAGTTATTAAAATAGGAACTAAGAGAAATTATTCAGTCATAACTATCATGGTGATGAGGTTTATGACAGAACTGATTTAGTACAATCTTAAAGGGCTGGATCCACCTCTGATTGACTCAGGACTTGAGTTCTATATCTATCATTGGCTACCTGTGTAATTAGTGCTGTTTACCTAACATTCTGGGCTTCCCTGGTGGCTCTAATGGTAAAGAATCTGCCTGTAATGCAGGAGACCTAGGTTTGATCCCTAGGTTGGGAAGATTCCCTTGAAGAAGGGAATGGCAACCCACTCCAGTATTCTTGCCTGGAGAATTCCATGGACAGGGGAGCCTGGTGGGTTACAGTCTATGGGGTCACAAAGAGTCAGACATGACTGAATGACTAACATACATACACACCTAGTATTTGAGCAATTCTGACTTATCACTTGCCTTTTAAACTATTTAGATCTATGACTACTAGTAATGTTTGATGGAATTAGAGATACTTGATATGAAAAAGAAAAGAAACTTGCAGGAGACTAAAAAGGATGAAAATGCATATGCCATCCAAATCTTTACCAACAAAAAGCTGGCATACTAATATTTCAGCATGAAAATAAAATTTAAAACTAAATAAATTAACCTTTTCAAATAGAAAGTAGGTAACACTAAAAAATAAATTGATGAATTCACAATCAATACGGGAGTTTTTAATACAACTCTATCAGTAAGGTGTAGATCAAGCAGACAAAGAACTGAGATAGTGTAAAAGGGCTGGAAAGTAAAGCTTTATTAGAAGATAATACTTTACGATGCAAAACACAAAAAAGCACATAATTTAACTACACACATTTTCTATTGCTATTGCTAAGTCACTTCAGTCGTGTCCGACTCTGTGTGACCCCATAGACGGCAGCCCACCAGGCTCCCCCGTCCCTGGGATTCTCCAGGCAAGACCACTGGAGTAGGTTGCCATTTCCTTCTCCAATGCATGAAAGTGAAAAGTGAAAGTGAAGTCGCTCAGTCGTGTCCGACCCTCAGCTACCCCAAGGACTGCAGCCTTCCAGGCTCCTCCATCCATGGGATTTTCCAGGCAAGAGTACTGGAGTGGGGTGCCATTGCCTTCTCCGACACACATTTATGTATTTATAAATATTGCAGATATATCACATGGTCATACTGATCCATGTGCATGTCCATAATCGTCTTGATAAAGAAGCTAGCACAATACTTTAACATTTAAAATTATATTGGTGCAATTTTTTTTAATCTTTCACTTAGAAAATTGCATTTTATCATTTCACATGCATACAGAAATCTTATAGTTTGAATACCAGCTTTTCCTAGAGATTTAAAAAGAAATGAATAGATATTTTATATAACTTATTAAAAAGATGATTTCTCTCACATTCTCTGGATAGTTCTTCCTTCTACTGAAATAAAAACTTAGTCAATGACAATTCAAATGCATGTTATCTTACATTGTTCATAAGACTTTAAACAACTATGTTCCTTTCAAAATTAAGGATTATTGAAGCTTATGTAACAAAGACTTTGTTCTTTGTAATTCATTTCTTGTTGCTTGCTTATGCAATGAAGCATTATAATTTGCAGTCTATTACTTCACAGAACTTATAACTTCATTACTTGTACAAAGAAAAGAACAAAGATGAGTCAGGAGAATGAAAAACATTTCCTAGGTAATGAGAAAGTAAATCAACTTATATTTCTTGCAAATTGATAAGTAGGAAGTTTTTACTAATGAGTCCTATAATTCTGACAATGCAGTGTTTATTTACAGAGTTCTCTCTCAAGAAATATGATTGTATAGGGTAATCATTATACTTGGAGATTAGGGATGAGGTAAATGCAATCTATACTCAGTTACTGTCCCAGGAATTAATATAAAATATCTAGATACACTTTCAAATGGTCACATCGCAATAATTTTAAATCCACTAATGTTTCTGACGAAAACATTAAAGAGTATTTGAAAAGCACCATGTAGATTCATTTAAAAATGTATAAATCACCTTACCTTAAAAAATATTTGCACTGCCTTTGATTAAAGGATGACTGAAACATGAGAAGTTGTTGAACAAAGCTGTTGTAAAAGCACCCCTAAGCAAAGTGAGTTAGTTGGGGAGGGTGATGATGACCTACGTTAACCTTGAAAGTCAAGAAGCTGTAGTGTGTTGCGGGCCTAACTGTCAATATTTCTCCTTTAATCTTCCTTTTGTCACTAATGGTAGTGTTATAGCATCAACTACTTTATATATTACTACAAACATCTAGCAAATCAAAACACTGAAAATTGTGCATGGCTTCCCAATGGGGTTTCTGTGAAATACAGAAAAAATCCACTCTATGCATGAGACAAAGGTGATAACTATTAAGAATCAATACAAGGCGGGGTAAGAAAGGAGATAAAACTAGACATTTGGCAGAGTTTAAATAAATATGGATAATTTTATGCCAGAGATTTGAAAAACTTAGATAAAATGGAAATTCTTCTAGGAAAATATAAACATAAATGTAAAGTTTAAAAAAAAAGTTGGCAAGAAATGGAAAACATGCATAGTCCTATAATCATGAACACATTTGCATCAGTAGATAAGTGCCTTCCCACAAGAAAACCCTAGGCTCAGATAACTTTATAGGCAAATTGTGCCAATCATTCGAAGAGGAAATTGTGTCTGTATTTTTGACGCCGATGGAGACATCATACACCAACTCTTTTTGTAAGCTGAATATAATCTTGATATCAAAATGAGGTTTTAAAATAGGTAAAGGGAATTAAGACAATATTATTCATGAACCTAAAAATGATCTAAGTGAAGCTGCAGAGCATTAATTAGGGTTGTGAGACATCTCTAAAATGAATTATATTCATAGATAAAAGTACAAAAAAGAATCATCTCAGACTAAAAAGTCATTCAGTGGAAACTGAATATATGATGAATACCCTCAGCAAACTAGAGAGAGAAGGAAACTTCCTTAATCTATTCAAAGGACTCTTTCACAGGGGACTTGACTGGTGGTCCAGTGGTTAAGACTTCACCTTCTAATGCAGGGGGTGCTCATTCGATCCCTGGTCAGGAAACTAAGATACCACACATGTCTTGCAAACAACAGAAAAAATATTATAACAAATTCAATAATTTTTTTTCAAAGGTCCATATCAAAAAAAAAAAAATCTTAAAAGAACTCTTTCAAAAAATGTAGCTAACATCATACTCAAATGAGAAACACTTAAAATATTTCCTTAAAAAATAATTAAATCTCTTCATAGTCAAGGAACCAAAACTACAACAACAACAAACAAATTCAAGGCAATCCTTTCACAAAAATACAGATAATTTTTTAAACATATAGGAAGTGAAAATGTTGTTTGCAAAAAGTTCAACAGTCATGTCTGACTCTCTGCGACCCCATGGATTGTAGTCCGGCTCCTCTGTCCATGGAATCCTCTAGGCAAGAATACTGGAGTGAGTTGCCACACGCTCCTTCAGGAGAGCTTCCTGACCCAGGGATCAAACCCGAGTTTCCCAAATGGCAGGCAGATTCTTTACTGTCTGAACCACCAGGGAAATCCCTAAAAAGTATAGGCAACTTTAAAAAAAAAAAAGGAAAAAAAATTATCATTGAAATAAAGATGAAGTATGGCTCTGAACTCTGGAATAGCAAGCAGTTCCTGGAGCCAAGTCATAGACTTGAGAGCTGCAAGAGGGAATTCCTTGCTGGTCCTGTGGTTGGGGCTCTGTGTTTTCACTGTCAAGGGCTCCAGTTCAACCCTTGGTGGAGAAACTAAGATCTCACAAGCCCCACAGTGTGGCCAAAAAAAGAGAAGGGGGGCTGCAAGGGATAGTCAATGTGCAAATGATGGGAGATGAATATCATGAGACCCCAGATTCTGGGGAAGATGGACTCTTCACTGAGCTCTCATTCCAAGATGGGATATCCCACTGGGACAGAAAGACTCAGTGAGCTGATCCAAGAACCACAGTCAAAACTAGGATGGGGATTTTTGCAGCTAGTGACTTTCTAGTAATGAAAAAAGAACAATGCAGACTGGATGGATGTTTGATCTCTGTTGGTCTTGGAGTTGATTTAAATAAACGAAAACAAAATTGTGACCAACAAACTTTGCCACGATTTTAAGAGTTCTATCAAGATGTATAGAATCCTTCTGGGGTTCCTAGGTGTTCTCAGGAACCCTTCTGGGATTCCTGAGCCCAGTGGTAAAGAATCCACCTGCCAAAGCAGGAGATGTGGATTCTATCCCTGGATTGGGAAGATCCCATGGAGAAAAACATGGCAACTCACTTCAGTATTCTTGCCTGCAAAATCCCATGGACAGAGGAGCCTGGCGTGCTACAGTCCATGGGTTCAGAAAAGGAGTCAGATCGACTGAGAGACTGAGTACACACACACATAATGTATATACATGTATCATCACCACAAAAACACAATAACACTGAAATCTAATGATATCAAAAGAGTTAGAGGAAATGTATTGCAAAAACTATTACACAGAGAGAGTATATTTCACAACAAAAATTGTAGAACAAAAGTCAGCGTGTAACTTGGATATCCTAGTAACATGGTTTGAAAAATGAAATTTGTTATGGCTTTCTATTCCAAAATATTTAGTAATCATTTCTTTGGCTTTTACCTTATAAAGACTATTTCCCTTTCCTTTATCCCCCCACATCACTCTATTTAGGTGGGAAAAAAGTATGTTGAAATCTGGAGCATAGAAGTGAAAATATGCTTCATAAAAGTGTCCTTCATTCTTCACCTTTAAAACTTTTCCCTAAATTTTAGAGTCTTTTTCTCTATTTCTCTCATTCATGCTTCCTTTTTCTTTGTTCTCATCAATACTCTTTTTTTTAATATACCCTTCTTGAGTTTACAATAACAGCAGTACCATAATTATGCATAACTGGGCAACTGATTTGAAACATTTCAAAATGTAATATTGTGAAAAATTCTGTTTAAAATAATAACTGTGCTCCTTTCCCTCCAGCTGATGAAAATGCCTTCTTTTATGGATGTCAGCATACCTGAGAACTTCCCTTTGGGGTACATATTCTGCTGGCCTCTTTTGAAATTGACTTTTTCTTAACACCAAAGGTAAGCTCAGAGAAAAAAATACATGGCATATTTTATGAAAGCAGGTCAAATCTTATGTCCATATTGTTAAAGAATTGTCTTTTTGTTATTGATTTTTAGGATGTCTTTTTTTGAGTCTGCATATGAGACTTTTTTTAGATACCTTCACTGTAAATATTTTATCTCAGTCCATGGTTTGCATTTTCAGTTACTTCATAGATGTCTTTTGATGACCACAATTGTTTTCTTTTGCTTAAGTCTAATTTATATTATTTTTATGATTTGTGTGTTTAGTGACCTATCTCAGAAATCTTTGCCTATCCCAAGGTCATGAAATATCCCTAAGTTTTCTTCTAGAGCTGGAGATATCAAATATTTTCTATATAGGGCTAGGTAGAATGTTATATACTTTGGGAGTCTTATGAGTTGTTTGCAGATACTCAGATCAATCATCATAGTATGACAAAAACTACCAATAATCACTTAAAGAATGAATGAACATGAGTGTATTATAATAAAACTTTATTTGTATTTAAAATAACAGGGAGAGAGACACTGTATTCAAGAAAAAGATGACATAGATTCAATTTTCCCTGTTCCTTCCCTCTAATTACAACTGGATACCCTAAAAATCATTTCACAGATACCTGTAAAAGAACTCTGAAAGTAGATCAAGTGTGGACTAGACATGGAGCACAAATCTGAAGATTGACACCACTTTTGGTTCTTTGGGTTTTCTTTTTTTCTTCTTGTTTTTGACCCAAATAACCATGATGATGTGATCACTCACCTAGAGCCAGACATTCTGGAATGTGAAGTCAAGTGGGCCTTAGGACGCATCACTATGAACAAAGCTAGTGGAGGTGATGGAATTCCAGTTGAGCTATTTCAAATCCTGAAAGACGATACTGTGAAAGTGCTGCACTCAATATGCCAGCAAATTTGGAAAACTTAGCAGTGGCCACAGGACTGGAAAAGGTCCGTTTTCATTCCAATTCCAAAGAAAGGCAATGCCAAAGAATGTTCAAACTACCACACAATTGCATTCATCTCAATGCTAGCAAAGTAATGCTCAAAATTCTCCAAGCCAGGCTTCAACAGTAGGTGAACTGTGAACTTCTAGATGTTCAAACTGGTTTTAGAAAAGGCAGAGGAATCAGGGATCAAATTACCAACATCTGTTGGATCATTGAAAAAGCACAAAAGTTCCAGAAAAATATCTACTTCTTCTTTATTGACTATGCCAAAGCCTTTGACTGTGTGGATCACAACAAACTATGGAAAATTCTGAAAGAGATGGGAATACCAGACCACCTGACCTGCCTCTTGAGAAACCTGTATGCAGGTCAAGAAGCAACAGTTAGAACTGTACATGGAACAACGGACTGGTTCCAAATCGGGAAAGGAGTATGTCAAGGCTGTATATTGTCACCCTGCTTATTTAACTTATATGTAGAGTACATTATGTGAAATACTAGGCTGGAGGAAGCACAAGCTGGAATCAAGATTGCCAGGAGAAATATCAATAACTTCAGATATGCAGATGACACCACCCTTATGGCAGAAAATGAAGAAGAACTAAAGAGCCTCTTGATGAAAGTGAAAGAGGAGAGTGAAAAAATTGGCTTAAAATTCAACATTCAGAAAACTAAAATCATGGCATCTGGTCCCATCATTCCATGGCAAACAGATGGGGAAATAATGGAAACAGTGACAGACTTTGTTTTGGGGGGCTCCAAAATCACTGCAGATCATGACTGTGGCCATGAAATTAAAAGACACTTGCTCCTTGGAAGAAAAGCTATGACCAACCTAGACAACATATTAAAAAACAACCTAGAAATTACTCTGCCAACAAAAGTCCATCTAGTCAAAGCTATGGTTTTTCCAGTGGTCATGTATGGATGTGAGAGTTGGGCTATAAATAAAGCTGAGCCCCGAAGACTTGATGCATTTGAACTGAGGTGTTGGAGAAGACTCTTGAGAGTCTCTTGGGCTGCAAGGAGATCCAACCAGTCAATCCTAAAGGAAATCAGTCCTGAATATTCTTTGGAAAGACTGATGCTGAAGCTGAAATTCCAATACTTTGGCCACCTGATGGGAAGAACTGACTCATTTGAAAAGACCCTGATGCTGGGAAATATTGAAGGCGGTATTAGGAGAGGGCAACAGAGGATGAGATGGCTGGATGACATCATCGACTTGATGGACATGGGTTTGAGTAATCTCCAGGAGTTGGTGATGGACAGGGAAGCCTGGAGTGCTGCAGTGCACGGGGTTGCAAAGAGTTGGACATCACTGAACAACTGAACTGAACTGAACATGGCATGTGGGATTTTAGTTACCTCACCAGGGACTGAACCCACATCCTCTGCATTTGAAGCACAGAGTCTTAACCACTGGACCACCAGGGAAGTCCCTAGGTTTTCTTGTTAATCTCTTGTATATCCCTCATGGAGAACCAGAGAGGGCTGCACCCCAGAGTTCCAACAGGGCTAGGAAAACAAATGAATGCATTCACATGCATAAGAAAAGCCTGTTCTCTTTGGTCAAAGAGGAAGCAAGGGATGCCCGATAGAGACATACTCAATGGCAGTGGTTGGAAGACCTCAGAGATGAAAGAGTTGGGGGACTCATTCTCTGCCTGCCTCCTGACAGCAGCATTGGCAACAATGTTACTAGGGTATAAGTTGAGTTCAGGCTTTGCACAAATGTAAAATGTTACAATGGCATTTAAAAAAGGACAGTTTCAAACATTAAACACACTTTACTCTGCCCAGGTGGCACAGTGGTGAAGAATCCATCTGCCATTGCAGGAGACGCAGTTTTGATCCCTGGGCGTGGAAGATCCCTTGAAGTAAGAAAGGTCAACACACTCTAGTATTCTTGCCTGAAAAATTCCATGAACAGAGAAGCCTGACAGGCAGGCTCCAGTTCATGGGGTTACAAAGGGTTGGACACAACTGAGCATGTATGCACACACACACACACACTTCATGTCATATCAGTTCCACTGCTGGACACATCCTCAAGACAAACGTGTAGACATGCTCACTAAAAGACTTGGTCAAGTATATCCATAGTAACCACAACTGATCACAACCTGTAGGCCCTTCAACAGGAGAATGGATAAGCAAAATTTACTTTGTTCATACAATAGAATATTGTGTAGCAATAAAAAATAACTTTTTGTTACAAAAAATAACATAGACACACTATTTGTATAACATAAGCATTTTATATACAGTTGACTCTTGAACAGCATGGAGGTTTGGAGGTTCAGACCTTCCACACAGTTGAAAACCTGAGTATAACTTTATAATTCGTCCTCTGTGTTCATGTTTCTGCACCCACCGATTCAACCAATCACAGATCATGGGCTACTGTAGTATTTATTTGATGAAAAACATCTGTGTATGTGTGGAGCCGCACAGTTCAAACCCGTGTTGTTCAAGGATCAACAGTATATGCATATGTGTGACACGCATAACAACATGAGTGAATCTCAGAAACATTAACTGATAGAAGGCAGACATAAAAAGCACACAGTGTCTGTCATTGCTTATAAGAAATTCAAGAAAAAGAACTACAGTGGTTACCTTTGAAGGGATTAATATTGACTGCAAAAGGGTAGAAGAGAAATTTCTGAGATTATAGAAGTGTGCTCTATCCGATAATAGCTTTATGGTTATGTGCTTACACACATTATCAAGCTTTATATGAATCCGCTTGAGCACTTTACTGAATGTAAACTGTACCTCAACAAAAGATGCCACAGATGGAGCAGGAACAGTGGTGACACTCTCGAAAGTCTCACTGTGACACCGTGACAATGGAAAATATTTAGGACTTTGTTGACTTTCTAGGAAAATGAATGGTTCTACATTGGAATTTGCATAATTAGTTCACTCATTCATTAATTCACTTAACAAATGCTTACTTAGTGTCTACCAGATGCTAAATACACCTTTTTTTTTTAACCACCAATGCATGCATTTTAAATAAATCATCCTTTTGAAAAATCCCCCTTATTTAAGGACTTCTGATATTGACTCATTCTAAAATCATTGTTCTACAATGATTTGACCTATTTTAATACTCAAGTAAATACTTTCATTGAATATTCTTGACAATATTCTAGATTTAAGGAATACGGAATTCCAGAGATTTCTCATTCTAATCTGTTTTTACATTATTTCATTAATAATTCCAAACACTTTGCCATTTCTCCTCATTTATTTTGTTTCCAATTGCTTCATTTCCTCACTTTTATCTTTTTGTCGCTATTTCTTTCTTTCCCATCCAATGTCATTCGTTTTTCTATTTCTGCCTCCACCATCGCCATGTGTATACTTTAGGACCTCCCATCTCTGCTATTTCATAGAAGCTACACACACACACACACACACACACACACACACACAAAACACACACACACAGAGACATGTGCACACAGACACATGCACACACACAGAAATACAAATTACAATAGGCATAGGAAAGTACAGGCTAACAACTTAAGCCATTTTTTCCCTCAATTTTTATATTGTCAGTAAAATATTAAAAATCATCCTGTTTTAAAATATGGGATCTATTTAGCAGTAAATGACAGATGGAACCATCTTCTTCTTCTGGTCTTAAGTACTTTTTTCTGGGTTGTTCTATTTGATTGATTTGTGCATCATTCAGACCAGAAGACAAAATATATGATTCATTTCCAGTCTGAAGCCTCATTTGAATGGCACTTTATTTACATTAGCATTCCTAATTACTTAATGACCAATCAGATATGGTTCATTGGTAGTAAGTGTAGAAACATGTTGTCTGAAGATGTAGCTTAATTAGTATCCTCCTAAAAACATGTCCCTTGTGACCATTGGATGTAATCATTATTTTATGTATTTAACTGTGAAATTCATATTTACTCAGCAGGCTAAGAGAACAGCGTTTTACTTCTCAAAGCTGTTTAATAGAACATAGTTAGATTTTTAAAGGACTGGCAGAATCTTAACAAAAGCTGGTTAGTTTTTAAAATGGCCATTATTCTAATGAAATAATTATTATGCCTAAAAATCTTGTTATCATATCCATGAAACAGGAAAGGAGGGAAAATCACGTGAAGAAGCTTATTCTAATTCTGCCCTATTCACACAGTTATACGAGGTTTGTGTGTGTGTGTGTGTGGGTGTGCTCAGTCACTTTAGCCATATCCAACTCTTTGTGACCCTATGGTTGTTAATCTACCAGGCTCCTCTGCCCCTGGGATTTCCCAGGAAAGAATACTGGAATGGGTTGCCATGCCCTCCTCCAGAGGATCTTCCTGACTCAGGGATCAAACCTGTGTCTCTTGCATTGCAGGTGAATTCTTTACCCCTTGAACCTCCTGGGAAGCCCTGTGGGAGGTTTACATTCTTTTAAACCACCGAGATTATTGAGATATTTTTACTCTTGGCTAATGATTTTGAAATTGACCTCATTTCAAGGGTAAATGGAGATTTATATTTTTCTTCCTATTGTTTATTCATTAATAACAACCCAATTAGATAAATATTTACCTTCAAAAAATACAATATACAAAAGCCTGAACTTACAGCCTTAGTTGGAGAGATCAGTGGTTTGCCTTCCAGACAATCTTTGGCTAATGGTTGTATATTCCATGGGTTGTCATTTATTCTTGACGTCTGAGAAGCACCTGATTTCTCAACATGAGGGGTGTCTTGTTGTTGTATAGATTTGTATATATATATATATAATAAATATATGATATACATATACATATTCAAGGAAATTAATTTGCAAGGATTTCAAACAACCAATGTATAGTCTACCGTGGATAATAACCAAGGTGTAGAACTTTCTAGTATGCCTCCATGAGCTTCCTGGTTGTTCATTGTCCGTAGTTCCAATTAGAGAGTGAATCATACATTTGGCTCAGGACTGGCTCATTTGCTTTATATTCAGAAATTGGTCAGTATCCATTGAATTGATCCTGGCACCCTCAGTCTTTTTTAATCCCTTGGAGATGTTTCCTCACTCAATCCCTTCATATAATGCTTCAAAAATATGGAGGCAAGTCCTCACAACTATCTCCTATACTAAGGGCAATAATAATCATAAGAGTAAATTTATATTGTCCATATTACCGAACCAAGCTTAATGTTAGCAATATTGTGCTGCTGCTGCTGCTACTGCTGCTAAGTTGCTTCAGTCGTGTCCGACTCTGTGCGACCCCATAGACTACAACAAGGATTTTGAGGTTGCCTGACTCTCAGTCCAGTCTTCTTTCTATATCTACAGATCGCTGAAAATATAGAGTAGCTTCCTATCAAAACCCACAAGAAATATAGCATTTGCATTGATGTATGTATGAACATGTGTGTGTGTGTGTGTATATATATATGTCATTCTGGATTCTTAATTATATGCAAAAGAAACTGGGACTAACTGAAACAGAATGGTATTTATTGGAAGTACGTAGACTAAAAGACATCATACTCACCTGCTAGTATAATAGACAGGGGGAGGCTCAGTCAGGGTCATGTGGTAAGAACAGCCGGCCTCAGATGCTGCTCCTGGTAACACTTCTCTTGCTATGGCAGAATATCCAAGCGACTAGATGCCGCCTCAATAAATTAATGCTAAACCTGAGAAGATTGAAAGTCCTAAGCAGTGTGGATGGACCTAGAGACTGTCACACAGAGTGAAGTCAGAAAGAGAAAAACAAATACTGTATGTTAATGCTCTACGTGGAATCTGGAAAAAGTGGTATAGATCTTATTTGCGAAGCAGAATTAGAGATACAGACAGAGAACAAACGTATAGACAACAAAGGGTTGGGGAAAGGGTGGTGGTGAGATGAACTGGGAGACTGGGATTGACATATGCACACTCTTGATACTATGTATCAAATAGATGACTAATGAGAACCTACCGTACAGCAGAGGGAACTCCATTGGATGCTCTGTGGTGACCTAAATGGGAAGGAAATCCAAAAAGGAGGGGATATATGTATAGCTGATTCGCTTTGCTATACAGCAATAACTAACACAACATTGTAAAGCAACTGTATTCCAATAAAAATTAATTTTAGAAAAGGAAATAAATCATGAACAACAACAGCAACAAAAAGCCCTAAGCAGGAATGTATAAATACACCGGCATGAGTCAGCTGACTGTACTTTACCTTCCAAATGTGGGGAGAGAACGCCCCGCTCCGCACCTCCCGCTGCAGAGTACACTTCTAATCTGGAAGGTGGTTGGATTCTAGGCAACCAAAGGGCAATTCATTTCCTGCAGCAATTATACATAAGCAAATATCCAGTTAGGAATATCCACAAGGTATTTTCTGACAAAAACTGACACACTGAGAGAACTTCTTCCAGATTAGCAAAAAAGCATTAAAATATTTTGAGTGAAATACAATGAACTCCAACAGCAAAATGGTGTCTATGAAAATTGGATGGAGACGATGAATAGTTATTAATAAAGGGTATCTTACACTGAAATATTCAAGCATATAGTCTCAGATGAGGTGACTTTATATTTGTGGATTTAGATGAAATGTGTAAGTAGGTCACTCTAGTTAAAGTAATAAAACTTTTTTTTTGAAGCTTTGGATGGAATAAGAGAGACAGAAAAGTATTGTGCTGAACCCAGACTATTCTGGTCTTTTTGATGCTCACATGGGGTCTTGAGAATGAATAACCAAGATATTACAAAATATTCTGATGTTGAATTATTGTTTGATTTTCTTTTGAGGGACAAAGGAACAGAGCATAGCTCTGTAGGTGATGGCAGAGTTTTCCTTGAAGAAAATCAAATTTCCCCTGTCAGTCATTCTGGGAGGCCAAGGGGAGGGGGGCCCTTGACTTCAGGGAGGGAAACCCTTTTATCTCTAAGGGTTTGGGGTAATTGGCCCAGAAACTCTAATATGGAATCACCCATAGTTCTTTTTAAACAGCTTTATTGAGCTATAATTGACATTAAACTAATTGCACATATTTAAAGTGTACAGTCTAATGAGTTTTGACATATGTATACACCCATGAAAATATCACCACAATTAAGATAGCAGATCCATCATCTTCACAAATTTCCTTATGGTATTTGTCAAGTATCCTTACTGCCCCAGTCTCTCGATTCTGACCCCAGACAAGCTCTAATGAACTTTCAGTCCAGTTCCATCACATGCATTGGTTTTATAAGAATGGAATCATACCAGATTATTCTGTTTTGCTTGGCAAATTTCAGCTTCAATTTTAAGATTCATTCATCTCCTTGTGTATCAATAAAATATCTTATATTCCTTTACATTGCTGGAGAGTATTCCATCTTATGGATATACCATCATCTGCATATCCATTTATCTTTTTGTGGGTGGATATTTTGGTTTCCATTTTCCAAGTAGTGCTGTGAGGAACAACTGTGTGCATAATTTTGTGTGGGCATATGCTTTTACCCAGAAATAGTGTACTTGTGTTGTCTTTAAGTTCATCTTTTTTTTTTTAGGAAGCAAGCTATTTTCCAAAATGATTGTGCTATGTTGTATTCCTACCAACAGCGTGTGAAAGTTCTGTATTCTCTCTAATACTTGGCATTGCCTGCCCACAATCATACCCAGGAAACCAGTATTAGCAGTTGGTAGAAGTAGAAAGCCAAGTTTTGCATTGAACCTCCAATGATACCCAGAGTAGGGGCTTCTCATTCGTACTGGGTGGAAGTGGGATTTCTGTGCATATTATCTTCATTGACCCCATAGACATCAACTCTTGTTGACAATAATTAAAGTCTTACAGGACTATGTCCTATGGCTTCCCTGGTGGCTAAGATGATAAAGAATCTGCCTGCAATGCAGGAGACCTGGGTTTGATCCTTGAGTTGGGAGGATCCCCTGGAGAAGGGAATGCATATCCACTCCAGTATTCTTACCTAGAGAATCCCATGGAAAGAGGAGTATGGTAGGCTACAGTTCATGGGGTTGCAAAGAGCCGGACACAACTAAAGCAACTTAGCATGCATGTGAGCGCAGGATGTACTATATGGGAATGAGCATCCATTTCCTGTAATTAAACAGTTGTAAGGAAACACAGGAGGCAGTTTGGTATGAGACGTCATGAAAACTTAGGCTGTTTTTAGTCACTAAGTCATGCCCTACTCTTTGCAGCCCCATGGACTGCAGCACATCAGGCTGTCCTTCACCGTATCCCACAGTTTAGGACTTGGGACTGGGCTCTAAATGAGTCTGTATAGATTTATCTCCATTATACTTGGACCTTTATAAAGAGCTTTATAAATTAAAACCAAGAATCTACTACTCTGTTCAAAGGAGAGGGAACTTTCCACTCTTGTATACACTAACAAGAAGAAAACAGTGTTCACTAATATTGGAGCATAAGCCCTGCAGTGGTGATCACTGAGAAAAATGGCTTAGCCCAGGGGAGGAAATGGATGCAAAGTTTTTTTGTTTGTTTGATTTTTGTTTTTGCAGTAGCATGAGTAGAGGATTATGTTAATATAGTTTTCACATTTTGTAGTCTATTAAATTAAACCAATTACTCAGTTATGAGAAATTGTAGTGAACATTTCATAGAGAAAAAGATTGTCACATTGTTACATGAAGAGATACATTCATCCCATCCCATTCCAGTCTTCTTAAAGAACTCTGTTAAGGTACACCAATTGGATTGCAAGGGCAATATTAATAAGAAGGAAAAGGAAGTATAAATAAACTAATGATCCTTGTTTCACCAGGGGTATTACCTTATCAAGTTAAATAGGTATTGATAAATAAGCTTGAAAAATACATGTTTAACTAGAAAGATAACCAATAGGAGATAGAAAGACATTAAAGGAATATGAAATATGGGGAAAAAGAGAAACAGGGCTTACTATAAATGAATTAATTCTTTTGTTTGTTTGTTAATTTTTTAACATAAAGATATTCAAAGTTTTTTTTTAAAAATCAGGAGCAAGTCACAAATGTCACTATCACCGCTTTTTCTCCAAATGTACTGGCATTCTAGAGGATGTAACAGCAAGAAAATAAATTCAAGGAATAAGGATTAGAAAGGAAGAATCAAGACAGTTATTATTTGAAGATTGTATGATTTTCTATCAATATATATAAAACCCCAAAGATAAACAAATAGATATTTTAAAATAGTAAGACAGTTTAGCACGATGGCTGCCTGTAAGAGCTATGTTAAAAAAAATCAGTTGCATGTCATAACATAGATGAACCCTGGAGACAAACGCTTAATGGTAAAAGGAAACTCCCAGAACACTTATTGTATCATGATGTCATTTCTAGTGAGCTTAAAACTCAGCAAAACTAAATAATAAACAAGCATACGTACATTGGAGACAAATGTCTATATATTTTAAAAAACAATGAGGTCCACAAAAAAGAATATCCACTGTAGTAGTATTTGTAACAGCCTCAAACTGGAAGCAACCTGAATATTTATCAACAAACAATGAGTGTCCAAACTTTAATTCCTTATATTTTCTTTACAGTATTAGTAGATACTATCTAAAATACATAATGAAATAATGATTAAAGTGTGTCATTAGGGATATGAATGTAACTAGAAAAAGACATAAAAGCAGAAGCCAGTAGAGCCTTCATGTGGGGTTTATGAGTGAGATAGAGGTCTTAGAAGACTGTACAAAAATATTTTATTATAAACTTACTGCATAATTTTCTTACCTGAAAAAAACTGATGCATAAGAAACTCAGTCTCAATTATTTGTAATGCTTTTATGTAGAATATCTTGTTCTCTAATATTTGAATTCAACATCCTAGTGCATGTAGAGACAACTTTTGGGAATTCACCCAAAGTGGTCATTGTATCCATAACATTTCTTTGCTGAATTTAAAACAATTATAACCAAAAATTGATGCTTTTGAACTATGGTGTTGGAGAAGACTCTTGAGAGTCCCTTGGACTGCGAGGATATCAAACTAGTCAAGGAAATCAGTACTGAATATTCATTGGAAGGATTGAAACTGAAGCTGAAACTCCAATACTTTGGCCACCTGATGTGAAGAACTGACTCATTGGAAAAGACCCCCATGCTGGGAAAGATTGAAGGCAGGAGAAGGGGATGACAGAGGATGAGATGGTTGGATGGCATCACCAACTCAATGGACATGAGTTTGAACAAGCTCCGGGAGTTGATGATGAACAGGGAAGCCTGGTGTGGCGCAGCTCATGGGGCTGCAGAGTCAGACACGAGCAACTGAACTGAACTGAACTGATAACCTAAAAATATGTAATGAGAGACTGAGAACACTAATTCCAGTGTCAAGAGACACTGATAGAGCAGAGAGGGATTTATCATCTTTTCTATACATATTCTATTTCTTGGTGACCTTGTGCTATGCCGTGCTGTTCGCTGTGCTCAGTCGCTTCAGTCGTGTCTGACTCTGCGACCTGTGGACCATAGCCTGCCAGGCTCCTCTGTCCTTGGGATTCTCCAGGCAAGAATACTTGAGTGGGTTGCCATGCCCTCCTTCAGGGTATCTTCCCAAGCCAGGAACTGAACCCATATCTCCTGTGCTTGGTGACCTTAAAAGCAGGCAAATTCTGAGTCACTGTGGCACCTTGTACATATTTTCAATTCAAACCACCTGTTCAGAAGAACCAAACAATTCTATGGACAGTGAAACAATGATAGAATGCTTAAAGAAAACTGAAGAAAAGCAAGGTTATGAAGAATAGTGTTACCAAAAGAAAAAGTCATGGAGTTTAGTTTAAATACAGAAGCCAAATGAAAGTGAGAGAGAGTGAGAGTGAAAGTCACTCAGTCGTGCCTGACTCTTTGCCACTCCATGGACTCTAGACTGCCAGGCTCCTCTCTCCATGAGATTTCTTAGGTAAGAACACTGGAGTGGGTTGTCATGCCCTCCTCCAGGGGATCTTCCTGATCCAGGGATCAAACCCATGTCTCCTTGCATTCACAGGTGGATTCTTTATTACTCAGCCACCTGGGAAGCCCCAAAGACTGCCTGGAAAATATAACAAAAGTGTGAGGGGAAGCACACTGATTGAAACCTCCCACCCTGGCCAGGCACCATAGTAACCATTTGCACAAGTTGTTTATGACAGGAGATCCTGGTAAGGAATATGGAACTGATAAGCCACCACCAACCGGAAGAGTTCGGGAAAGGTCTAAAGGAGACACCACGTGTCCGTCCACTTCCCCAAATCCCTCTCGCTAGCATCCATCTTGGCTGAGCGATGGGTGTGCCACCAGGAAAGACTCTGAATTAGAATGATTGGCCAAAGACCACCCGGAAACTAATCCCATCACCATAAAACCCACGCGGCAGAGCAGTTCTCCTGGGTTCCCTTACCCTACTGCTCTCCACTGGGTACCCTTTTCCAATAAAGTCTCTTGCTTTGTCAGCGTGTCTCCTCAGACAATTCATTTCCGAGTGTTAGACAAGAGCCCAGTTTCGGGACCTGGAAGGGGTCCACCTTCCTTCCTTTAAAGGAACAAGAGAAACCCCAAGTGAGGGACCAGGATCTCAGGTGTGATGCCTGGGTGAGATGCTCAGCGGCTTGCCCAGCTGTCAGTTAAGGCAGACTTGAGGGAAGTCTTTGTGGAGTCTGATCTTCACGGGGATCAGATCCATCTTGAGGCCATTGGACAAGACACATGTTCTTTTTTCCCATCACGATGCTGTAAAATGATGCTGGTTCTATTTGCTTCCAAAATCACCAAGTTAAGGGATTTTGTGGCCCCAAAGTATGCAATTTATGGGAATGATAGAACTGAAGCAATCTTAATGTGCTTGTGTGTATGTTTCATTCTTTTTTTTTTCCTCCTGAAATGAAAGTGAAAGTCGTGTCTCACTCTTTGCGACCCCATGGACTGTAGCCTATCAGGCTCCTCCGTCCATGGGATTTTCCAGGCAAGAGTGCTGGAGTGGATTGCCATTTCCTTCTCCAGGGGATCTTCCCGACCCAGGAATCGAACCTGGGTCTCCCGCATTGCAGGCAGACGCTTTACCATCTGAGCCACCAGGGAAGCATGAGAAGAGGGTAATTATACAAGGCTCAGTCCTAAGAATATTTAAATAGTTCAAAAGTTATGCAGAATGGAAAGTTATTAAAAAAAAAACACAAAAACCTCTTATGAAGTAGTTGTGTGCCTGATGTAGTCTCAGTAGCTTTCTCCCCTCCAGTCAAAATTACATAAAAGAGAGCTATTGAACATGTGCTGTAACAATTTTTGCAATTTTTTGCCCTAGCTAAACTTTTTTCCAAAAACCTTGTACTGTTGTTTCATGTTGATGCAGCACTAGATCGAAGTGTTTCTTTTTTTCCTACTATCAATTTAAAAGTCTACTTTTTAACTGAGACTTAGTTGTTGTATAATTGCAAAGGTTCCTTATGAGGTGAAGGTCTGAACTTGACTTTCAACTCATTGACGTTAAAACCCTGAGATGTCTTCCATTTACATAGCTATCTTCCTAAGTGAGGAACCCTACAGATAACATTCACAAACTGTCAGTTCCTTTTATCTTTGTTCTGGGGTAGAATAGCTGTTCTAAGGAAAGAGTAGGAACAAATGGACTGCTGAAGGGTTTATCAATCGAGGCTCATTGTGTACAGATGGTTAAATTGTATGAGTGTTCTGTACCATTGTGCAACTACTTCTGAAAATCTGCAAAATAATAGAGGTTTCCGGTGGTGATGGAGGGAAAGGGCTACATTTGCAAGTTCATCCCCATAAATTCTTTGGGATGCATTTTGAGAAATCTAATGATTTTTGACTATCACTATTATACCTTTCTGCTGATTTTTTTTTTACATTTTGTCTTTTTCTTGATTTCTTTTCTTTGTTCTTTCTTTCCTCCTACTTCGCCAGTGAAAATATGGATGTAATTCCTAGAGCATCATCTTGGACTGTGATAACATACTTTTAAGAATTATGGCACAGAGACTTCCCTGGCGGTCCAGTGTTGAGACTTCACCTTCCAGGGGATGTAGGTTTAATTCCTGTTAGGGAGCTTAGATCCCACATGCCGTGTGGCCAAAAAATAAAACATAACACAGAAGCAATATTGTAACAAATTCGATAAAGACTTTAAAAGCATGGTCCACATAAAGAAATCTTTATAAAAGAAAAACGTTATGGCACAGAATCTAAGAGGGGTCTCAAGACCTGAAGACTTGGTCAGCAGAGCCACCATACTGTCAACTGCAAACTGGCACTTGCCGTTTACCTCTGCAAGGATTAAATCAAGTGCTGCTGCAGCTGGTGACCTTCAACACTCCCTGAAGGATTCCAGGGTGAACAGCAGAAATGAGGCCTCTGTGCTTGGGGGGGAAATTGGCAGGACAGGTCTTCAGATAGTCAGGTACTCTCAGGAGCTGATTGTATGAGACAGTTCTTGTGTCTCCTCAGATCTAGAAAAGCACTGAACTCCTTCATGGTAATGACTGTTCCTCATAACTAGCAGATGCTTTGCAAAAGCAGTTGAAACTTTCTACAAAAAAATACGTGCTTGGTTTCATGTGCTCCCACTTTACCAGTGTCACATATATGCTGTCCTTCTCCCCTACCTCTTTGGAGCAGTTTCTCAGAGCAATCTGAGGTGCTGTCTCCCAGGCTGCAGCTCTCATTTTGCCCCAAATAAAACTTAACTCGCAAATCTCACGTTGTGCATTTTTTAAATTCAGCAATACAACCCTGAATTATCTATTTCTAAATTTTACCATAAATTCTTGTTGTAGCCACTATTATTTTGTGTTTCTTTTGTTGTGAGCCAATCCCAAAGGAAGCTTGTAAATGCCCCCAAAGTATCTCTGCTACTGCTGCTAAGTCGCTTCAGTCGTGTCCGACTCTGTGCGACCCCATAGATGGCAGCCCACCAGGCTCCCCCATCCCTGGGATTCTCCAGGCAAGAACACTGGAGTGGATTGCCATTTCCTTCTCCAATGCATGAAAGTGAAAAGTGAAAGTGAAGTCGCTCAGTCGTGTCCGACTCTTCACGATCCCATGGACTGCAGCCTACCAGGCTCCTCCAACCATGGGATTTTCCAGGCAAGAGTACTGGAGTGGGTTGCCATTGCCTTCTCCGAAAGTATCTCTGGAGCAGCTTTATCTCTTCCCTAGCATTCTCTGCCCTTACCTGCAAGGTATTTTGGGATCAGGGTTCCCTGTAGCACCATTCCACTGTATCACTATATTCTGGCATTACTCAGTAAAAATAAATGAAGCTCAAGAGCAAAGTGTGGGCAACATTAGCTTTGAAAAACAACTAGAAGGGTATTCAATTGATTCAATGAATGTATAAACATTTTGCTAAAGCTGAAAGCCCTTAAAAATGTTTCCCTAAAATATTTGTCTTTCTGATTAGTTCACCTGACAAACAGCAATGCTAATTGTAGTGTCTGGCACATAGTAATAGTTCACTAAATGGTAGTACATCTATTAAAAATATAATTATATGCTTATTTCATTTGCATTTGATTATTCCCAGGTGGCTGAGTGTTAAAGAATCTGCCTGCGATTGCAGGAGATGCAGGAGACAGGAGTTCGATCCCTGGGTAAGAAGATCTGCTGGAGTAGGAAATGGCAACCCATTCCAGTATTCTTGCCTGGAAAATCCATGGGCAGATGAGCCTGTTGGGCTGCAGTCCGTGGGGTTGCAAAGAGTCAGACATGACTGAAGCAACTGTGCACACACATAACCATTTCAATGGTGATAATCATGGAAAAGAGGTGGGTAAGCATGCGAGGTAAATATCACACCACCAAATATCAAAAGAAGAAAAGTGTATCTTTTTTTTCCCTAAAGTGTAGCACAATTTTCATGTGAAATCTATGTTAATATTATAGAATGATTTTGTCATGGTTATTGGTACAAAAGTGTAAATTAACTTGTACTCATAGACCAGTCACAGCAATATGTTTAATGAGAGAGAGTCCCACTGTTCTTACTCCTGGCATAATTTTTCTGACAACCTTAATCACTCTAGTTTTTTATTGTTTTCATTTGAATAGATTCAATATATTATGCTCTGGTGATTCTTTAGGAATTATATTGTAGTTAAGTAATGTTTCAGAAATTGTTCTCAGTTTCAGCCAATTTATACATTGGTTGGCTTACTGTGAAAGAGTCAAGTTGCAAATGCACACACCCACCGACATACACACAAAGTGAACAGAAAACCTGACTCTATCACACTAAAAAGCCAACATAGAAAAAAATGTTATAGTGACACAGCACAAGAAGTATTCACATGATATACAATAAAGCTGAGTGTGAATCTTGGCTCCACCACCTACTAGGTCATTTAAGTTCTCACAGCTTCAATTTCCTTTTTAAAAATATTTGTTTTTATTTGTTTATTTGGTACCGGGTCTTAGCTGTGGCATGCAGGATCTAGTTCCCTGACCAGGAATTGAACACAGGCCCCCTGCATAGGGAACACAGTCTTAGCCAGTAGACCACCAGGGAAGCCCAGAGCTTCAGTTTTCTTAATAAGGTACTATTAATTGTCATCTTTACAGTATAGAAGGTTTGCATCTGGAACACAATAAGAATCTAATAAATATTATGTTATTATTTATAATGCTATCCTGTAGTGTAGGAATACTTGCTCATTCATTTCATAACATTAAGCATTGTACAGGGGGGAAACAATTGCTGATAAAGAAGACCATAGCCTAAAAAATGACTACCTTTTATTTAAAATCTGGGCAGCTTATTACATTTTTGAAGGTTTTCTTAGATCACATTTCTTTATCTGGTCTTTGAATATTAAGCCACTTTTAGGCTATAAGTTTACCACCCAGTTACGTTATCCTCAGGCAGCTTGCCTGGTGGCTCAGATGGTAAAGTATCAGCCTGCAATGCAGGAGACCTGGGTTTGATCCCTGGGCTGGGAAGATCCCCTGGAGAAGAAAATGGCAACCCCTTCCAGTATTCTTGCCTGGAGAATTCCATGGACAGAGGAGCCAGGCAGGCTGCTGTCTACAGGGTCTCAGAGAGTCAGACACGACTGAGTGACTCTTTCACTTTTCACTTTCACTACATTATTCTATCCCTAAATGGATTTCAAGGTCTTCACAGACCAGCAACAGGTTTTTTCATCATCAGAAGCTGTTAGCACCAATGATGGGGTTGGCAAGATGAAAGATTCTGAAATATTGATTTAAAAGGAGCCAGTGTTTCTCAAAGTTGAATAAAAAATAAAATTTTGTCATTAGCAGGCAAAATAATATAAAAATTGTTTAAGAAAGTGTCTGTTTTCTACTTCATTTGTATTTAAAAATCTTAAACAGAAAATTCCAAATTAGTCCTATGTGAGAAAAAGTTTAAACTAGAAATTTATTTATTGGCAGGCTAAGCAATCATTGCACAGAAGATACTAAGTTACAAATGGTGATGTTGTTGTAGCCACACGTCCTGGGAAGCAAACTCACTCAGAAGGACAATGCAGATAGTGGAGTGACGTTCATTACACCGGCCAGCCCAAGGCAGAGTCTCCTCTTAGCCAAGGACCCCGACCAGTTTTTGTGAAAACCTTATATACCCTAAGTGTATGTACCTCCCCAAATTTTCTGAAACTAGTCTGAACAAAGGAAGAGAATGATACAATCAAAGTTAACCCGTGATTTATATGCCTTAAGCCTAGGTAGTTAACAGTGGACAATTATCAATAGGCCTGTGGTCATACCCCAATAAGCATAATAGAATATATGATTCTATTTGGTTACACAGATAATCAGGGTATTCTTTTAGGCAATGGAGAGTCTAGGTATGAGCCCTGGGGCTCTTCCATCCGGGGGGCCTGGTTTTCCAGTTGGTATGTCATTTCCATAGATACCGGGCATAGTGCTCAAAGTCCACAGTCCGGCCCAAGATGCAGTCCTGCTTTCAAGATGGAGCCTGTTCTGTTTGTTTCCTCCTTCAATGTGATCCATTTCAGCATTTTTCAGTGCCTCTCACTTCGCTTGTACCTATAAATTAACAAATAAATCTACCAAAGATTAAAGAATTATATATTCAATATCCATAACAAGTCCTGGTTCTTTGGGAATTATAAATTTGATTCCTGAGTAGTGAAAACTAAAATTATCTTGTTTCTTTCAGAGGGTGAAAGAGAATTAGTTTGAATTTATGTTGATTTTTTTTTTTTTTTTTAGTTCCACTGTAATAAACTATCCTTGCACAGATTAAAAAAATGATTTTTGAGCTTAGCGTTATCCTCATGACTTCAAACCTTGCACATACACATGTATTGAAATTAAACTTCTGAAAATCAAGAATAAATAGATACTCTTAAAGGTCACACAAAGAAGGCAGATTTCTAAAACATTTTTCATGGAACTTACTTGATTCTCAAGGCCAAAATGTAAGTACAAAGTATCATGAAGCAAGTATATTCTTCAAAAAGAAAAGCATATTGAGACTTCCTTGGTGGTCCAATGGTTAAGACTCTGGTTTTTTCATTGCACAAGTTCAACCCCTGGTCAGGGAACTAAGATATCACATGCGGCAGGGCATGGCCAAAAAAAAAAAAATAAGAAAAGAAAAACATGTTCAGAGGCATGCTCCAGCAAATATCAAGATAATTATGATGCCTTATGAACTGAAACATTGCGATATTAGCACAGAAGTAAGCCTGTAAACCAATGTAAGCAATATAACCCAGGAACAGACTCACATGTATAGAAACCTGACATATGATTGAGCAGACTTTACAGAAGAGTGGACAAAGGAGGGCTGTTAAATAAAAGGTATCGGGATAGCTATATAAAATTTCTATCTACTATTATTCTGTGCAAAAAAATAATTATGAACGAATTAGAACCTTAAATGAGTAGGTGAAACTTTGAAATTAAAGTTTTAATTTAACTTTGGCAAAAAAATGATGTATGGAATCCTCAAAAGAACTTTACAAGCTGTGCAAGCACAGGCTGCTTTATGTTTTACAGTTATTTGACAAATACATGTGTATTTCAAAGGAAAGAAAAGAAAAATTGCAGTATTAGTCTTAATTTTCTAGTCTGCTTGTAGCTACAGAAAAAATAAAATAAAAAATAAGTGAAATTTTCTTGAACCTGTCATACAACAATAATCCATTAAAAATATTATTTCAGCAATATCAAATTAATATTTATCAATGGTCATCTTAAAGAATAATATGTAAGCCAAAGAGGAAAAGAACAAACTCTGGGAGATAGTGGAGGACCGAGGAGCCTGGGGAGCTGCGTCCATGAGGTTGCAAAGTCAGACACAACTTAGTGGCTGATCAACAGCAATAACTTCAATAAAATTTTAAACTTGTACATAATACTTTGAATGGCAACAATGTACATCTATAGAGTTACAAAATAAAATACATTGCTGAAAACACATTGTTAAAAAATACATTGTTGAAAACACACTTTGTTGAAAACAAGGGTATTTATTGTATACTTATTTGTTTTTACCCACATAATTTTAAAATAGCTGGGTATTTTCAATGCACGATACTGGATGCTTGGGGCTAATGCACTGGGACGACCCAGAGGGATGGTATGGGGAGGGAGGAGGGAGGAGGGTTCAGGATGGGGAGCGCATCTATACCTGTGATGGATTCATTTTGATATTTGGCAAAACTAATACAATTATGTAAAGTTTAAAAATAAAATAAAAATAAATAAATAAAATAAAATAGCTGGGTAAAGAAGAGAAGCTAAAGGCAAAGGAGGAAAGGAAAGATACACTCATTTGAATGCAGAGTTCCAAGAATAGCAAGGAGAGATAAGAAAGCCTTCCTCAGCAATCAATGCAAAGCAATAGAGGAAAACAATAGAATGGGAAAGACTAGAGAGCTCTTCAAGAAAATTAGAGATATCAAGGGAATATTTCATGCAAAGATAGGCACAATAAAGGACAGAAATGGTATGGGCCTAACAGAAGCAGAAGATATTAAGAAGAGGTGGCAAGAATACACAGAAGAACTATACAAAAAAGATCTTCACGACCCAGATAATCACGATGGCGTGATCACTCACTTAGAGCCAGACATCCTGGAATGCTAAGTTAAGTGGGCCTTAGGAAGCATCACTATGAACAAAGCTAGTGGAGGTGATGGAATTCCAGTTGAGCTATTTCAAATCCTGAAAGATGATGCTGTGAAAGCAGCATCAATATGCCAGCAAATTTGGAAAACTCAGCAGTGGCCACAGGACTGGAAAAGGTCAGTTTACATTCCAATCCCAAAGAAAGGCAATGCCAAAGAATGTTCAAACTACCGCACAATTACGCTCATTTCACATGCTAGTAAACTAATGCTCAACATTCTCCAAGCCAGGCTTCAGCAGTATGTGAAACGTGAACTTCCAGCTGTTCAAGCTGGATTTAGAAAAGGCAAAGGAACCAGAGATCAAATTGCCAACATCCATTGGATCATTGAAAAAGCAAGAGAATACCAGAAAAACATCTGCTCTGCTTTATTGACTATGCCAAAGCCTTTGACTGTGTGGATCACAATACACTGTGGAAAATGCTTCAAGAGGTAGGAATACCAGACCACCTGACTTGTGGTCTGTAGACTGAGAAATCTGTATGTATGTCAAGAAGCAATAGTTAGAACCAGACATGGAACTAGCTCCAAATTGGGAAAGGAGTATGTCAAGGGTGGATATTGTCACCCTGCTTCTTTAACTTATATGCAAAGTACATCATGCAACATGCTGGGCTGAATGAAGCACAGCTGGGAGATTGCTGGGAGAAATATGAATAACCTGAGACATGCAGATGACACCACTCTTACGGCAGAAAGTGAAGAACTAAAGAGCCTCTTGATGAAAGTGAAAGAGGAGAATGAGAAAGCTAGCTTAAAACTCACCATTTAAAAAATGAAGATCATGGCATCCAGTCCCATCACTTCATGGCAAATAGATGGGGAAACAGGGAAACAGTGAGAGACTTTATTTTTGGGGGGCTCCAAAATAACTGCAGATGATGACTTTAGCCAATAAACTAAAGTACACTTGCTCCTTGGAAGAAAAGCTCTGACCGACATAGACAGCATATTAAAAAGCAGAGATATTACTTTGCTAACAAAGGTCAGTCTAGTCAAAGTTATGGTTTTTCCAGTAGTCATGTATGGATGTGAGAGTTAGACTATAAAGAAAGCTGAGCGCCAAAGAATTGATGCTTTTGAACTGTGGTGTTGGAGAAGACTCTTGAGAGTCCCTTGGACTGCAAGGAGTTTCAACCAGTCCATCCTAAAGGAAATCAGTCCTGAAAATTCATTGGAAGGACAGATGCTGAAGCTGAAACTCCAATACTTTGTCCACTTGATATGAAGAACTGACTCCCTGGAAAAGATGATGCTGGGAAAAATTGAAGGCAGGAGGAGAAGGGGATGATAGAGGATGATATGGTCAGATGGCATCACTGACTCAATGGACATGAGTTTGAGCAAGCTCTGGGTGTTGGTGATGGACAGGGAAGCCTGGCGTGCTGCAGTCCATGGGGTCACAAAGAGTCCGACAAGACTGAGCTACTGAAGTGAACTGAACTGAATTTTAATTTTATAATGAAAAGTTTACTTGAGGACTCCCCCACTCCCTGAAAAATGACAAATTAAGGAGTTTGGGGGTAATTCAAATGTTCCTTCTTAATATGCTGGTCTGCCTTCCTTCTGGCTTATAACATGCACTCACTTCATGTATTAATATTCATGTCCTATTGCTATTGTAAAAGATTATTATAAACTTAGGGGCTTAAAACAACACAGATATAGCATCTCATGGTTTTGCTTTGAGAAATCCAAAATGAATCCTATTGGACTCAAGTCACGCTTGCCCTGTCTGTGTTCCTATGGAGGAAATTCTGGCTCCTTCTTTTTTCCAGTTTTCAAAGGCCTCCTGCGTGTCTTTGCTCATGGCCTCTTCTTCCGTCTCTAGAGTGCGTCATTCCAACCACTGTTCACTTTTCACAGCTCCTTGTTTCTGACTCTAATTCTGCTTCCTTCTTATTAGGTCCCTTGTGATAAAATTGGAACTACACAGGTCTTTATTCACATATGCAAAATCTCCTTTAGCTGGTAAGTTAGCATAACATGTACCAACGACATTTGTGGGGGAGGGGGCTCATTACTTCATTGACCACACCTCATAATCCAATACATTCCATACTCTATGTCCTTCAAAAACAGTAGAATTGGGTGGACTAATTTAAGTTATTCACTTCAAAATGTCTACTTTAGCTCTTGGTAATGCAAATGCAAATTTGTCATCAATTTCCTTCTTCTCATATCTCTTCAGATGCTCAGAATATTGCTTCTTTTCTTCTACCAAGCACATCAAAAACTAGGAAAGCTTCACTTTCACCCGGGTGCACCATTTTCAGAATGTAGTTTTCAATCCCCTTCTTTGTGTTCAAATATCGTGACTATTTTCCAATGTGTGTATAAAGCTTCACTCCCAACACTCTTATGTACTCACAGGTGTTTACCTTACTTTACTATATTTCCTATAAAATAATAATGTAAATAAAAGTGGCTTTAAGAATCTCTCTCTTCCTAAAGAGGTTGTCTGCTTTTACTCATTCACTCATTTCAGGTTGTAGAGAACACCACTTCTCACTCATAGATAGTACCAGTATCCACTTATGTTGTTGTTGTGACTTACTCATCCCTCTTAATATTTCAGCTCTCTCAGCTAAGGTCATAGAAACATCATGATCTCCATTAGGAAGATGCAGTTTTTTAGCAACTTTTTGCTTTATTATTTATCTGATTTTTTAAAAATTGGAGGATAATTGCTTTACAAAGTTGTGTTGGTTTCTGCTATACAACAGTGTGAATCAGCTATAAGTATATATATATATGTGTGTGTGTGTGTGTGTGTGTGTATACTGGGAAAAGTTCTGGGAGAGAAACTGAGTTACCAACTGACCATAACAAGACACAGAAGACTTTTTCTTCCTTTACTTTTCTTCATGTCAATTACTATATGGGCACAGAGAAGGCCGTCAAAACCGCAGATGTCCCTGGCTTACAATGACTTGACTTAACAAAATTACATTTTTCAAAGTTCCAAGAGATTCTGGAATAACTATTTCTTCTCATGTTCACCTTTATTATGAATGTACTTTGAACAGGGGATAATAATTACTTCAATTTCAAGAAACTTCTCAGGAATACACAGACACTTATAGTATTAAATGAAACAATACAAGCCTTCAAAACTTATTGGGTTTGTCTTACACTAAAATTATCAAGCCTGTAAAGCACTGTTTTGTGAAAGACTGAGAATGAAAATTTCATTGAAAAATTTCCTGTAATAAAGCAACTATTAAGAGTCAAGAGCCTAGAAACCACATAATCATGGGTCACAGTTCTGAAAGTGGTATATTTAAATTTCCCTGCATCAGACCTGCCCTCATGTTTTCCTTAAGCACATTGAAAAAAAAAAAAATATATATATATACACACATATACACATGCTGCTGCTGCTAAGTCGCTTCAGTCGTGTCTGACTCTGTGCGACCCCATAGATGGCAGCCCACCAGACTCTCCCGTCCCTGGGATTCTCCAGACAAGAACAGTGGAGTAGGTTGTCATTTCCTTCTCCAATGCATGAAAGTGAAAAGTGAAAGTGAAGTTGTTCAGTTGTGTCCCACTCTTAGCGACCCCATGGACTGCAGCCCACCAGGCTCCTCCATCATTGGGATTTTCCAGGCAAGAGTACTGGAGTGGGGTGCCATTGCCTTCTCTGACACATACGCATACACATACATATATGCATACATATACATATATACATATCTATACACAATATATACATATTTATATACATATATACATGCATACGCATACATACGTATACATATATACATGCATATTCACAACACATCCACATACATATATAGATATACAAACACATATACACAAACATATATACATATACATATATACATACATGCACATATAAACTTATCTCTAAAGATAGATTTCTTTAATATTTATATCTTTGATGGTTCTTATTAAGAACATATATATAGACTGCAAGAACCAAAATAAGACAAGTTTCTTATATATTCTCCTTCCAATTCAATTTTTGTATAGATAATACTCTCATTCTCTTTAACTAATATATTCCATGGGTACCAGCTTTAAACATGCTTCTGCCCTTGTTATCCTCTATTGGAAACATTAAAAAAAAAAAAAGATAAGGGGCCATTGATCAGAGATCACAACTCTTCCTCAAAACTTTTAGTATAATAATAGGTTCTACATGAAAGAAAAAAGTGGAAAGTGAAAGTGTTAGTCACTCAGTTGTGTCCTACTCTTTGCGAACCCATGGACTGTAGCCCACTCAGCTCCTCTGTCCATGGGATTCTCCAGGCAAGAATACTGGAGTGGATTGCCATTCCCTTCTCCAGAGGACCTTCCTGACCCAGGGATTTAACCTGGGTCTCCTGCACTGCAGGCAGATTCATATTTGTAGTCTGAGCCACCATTAATTGATTCTGATTTATCTGCAGAGGATAGAAAATGAACTCGACTGGTTTCACCAAAATTTGGGTACATCATAGTGGCGACTTCATAATAACAGACTTGTTTTAACATGCACATGTAATATAGGAATAAGATATTGCCACTTAGATTATCAAGTTACATAAAAACAGTAAGCAAACCTCCAGCAATAAGCATATGTGTATATTAATCTTTTTATATGCACTGGAATTTCACCATGTAAATATGAAATCAGGGTTCCTGTATCTTATCAAAGTATTGTGTAAAAGAGTTAGAGATCTGCTATGCAAAGTGCAGTTGTTTTCATTGTTAATTTTCATTTGGCCTCATCCCACCATAAAAAAGCTATTAAAACATCCATTAGCTGTTAATTTGAAATACCTCAGATGGGGGTCCCCAAACCCTCACTCATGTCTTTCCAATGCCTGTGTAATCTCTGCAAGTTGTTGGCAAGTTCAAAACTAGTTCATCAATTTTCACCTTCGGTTTTTGAACTGATGCAAATAACTTACTTGCAGATGCTTAATGGGGAGGCTGGGAGTGGGTCTGTGTTTAGATAAATACATGCCATAACCTAGCCTCATGAGCCAGACTCTTCAAATATCCTTAGGTCGTCTTAGCAAGGTACACAAATTTTTACTATGCTGTATACAAAGGAGCTTGTTGTGTACTTCACAGGCATACTCATTACTATGTCTAAACAGCTATACTTGAAGTTTTTAACCCTCAACTCCCTCATCAATTTTCAGTAACTGTTTTCAAGAAGAAAATGGTCAGCTTTCAAAATATCTAGTAACAACTGAGTCTATGGAAATATTTTTACTGGATAATGTGTATAGATGTTGGATCATATGATTTTTTTTTCTACACCTAACCCATCATGACTCAGATTTATAAATACAGTTATTGGCTTTTTTGAAGTTAAGCCTTCATCCTGGAGGTCTTGCTTGGACAAAATTGCATATAAATTGTAGCATTGAAGTCTTGCACAATGTACTGAGAAAAGATTACTTTTTAAAACAAAGTCACTAAGTAATAAATAAAGTAAATATATATGGGTAATTGATAAACATTTTTAAAGGGTCGTTATAAATACAGAGGGCTTCCCTGGTGGCTCAGTTGGTAAAGAATCTGCCTGCAACGCAGGAGACCGGGATTTGATCCCTGTGTTGGGAAGATGCCCTGGAGAAGGGAAAAGTTCTCCACTCCAGTATTCTGGCCTAGAGAATTACATGGACTGTATAGTCCATGGGGTTGCAAGAGTCAGACACGACTGAGAGACTTTCATATAAATACAGATGGGCTTCCGTGATGGCTCAGAGGTAAAGAATCTGCCTGCCAATGTATATGTGCATGCTAAGTCACTTCAGTCATGTCTAGCTCTTTGCAACCCTTGGGACTGTAGCCCGCCAGGCTCTGCCTGCCATGGGATTCTCCAGGCAAGAATACTGGAGTGGGGGGCTATTCCCTTCTCCAGGGAATCTTCCCGACTCAGGGATCGAACCCACATCTCTTATGCCTCCTGCATTGGCAGGTGGGTTCTTTGCCACTAGCGCCACCTGGGAAGCTCCACTGGACCGCTGCTGCTGCTAAGTCGCTTCAGTCGTGTCCGACTCTGTGCGACCCCATAGACGGCAGCCCACCAGGCTCCCCCGTCCCTGGGATTCTCCAGGCAAGAACACTGGAGTGGGCTGCCATTTCCTTCTCCAATGCATGAAAGTGAAAAGTGCAAGTGATCGGTAGTTGTGTGTGTGTGTTCCTAAAGTCACAGGGAAATAACACAATTGTTTGAACTTCTCCATCACATTAACAAACCCATACACAGGACATTCGTGTAAGCAATTAATCTAAGTGATAAAGAAATACACTAACATAGATTTCATGAACTGATAAGTATTTAGTACCTGTTATTATAATCAACCCTTCTGATTCAATTATTACATTGTAACTGAGGGGGTGTGAAATAATTTAAAAATCATTCGTATTCACTTTCCATGTCTTCCCTCACCAAGAGGCTGTTAATAATTGCTAACTCTTGAGTGAGATGCAACGTTATATTCTCTTACAATTTATGTTTTCAAATTTATTTTTTCTGTACTCTTCTAGGATAACAGCTTTCATCCAAAACATTAAATTAAAGTTTAAGCTATGGAGGCATTTGTGAAATAACAAATCTGCATTCAACTTCTTCCTCTCACTGCATTACTACATGTCATGGTGTCATAATCTCCCTGTAAACTAAGATATACTGTGAAACTGAGCTATCTGTTTATTGATGAATCACATAATCATTTAACCACAATTAGAAACAGAATAAATTGTAGCTGCTTCAAATTCTGTTAGCTCACGAAGATGTACTTGAATGTCAAAATATATTCGTAGGAAAGGGAAAAAAATAGCATAAGTAATTTAATTGAGCTGAATTTTTATATTTCACTAATGGGTATAATCACTGTTCCACTGACAGCATAAGTCATTTTTGCACACAGCGAGAAACCACTGGGAAATGTATTTTATCCATTATATGCCATGGTAATATAAATTAGTCCATACCATCCACCTCCAATGAGCTCACTCTTTTTGAAAACTATTTGTTTTCTGGTAAATTTCAAAATACAAATTGCCATGCTCTTAAAGTTAAATTTCCTGGCACCTAATTTTCTTTCAGGAGAATTAAGCCTAACCTCCTTAGCTTACAACTCAGAGAACGATACAGTCTGGCCGCCATCAATTTTTCCAAAGTATTCTAAACTGTGGTGTCGTGGTTAAGAGCAGAGATTCTGAAAAGAGTCCCATTCCAGACCAAGACTCTGGCCCTTATCATCTGTGTGACTTCAGGCAAGTTTCTTTGTCTCGCTGAAACTTAGAGCCCTTATCTCTAAAAGGTGGGTAATTGTATAGGCTCTCCATCACTTGTCTGAAACTCTAGTGTCGACATGTACTTTGGAACGCAGAACTTAGAGTATTTATTTGAAAAGTAATATGGCGCCTGCAGGCTTCCTCAGTGGTAAAGAATCCACCCGCCATGCATGAGATGCAGGTTCACTCCCTGGATCTGGAAGATCCCCCAAAGGAGGAAATGGTAACCCGCTCCAGTATTGTTGCCTGACAAAATTCCATGGACAAAGGAGCTTGGAGGGCAACAGTCCATGGGGTCACAAAAGAGTCAGACACAACTGAGTGACTAAGCAGAGCACACGGTGCCTATGCTGTATCTTATGAGTGATTCTGAAAGGGATCTGAGGCTGTCCTTCTAATCAAATACATTAAGAATTTTTCAGTAAAACAAACACATTTCTGCTGAGTAGGACACAGTAAGACTAGAAGTAGCAGTATGTCAATTCAGAACTGTTTACCCATTTTCATTAGACTTTTGGTGGTATTCAAGGTTGAGAGCGAGGAATTGTGAAGGAGTTATAGATGTCATAGTATTTTGAATATTAAATTGATCGTAATATGTTAAGGCCTCAGAACAACACTGGGTACAAAGTGATGACTCAACAGCTTTTGTTTCTGCAATTATCATTTCTACTTTTTCCTAACAAGAATAGATGACTGCTACTGCTGCCAAGTCACTTCAGTCGTGTCTGACTCTGTGCGACCCCATAGACGGCAGCCCACCAGGCTCCTCTGTCCCTGGGATTTTCCAGGCAAGAATACTGGAGTGGGTTGCCATTTCCTTCTCCAATGCATGAAGGTGAAAAGTGAAAGTGAAGTCGCTCAGTCGGAATATAGTTACTTGGCAATCTTGTGTTGGTTTCTACTGCACAGCAAAGTGAATCAGCTATACGTGTACATATACCCCCTCTTTTCCGGATTTCCTTCCCATTCAGGTCACCACAGAGCACTGAGTAGAGTTCCCTGTCCTGCACAGCAGGTTCTCATTAGTCATCTATTTTATACATGGTATCAGTAATGTATATATGTCAGTCCCAATCCCAGAAATATAAATATTCCTATTCGTAAATACCAATACGTTTTCTTTACCCCCAAAAGAAATCCTATAACTGTAACTGTTAGCAATCACATTTCAATTTCCACCACCCAGTAACTGCTGGGAACCACTCGTTTATTTTCTGTCGCTGTGGCTTTGCCAATTCTTCTTGTTTAGTTGCCAAGTCATGTCTGCCTCTTTTCAACCCCGTGGACTACAGCACACCAGGCTCCTCTGTCCTCCACTACCGCCCAGGGTTTGTTCAAACTCGTGTGCCTCAAGTCAGTGATGCTATCCAACCATCCCATCCTCCATTGCCCGTTTTCCTTTCTTCCTTCAATCTTTCCAATGGAGTGATACAAGTGACTTTTCATGTCTTTCCTCTTTTGCTCAGCATAATATTTTCAAGGATCATCCAGGTGGTAGTGTGTATCAGTCTTGTAGTATTTTTTTTAAGGCCAAATAATATTCCATCCTTTAAATATCCTTCATTCATAAGTGTTGAGTATTTGGATCACGGCTACTTTTTGGCTCTCAAGAAGGTCCCTGACTTAATATACTTGGGCTTAACGATTTCTCAACTTTATGATAGTTCAAAAACAAACACGTTCATTAAAACCTGAGCTTTGAATTGTGAAATTTGTCCTCTTGGGTGTCTAGCTATATGAGGTAGCATACTCTCTGGTGATGGTGGGCCATTAATGCCAGTGAGCCACGGCTCTCACTCAGCCACGCGTTCACGAGGGTAAACAGCTGATACGCTTACAACCATTCTGTACCCAGACAACCACTCTGTCTCTCACTTTCCGTATAGTATTCAACGACATGTTTAACACTTTATTATGAAACAGGCTTTGTGCTAGATGATTTTGTCCAGCTGTAAGCATGAGTTCTGAGCACCTTCAAGGTAGGCTGGTCCAGTAGGTTGAAGCAGTCAGTGCACTTTGGACTTAGGATATATTCAAATCACAATGGGTTTATATGGTTGTAACCCCATTGTTAGTCAAAGGAAATCTATCATGAATAGCTCAGCTATCCATGTTCATGTGCAAGTTGTTGTGTAGATACGTTTTGGCAGTACTTTTGGGCATATATTCAAACGTTGAATTATTGGACCATATGGTAACAATATGTTCATTATTTAAGGAAATGGGAAATTGTTTTGCAAATCAGCAGCATTGTTTTCCATTGCTAAAGGAACCTATGAGGTTTCCAATTTTTCCCACACCTTGCTCTTGTTTTTTTTTTTTTTTCTTCATTTTTAATTAAAGTGATCCTCATGTGTGTGAAGTGATACCTTATTGTGGTGTGGTATTCACTTTCCTATTGATCAATAATGTTGAGGGCTTCCCTGGTGGCTCAGTGCTATAGAATCTGCCTGCCAATGTAGGAGACACAGGCTCCATCTCTAGGTCAGGAAGATCTGACCTGAAGAAGGAAATGGCAACCCACTCCAGTATTCTTGCCTGGGAAAGCCTATGGAAAGAGGAGCCTGACAGGCTAAAGTCTATGGGGTCGCAAAAAAGAGTTGGACAGGATTTAGTGACTCAACAACAATAAATAATGTTGAGCATCTTTTCATGCGCTTATTGGGAGTTTGTATTTCTTCTGTGTAGAAATATCTGTGCCAATCCTTTGATGATTTTTAGCTGAGTTATTTGGGCTTTCTCTTCCAGCTATTGTCATGGAAGTTTATAAGCTAATTTTTTATACTAGTATTCCTGAATATGTATAATTTGCTCTCTTTCAAAGTGTTTAAACCATACATATGTTTCTTCCATGTATTCTATGGTCATCGGTTAGTCTATTTTTTACTCCCTATTTTTTAGCAAGGCATGTTACTTGATTTAGTAATTCCACAGGTTTAATTTCAGACCTCATTAAGCAAAAGATTCCTTAAAGGGTTACTTGAATCCCAACAAACACAGAAATTTGTGAGAGAAGGTCTTCTGTCCGTTAGGGTGTTCCATAGATATTGGCATGCTTATTCCATGTAATGTTTGCCTTTGTTCTGTGACTTACCCTCAAATATTCCATGAAACATCCTTTTCCTCTTCACAATGGTCTCATTTCATATATAAGATTCTTAATTTATTTTTGTCTGCTTAATATCAGAGCTTTTTAGCAAACGGTAAATATTGGTCTTTTAAGAAACCTGTAGTTTATCAGTTTAGACCCTAAGTCATTATTTACTTCTCCACCATCGCTCATTTCATTGGCTCTATTTCCTTTCTTGTCTTTTACTTTATTTCTTTTTGGTCCAAGTGTAATATTTTCTTGATTACCACTAGTCAGGGTATGTCATTATTCTTGTACAAAAAACAATTGAGACATTTAATGTTTCTCCTTCAGTAAATGAGAGATCACATTAATATCTATGTCTGACACTTCTCTAAAAATTATTTTCCTCAAAAGTTGTATACTAGCAAATAAATTTAATGTTTTGCACCATTGTATAAGATTAAAAAAATTATCCTGATAGTTCATTGTTAGTATATAGAAATGCAACAGAATTTTGTTGATTTTGTATCCTTCAACTTTACTGAATTTTTAAAATTAGCTCTAACAGTTTTTTCAGGGTATCATTAGATGTTATTTTATCTGCAAAGAGAAGCAGTTTTTTTTTTTTTCCTTTTCAATTTGGATGTCTTTTATTTCTTATTCCTCCTACAGTCCCATAATGGACCTTCTACATTTTCTTCTAACAATTAATCTGGTTCATTTACTATGATTTAAGAAAATAATTTTTCCTTCTGGAGGCAAACTGTTATCAGACTGTGATTTAATAAATTACAAATACTTTCTCCTTATTTCATTCTCTCCACTTTGTACAAACTGAAAGTTCTGTAATTTCAGAAACAATATCCTATTCCATACAGGAAGTTTCAGAGAACCCTAAATGTAATAGGTGTTTTTAAAATGTATTAAAATGTGTTAATGATTTGTTTGCTGTGGCCAAGCACTTATGTCCAATAGTGATCTCCTTAAGTAGAATTATATCCATCTTTATACTAAGAAAAAATAAATTTTTAGCAGCCCAGATTTTTGAAAAAATATTTTAAAACATTATATTTAAAATCATATTAATGATTTATATCTGTTGCTTCTAAACATTGTAGGATATTTTGTTAGTGTTTAAAACACATGATGTATTAACTATTTTATAGATACTGATTTATCTGCTAATTAAAAGAAATGACAAATCTTCAAGCCATGTATTTATAAGAAACACTTTTTGTGCACGTTTTGAGGTTTTCAGAAATAATAAACTTGAGACAAGGATCAATGGATTGGTTTTACTTGTTATTTATTTTCTCTCTTTAATTATTCTTTTACAGAGGTGTAATTTTATATGTTGTGTTAAATTGTGCATAAACTTTTTTTAAAATTAAAAAAATTAGCTAAGCAGACATGCCTCTGAAAACAACAGGTAGGATGAACACATTTTTGAGTTTTTTAAAAATATTAAATGCCAATGCATCTATGGATATTTTCCAAGGTTTAGCAAAGTCTATTAGTTTTAAATGTGTGGATACAGTAGAAAATAAGAGATAATATGATAATAGTAATTTACTAGCCAAATTAGAAGGTAAGATGTAATACTAAGTCAGATAATATGAACAGTAGCCCATGAAAATAGCAAAAGTTTGAGACAAGTTGTTATTAAAATTCTTTGTGAAAGCATAAAATTTGTAAACATATTTTGACTATTAAATATTTTGAACAGGATTTAACCTAGGTCTCCTGCATTGCAGGCAGATTCTTTACAGTCTGAACCACCAGGGAAGCCCTGTTTTATTCTCTACCGAGACATTTTTTTTAAGGTTAAAAATTAAATAAGCTTGGTTACTTCATATCAGATGTCTTAATTTGGGGAAGAGAGGGTGTTATATATCAATAGACACTGACTGCAATGAAGTCAGATACCGATTCAGTAAGAAAACTACAATAGGCAGAAAGAAAACAATGCCAGAATTAAATCTATGAGGCCATTTTATGTAAACAGACCATTTCAAGCAAATAGTTTAATACCAAGTAGTAATACCTGATAGAACTATTTTTTCAGTAACACATCATTTCAAATTACTGTACATTTTGGTGGGAGTGGGGACTGAAGATATACTGTTGATATTGTCAGGGCTTCTGAAGTGGTTCTAGTGGTAAAGAACCTGCCTACTAATGCAAGAGAAGCACGAGATCCGGGTTGGATCCCTGGGTTGGGAAGATCCCCTGGAGAAGAAAATGGCAACCCACTCCAGTATTCTTGCCTGGAAAACTCCATAGACTGAAGAGCTTGGTGGGTTATAGTCCATGGTGTCACAAAGAGTCAGACACGACTGAGTGACTAGGCACTTAAGCAATTATCGTGAAGACAGGTATATATGTCCATCCCAATTAATGGAAAATTGTTCTATGACCCTCCACTAACTATCTTAAAAAATTCAGTTATTTAAGTTAATTCATTTACCTAAAAGCTCCAAGGAAGTGAGGTATTAGTAAATATTGAACAGAAATAAAATGATTATTATTGTTCTCTTTAGATAATAAAACAATTTGCTTTGAAAGGACAAGTTCCATCATGACAAGAATTTAACTTTTGGCATCAGATGGCCAGGTGTAACATTTCAGCTTTGCCCACTGCGTGCAATTTTAGACTTATCTTTAAACTTCAATTTCTGTATATCTATGAAATGTAGATAACCATAACTATTTCACTGGGCTCCTATGGGAATAAAGGGAGTTGAATACAATGCCTGACTACCATTAGCTGTACAAGTAATGCAAAGTTCCTTTTCCTTTTCCTTGTCTCTTTCCTTCTTTCATCTTTCGCCTAAATGTAATGGAAACGAACTTTCCTAAAATGAAAAATCGGAACAATTCTCAATTGCAACATATTCAAAAATCTGTATGCTCCTCTGGGAATTGAACCTACCTGACAATTCTAGAGTAAAAAACATCAATCATTCACCATTAGAGCATTTACAATCACTTTTTCATTAGAAATGAAACTACTCTGACATACAAATTGCACGTATTCGTTGGTGCACCTCCTCTTCTATGAGGTTTCCTTAGTCTGTTCCTTTCTCTATGTTTTCTAGAGAATACTAGTAACCTAATTTATGCATTTTACAGTGATTCCTAAGGTAAGATTTAGTTCCTTCCATTATTTGTAAAAGGCTAATCGGGGTCAAAAGATAGAGGAGACATGGAACGTGATAGGGTAGTGTTACAGAGAGAGAAGAATATTTTAAGTGAGCCTTCTAAGGACAACCTGACCACAGCCTCAGGTGGAAAATGGATAAAGAACAAAAGTATGCAAACACTGTGAAAGGAGAAAAACATGGATGCAAGAATATTAAAGGGGGGGTATTCTTAATTGCAACACATGTGCATAGTAAATATTAAAGCAGGTCCTTAGGAAAACAAATCTAAATTTTAGGATATAGACCACATGTATTAAAAATCCATTAAACATTCTGGAAAAAGCAGTCTTTTTTTTTTTCCAATGTGTCTAAGCTTTAAACAATATATGCCCAAAATAGGAAGAGAACAATGTTGATTTCAAAGCCTGGATTTCTTACAGAAGTCAACTGAAAAAGGCGTAAATGAGAGTTTGACGCTTTATATGACAATAATTTTATAGATTTTCCTCAAATGAAATATACATAGAACTAAAATAGAATGACTTTACATGTTATTGAAAGTTATCACAGTAAGTTATTTCACTCATTTTCTCATTCCTATCATATTTGTGACTTATAAAGTCTCAGTATTACCAATCACCATTCTGCTAAAGTTAATTCTTGATACTTTATACCAAACTGTCAAGACTTATGGGTAATTTGTCCACAGATCTACAGATAACAAATTCCAGATTTAGGATATTACATTTTCTATTATTAACATTATCATAATTATGTGTATGATACATTTATTTTATAAAGCTATCTTAACACATACTTTTCCTAGTTTTATTGATAAATAATTGACATACATCCCTGTATATGGTCAAGGTATACAGCATGATGGCTTGATTTACATATATTGTGAATAAAATATATGTAGAGAGGTATATATCACATTGGGACGTCCCTGGTGGCTTAGTGTTAAAGAATCCACCTGCCAAAGCAGGATACCTGGGTTCGATCCCTGAGTTGGGAAGATCCGTTGGAGAAGGGAATGTCCAACCACTCCATTATTCTTACCTGGGCAATCTCATGGCCAGTGGAGCCTGGCAGGGCTACAGTCCATGGGATCTCAAAAAGTCAGACATGACTGAGTGACTAACACACATACACATACATCACATTAAAAAAAAAAAAAACTCACAAGTACTTTCAGTTTAGTGAATTGTTAAAGCTGGTAAGTTGGAGACTTTAAGATTTTAAAGTTGTAGACTTGGGAACTTTAATAATTGAATACACCCATAACTCAAACAAGAAAGGGAACATCTTTGTTACCAGGAAATTTCCTCATGATTCCTTCCATTCAGTTTCTGCCATTTCCAAACACATCTACTGAAAGTATTTCTGACTTCCACAATCAGCAAGAAATTGTGCATCTTCTTCGACACCATGCAAATAGCACCATACAATATATAATTACTGTGTATATGTCTGACGGCTTTTGAAAACAATGTTTTATGAGATTCACTCATGTATTTTTGAAGGTTTTGTTTGTGTATTTTTCCTTTTTTGTTCCTGATCACAGCTATTGTATGAATAGACACAAATCTGCCAAAGCGTTCTCTGACCTTGTTTTGCCTCTCATAGTCTCACCAGCAATCCAGTTGCTCTAAATCTTTGCCAGTATTTAGTGTTGTCAGTATTATTTCAGCTCTGCTAATGGCATCTGAGTGTGGTTTTAAATTTGCATTTCTCGGATGACTCATTATGTTGAATGCTTTCTCTTTTGCTATTGGCTATGTGCAATTGGCTATATCTTCTGTCTTGTGTCTGGCATTTTGCTTCTTTTTACTGGGTTGGTTGGTTTAAAGATTATGTCAGCATGCCTTTGTATGGTGTGTTGTGCTCAGTCGTGTCCGACTGTTTGCGACCCCATGGACTGTAGCCTGCCAGGCTCCTCTGTCCATGGGATTTCCCAGGCACTGGAGTGAGTAACCATGCCCTCCTCCAGGGGATCTTCCCAAATCAGGGACTGAACCAGTGTCTCCGTCATTGGCAGGCAGATTCTTTACCACTGTGCCACCTGGGAAGCCCAACCTTGCTCTAAAAATAAATCTTTGTCAAATATACATACTGTAAATATTTTCTCAGTCTGTAGTTCACATACCCATTTTCTTAATGGTTATTGTTAAATATACACAGTAAAATTATTATTTTAAATTCATAAACTCATTTTTGAGGTTAGTGAAAGGTTTAAGGAAAATTTCAGTGGACAGTATACAATTTCCATATATTTGCTCATCTCCAATGTTCATGTGAAGGGCTATTTCTTAAACTTCTCTTTTGACTCTAGAAGCTCTTAGATAAAGAACAGACATCTTTGTCTAGGCTTTGTAGAAATAACTACATGATCATTCTCTCAAATCAATTATATGTGTACAAAGATTGAGATTCAAGTTGGAATGCCCAGTGATATAGCTTAACTACATATTTGCATTGGGATAAACAATACATGGGTTTTCCTGGTGGCTCAGTGAAGATTCTGCCTCCAACACAGGAGACACAAGAGATGTGAGCTTGATCCCTGGGTCAGGAAGATCCCCTGGAGGAGGAAATGGCAAGCCACTCTAGTGTTCTACCCTGGAAAACCCATGGACAGAGAAGCCTGGCGGGCTACAGTCCATGGAGCCACAAAAGAATCAGACATAACTTAGCAACTAAACAACAACAAAACAATATATACTTGAGGGTGAATCAATTTTTTTTCTGTTCTGTTATCAATCCAGTTAAGTATACTCTTTCCATAGAAAATCTTAGAAAGAAATAAAGGCAAATATTGATCAGGCCTAAAAGCAATATCTCTATCCCTTGGAAATCAAATTATACAGAGAACCTGGATGGGCTGGAAATACGCAAATTTATATCCTTGAATTTAATAGAGATATTGTAAATTCTTTCTTTCATATTAAAAAAAATTGAACATGTACAGGAAGAGAGAATTCAGGCTTGGCAGCATTCACATATGAAATACCTCAGTGTTAAACTGACTGAAACTTTAATACAAGCCAGCAGTATGATGAGTCTAGTAAAAAGCTACAGTAATCATAAGGTTATGAATGAAGCATAATTTCAGTACATAGAATTCTGTAGCCAGTTTTATTCTTAAATGATCAGATATAGGGACAATTTTTCTCATTATTTATAGTATATTATTTATACTATATTATGATATTTATATTAATTTTAAAACAATATGTGCTTGAAAATAGTCAAGAAGACAACCTATGGAGGTATTTCTTTCTTGACAACTAAAGGGCTATTTACATACAAAAGGTACAAAAGAATTCTTGACCTTTACTATACATATTATAGGCTGTTTTAAAAGGTAGCATGTTTCCTTCGCTGTAGGTGTCCAACTTCTCCTGAAGCATGGTGTAAAAGACATTTCTTAATTGGAAAAATTATTTAAGAAAAATGATTGTAAGATATTGTCAATCTTTAATGTTCTTTAAACTCTTCTGAAACACTTATTATACTAGGAAAAAGTGACATTCCTATTTTCTATCTAGATAAAACAGACCTTTTTAAAGTAGTATTTTATGTCATAGTTGCAATAATTTACAGAAGAGCAAAGGGATAGCAAAAAAGAACATTGTTAAGCATTTTATTAATAGTAACAATTCAAGCTTAGTAGATTCCCTTGCATTATATAAACTTTGGTTCACCACAAATATCAGAATAGTCATAAGTCCTTTCAGCAAAATAAGATGATCCAGATTCTTGTGGCAAATTATTGCATGATAAAATCTTCCTTTCTGAGTGGTTAACTGAATGAGAATATCTAATTCACTTCTGGCTTTAGAAATATAGTTTCCTTATCTACTTTTGACTTTGAGAAAATGTATCTAGGATATCATCATCTGAGGAATCATGGTCCAAGATTTCATATATAAGATCCATTGCTGTAGTCCATGGGGTTGCACAGTGTCAGACACGACTGAACTGAACTGAACTGAACGCCATCATCATTAGGGTCTGGAGTGCTGTCCTCTGTCTCTTTCATCTTCTGATTCATCTAATTGTGAAAGGTTCTCATCTAATGAATTTTTTCAATGTTATGTGCAGAAAACAAAGGGGGCTTTCCTGGCTGCTCAGTGGTAAAGAATCGACCTGCCAATGCAAGAGACTCAGGTTCGATCCCTGGGTCGGAAGATCCCCTGGAAAAGGGAAGTGGCAACCCACTCCAGTATTCCTTCCTGGGAAATCCCATGGACAGAGAAGCCTGGCAGGCTACAGTGCAGTTGCAAAAGAGTTGGACACATCTTAGGGACTAAACAGCAACACAAAACAGAAAATTCTAAATTCTAAGCTGTGTTCAGTGAAAGCTAAAAATGGACTATGCGTGTCTCCAGACTCTTTTATAACTTCTCAAAAGATCATACAATAGTTCAGCCCACATTATAAAAAGCTGAAAAATGATGATTTATTCAGTATGGAATCATCCTTTCAGAAAATTCCAACATTATTCCATTTTCTTCTTATTTAGTCTTTTATGATCACATGTATGCCAGCTAAGTCACTTTAGTGTGTGACTTTTTGCAAGCCTATGAACCAGGCTCCTCTGTCCACGGGATTCTCTAGGAAAGAATATTGCCATGGGTTGCCATTTCCTCTTCCAGGGGATCTTCCTGATCCAGGGATCAAACTTGCATCTCCTATTGCATCTCCTGCATTGATAGGCAGATTCTTTACCACGAGCACCACCTGGGAAGCCCTTTTATGACCTAATTGATAGTAATTTATAAGTAGCAATATATAAGAATGAAATAATTCCATGCATGATACAGAACCCAAATTTTTCAAGCTTCAGGCAAAATAAAATGTCTATGATCAGATAATGCGTCATAGATTTATTTAAAAATTCAGTGGACCAGAATGACAATTGTAAGCTAGAATAAGCTTTCCTTCATGTGTTTCAGTAAAGTTTATTTTTGTTATTGGGGGAATATCTAAAAAATAATAATCATGAAATATCAATTCTTGCAAATAGTTTGAACTGCTCAATAAATATCACAAAACGTTAAGTTGTATCCTGCTGCTGCTGCTAAGTTGCTTCAGTCGTGTCCGACTCTGTGTGACCCCACAGACGGCAGCCCACCAGGCTCCCCTGTCCCTGGGACTCTCCAGGCAAGAACACTGGAGTGGGTTGCCATTTCCTTCTCCAATGCATGAAAGTGAAAAGTGAAAGTGAAGTCGCTCAGTCATGTCCAACTCCTAGCAACTCCATGGACTGCAGCCCACCAGGCTCCTCCATCCATGGGATTTTCCAGGCAAGAGTACTGGAGTGGGGTGCCATTGCCTTCTCTGTAAGTTGTATCCTATGTAATCATAAATAATTGATACTTTTCTAAACACTTGACTTTTAAATCAAAGGAAACTGAAGGACCTACTGTATAGCACAGAGAACTGTACTCAATATTTAGTAAGAACTTTTAAGGTTATTTTCCCTGAGTCCAAAAGAATTTTCCCAATAGAAGAAAACAAGGATGACCTTTTATTTTTGAAACCAGCAAGTCTTTTCTCATATATATATATGTGTGTGTGTTCTCTAAATTCTATTTGAAAATAGAAAATGCACTTTATTTTTGCTCAAGTCTCTTTATGCATATTTTATAATATGTAGGTACAAGAAGTAATTTGGCCCTTTCAACATTTTACCCGAAATTTCCTTCCAAACATGCAGGTTTCTTATGAATATTTTTGCTCTCCCTCAGTGCCACAAGCAACAGTGAGGCCAAAATTTCCTCTATTGTACAGCAGGGGCTATTTTTTTTCCCCCCAGCTTTCAGTACCAATTTCCTCACTGTCCTTCAAGCTCTTACAATTTCCACTAAAGACAAGGACAGTTGGCGGGAAAAGGCTTCAAATCAGGAAGATGGTTTATCTATTCGTTCGCCAATCAGGTTTTGAGAGCACACCATCTACAAAACTCCACAAGAAGTGCTGGAGGGGATCAATCTACTATCCTGTGTCCTGAAGGCCGAAATTAACATAACAAGAGGTGGAAATGATAAGTGCTGAATTAAAAGATGTACAGGTAAAGTTTTAAGGGATTTCAGAGGAGAAAGAATTTTTTTTTTTTCTTTTCTGGCTGAATTCAAGACATGGGCTACGGAGATCGAGGATAAGCATTACAAGCCAGAAGGGAATTCCTGTGATTAAAGATGTGGAAGTGTGTTTGAGAAAAGCTGAATCCATTTGTTTGGGAGACTTCATAGGGATGAGAGGTAGGAATGGGAAATAATGTAGGAAAGCAATGAATTCAGGGCTTTGAAAGTAGGGTAATGATTTTAGGATATATTTCCTATAGGTAATGGAAAAACATGATAGTTGCTGTTTTTCCTTTTTTTTTAAAAAATGAGTATAAAGTGAAAGTGTCAGTCACTCAGTCGTGTCTGACTCTTTGGGATCCTACGAACTGTAGTTTGCCAAGATCCTCTGTCCATGAAATTCTCCAGGCAAGAATACTGGAGTGGGGTGCCATTCCCTTCTCCAGGGGATCTTCCAGACCCAGGGATCAAACCCCGGTCTCCCGCATATGAAGGTGGATTCTTTACCTTTTAAGCCACCAGGGAAGCTCAAAACTTGGAGTATAATTGCTTACAGTATTGTGTTAGTTTCTACTGTACAACAAAGTGGATCAGCTATACGTGTACCTATGTCGCCTCTCTCTTGTGTCTTCTCCCCTCCATCCCCCCCACCCCTCTAGGTCATCACAGAGCACTGAGCTGAGCTCCCTGTGCTGTACCGCAGGGTCCCACTGGCCATCTGTTATTTTTAACTCGGCTTTCTGAACGTTAATTTAGAAGCTCAGGAGGGACCTGAGGAGAAGCAGAGAAACAGACCATCCTTAGGAGGTCTGGCTTTATTTTAGGGGCAGTGTGTGAGGTCCCCTAAGAAAACATCAAAAGTGTGGATGGAAAGAATGAAGCAAATGTGATGGAGAATTAATCGAGTGTCCTCTGTAATTCTTTATCTCTTCTTCTCATTCTATTATTTAATCTATCATATACATGAGCAATTCCAAAGTATACTTTTTCCGAATCTAACAGCAAACATGCTAATGAGTATTACAATGTATTTGATAACTCCAACCACCTGTTGAAAAAAATGTAGATCTAAGAGCTAGTTGGGAGATTGGGATTGACAGACACATACACACAATTGATGCTATGCATAAAATAGATAACGAATGAGAACCTACTATAGAGCACAGGGAACTCTACTCAGTGCTTTGTGGTGACCTAAATGGGAAGGAAATCCAAAAGAGAGGGGATATATATACATATAGCTGGGTCGCTTTGCTATACAGCAGAAATTAATGCAACATTGTAAAGAAACTATGTGTTAGAATTGTTACTCAGTCCTGTCTGACTTTTTGCCACCCCATAGTCTGTTCATGGAATTCTCTAGGCAAGGATATTGGAGTGGGTTGCTACTCCAATAAAAAATAAGTAAAAACACAAAAAGGAATTTCAGAATACTCCTTGGATCTGGAAGTTTACTTTAGTTAAAAGGATTTAACCGTCAGTTTCCAGCTATTCAGTTGCTAATGAGTTTCTGAGAGCAGCATTCAGATCAAGGAGATGGTGGTTGAAGTCTTCTAGAAAACCCTGCTGCTCGTTGTTGACTAGAATCAAGATATAATTAATCATGCCCTTGGTTTCTCCCTCAGTGTCTCTGTCACTCCCAGTGACTTAAAGGTAAGGTCAGCTGAGACGGTTTTGAACTTGAATTGCTTTTGCTTCGGAAATATCTACAGGCTAAAAAAAATCTTAATTTGTTTTAAATGTCTTAAAAAGAAAATGCATTTATTCAAACGACTCCCTCTTTATTTCTAGTTTTTCCTTACTTGTAATTTTTTTCACATAAAGAAAAGCGGCCTTTCTTTTTTTTTTTTTTGGCACCCAATCTAGCAATAAAAAGTTCTTCAATCTATCAATTTATTGGCTTTGACTTCCTCCATGAATTAAAAACAAGATGTGAAAAATTGATCATTCACCTTCATCATCCTGATCTAAAAGCTTTATTCTCAACATTTTGTCATAAAATGCTGTGTACACAGCCTCAAAGAGTAGCTGAATATCTCTCCAGTATTTGATTTGACACTAAAATACCAATAGCAATACACTTAGTTTATGTTGTACAAAGAAAATAATAGAGCAATGAAATCATAAAATACAAAAATGATTGAATATTTTTTTCTAATGAGTTGCTGTGAATTAAATAACTTGACAGAGGCAGGAATAATTTTTTTTGAGGACAGACTATTGATTGTTTTTTAAAAATAATCCGAATTTATTTGGAAAGCTAAGCATGCATTCAATATATTTTATCTTTTACAAGACCATTACGAATGAATTCTATTTATTAACCTGGTATGTGATATTCAAATATTTCTTTAGAGATTGCTTTTCATCTCTGGAAAGAGTGTGCTGTGTAAATATTCTTTTATATACCCTTCTTACTCTAGACATACCAGTATTTGATATCAGATTTCATATTTAAATTATCCAAAATACATTTGAAACTAAAAACAATGTGGAAAATACACTACCAGTATTATGCGTGAAAAACAAAGGAGAAAAACATAAAAATCAATGAAGTAATGGAAATAATCCCAAATGATATTTAAAGAATGATAGAATTTGGAAAATAGAGTCAGCACTGACGCTTAGTTGGCTAAGGATCTGAAGCTTGGAAATAAGAAATAAAAATGATCGAAGCCAAGTCACAAAGTATCTAAAACTAAATGAAACAGTACAAGCATGTGTAAGTGACATTTTTTTGATGGGTGACATTTCAAGAAAAGTAGAAATGCACACCCTTTAAAAAAATGTGAGATAGGAAAAAATGCTTAAGATTTAATTACTCTTGAGAAGTACAGGGTGCACTCAGTCACCCTGACTTGCCCTAAGACTGTACATGATTTTCTCCCCCCATTGCTCGGTTAAGCATAAATTCATAGATTTCATGGTTAAGAGAGCTTGAGATGAGATGCTGGGTCCCTGCACTCAGTCCTGCCACTTCTTATCGGACCATCTGCTGTCACCTCAAAAAGCCAAGACTGTATAATCTCGGTAAACATACAAACCATTCCTGCATTTCATTTCGGTTGGAAGGAGGATCCCATTATGTGTATTGATTTTGAAGTGTCAGTACCTTCTTTTGATGAATTCTCAGCTACTGACTGCCTTTCCACGAACACAATATTAAGTCTTAAAAGTGTTTACTCCAAACTTCTTCCACAAATGCTTAATAAGGTTCATGGTCTTAGAAGTTAATCCAGTTTACACGAAAGTCTGCCTGTGTGTTTTGCTCACCTTTTTGATGCAAGAGGCGTTTGTTATCAATAGACCCACAGGTGCCGAAATGGGCACAGGGTTCATGATACGCAGAAGCAAGAATCACTGGTTGCTGAGACCAGAGGTGGGAGAGCAAAAGCTCCTAGAACTGTCTCAAAGACTGGATTATACTGACCATGGGGGACAGGCGTGTGTCCTTACAGCTGGGTCTCAGTGTGTATACATGTTCGGGCATGGGGGATAGGAATGCAGAAAGCCAAAAGAGACGATGGAATCATAGCTGCAGAAAAGGACATTTATAGAGGCTGTACCTTTCCTCGAATCTTTACCTATACATTTTATTGTGCTTCATTCTCAGTTTTATTAGTGCTTTAGCACTCTGTAGGATCTACATGCAATACTATATCCAGATTGAAGAACAAACCTCACTTTTAAGGAAAGATAAAACCTTGGAAGTTTCCAGAGAAAAACGACACATTATTTAAAAGGTAAAAAGAATCCCAAAGATGGCTAGGATTCCAAATTCTGACTTTTATCAGAAACTATGGAGGCCAAAGGTAATGTAAAGACACTTTAAAAAGTGCTGGGGGGGGAAAAAAAAATCAAGACCTCAGATGATGCCCATAGCAACAAAAAATAAAACAGAATTCTTCCAGAATAAAGGTGAAATAAAAGCATTTTAAGGTAAAAGAAAGCCAAAAGGATTATGACCAGCCCACCATCAATACAAAATATACTAGAAGAATTTCTTCAAAATGAAAGGAAATGACATCAGTGGAAAATTCAAGTCTTCAGGAATAAAGTGGCAAATATACCATAAAAAATAAAAGGGCATTTTCTAATAATTCCTTTAAAATACACTTGACTTGTTTAAAAAATGATAACATTGGCTTATGGAGTTTATTATTCATAACATAATGATTTCAGCATAAAGGTGATGAGCTGGGTTTAAATCAAAATATATGTGGTCAATGAGTCTACATTTAAATTAGTATTCCTAAATTTTAAGTACAATGTAAAGAGTGAAGACTGTTTATGGGGCATCCAAATTAAAAAATAATGCAAAGAGATATAGCTAAAAAGAAAATGCTGTTGATTGTTATTTAGTCGCTCAGTAGTGTCTGACTCTTTGCAACCCCATGGACAGTAGCCTGCTAGGCTCCTCTGCCCATGAGATTTCCCAGGCAAAAATACCGGAGTGGGTTGCCATTTCCTTCTCCAAGGGATCTTTCTCACCCAGGGATCAAACCCATGACTTCTGCATTGGCAGGCAGATTCTTTACCACTGAGTCACCTGGGAAGAATAGGTAAATAAAAATTAAATTATTATATTTATATATAAGTTAAATATATTAAATTTATATTTAATAAAAATTAAATATAAATTATAAAAAGTTCTTTTGATTTAATCTAAAACAAATCAGCCAAGGAGGAAAGAGAAACCAAAGACCAAGTGTAGGCAGAACTTTGAGATGATTCCTGGTGATGCCTGTACTCTGGTTTTCATGTTCTTAAAATTACCTTCTCTTGGGTGTAGACTGGTCCTAGTAACTCACTGCTAACTTCTGATATTGTGTTGCTAAAAAGATTAGTTTTTATCTTGTTGAGGTAGCACAGTGGTAAAGAATCTGCCTGTCAATGCAGGAGATGTGGATTCGATCCCTAGGTGGGAAGATCCCCTGGAGGAGGAAACAGCAATCCACTCCAGTATTCTTGTCTGGAGAATTCTGTCACAGACAGAGGATGGCTACATGTCCTCATGGCTACAGTCCATGGGGACGCAAAGAGTCGAACACAACTGAGTACACAGGTAACCAATCTCTCACTTAACTGATCTTTATTGGGCAACCCACCTTTCATATCCAGTCCTATGGAAATCAACAGCCAGTGAGAAACTGGGCTTCTAGTTGCCTATGATGCATGTGGGCCATGTGAGTGAGTGTCAGAAAAAATCTTCCTGAAAGTTACATTTTCAGATGAGACTACAGCTTCAAACAATAGTTTGACTGAATCCTCATGAGAAATCCTGAGTTTCTGACACCTGCCTAAGCATTGGCTGGGTTCCTGATCCACAAAAATTGTGAGATCATAAATGATTATTGTGTTAAGGTACTAACTTTTGAGGTAACTTGTTATGGTTTAACTTTAAAATGATCAATAAATTCACCAAGTTAAAAAAGAGAACAATCAGAGTATCATTTGAATGGATGTACAAAAAAAATTTTTAATTCAATACCAATTCACGGTCTTAAAAAAAATTATAAATGTTATCAAACTTGGAGCAGAAAGAAACATCCTCAACTGACAGAGTATTTATGAAAAATCTACAACTTATAACATGCTCAGTAGCGAAATATTGAAACTTTTCCCCAAAGTTTGAGAAGCAGACAAAGAAGTGTACTTTCACCATTCTTGTTTGCTATTTTACTGGAGTTTTAATTACTGCATTAAAGCAAGATAAATTAAAGATGATAAGATGAGAAAGGAAGAAATACAGCTATGTCTATTTATAGATGACAAAACTGTTTATATGGAAAGTCTTATTTCAACTCTAGAACTAATGATTAAAATTTAGAAGAGAAGCAGATGAAAAAATATTAATAACCAGGTATATTTTTATATATGAACAATTAACATTTAGAAAAATTAAACTTAGAAAGCAATCATATTTACAATTCTTTGAAATTTTTTTAAATTCTCAAAGTAAGAAAAGATATACAAGGTAGCATCACTGAAAATTATAAAACTGCTGAGAGAAATTAAAGAAAGGATAAATTAGTGAACTATGTTTATGGATTGATAGATTCATTATTGCCTGTAATAAGTGCCTATCAACCCCAAATTCATCTATAAATTTAAGACTTTCACATTCAAACTTTCACTATTCATTTTATAGAAATTGATAAGCTGATTCTAGCATTTACATAATAATATAAATGATCTAGAATAGTTAAATGATTAAAACAAATTCAAAGGACTAATAATCTACATGATTTTAAGAATTATTATAAGTTTACTGCAATTACCTTAGTGTGATTTGCACATTAAAATAGATATATAGGTTAATGAAACAGAATTGAGATTCTGGAAATAGATACACTCATACATGGTCAATTAATTTTTGACAAAGCCAACAAGTAACTTCAGTGGGGAAAAGAAAGACTTTTTAATAAGTGATGTGGAAACAACTGGATATCCATATAAAAAATAAGAGACTTGACCATTATCTCATCGAATACACAGATATAACCCCAATGTATCATATATCTTAATGTGAAAATTTAATCCACAAAACTTCAATAGAAGAGAAAGAGAAATCTTGGCTAACTTGGAAAATGAAAAGATTTCCTAGATAAGACCCAAACATATGAATTAACAGGAATACATTTGATTTTATCAAAATTAATAATTTTTGCTTTTCAAAAGACAACATAAGAAATGAAAGCTTAAAATAATGGGATGAGAGAAAATATTTGTAACGTATATATCAGAGAAAAAAATTTGTGTCCAGAATGTATAAAATAACTCACAACTCAATACTGGAGGGTTCAAAACAGCCAATAATAAAATAAGAGAAATATTTCACACAAAAAATATACAAATGTCCATTGAACATATGAAAGAAAACATTAGGAATCAGAGCAATGAAAATTAAAACTACAATGATCTATCTCTAAATATCCAGAATAGGGTATTTAGAATGGGTAACATTTTAAAAGATTCAAAATACCAAGTTTTGGTGAGAGTGTGAAAAACAGCTGAAGCACACATACAGCTGGTAGGAATATAAAATGGCACAACTATTTTGCAGAACTGTTAGCAAATGTTTGAAAATTTTAGAGACTTCCCTGGCTGTCCAGTGGTTAAGACCTCGCCTTCCAAATCAGGGGTACAAGTTTGATCCCAGGTCAGGGAGCTAAGGTTCAAAAGGCTTCCTGGCCAAAAAGCCAAAACATAAAACAGAAGCAATATTGTAACAAATTCAATAAAGACTTTAAAAATGGTCCACATCAAAAAAAAAATGTTTTAAGTGTTTGAGAATGTTAAATATATACACTTACTGTACAGTCCAGACTTTCTGCTCTTAGGTATTTGTCCAGGAGATGTAAGAACATGTATATAGTTGTATATGGATGTATATACATGTAAATACTTGTATATGGATGTTAAGAGGAGTATTATTCACCATAGCCCCAAACTGAGAACAACTTACATGTTTAACCAGAGATGAATGGCTAAGCTGAGTTATTTCTCTTGGGTAGGCTACTATTTGGAAATAAATAGGAATGGACAACAGCTACACACTGTAATAAAGACCAATTTCAAAACCATTAAGTGAGTAAAAGAAAAAGGACAGAAAGCCTACATGCAGTATAAGTCTATTTATATAAAATTCTAGAAAAAGTCAGACTGATTTATCATGACAAAAAGCAGATCCGTGGTTGTCTGGGCTTAGGGTAGATGGAGTCCTGCACTTCCTGGGACAAAGAGAACATTTTCAGAGGTGATGGAGAGATTCTATACCATGATGGTGTCTGTTTATATGGGTGTATGTTTCTGGTAAACATCTTCAAATTATACATTTGACATGCAAGCAACACATAAACTGACACAAATTGCACTTCAATGAAATGAATTCAGCAAAACTTTTTAAAACTTGAGCCTGAACCTCACTCATCGAGGAAAATGAACCAAGTAATGTGACTATAAAGATAGCACCAGGATGAAGTAAGGAATTATTGCAAAAGTATTACTGTGGAATATACTTCCTTCCAAAATAAGCCAGCCACCTGCTGTGGGTGAAGTCCTGGGCTCTTCACTATACTGGAACAAGACTCTGAAAACTTTCTAGAAACTCAGCACCAGTGCCCTTCATGAATCTCAAGCCCACCTTTTTTCTTAAATCCTGTACTCACTAGGGAGGGAGACACAAACAATTATACTAAAGAGAGAGCTCTGAAACTGATGAAGAGGTGGAAGCAAAGCCACTTGGAAGCTGAGAGGAGAGATTAAGTCCCACCTGAACAGGATCAGAGAAGCTGTCACAGAAGAGTGGACGCAGCTCTTAAAGTCTGGCAAGATCCTGGATGTTTGAGCGGGAGCCACCAGACAAGGGCATCATGGAGTTACCAGAGGGAGAGAAAGGGGAACCAAGAGTCTGCGGGGCCTGGAAACTCAGAGCCCAGGATTTCACAGAGGCAGCACCTCAGCTTCTATTGGCTTCATCCGTGCCAAATCTTGTTGCGTTATTTATTTGTAAAATTTAACACACCCCAGACGTGCAGTTAACAATGCCATTTTCAATTTACAGTGGGTCTATGGGCTCTGAATAGTGATTCTGATATGCTCAACTGGGAAGCCTGCCATTGGTGAAATGAGACTTCACACATCCCCTGTCCCTTGGCTAACTCCATTATGGACAGAATAATGCCTACTCATCAATTAGTCAGACAGATTCGCTGAGGCAGAGAGCTGCTAAGCAGCCATGATGTGCATCAGGTTTACAAAGGGTTTTCAATGAGCAGGAGGCCCCCAGAAAGCCCATGGTGCACCAGACTTGGATGGGTCCTGTCAGACCTCCCCTGGGCCTAGCCCTCCCTCTATCTGGCAGCCCTGTTTGCTTCCAAGTTTCCTGAGGCACCTCCCACACGCTCACCAGCTGTCTCTGCTTCCTGCTACACACACACACACACACACACACACACACACGTGCAAAATGGAGGTCAGCAGTCCCAAATTTACTAAATAAACTTGCCCATTCTACCTTCAAAATTCTCTTTTTTTTAAAATGAGAAATCTCTCTCTCTCTGACCATGAATAATTTGTTCCTCCCGTGGTTTTTTTTTTCCCTTTGTTTTTCTGAATCTTTTCAGAACTTGTGATTATTAGCTATTTCACTTCTTTTCCAACTCTGCACTTCCTATTACCACCAAGCCTTTCACTAAGCTCACATTGTCCACACTTTAAAAAAAAAGCAAGAGTAAGACATCTCTTCCTCACATGGTCTTGTTATTCAAGAGTTTTAAAGTGGGTTAAAGGCCTATGTATAAAACTGGATGCTAGAAAACTCCTACAGGAAAACATAGGCAGAACACTTTTTGATGTAAATTGCATCAATATATATATATATATATATATTTTGGATCTGTCTCCTAAAATAAAGGGTTAGGTATCGAACCCAGGTCTCCCACATTGCAGGCAGATTCTTTACCAGCTGAGCCACAAAAGATGCCCAAAATAAAGGAAATAAAAGCAAAAACAGAAGGGGGGGGGGCGCTAATTAATCTTAAAACTTTTGCACAATAAAGGAAACCATCAACAAAATGAAAAGATTTTCATTATCACATGGGAGATGACTGCAAATGATATGACTGAGACGGGGTTAATACCCAACATAGATAAACAGCTCATACAATCAAAAGGACTTCCTAGGTGGTTCAGTGGTAAAGAATCTGCCTACAGTGCAGGAGATGCAGAAGGCACAGCTTCAATCCCTAGGCCAGAGAGATCCCATGGAGGAAGAAATGGCAACCCACTCCAGTATTCTTGCTTAGAAATCCTGACTTGAAGAGGGGCATTATTATATAGATGACATGGACAAATTGTGTATTTGGTTGAGCTTTCCAGGTGGCTGAGAAGTAAAGAATCAGCCTGCCAAGCAGGAACTATGGGTTTGATCCCTGGGCCGGGAAGATTCCCTAGAGGAGGAAATAGCAACCCACTTCAGCATTCTTCTTGGGAAATCCTATGGACGGGAAGCCTGGTGGACTACAGTCTTTGGGGTTGCAGGAGTCGGACACAACAACAACAACGGCTAACTTTCATAGCTGGGGTCTCTCAAAAGCTATACATTAGTCACCTCTATGTATCTAGTACCTAGCAGAAGGTAGCTGCTCAAAAATTGTTTGATGAATCAATAAATCAGTGCAATAGTATCTATTTACCATTACCAGCTCTTTCCAACTCATTTTGCAACTTTTGCCATATATATCTAACCCATTTTTTAAAGGCTTGGAAATGACAGATGTTGTTGTCATTATAATTTCCTTATGAACATAAGTTGTTTTATATATATATATATATATATATATATATATATATATATATATGCTTGCATGCTCAGTTGGGTCTGACTCTTTGGGGCCCCATGGACTGTAGTCCACCAGGCTCCACTCCTCTGTCCTTGGGATTTCCCAGGCAAGAATACTGAAGTGGGTTGCCATTTCCTTCTCCAGGGGACCTTCCAGACCCAAGGATCGAACTCATGTCTTCTGCATCAGCAGGCAGATTCTCTACCACTGAGCCTCCAGGGAAGCCCTTAAGTTGTCATAAAAAGAAGGCTAAAGAAATATAAAATATCCTGATTATTAATTCTTATGAGGCTCAAGAATGTAATATTATCAGCAAACTGTGCTTATTCTAATGCTTGATTTGATAACTATAATGACATTATGCATAATGAAATGGTAAAATTCAAGGTAATGCTACCACTTGTGAGACGGCAAGACATTTTAAGCTAAGGCATGAATTGACTTGCATAAGTGTGAGCTACAGTCTCAATCCACCTTTGACTCAAATACCAGTTTCTTTTATAGAAATTAGAGGAGAAAATTTTGAGGAGTTTCCCAATAGTTCTTTTTGCAAATTGACTTGTAATGATTCTTAAGAAGTTGCCTTTCAACATAATCTCTCTCCTATTTCAGTTTATTCAAACATTAGCCTCTCTTATTTTAATGGAATTACAGTAGCATTTCAAGCCCTTGTTGCCACATGCTGTAAGATTACTAATGACAAGTTTTAGGTTATCTAACCAGTCAAGCATTCAGTCATCCACAAATTTGGTTATGTTTATTATTAATGAAGCTGCACAAACCCAAGTGTATTGTCATACATTTAATTTCTCAAATATTGTGATAATACAAACAACATTAGAAGAAAATATTTTTCATGAATACATATAAGATTAATTTTCTTTTGCCTGACATGCACTAATTCATACATATATTAATTCAACAAATATTTTAGGGAGGGGGCAAATGTGTTCAAACGTATGAGACTAAAGATAAGACATGCATAAGTTTAGTGGGGAAATGAGATATTTAAATAATTACAATACAATGAGTGTTATTATGGATGTGGACACAAAATCTTGGGGAAAAAGAGGAATGGAGGCGTGTATACATTTTTCTAGGGAAATCTCCAAAAGAGGGTTGGTTTTGGAAATGGGTTTTGAGAGGAAGTAGGATTTCATTGGTAGACAAGTTATGAAAAGGATATTCTGAGACAAAAAGAATGGAATAGTCAAAGTCAAAGACCCTGGGAAGTACTTGGTATTTCTGAGAAGAGGTCCCTTTGACTTTTTGATCTGGTAATCTACAAAGTGTGTGCATGGACCAAGAGTAGTTAAATCACTAGATAACATGTTAACCATGCAAGTTTTCAAGCCCAATCTGGTTGAATCCTTCTCTGTTTAGTTATCCCAAGACGATTTGTCTGCATATTAAAAGCTGAGAAGTCTGATCTAGGAAAGTGGTTCTTAAATTCAGGGTATATCAGAACCATGCCTAGGGTTTATGAAAAATGTCAATTTGGGGTTCACATCCTAGAGTTTCTGATCCAGTAGGTTTGAGGTGGGCTTCAGAATTGCATGTCTAACAAGTTCCCAGATTATGCCAATGTTTCAGGTCCAATTTGAAAATCACAGACTTAGGGATGGATGTAAATGTTAGAGAGTTTTCAAATTAACTTCAGACCAGATAATGAAAGGACTTTGCTACAGGGAGAATTCTAAACTGTCCTCCACAATTACTGGTCCTTGGTGTGGTAGCTTTCTATTTTATAATAACTGTGATAAAAGACTCTGATTAAATTCAAGTATAATTAGTATAGGGCTTCCCTGGTGGCTCAGTGGTAGAAGAATCCACCTGAAATACAGGAAACAAGGGTTTGATCCCTGGGTCGAGAAGATCTCCTGGAGAAGGAAATGGCAACCCACTCCAGGAATCTTGCCTGGGAAATCCCATGGACAGAGGAGCTGGAGGGCTACAGTCCATGGGGTCACAAAGAGGAGGACACGTCTTAGCGATTAAACCACCACCACCATTCGTAATTAGTATAACTACAAATCACCTGTTTATTCACTCATGTGTCTTTCTGTCCACTTCATTCAACTGCTGTATCCTATGAATCAAAGACTCACATAAAGACAGAAAGCCCCTGCATACAAAGCTTCAAGTGGCAAAATTTCAAGGATGGCAACGTGTGTTCACATGTTCAACCACGTCAGTTAGTTCACGCGTCTGGCGTACGTTGTCACACGTATGCATTCTGTACAAGTGTTGTGCTTTCATGCACTTTACTGTATGGAGAACAGTGCTTCAGTGTCTTTATTCGAAGCCCAGGATGTTCTGAAGCAACTGTCAAAGCAGCAGTGATGTAGCTGGTACTACTGTCCTTTTCCAGATACTGGGACTACAAGATTAAAAATGGTTTATTTCTTGTGTTTGTTTTCTATGTGTTATTTGTGTGAAAAGTATCATAAACCTATTACAGTCCAGTACTATGTAGTAGGTTTTTCTAGTTGGTACCTAGGCTAACTTTGCTGGACTTAATGAACAAACTGGACTTAGGCCAACTCTGGTGAATAGAACTGGTTCGTATGTAGGGGACTGACTTATGTTAGTCTTTGTGGTATAGGGTAGAATGGAAAAGTCATCTGTCAATTGAGTTATATTCATATTTGTTGAGAAAAGAAAGCTTCAACACAATAAACTCTTTAAACCATTTATTTATTAACCATGTATTTCCTGCAAGGAGAATATCATGCAAGTAAATACAAAAAAAAAAAAAAAATTCTTACCATTGGTGTCACTGTTCAGACGGAAAATGTGTGATAAGGAAGGGGTGATGATTAACGCTGCTTTTGTACACATTTATCAGTCGTGCACGACTCTTAGTGACCCCATGGACTGCAGCCTGCCAGGCTCCTCCTCCATGGGATTTTCCAGGCAGGAGTACTGGAGTGGGTTGCCATTGCCTTCTCCGAGTATGGGCTTTAACTCACTGAAATTCCTTTTCAGATAATACTTTCATAATTTGAGGGACTAAATAGTATTGATCAAGTATAGTCTTGATAACTAATAAGAGTTAAAAATGCACAACTGTGTGACATCGCCCTAGTTTCCATTGAGTGAGTTTGAGAGACTCAGGTATGTTTAACAAGGTAGAAATTGTTTCTCCAGATTTGAGCAACAAACCAGTAGCCATGTTTTTCTCAACTTATTTAATGTCTATCTGCCTGCGATATAAGTGAATGGTAATAGCACATATGAGAGGAGGAAGAAGTTGCAAGTGTAGACTGCAAAAAGCACAGGTCGTTTTCCATGTCAAGGAGGCTTTATCAGCTCAGGTGTATCATATGCCAGCATTCTTTTTTTTTTTTTTGTACATGTGTTGAGACAATAGGAAAGTCAGCAACTTGGTTTGCTGACAGTGCAGCAAACGTGATTTTAATTAGCTCACACAGAGGACACATTGAGGAAGAGGGACATTTCACTGAGGAATATACTATTAAACACAACCCTCCTTGACCTGCCGTTTATCAGGATAAGTGCTGAAAACCATATGACTGCTTAGCACTATCTCATTGCCCTTTAACCCAGGGACATATGGCTCATTTGCAGAAGAAACTTTCTCAACTTTTTGGCATCTGAGTACTAAGAGTCTTCATATCACCATGTTAGAGAAGAAAACATTGATCTTTAATGAAATATTACATATATTTTGAAAAAAGTGTGGTGAGTGACTGGAAAGAGAAGTAGATACCACGTGATTAGTAACAGGTCATACGAAACAAATTTTAGTTACTGTTTTAAATTGTTGTTTTGGGAAAAAGAGGATTTTGGAAAAATGTTATTGACGATGTAATATATAGTTGCTGAATTATGAATATATGATTACTAAAGATAGTTGGGGCTTTGAGCCTAGATTACAGGACTTAAACTTTGCTAATTAAAGTTAGCAAATGTTAGCAAGATTAAACTTTGCATTGTAATTGTGTCCTTTTTTTTAATAGCTCTTTAGCATTATAATTTATATCTGTTGTGTTCATGTTTTTGTATTCAGATTTAGGATTTTTTTAGATCTTCTTAAAGAATTAGATTTAAAAAACTGGGGGGAGTATAACTGCTTTACAATGTGTCGGTTTCTGCTGTACAATGAAATGAATCAGCCGTGCACATATGTCTCCCCCCTTCTCAGCCTCTCCTCGCTCATCCCAGCTTCTAGGTCATCACAGAACTGAGCTGAGCTCCCTGTCCTGTGCAGCGGTTTCCCACTAGCTGTCTATTTTACACATGGTGGTTGTATATATGTCAATGCTGCTCTCCCAATCCATCCCACCCTCCCCTTTCCAAGGTTTTAAACCTATTCTCCTTACCTTCATTTCAGCCTCCAGTTGTGAAGACAAAAGCCCAACTTGATGTAATAAAGAACAAAGGCCTTGGATATACTCCCTCTCTCTTCTTTGTTTCCAGACTTTCGGTCTTCAGTTTCTATCAATATATCCAAGGTTTCTCTTTCTGTATGATGAGTTCCCGGTCATGTGAGCTGATATTCCAAGCCCTTTCCAGGCAACCCCAGATGTGCTGGCACAGGAGGATAAACAGAGTCCATCTTCCAGCCGAGATTCTTGGTACACTTGTCTGGACCAGCCCAATGGCACTGCCACTCACTCTTGGTTGATAGTTTCCAAGTCAGGGTTGGATAAGATATTTGGATGGTATCACTCTCCCTACGGACATGAGTTTGAGCAAACTCTGGGAAGCAGTGAAGGACAGGGAAGCCTGAGGTGCTGTAGTCCAAGGAGTTGCAAAGAGTAGAACATGACTTAGCAACTACACAACAACAGCATATTCATGGTAGCCATGACATCCATCACTGAGAAAGAACTCAATGCATGTTTACAACATGAGAGAATACATTAATAAGTGACATAATGAAGACTTATGAAAAGAGATGCCACAGTATCTTGAATAGGTATTAAAGGTGAGCTTAGGTGGCTCACAATTTTCAGGCACTGTGACCATGTAACCAGAGCTCATTCTGACGTTTCTCCTGCAGTGTCTTTTTTGGACTCATCTCCCCACCTTTTGAACATCCCTTCCATTTACCCTCCCCACCCCACCCTTCTAGGTTGATACAGAGCCCCTGTTTGAGTTTCCTGAAACACAGAGAAAATTCCTGTTGGCTATCTGTTTTACATATGGTAGTGTAAGTTTCCATGTTACTCTCAACATACTTCTCACCCTCTCTTCCCTTCTCTCCATGTCCATAAGTTTATTTTTTATGTCTGTTTCTCCATTGCTGCCCTGCAAATAAATTCTTCAGTACCATTTTTTCTACATTCTGTATATATGCGTTAGTATATGATATTTATCTTTCTCTTTCTAACTTGCTTCACTCTGTATAATAGGCTCTAGGTTCATCCACCTCATTAGAACTGACTCAGATGCATTCCTTTTTATGGCTGAGCAATATTCCATTGTGTATATGTACCACAACTTCTTTATCCATTCATCTGTCAATGGACATCTAGGTTGCTTCCATGTTCTAGCTATTGTAAATAGCGCTTCAATGAACACTGGGATACATGTGTCTTTTCAATCTTGGTTTCCTCAGGGTATATGCCTAGGAGTGGCATTGCTGGCTCATATGATGGTTTTAGTTCTAGTTTTTTAAGGAATCTCCATGCCGTCTTCCATAGTGGCTGTATCAATTTACATTCCCACCAACAGTGCAAGAGGGTTCCCTTTTCTCCACACCCTCTCCAGCATTTACTGTTTGTAGACTTTTTGATGATGACCATTCTGACCAGTGTGAGGTGATATCTCATTGTGGTTTTGATTTGCATTTCTGTAATAGTGAGAGATGTTGAGTATCTTTTCATATGTTTGTTAGCCATCTGTATGTCTTCTTTGGAGAAATGTCTGTTTGGGTCTTTCTCCCACTTTTTGACTGGGTTGTTTGTTTTTCTGGTATTGAATTGTGTGAGCTGCTTGTATATTTTGGAAATTAATCCTTTGTCAGTTGTTTCACGTGCTATTATTTTCTCCCATTCTGAGGGTTGTCTTTTCACCTTGCTTATAGTTTCCTTTGCTACGCAAAAGCCTTTCAGCTTAATCGGGTCCCACTTGTCTACTTTTGCTTTTATTTCCATTACTCTAGGAGGTGGGTCATAGAGAATCTTGCTTTAATTTATGTCATCATGTGTTCTGCCTATGTTTTTCTCTAAGAGTTTTGTAGTTTCTGGTCTTACATTTAGGTCTTTAATCCATTTTGAGTTTATCTTTGTGTATGGTGTAGGAACTGTTCTAATTTCATTCTTTTACATGTTGCTGTCCAGTTTTCCCAGCACCATTTATTGAAGAGGGTGTCTTTGCTCCATTGTATATTCTTGCCTCCTTTGTCAAAAATATGGTACCCATAGGTGCATGCGTTTATTTCTGGGCTTTCTATCTTGTTCCATTGGTCTATATTTCTGGTTTTGTGCCAGCACCATACAGTCTTGATGACTGTAGCTTTTAGCATAATTTGAAGTCAGGAAGGTTGATTCTTCCAGCTCCATTCTTCTTTTTCAAGACAGAATTCAGCAACACATGAAAAAGCTCATACACCATGATTGAGTTGGGTTTATTCCAGGGATACAAGGATTCTTCAATACATGCAAATCAATCAATGTGATACACCATATTCACAAATTGAAAGATTAAAAACCATATGATAACCTCAATAGATGCAGAAAAAGCCTTTGATAAAATTCAGCACCCACTTATGATTAAAACTCTTCAAAAAAACGGGCATAGAAGGAACCTACCTCAACGTAGTAAAGGCGATATATGATAAGCCGACAGCAAACATTATTCTCAATGGTGAAATATGGAAAGCATTCCCCCTAAGATCAGGGAAAAGACAAGGGTGTCCACTTTCATCACTGTTATTCAACATAGTTTTGGAAGTCCTAGTTACTGCAATCAGAGAAGAAAAATAAATAAAAGAAATCCAGATTGGAAAAGAAATAAACTTCTCACTGTTTACAGATGACATGATACTGTACATAGAAAACCCTAAAGATAGTATCAGAAAATTACTAGAGCTACTCATTGAATAGCAAAGTTCAGGATACAAAATCAATACACAGAAATCACTTGCATTTCTATATACTAACAATGAAAAATCAGAAAGAGAAATTAAGGAATCAATCCCATTCACCATTGCAACAAAAAGAATAAAGTATTTAGGAATAAACTTACCTAAGGAGAAAAAAGAACTGTACACAGAAAATTATAAGACACTGATGAAAGAAATCAAAGATGACATAAACAGATGGAGAGATATTCCATGTTCCTGCATAGGAAGAATCAATATTATGAAAATGGCTGTACTACCAAATGCAATCTCCAAATTCAACGTGATCCCTATCAAACTACCGATGGCATTTTTCACAGAACTAGAACAAAAAAATTCACAATTCATATGGAAACACAAAAGACCCCAAATAGCCAAAGCAGTCTTTATGTGGAACATTTTTTTTAAAGCCTTTATTGAATTTATTACAATATTGCTTCTATTTTATGCTTTGGTTTTTTGGCCACAAAGCATGTGGGATCTCTCTGACCATGAATTGAACCTGCACCCCTGGAATCAGAAGACAAAGCCTTAAGCACTGGATCACCAGGAAAGTCCTTCATGCTGCTTTTATAACACTAGTGTACAATTCTTGAGTTGTTATTAATTACACTTCAGTCAATTCTTACACGTATCTTGTTTCTCTTTAACAGATTTTTAAAATTTATTTATTCTTAGTTGAAGGATAATTGCTTTACAATACTGTGCTGTTTTCTGCCACATGTGAACATGAATCAGCCATAAATATACATAGGTCCCCTCCCTTGTGAACCTCCCTTCCCACCTCTTACCCCTTCCCATCCCAGGTTGTCACGCAGCTTGATTTGAGTTCTCTGTGTCATATAGCAAATTTCCTTCGGCTATTTTACATATGTTAGTGTATATGTTTCCATGCTTCTTCCAATTATGCATTTTCTGAATGGTTCTCACTATAGTAGTTTTCATGTTTAAATATGTGACAAAGTATTTTTCAATAAATTACCTATACTTCTGCCAAAGGAGTAACTGTACACAGAGTCCAACTGCTCTGATTAAAATGTACTAGTTTTTCAAATTAGCATTTAAAAAATTGAATTGTTTTATCCTTTATGTTATTGGAGTCAGGCACTGTGAAATCTCATTTATAAACCAGAGATTATGTCTTTCAAGATCTTAAAAATATAATCAGGCCTAGAATTCTATAAAGTCCTTTGTTTACCATTTCCTTATTTCTTGTTTACTTTTTATAAAATTGATTTTTATTAATTTTATAATTAATTGATTTTACTAAATTATTGTATTAACCAATTAATTGACTTTATTGATTAATTTGTTTAGTTGGTTTACAACATTGTATTAGTTTCTATAGTACAGCAAAGTGAGTCAGCAATATATATACACATATGCCCTCTTTTTGTCACCAGAGAGCATTACATAGACTTCTCTGTGCTATATAGTGTGTTCTCATTAATTATCTGTTTTATACCTAGGATCAATAGTGTATATGTGTCAACCCCAACCTCCAATTCCACCCACCACCCCCCATCCTTACCCCTTGGTATCCATTTGTTCTCTGCATCTGTGTCTCTATTTCTGCTTTGCAAATGGGACCATTTTTCTAGATTCCACATATGTGCATTAATATACAATATTTGTTTATTTTTAAACTTACTCCACTTCCATACAAACTAAAAGTTAACAGAATACTATTGAAATTCATCCATTTGGCATTCTCCAACTTGTAGAAGGCCTAAACCCAAATACAAAATATTAGAAAAGGGATCCTAAATCCCACTGGCTTGTTACATTTGCAGACTTTAGCGTGCTTGAGAGGGTTGGAAAATTCTTAATGGAGAGACAGAAGCCAGGAGTGGAGGTCATATATGGCTGCTACTTCCTAATTTGAGCTCTCAAGCCTAGGCAGTTCACCCAACAGTGAACTGAGGATTGTCAAAATACCAGGCACATCTCTACTGAGGGACACACCAGCATTTAGTACTTATAACTGTTCTTTGCTTTGTCACCGTCATTCTCCCATACTGTTTGGAACACTCAGCAAAATCATTCAGTTTTGTTTCATGCACTCCCTTTCTTTAATGCCTCACTGTGGTACCTATTCTTAACTGCTAAAAATACCGTCAATTGAAAGAGGATGCGCTCAGATGCTCAGTCGTGTCCAACTCTTTGCAACCCCATGGGCTGTAGCCTGCCAGGCTCCTCTGTTCATTGAATTTCCCAGGCAAGAATACTGGAGTGGGTTGCCATGCCCTCCTCCAGGGCACCACCTGGGAAGCCCCTGATAGAAGACGGGTAAAAGTTTAATGGTGGGGGCCATGTTTCAATTCTCTTTGCTTTTGTAAAGCAGAAGTTGGCAAGATAGAGGCTGTGGGTCAGATCTAGACCACCTGTTTTTGTAAATAAAGTTTTATTGGGACGCAGCCATGCTCATTGACTTATGTCTTGCACATGGCTGCTTTTGTATCACATGGCAGAATTGAACAGTTGCAGGAAAGACCATGTGGCCACAAATATTCTCTATCTGGCCTTTTAAAGAGAAAAGCTTGTTCACTTACGCTGTAAAAACTTGACCAAAGCACAAGTTTTATATATGGTGGGTTAAGGACATCTTATTTCCCTGGTTTTAGTGTCTAATAACAACAAAATGTCCTAGAGACTCTCATACCTAGTGAAGTAACTCAAAAGAGAAAAACAGGTATCTTATATTAATGTATATATGTGGAATCTAGAAAGATGGTATAGATGATCTTATTTACAAAGCAGAAATAGAGACAGAGACATAGAGAACAAACGTATGGACACCAATGGGGAAAGGTGGGTAGGATGAACTGGAGACTGAGATTGACATGTACATACTGTTGATACTGTGTATAAAATAGATGACTAATGAGAACCTACTGTACAGCACAGGGAACTCTACTCAGTGCTCTGTGGTGATCTAAATGGGAAGGAAATCCAAAAACAAGGGATATATGTATACATGTATCTGTTCACTTTGTTGTACAGCAGAAACTTAACACTCAACATTGTAAAGCAATTATATTCCAATAAAATTAATTTTAGATGTGTTACTAAATATTGGAATAAAAGGGCCCAGGATAATTAATATGAAATCAGTTTTTATATCATCATCAACAATGAGTTGTATAATCAATACTTTTAAAACTTATTATTTTCCATCATTTTGTTAGTGAGCAGGTAGTTTAAGCATGTTCTACAAACAATGCAAAACACCCTGCTCTTAGTTCTTGCTTTCCTAAAGAGAAAAGTGTTTTGCTGTAATTTATAAGCAAAATGTCGTTATATTGTCAATCTTATTTCCCGTCTTTCATAGCAGGGTCTTGACAACACCATAGGCCAATGTCTATTCCTATTGAAATAAAGCATTAACTCTTAGTGCCCAGAACAAGGTGATATTTCAAAGGGCAGACCATTTAGAGCATTCTTTTCTGGTTTCAAATGCTGCATTTTACACAAAACTACAACTGCTGACACCAAGAATAAGTTTAAAACTAAGAAGTAGAAATCTAGAAATGAAAAACATCCTAAATATGCTGAATCTCAAAAACTGGCAACTGAAATCTGGGAGGAAAATAGTCTCTCAGTTTCCATGAACTGAAGGGTCTGTCATCTGCAAAAGACCTCTAACATATCTATCATTTCACTTTAAAATACATTTTAAAGGCTGGATTTCTCTCTTGAGTATTATTCATTTTTTTTCCCCCAAAGATCACAACTCATATTTGAGCCATAATGGGAGGGACCAGGGGTCTGTCCTTCAACAAGGTGATCATTTTTGTCCCACTTCACTTTGATCTCACCTTCTTTGACTTATTCCTATTTATTGTTATCTCCTCCTGCTTTGTACATGGTTTTAAATCTTCATTCCACCATCCAGTACAATCCAGTCATTTGTTATTTCCTTTTATCTCTTCTCTTTTTCTTTCTTTATCTTTCTCTCCTTTTAATCATTTGAGGAGTGTGTGTTTTTCTCTTATCCTTTCAGTTTTTTCAAGCAAAGAATCTTTGCCTGAAAGATTCTTGCTCATCTGCTACACTGAACCCCTGAATCCCTGGTAACAACTTCACAGGATGGATGGAATCATCCCACCAGTTGTCCTTTCATACCTGGAATAAGCAAAGCTGTTGTCAGGGTCCTTAGTTGAAGGATCCTTGCTAGACATGCTTCCCTGTGAGCCACAACTCTCATCTCCTTCATCCGATTCTATTACCCATGTGCCTTGTATTACAGTGTTGATCATTCTTGTCCAAATAATAACTTTATAGAAGTACAGTCAGGTTGTTCTTATTACAGTTGATTTAAAAAACTTAACAGGATGGCATGTGGGGTTAGGAGCGAGATCCAAGAGGGAGGGATATATATATATACGTGATAGCTGATCAAACCAGTCAATCCTAAAGGAAATCAACCCTGAATATTCATCAGAAGGACTGATGATGAAGCCACCTGATGCGAAGAGTCAACTCATTGGAAAAGATCCTGATGCTGGGAAAGATTGAAGGCAAAAGGAGAAGGGGGCAACAGAAGATGAGAATGTTGGATGGCATCACCGACTCAATGGATTTGAACTTGAGCAAACTCCTGGAGATGGTGAAGAACAGGGAAGCCTGGTGTACCGCAGTCCATGGGGTCACAGAGTCGGGCATGACTTAGTGATTGAATAACAACAACAGAACAATGTTAGGCACATAACAGAAAATCAACAGATTTTTAATTAAATTAATGACCTAACAAGATCCTGTCACTTGAAGATTTATTTTGAGAAAAACAAGTAGTGTAAACAACTTAACAAAAAGTATCATCTCATTTACTATTTGATACTGTATATCACACGGAGAAGGCAATGGCAACCCACTCCAGTACTCTTGCCTGGAAAATCCCATGACAGAGGAGCCTGGTGGGCTGCAGTCTATGGGGTCGCTGAGAGTTGGACACGACTGAGCGACTTCAATGCTGCTGCTGCTAAGTCGCTTCAGTCGTGTCCGACTCTGTGCGACCCCATAGACGGCAGCCCACCAGGCTCCCCTGTCCCTGGGATTCTCCAGGCAAGAACACTGGAGTGGGTTGCCATTTCCTTCTCCAATGCATGAAAGTGAAAAGTGAAAGTGAAGTCGCTCAGTCGTGTCCGACTCTTGGCGACCCCATGGACTGCAGCCTTCCAGGCTCCTCCGTCCATGGGATTTTCCAGGCAAGAGTACTGGAGTGGGTTGCCATTTTCTTCACTGCATATCACAAGTGTGGGCAGCTGCGATGGTGCACAAAGTGCGGCCTAGAGGAGCTACCCCACCTCCGAGGTCAGGGGCAGAAGCTGGAAGGACCCCATGCCCGAGGGGCGGTAGCCAAGAGGAGCTACCCCACGTCCAAGGAGGTGGCTGTGCAGGCGCAGGAGGACCGAGAGGAGCTACTCCAAGTTCAAGGTCAGGAGGGGCGGCAGTGAGGAGATACCCCTTGACCAAGGTAAGGAGCAGTGGCTGTGCTTTGCTGGAGCAGCCACAAAGAGGTACCCCATGTCCAAGGTAAGAGAAACCCAAGTAACATTGTAGGTGTTGCAAGAGGGCATCAAAGGACAAACACACTGAAACCATAATCAGAGAAAACTAGACAATCTAATCACGCTAGGACCACAGCCTGGTCTAAGTCAATGAAACTAAGCCATGCTTTGTGGGGCCACCCAAGACAGGCAGGTCATGGTGGAGAGGTCTGACAGACTGTAGTCCACTGCAGAAGGGAATGGCAAGCCACTTCAGTATTCTTGCCTTGAGCACCCCATGAACAGTATGAAAAGGCAAAATGATAGAATACTGAAAGAGGAACTCCCCAGGTCAGTAGGTGCCCAATATGCTACTGGAGATCAGTGGAGAAATAACTCCAGAAAGAACGAAAGGATGGAGCCAAAGCAAAAACAATACCCAGCTGTGGATGTGACTGATGATAGAAGCAAGGTCCGATGCTGTAAAGAGCAATATTGCATAGGAACCTGGAATGTCAGGTCCATGAATCAAGGCAAATTGGAAGTGGTCAAACAGGAGATGGCAAGAGTGAATGTCGATATTCTAGGAATCAGCGAACTAAAATGGACTGAAATGGGTGAATTTAACTCAGATGACCATTGTATCTACTACTGTGGGCTGGAATCCCTTAGAAGAAATGGAGTAGCCATTATGGTCAACAAAAGAGTCTGAAATGCAGTACTTGGATGCAATCTCAAAAACGATGGAATGATCTCTGTTTGTTTCCAAGGTAAACCATTCAATATCATAGTAATCCAAGTCTAAGCCCCAACCAGTAACAGTGAAGAAGCTGAAGTTGAACGGTTCTATGAAGACCTACAAGACCTTTTAGAACTAACACCCAAAACAGTTGTCCTTTTCTTTATAGGGGACTGGAATGCAAAAGTAGGAAGTACCTGGAGTAAAATACCTGGAGTAACAGGCAAATTTGGCCTTGGAATATGGAATGAAGCAGGGCAAAGGCTAATAGAGTTTTGCCAAGAGAATGCACTGGTCATAGCAAACACTGTCTTCCAACAACACAAGAGAAGATTCTACACATGGACATCACCAGATGGTCAACACCAAAATCAGATTGATTATAATCAAAGCCAAAGATGGAGAAGCTCTATACAGTCAGCAAAAACAAGACCGGGAGCTGACTGTGGCTCAGATCATGAACTCCTTATTGCCAAATTCAGACTTAAATTGAAGAAAGTAGGGAAAACCACTAGACCATTCAGGTATGACCTAAATCACATCCCTTATGATTATACAGTGGAAGTAAGATATAGATTTAAGGGACTAGATCTGATAGATAGAGTGCCTGATGAACTATGGAATGAGGTTCGTGACATTGTACAGGAGACAGGGATCAAGACCATCCCCATGGAAAAGAAATGCAAAAAAGCAACATGGCTGTCTGGGGAGGCCTTACAAATAGCTGTGGAAAGAAGAGAAGCGAAAAGCAAAGGAGAAAAGGAAAGATATGAGCATCTGAATGCAGAGTTCCAAAGAACAGCAAGAAGAGATAAGAAAGCCTTCCTCAGAAATCAATGCAAAGAAATAGAGGAAAAAAACAGAATGGGAAAGACTAGAGATCTCTTCAAGAAAATTAGAGATACCAAGGGAACATTTCATGCAAAGATGGGCTCGATAAAGGACAGAGATGGTATGGACCTAACAGACGCAGAAGATATTAAGAAGAGGTGGCAAGAATACACAGAAGAACTGTACAAAGATCTTCACGATCCAGATAATCACGATGGTGTGATCACTCAACTAAAGCCAGACAACCTGGAATGTGAAGTCAAGTGGGCCTTAGAAAGCATCACTATGAACAAAGCTAGTGGAGGTGATGGAATTCCAGTTGAGCTATTCCAAATCCTCAAAGATGATGCTGTGAAAGTGCTGCACTCAATATGCCAGGAAAGTTGGAAAACTCAGCAGTGGTCACAGGACTGGAAAAGGTCAGTTTTCCTTCCAATCCCAAAGAAAGGCAATGCCAAAGAATGCTCAAACTACTGCACAATTGCACTCATCTCACACGCTAGTAAAGTAATGCTCAAAATTCTCCAAGCCAGGCTTCAGCAATACGTGAATTGTGAACTTCCAGATGTTCAAGCTGGTTTTAGAAAAGGCAGAGGAACCAGAGATCAAATTGCCAACATCTGCTGGATCATTGAAAACGCAAGAGAGTTCCAGAAAAACATCTATTTCTGCTTTATTGACTATGCCAAAGCCTTTGACTGCGTGGATCACAATAAACTGTGGAAAATCCTGAAAGAGATGGGAATACCAGACCACCTGACCTGCCTCTTGAGAAACCTATATGCAGGTCAGGAAGCAAGAGTTAGAACTGGACATGGAGCAACAGACTGGTTCCAAATAGGAAAAGGAGTATGTCAAGGCTGTATATTGTCACCCTGCTGATTTAACTTATATGCAGAGTACATCATGAAAGACACTGGGCTGGAAGAAGCACAAGCTGGAATCAAGATTGCTGGGAGAAATATCAATAATCTCAGATATGCAGATGACACCACTGTTATGGCAGAAAGTGAAGAGGAATTCAAAAGCCTCTTGATGAAGGTGAAAGAGGAGAGTGAAAAAGTTGGCTTAAAGCTCAACATTCAGAAAACAAAGATCATGGCATCTGGTCCCATCACTTCATGGGAAATAGATGGGGAAACAGTGGAAACAGTGTCAGACTTTATTTTTCTGGGCTCCAAAATCACTGCAGATGATGACTGCAGCCATGAAATTAAAAGATGCTTACTCCTTGGAAAGAAAAGTTATGACCAACATAGATGGCATATTGAAAAGCAGAGACATTACTTTGCCAACAAAGTTCCGTCTAGTCAAGGCTATGGTTTTTCCAGTAGTCATGTATGGATGTGAGAGTTAGACTGTGAAGAAGGCTGAGCGCCGAAGAATTGATGCTTTTGAACTGTGGTGTTGGAGAAGACTCTTGAGAGTCCCTTGGACTGCAAGGAGATCTAACCAGTCCATTCTGAAGGAGATCAGCCCTGGGATTTCTTTGGAAGGACTGATGCTAAAGCTGAAACTCCAGTACTTTGGCCACCTCATGCGAAGAGTTGACTCACTGGAAAAGACTCTGCTGCTGGGAGGGATTGGGGGCAGGAGGAAAAGGAGATGACAGAGGATGAGCTGGCTGGATGGCATCACTGATTCGATGCACATGAGTTTGCATGAACTCCGGGAGTTGATGATGGACAGGGAGGCCTGGCATGCTGCGATTCACGAGGTTGCAAAGAGTCGGACAGGACTGAGCGACTGAACTGACTGACTGACTGACTGCATATCTTTCTCCTTTCTGGTCTGTGTAACTAAATCAACTAATTCTTTGGATTCAAATGGTGTTTTATCTCTCCTGCTTAACATAAATGGGAATCCAATGCCAACACAGCACTCAAAAAACAGAATATAATAATCATATATTTCCCATGCACTTTCACTATCTCCTAACCAGAGAGGAGTTATAATTTATGTGTCATCTTGGACTAATAACTCTTTCCTTCAGAACGTCTCTGACTTTATCATTACTTTTGACCTTTCCCCTTCCAGGCTAACAGCCCTAAAGACTTCAGCTACACTCGGTGTGGCAATCAGTTCCAGCTTTCTTGTTTTTTGTTGGGTTCTGGTCTCACAATAAACCTAGAATTGCCCTGTCACAAGCTACAAATTTCTCTTCCATCTCCCTCTTTCCAAGCTTCCTGCAAATTTGCCAGTTGAATAGAGGCATGGTTAGTGCCTGAGTACAACCACATCTGGATTTATACATAATTTAGGAATTAGCATTCTATAGTGAATCCTTCCATGTGTTTTCCTCCAAAACTTTCAAGTTTCTAATGACACCATCAGTTCACATTTTCTTCAACAAGCCAGAATATCTTTGAAACTAACCACACTCATCATAGTCACCTCCCTTTACCTCATATACACTGCTTGACACCAATTCTTAAAGTGACTTGCTTATTCAAATACTTAAATCAAAATTAAAAACATACTTCCAAAGATCAGATAAGGCAGAACTCATAGATGACAACAGATACTGATCCTATTGTAATCATATTAATTTTTCTTGTATACTCTTTTAGTACCATTAAGCTTCAAACAAATGAAATTATAAACAAAGACTGAATATTTAAGTCCAAATTATGATACAATATTCAGGCAAGTCACCTGTCTCCTTTTCTCCTTTTATAGGTTGAGCTATGACAGAATGTTTCAGAGTCATGTAATAAATGCCTAGTGGGACTTCTGTCCTAGACTAGAGGGTTGGGGCACTCAGCTGAGGGCTTCCCAGGTGGCTCAGTGATAAAGAATCCACCTCCAATGCAGAAGCTGCAGGTTTGATCCTTGGGTTGGTAAGATCTTCTGAAGGAGGAAATGGCAACCCACTCCAGTATTCTTGCTGGGGAATCCCATGGATAGTGGAGCCTGGCAGACTACAGTCCATGGGGTCACAAAGGGTTGGACACAACTGAGCATACACACACTTTGAATCTCTGGAGCTCTGAAACCCTAATTTCGTCTTTCATCAGCCAGAAGAAAGTACTATGCTATTAAAGGGCTTTTCCATTAGAATCCCCAGTGGTCCAGTTGTTAAGACTCTGTGCTTTTGCTGCTGAAGCCCTAGGTTCAATCCTTGGTTGAGGAACTAAGATCCCACAAGCTGCTTGGTATGCCTTATAAATAAATAAATAAATAAAAATTTAATTTAAAAAATTAAAACTTTTTTGATCTAAAAATTTTTGAAAAATAATTTAAAATTTTAAATTTAAAAAGAAATTAAAGGGCTCTCTTGATTAGGTCAGGCCTACCGGGAAAATCCCTGTATCTTAAAATCCACTGATTGGAAATTTTCATTATATTTGCAAAACTGCTTCACAAAACTTTGCATTTGATTGTAAACAGGGAATGAGAACCTTGGAGGGAGGGGAAAGGGTGTGAGATTTGAAGGAAAATGTACCTTTAAACTCTGCCTGCTGCTGCTATTGCTGCTAAGTCGCTTCAGTCGTGTCCGACTCTGTGAGACCCCATAGACAGCAGCCTACCAGGCTCTGCCATCCCTGGGATTCTCCAGGCAAGAACACTGGAGTGGGTTGCCATTTCCGTCTCCAATGCATGAAAGTGAAAAGTGAAAGTGAAAGTCGCTCAGTCGCTCTTAGCGACCCCATGGACTGCAACCTACCAGGCTCCTCCATCCTTGGGATTTTCCAGGCAAGAGTACTGGAGTGGGGTGCCATTGCCTTCTCCTACTGCAATAAATAGGCATTCACTTTTATTTTATAATTTATCACACCATATAGTTGGCCTTTAATAAATAAACTTTTAATGATGAAATTAATAACTGATAATGTGGGTGGAAATAGAAAGAAATATTCTGTTTATAAATGAAGTAATTAATTTATGTCCCTATGCATTAGCTTGCTTTTCATAAGCTTTTAATTACGCAATAACTCCTGATAAAAGTTGAGTAAATATTAGTATGCTGGAGAGAATAATTAGAGAATTAAAAATTTTAGTTATGATCACCTTTCTTTTTTTCATTGAAAAATATGAAAATGTAAAGGGGATTCCCACTGTAATTTCTGCTTGTACTTTAAGAAAATATTTCAAAATTTCCCAACAATGGGTGACTTGTATAGGCATTAAATGTCAGTAATGACATATTCTCATGAAACACTTTCACAGAAAGATTTTTTTCAGGAAGAATTATCAGGCATACAACTGGTTCATGTTGTTGTACAGCAGAAACTAGCACGACATTGTAAAGCAATTATACTCCAATTTAAAAAAATTTTTAAATAGATAAAAACAAGGATATCCTGTATAGAACAGGGAACTATATTCAGTATCTTATAATAACCTATAATGGAAAAGGAAAGTAATTCTTTGCAGGAGACCTGGGTTCTATCCATGCGTTTGGAAGATCCCTTGGAGGAGGGCATGGCAAACCACTCCAGGATTCTTGCCTGGGGAATCCCATGGACAGAGGAGCCTGGTGGGCTGCAGTCCATGGGGTCACAAAGAGTCCAACACAACTGAGCGACTAAGCACAGCACAGCACACATACCCGAATCACTTTGCTATTCACTAGAAACTATTAATAACACAATGATGTAAATCAAATATGTTTCAATAAAATAAAAAATAAAATAAGTTATCAGGGATCTCAAACAGATGGTGACTACTCTCCACAATAGATTATACCCTGAAATCAGGGCTAAATAATTAAAGTTTTCTATCCACAGATATTGCTCAATATGATGTGTGTGTTTGTGGCAAGTATTTTAAAGCTGAAAAAATGCTTTCACATGCATGATTCTTCCTTTTACTTTTCATAAAATCAATTCATGGTAGTTAACTCCTCCATTCTTTTAACCTTCCAACTAATCTGATAAACTTATTAATATCCAGTCTTAAAAACACACGCGTGCACACACACACACACATACACACACACATAAAGTCAGAAGCTCACATTTATTACCTTATTTTAATAGCATATTTTTATTTGTAATTATTTCCCAACTGCATTAAATAATGCAACATATTATTTTATACATATTTCTGCATTACATTGCAATAGCAGCTAATTTTTAACACAGCATTTCTAAATTTCTGGCTTCTATGGTATTGCTTCAATCTTTCTATAACATTTAGCCTCAAAGAATTCTTGATAATACACAGCGATATGTTTCTAACTTCAGTATATTCAGAAGCTCTCAGTATGAAAAAAAAGTCAAAATCCAGCAGTACCACGCATGTGAGTATTCATTTCTTAGAGTTCCAGTGATCTAAGGCTAGGGACTTCCCTGGTGGTTTGGTGGTTAGACTTCACCTTCTAATGCAAGGGGAGCAGGTTCAATCCCTGGTTGGGGAGTTAAGACCCCACATGCTTCAGGGTCAAAAAAACCAAAGTGCAAAACAGAAGCAGTATTGTAACAAATTCAATAAAGACTCTAAAAATGGCCTACACCAAAAAAAAAAAAAAACTTAAAAAAAAAGAATTAAAGGTCTAAGGCAGAGATTATTTTAACAAACTACAAATGAGGTTTACAAACATGAAAACCTCTGTAATGTTTTTTGACATCTAGCATTCCTTTCTGGAAAATATTCATGGCCAACCAATAATCACCCAAAATAGAGCCTTTATTTGATTAATATTTGTATTTATAATACATGCTTTCTTTATCAGCTATATATCATGATTTCAATTTATTAACGCTCAATAAGAAATAGAACTTTTGAGCTGACTGAATACTTTTTCCCCCCAGCTTTTCAGAACATTCTGAACCAGGAAGAAGCCTGGAGACAGATGGCCAATTGTTTCTTCTTTAGATCATCTTTTTTCTAGATTCCGTGTAGACAATCACTTTTCGTTAAACACGCAGTTTCCTCAGACATACTCAGTACATTTATAGGAACACAGATTTTTTTAAACATTATGATTCTAGCCATGGTTCATCTGATTGGGCATTTGCATGTCATAAATTTTAATCAAAAACACTTGTAAACTCTTCTTTCCATAGGATACATAGTTTAGATGTTAACCTCATAGCTATTGCTAATTCTTCCTAACTTGAAGGAAACCCTTATGTTATACCATAATGACAGAATTTATTAACTTGTTTCAATTTCACTGTCTCCTTTCCTTTCTACCTATTCTCCTTTTCTCTGTCCTTTTCTCCACTTCCTCTGTGACATTTTTCTTTTCCTAGTTTTCTCTTTCCTTTTGTAAAAATGTTTTTCTAAACCAAATTATAAAAATGAATTGATATACTATTTCTCCAAATACCATAAATTTCCTAAGTTCATAAAACCATGTGAATTTCAACAGTCCTAGAGGCGTAGGTATATTTTATCATATTTCATAATTTGTTTTTCTTAAGTCCAATCAGTCTGCCTGCATACTCCATGATTTCCACATATGACATTTCTGTCAGAATCAATAACTCATGGAAGATTTCCTCTTCTCATTTCAACAGATTAAAGTTTTGATCAGATTATTTAGATATTACAGGAAAATGATAGGGAATATATATACTCAGCAGGTCGCACCATAGATTGTAATAGAATCATACACCATTTTACAACCATGAAATAACAGGGCTGAAAAGGCAATGTAGTCACAGATAAATATGATACAGCAGAAAAAAAAATATATCCAATGTAGGAACTGAGGACTGAGGGAGCCACAAGAACTACATTTGCTCCATCTCTTTCTCTCCATGGGGAAGAGAAATCCATGCTATTTAAGGCCACTAGGTTTGAATTAGGAGAAGGCGATGGCACCCCACTCCAGTACTCTTGCCTGGAAAATCCCATGGACAGAGGAGCCTGGTAGGCTGCAGTCCATGGGGTCGCTAAGAGTCGGACACAACTGAGCGACTTCACTTTCACTTTTCACTTTCATGCATTGGAGAAGGAAATGGCAACCCACTCCAGTGTTCTTGCCTGGAGAATCCCAGGGACTGGGGAGCCTGGTGGGCTGCTGTCTGTGGGGTCGCACAGAGTCGGACACGACTGAAGCGACTTAGCAGCAGCAGCAGTAGCAGCACCAGATTTGAATTTACTATGTCATGTAGTTTAAGACAAGCCTAAAGAAAAATGTATCCATTATTTAGTTGGTACATATATCTTCAGAGGTTTGTATGTGTCTCCAGCAATGTTTTCTTGGGCATACAGGGTGACCTTCTATGTCATCACAAAATAAAGTGTTCACAACTGTAAGAATTTATTAATTTATTACTTTAATTAACTATTAATTAATTAATTACTTCAGGATCAAACCAACAGTGGAACTTGATTTTTATTTCTCATGCCTTAAAAAGTTGAAAATAGATCATGACTCACTTATTTGTGGACATATGGACACATATGGACAACTCTTTCTTTGACATAGGTGTCAATGGGTAGATCTAATATTTGAGAATAAATTAGAAAGCAGTTCCTATAAGTTGTCAGCTACAGTAATTTCCTCACATGTATTTCTGCTTTAACTTGTGAGCTGTTGAGAAGCCAAATGACTCAGTGACTAAGCTATTAAGAAGCTTCATTATGAAGAAAGTTTGACAAGAGATTTTATAAGCAATGCAAATTTCAATGTATTTGGATATTTTAAAGAATATAAAAGAACTTATCTAGCATTACACTATTTTATGCAATATTTATTTTGTTACATTTTTATGCATTTTCTTTCTCTTTCTTTTAGAGAAAGAACACTAAAAATTAAATAATTACATGCTACTGCTTTTAGGACACTAAAAGATATCAGTGTTTTTTGTGGTTTTATTTTCCCCCTAAAGTGAGTTTAGAATCAATTAAATGTTATTATTTAAAGAAATAGTCATTGAAATCAAAGAAATAAGTTAGCCCATTCTGTCAGCAGAGATTACCAGATGACAGGGAGATAAAGATGAAGAATAATATTTAAATTCAATGGTATAAAAGTAATAGCATTGAATTTATTTATTTTTATTGTGCTAAAAGTCACATAATATAAAACATGCTATTTTAACCATATGTAACTGTACAGTTCTGTGGCACTAAGTACATTGACTTTGTTGTGCAACTCTCATCATCATCCATCTTCTGAATATTTCAACTTCCTGAACTGAAGCTCTGTCCCCAGTAAACACTGACTCCTTATCCCCTTTCCCCACCCCTCACCCCCTAGTCACTTGCCTCTATCAGTGTATTTTCTGACTCTGTGAATTTGGTTATTCTAAGTACCTGGTATAAGCAGAAGCAAACAGTATTTATCTGCACCTAATGCGTATTGGAATGCATTTTTAAAGCTAATTTTCATCCTATAAACAAATTGTAACTTCTTTTTTATTTCCCCTGTAGGTTCTCATTAGTTATCTATCTTATACATAGTAGTGTATATATGTCAATCCTGCTGCTGCTGCTAAGTCGCTTCAGTCATGTCCGACTCTGTGCGACCCCAGAGATGACAGCCCACCAGGCTCCCCCGTCCCTGGGATTCTCCAGGCAAGAACACTGGAGTGGATTGCCATTTCCTTCTCCAATGCATGAAAGTGAAAAGTGAAAGTGAAGTTGCTCAGTTGTGTCCGACTCTTAGCGAACCCATGGACTGCAGCCTACCAGGCTCCTCCATCCATGGGATTTTTCAGGCAAGAGTACTGGAGTGGGGTGCCATTGCCTTCTCCAATGTCAATCCTAATCTCCCAATTTATTCCACCCCTCCTTTCCCCACTTGGTGTCCATACATTTGTTCTCTGTGTCTGTGTCTCTACTTCTGTTTTGCAAATAGGTTCATCTGTACTATTTTTCTAGATTCCATATATATGCATTAATATACAATATTAGTTTTTCTCCTTCTGACTTACTTAACTCTGTATGACAGTCTCTAGATCCATCTGCTGCTGCTAAGTCGCTTCAGTCGTGTCTGACTCTGTACGACCCTATAGACGGCAACCCACTAGGCTCCTCTGTCCCTGGGATTCTCCAGGCAAGAATATTGAAGTGGGTTGCCATTTCCTTCTCCAATGCATGAAAGTGAAAAGTGAAAGTGAAGTCGCTCAGTCATGCCCCACTCTTAGTGACGCCAGGGACTGCAGCCTACCAGGCTCCTCCATCCAGGGGATTTGCCAGGTAAGAGTACTAGAATGGGTCGCCATTGCCTTCTCCACTAGATCCATCTACATCTCTTCAAATGGCATGATTTTGTTTCTTTTTATGGTTGATTGATATTCAATTATGTACATATGTACTACATTTTCTTTATCCATGGCTCTGCTGATGGACATTTAGATTACTTCCATGTTCTGGTTATTATAAATGGTGCTTCAGTCAACATTGGGATGCATGTGCCTTTTGGAATTATGGTTTTATCTGAGTATATATTGGAGAAGGAAATGGCATCCCACTCCAGTATTCTTGCCTGGAAAATCCCATGGGCTACAGTCCATGGGATCGCAGAGTCAGACATGACTGAGAGACTAACTCTTTCACTTTCACTTTCAGGTATATAATATGCCTAGCAGTGGGATTGATGGGTCATATGGTAGTTTTATTTTCAGGTTTTTTACGGGACCTCCATATCGCTCTCCATAGTGGCTGTACCAATTACATTTCCACCAACAGAGTAGGAGGGTTGCCTTCTCTCCACACCCTCTTTAGCATTTATTGTTTGTAGATTTTTTTATGATGACCATTTTAATTTAGAATAACATTTAAATTCAATGGTATGAAAGCGATATCAAAGAAATAAGTTGACCCTTACTTATCAGGATCCTGATATCTAGGAGTCTTCTCTACTCAGAGTAAGGGCCAACTTATTTCTTTGATTTCATTAACTCTAATATTTAAAGGTCAGTTTTTCATTCCAATCCCAAAGAACATTCAAACTACCACACAATTGCACTCATTTCGTATACTAGCAAAGTAATGCTCAAAATTCTCCAAGCCAGGATTCAACATTTCATGAACTATGAACTTCCAGATTTTCAAGATGGATTTAGAAAAGGCAGAGGAAACAGAGATCAAATTGCCAACATCTGTTGGATCATCGAAAAAGCAAGAGAATTCCAGAAAAACATCTATTCTGCTTCACTGACTATGCCAAAGCCTTTGATTGTGTAGATCACAACAAACTGTGGAAAATTCTTCAAGAGATAGGAATACCAGACCATCTTACCTGCCTCCTGAGAAATCTGTATGCAGGTCAAGAAGCAACAATTAGAACTGGACATGGAACAACAGACTGCTTCCAAATTGGGAAAGGAGTATGTCAAGGCTGTATATTGTCACTCTGCTTATTTAACTTATATGCAGATTACATCATGGGAAATGCTGGAATGAATGAAGCACAAGATGGAATCAAGTTGCTGGTAGAAATATCAATAACCTCAGATATGCAGCTGACACCACCCTTATGGCAGAAAGTGAAGAGGAACTGAAGAGCCTCTGGATGAAAGTGAAAAAGAAGAGTGAACAAGCTGGCTTAAAGCTCAACATACAGAAAACTAAGATCATGGCATCTGGTCCCATCACTTCATGGCCAGTAGATGGGGAAACAGTAGAACAGTGAGATACTTGATTTTGGGGGGCTCCAAAAGTCACTGAAGATATTGACTGCAGACATGAAATTATAAGACCCGTCTTAGAAGAAAAGCTATGACCAACCTAGACAGCATACTAAAAAGCAGAGACATTACTTTGCCAACAAAGGTCCGTCTATTCAAAGCTATGGTATTTCCAGTAGTCATGTATGGATGTGAGAGTTGGACCATGAAGAAAGCTGAGCACTGAAGAATTGATGATTTTGAACTGTGGTGTTGGAGAAGACTCTTGAGAGTCCCTTGGACTGCAAAGATATCAAACCAGTCAATCCTAAAGGAAATCAGTCCTGAATATTCATTGAAAAGACTGAGGCTGAAGCTGAAACTCCACTACTTTGGCCACCTGATGCGAAGAACTGACTCCCTGGAAAAGACTGATGATGGGAAAGATTGAAGGCAGGAGGAGAAGGGGATGACAGAGGATGAGATGATTGGATGGCATCACAGACATAATGGACATAAGCTTGAGCAGGCTTCGGGAGTTGATGATGGACAAGGAAGCCTGGTGTGCTGCAGTCTATGGGGTTGCAAAGAGTTGGACATGACTGAGCTACTGAACTGAACTGAATATTTCTTTAAACAATAACATCTCATTGATTCTAAACTCACTTAAAAAAGGACAAAGTTTGATGTCTTTGGTACCTAAAAGCAATAGTATGTAATTGTTTAATTATAGTGTTTTTTTTCTTTCTACTCGTGCATAAAAAAGAAAGGATATTTGTATATACATAGCTGATCCACTTTGCTGTACAGCAGAAACTAACATAACCTTGTAAAGCAACTAAACGCCAATAAAAAATTTTTAAAAAATCAGTAGTATTAACACAGTTTAAAAGCTTGGGGAATAATAATAAATTAAAAATATCCTTTCAATTAATACATGGCATCCAAGGGACTTCCCAGGTGCCTATTGGTGGAGAATCCCCCTGCCAGTGCAGGAGCTGAAGGAGATGTGGATTAAATCCCTGGATCTGGAAGATCCCCTGGAGGAGGAAATGGCAAATCCACTCCAATATTCTTGCCTGAGAAATCACAAGGACAGAGGAGCCTGTCAGTCTACAGTCCATGGGGCTGCAAAGAATCAGACACGACCGAGCAACTGGGCACACACTCACACAGCGCATCCAGGTAATATTGTGTCCAATACCAATAATTATTAAAACTTGCATTCAGTTATAAAATGTGAAAAGGTGTATTAATGTTTGTCCAGCAATGAACTGGGGTGGTAGGTCCTGAGACTCCTAGTCTTCCTGAAATGCAAATCATCTGACTCCTCGTTGGCTCCTAAATGTGAATCATCCTGGCCTGTTCTGTGCTAGTTTTATCTTAAGGTATAAACAAAAGCATTTGAGCACCATTAGGTGTGTGGGGGGTGGTGCTGCTTGTGTGAAAATGTTTTCACTTGGTAATTTTCTTGACTTAAGTGCAGAAGAATCTAATACAAACTATCCCATTATATACATACTAAAGCTATAATTAAAATGCATAAAAATCATAATAATTTCAATGCATGGTTCCTGAATATTTACTTAATGTAGATTATCATTATTACATTCAAAGTGAAAATATGCAAAATAAACTGCTAGTTACACTTTCAGTTTTACCTGTTCTTCTGTGATAAAACCACCAGATTTGGGCTGGGCCCAGAATGCACTGGAAGATAGATTACACCATTTTTTTCAGCATCCTTTACTGGGTAGTTGCAGAAAAATAATGCAACTCCGCCCAAAATATGATTCAGATATTGAAACTGATGATCCTATATACACATGCCAAGAGTGTGTGAAAAGATTTATGATTCACATAATCAGGCTTTCTGGACCAGGGATGGAAACTCTTATCTCTCTTTCTGTGTGTGCTCAGTTGTGTCTGATGCTTTGCAACACTTTGGACTGTAGCCCTCCAGACTCCTCGGTCCAAGGGATTTTTCAGGCAAGAATACTAGAGTGGGTTGCCATTTCTTCCTCCAGGGGGTCTGCCTGACCCAGAGATCAAACTTGTGTCTCCTGTGTCTCCTGCACTGCAGTCTGATTCTTTACCTGCTGTGCCATCAGAGAAGCCCCTGGTAACTCCTAGGCAGGTCCCCAAATGTCTGGAGTGAAATTGCAGCAAAAGGAGACTGATTTGAGGTTCTGATGGTGGTTTGGAAACGGGACTGGAGTGAGGATTCCTATATACAGACAAGTCTTTGTTGGTTTGACCCTTTCGCCAGAGCCAAAAAAAGAGAGTTCTCTTAGCAGCTTGTCCTAAACAGGAACAGAGAGGAGTGAGGTTTAAGAACTATGAACAGGGAACATAAGACAATGGATTCAGACTCCATCACTGTGGTCACAGAACTTAGTTCTGATCAATGGAGAGTATGTAGATAATGTTTTTGATTTCTAGGAATTGTCCTTAAAACCATAAATGTCCTTAAAAGTCATTGTCCCTATTCTCTTTCCTGCTGGATAGAATGCAGATTTCATAGTTGAATTTGGAATTGCCATGGTGAATCCTGAGGTCACCTGGAGAAGGAGAAGCTCCTGTAGAAACACTCTGAGTCTCCCCCATCACACAGCAACATGGAGCATTACTTACTCAATACTACTGAGTTTTGGACTTGTCTAAGCAGATAAGATTGCCGGGAGAAGTATCAATAACCTCAGATATGCAGATGACACCACCCTTATGGCAGAAAGTGAAGAGGAACTCAAAAGCCTCTTGATGAAAGTGAAAGTGGAGAGTGAAAAAGTTGGCTTAAAGCTCAACATTCAGAAAATGAAGATCATGGCATCTGGTCCCATCACTTCATGGGAAATAGATGGGGAACCAGTGGAAACAGTGTCAGACTTTATTTTTGGGGGGCTCCAAAATCACTGAAGATGGTGATTGCAGCCATGAAATTAAAAGACGCTTACTTCTTGGAAGGAAAGTTATGACCAACCTAGACAGCATATTGGAAAGCAGAGATATTACTTTGCCAACAAAGGTCCGTCTAGTCAAGGCTATGGTTTTTCCTGTGGTCATGTATGGATGTGGGAGTTGGACTGTGAAGAAAGCTGAGCATCAAAGAATTGATGCTTTTGAACTGTGGTGTTGGAGAAGACTCTTGAGAGTCCCTTGGACTGCAAGGAGATCCAACCAGTCCATTCTAAAGGAGATCAGTCCTGGATGTTCTTTGGAAGGAATGATGCTAAAGCTGAAACTCCAGTACTTTGGCCACCTCATGAGAAGACTTGACTCATTGGAAAATACTCTGATGCTGGGAGGGATTGGGGGCAGGAGGAAAAGGGGACAACAGAGTATGAGATAGCTGGATGGCATCAACGACTCGATGGACGTGAGTTTGAGTGAATTCCAGGAGATAGACAGGGAGGCCTGGCATGCTGCAATTCATGGGGTTGCAAAGAGTCGGACACGATTGAGCGATTGACTGAACTGAAGACAGATAAGTGTTATTTCATTTAGGTCACAGTTATTTTTGTTTTTCTGTCACAACCAACTGTCTTAATCCAAACTAGTCTATTGAGTAAGGGCTGAGAATGAAAGAAACTTAACTGTGACTTGGGCAGCCTTGGAAGAAAACGCTTTACTGATAGTCGTAATATACCTTTACATCATTTAACACAGTGTATTTCCCAGAAAAAAAATAGTGAGAGGGCAGAATAGAAGTTGCTGAAAACTAAATGAATGAAAGAGACTTAAAGACAACCCAGGAAAGTTAAGTGGTATTACAATACAAAAAGAAAGAAAGGTAAAAGTGATTAGGAAGGATATTCTGGAGACAGAGAGTAAGATTCTCCTTAGAGGTATCAAGTATTGGTAGACATGCAGGTTATGCATGTGGAATGTTGACTGAAAAAACTCACACAGCCTTAAGACTGAGAGTTGTGTTTTACTCGATGAAAATTTTCAGGACTTCAAGCCTTGGAGGCAGCAGCATCTAAAGTGACCCGAGACTGCTGGTCCAGGGAGGTGAGGGGGTGGGGAGGAATCAGGTTATATAGACGTTTTGCAACCAAGGGCAGGTAGTCTGAATGTTGAAAGGTCTTTTTGTAAATTAAAGGAAACCAAATATTCCTAAATTAAGGAATTTAGTGAAACTCCAATACTTTGGCCACCTCATGAGAACAGTTGACTATTGGAAAAGACCCTGATGCTGGGAGGGATTGGGGGCAGGAGGAGAAGGGGACAACAGAGGATGGGTGGCATCAGTGACTCGATGGACATGAGTTTGAGTTAACTCTGGGAGTTGATAATGGACAGGGAGGCCTGGCGTGCTGCGATTCATGGGGTCACAAAGAGTCAGATACGACTTTGCAACTGAACTGAACTGAAGGAATTTAGTGCTTTTCTATGTATCAGTTCAGTTCAGTTGTTCAGTCGTGTCTGACTTTTTGCGACCCCATGGACTATAGCATGCCAGACTTCCCTGTCCATCACCATATCCTGGAGCTTGTTCAAACTCAAGTCCATTGAGTTGGTGAGGCCATCTCATCCTCTGTCATCCCCTTCTCCTCCTGCCTTTAATATTTCTCAGCACCAGGGTCTTTTCTAATGAGTCAGCTCTTCACACCAGGTGGCCAAAGTATTGGAGCTTCAGCATCAGTCCTTTCAGTGAATATTCAGGACTTATTTTCTTTAGGATTCACTGGTTTGATCTCCCTGCAGTCCAATTTCCTAAAGTCCATTTTCTCTATATAGGAAAATGCAAGCGTCTGGGCTCACTGAAGTTCTTTTGATATGTACCTCAGCTCTCTGGGGTCAGTTTCCGTGTTTTCACATCCTGATATTCCTTGGAACTCAAAATAGGGAGGAGTTGCAATCTGATTGCTGCTAGATAATAGGTGTTCCTCTCCTTCCTGAGTTCCCTCAGAGCTCACTGGTTCACTTTTGGAGGGCTGCAATCCCTAATTACTGTGATGTCTTTGTTTATTGATATGGCAGGAACTATTCCATTTCTCAGAAGAAGTAGGAGATAAGACTGGGGAGATAGGTTAGGATTATATCATAAAAGTTATAACTATTATGGTTAAAGTTAACTGGTTTGTTTTTCAACTTAAGCCATAGACAAATTAGTAGTGGCTGAATGATCTTAGTTATACAGGGCCAAATATCTGCTAGCTGAGACAGTGGAGCTTGGTTAGTTTTGATTTTATCATTATCATCAGGACAGCAGGTGAGGACAACTGCTAGAAACTGGAACTAAAACTTGTCAGAGAAAAACTAGGTTCATGGAAGCTATAATAACTAGATAATAACTTTCTAAGAAATCTGAGAAAACAGAAAATGTTGTTCCAATTAGTATTAAGCTGAATGTTGAGTACTTTTACAAAAACCTATAGCATTGACCACAGGTGGAATTATGTTGCAGGAAGGGGGACCCCTTCCAGGGCCTGAAAGAGGCCTCTTATCTAACATTCAGAAATGAATTGTCTGAGGAGACACAAATGCTGACTTCATTGGGAAGGGTGCCCTGGTGGCGAGCAGTAGGATAAGGGAACCCAGGAGGACTTCTCTGCTATGTGGGTATCTTGGGTTTTATGATGATGGGGTTAGTTTCCAGGTTGTCTCTGGCCAGTCATTCTGACTTTGGGCCCTTCTTGGTGGCACATCCATTGTTTAGCCAAGAGGGATGCCAGTGGAAAGGAGGTGGTAGGACATGTGGCATCTCATTTTGACCTTTCTCAAATTCTTTCAGTTGGTGGTGGCTTATTAGTTCCACCTTCCTTACTGGGACCTCTTGTCATAAAATAACTCATGCAAATGGTTACTGTAGTGCCTGGCCAGAGTGGGCAGTTTCAGTCTTTGTTTCTCTTAACAATTAGATGTCTCCACGTGGTTTGTCTCTGGAAGGTTTTTCATGAGTAACTGGAACCAACCAGACATTTCTCTCAGTACCAGCTCATCAAGGATGATTAAAGAATGGTAGAATTTCTGTCATATGAAGGCACTAGTTATCAAGTTAGAATTAAGTGGAAGGGAAAAAGCTATAGGCTGAAACATATTCCTTGAATTAAAAGCTGTGGCATAGGGACAGAAGAATAAAAACCAATCAAATAAAAATTTACTCAAATATGATTTTAGACATAGAATTGGTGCTAATAAATAGTTACTAAGAGGCTTCCCTAAAGGCTCAGATAGAAAGAATCTGCCTGCAATGTGGGAGACCCAGGTTCAGTCCCTGGGTGAGGGAGATACCCTGGAGAAGGAAATGGCTATGCACTCCAGTATTCTTGCCTGTAAAATTCCATGGACAGAGGAGCCTGGCAGGCTGTAGTCCAAGGGGTCACAAAGAGTTGGACATGACTGAGTGAATGCACATGAAAGATAGAGACATGAGAAGGAAAAATACAAATAGAGCTATTGCATCCTTGTGTAAGGAAGTGCACCAAAGAAGGGATGAGACTCAATCTGATAAGGTAGAAATACAATGAAGAGTATTAATGTATAAGTTCACATAGGCTTCAATTAGCAAGGCCAGCTCAGTGGGTAAACCATCTTCATATTCTCTGGATGCCATGAATTTTCCATTTTCCATGACTTGGTTTTTTTTTACCCAACGCCTTTTCTCCTCTTTGGCATGGTTAGCCTTGAATATCCATTTTTGGGTCCTGTCTATCAATTTACTTAATAAGTTATTGAGCTCCCAATCTTACAGCTACTAGATCTACAAATGCCTTAGAGGTGGAGGTTGTTCTGCTCCAATTTACATTCTGTAAATAACTAAAATTTATGAATAATGCCCATTCAATAATTTGGGGAATTAAATTAACTGCAAAATGCTTAACTGGGTCAAATGATGCACAAGTAAAGGGGAATATAATTTTGGAAGAGCAATTTCTTCAACACACTTCTAAATGCTGTCCATGGTGCTGAAGACATCTTTGCGCAAGACATTCTTAAACAGGAGATTATAATATGATTCGTCTTTGGATAAAAGTATCATGGGTTTACCTAACCACCTGAATTCAGTGGAGGAAGCCGAGCAACTTATGACTCTCATCTCTGCTGCACGGGAATATGAGATAGAGTTCACCCATGCTATCTCACCTGGATTGGATATTACTTTTTCTAACCCCAAGGAAGTGTCTACATTGAAACGCAAACCGGACCAGGTAATTTCCTTGCTTTTTCATTATTTTTCCCTGAGTCAGCACATGAAACTGAAAAGTTTCTGAGTTGCTTTTATGATATAAAAAGAAAACCAGATTCATAGTACTTCTTTGTTCCTGTACAGATTTTTAATTTCTGTGCAAACTTTTTACTTTTGATAAGAATATTTTCTAAAGGGAGTGAAAAGAGCTTTGCTGGAGGTACCATTGCTTTACAAACTTCACTTTGCATAAGAACTGCCTTAAAAGAATGCTTGGAAGTAATGCTTAAAAGAATGCTCAGAAGCTCCATTCCCATAGATTCTTAATGAAGACTTGAGGTGGAGACTTACCTCACATTCCAGCTGACTCTGCGTCTTCCAGAGTCACATTTCCAGAAACTGTGTATGCTGTTGAGTGCTTGCTTGACAGAACTTCTGAGTGAGGTTGTAGAAATAGGATTCACTCGGTTATATGGTTAAAAGACATAATTCAGTCTAGAAATGACTGGCTAGTTTCCCAAAATGAGAAGAAAAACTAGGTAAACATGTAAGCTATTGTTGAACCTGATTGGAATTTACATTCTATTTAACATAAAAGCTGCACATCTGTTTTGGTAAAGTAAGTGTAATATGTTTATTAAAACAAAAGTTTATATTGGACTACTTTCACTTTTCACTTTCATGCCTTGGAGAAGGAAATGGCAACCCACTCCAGTGTTCTTGCCTGGAGAATCCCAGGGATGGGGGAGCCTGGTGGGCTGCCATCTATGGGGTGGCACAGAGTCGGACACGACTGAAGTAACTTAGCAGCAGCAGCAGCATAATATGATTCGTCTTTGGATAAAAGCATCATGGGTTTACCTAACCATCTGAATTCAGTGCTGTAGAAGTCACTGAGTTAGATTTCTATTGCTGCCCTAACAGATTATTATAAACTCAGTGGCTTAAAAAAACACAAACTTATTATCTTACTACTACTACTACTAAGTCACTTCAGTCCGACTTTGTGCAATCCCATAGACGGCAGCCCACCAGGCTCTCCCGTCCCTGGGATTCTCCAGGCAAGAACACTGGAGTGGGTTGCCATTTCCTTCTCCAATGCATGAAAGTGAAAAGTGAAAGTGAAGCTGCTCAGTCGTGTCCGACTCTTAGCGACCCCAGGGACTGTAGCCCACCAGGCTCCTCCATCCATGGGATTACAGTTGTATATGTTAGAAGCCTAATACCTAGCTTATCAGACTAAAATCAAAGCATTGACAGGGCTACACTTCTTTCTTGAGGTTCTAAAGAAGAATCTGTTTCTTTACCTTTTCTAGTTTCTAGAAGCCACCTGCATTCCTTGGCTGGTGGCTTCTTCATTCTGTTCTCAATATTGCATCTCTCTGACTCTCTTTTCATCATCACATCTTTCTCATTCTGACCAGAGCTATGAAAGGGTCTCCATTTTTATGAACTCATGATATTAGGTCTGGTCCACTCACACTCTATATACGCATCTCAAGGTCCATACTTTTAATCACAGCTGAAAAGTCCCTTTTGCCATATATGGTAGTATCATAGTAACTGGTTCTAAAGCTTAGGGCATGGAAATATTTGGTGGGGGAGATTGTTTGACCTATGAGAGTCACTGATATACTTTAGAATATAAGTTATAATTCAGTGGATAAAAGAGGTTGCTATGTGAATGCATAATGAGGGAAAACAAATAATGAATCTTAGATTGGTGATTTCAAGTCTTGCAGTGTCAAGGGTAGTGTTTTCTTTTCATTTTACTAAGAAACCATTGAATTTCCCTCTTTCCGTCTTCATGTGTCACATTTTACTGTGGCTGTCAAGTTACTAAAATATAAGTCCATTGGATATTGTAGTGTCATCTCACATATACTTCAGGATGAGTAAAGCTGTTTATTTATTTATTTAGCTATAAAAAGTATCCTTTGATGATTTCAATATCCATATTTACTTGTTATGAAACAAGTAAATTTGTTTTTTCTTGTTATGGTGTGAGGAGATGTGTAATCCCAGGAAGTTTTACCAAAACAAAATATTTTTTAATAACAGTATAATAACAGGTTTGTGTTAATATAAAAAATTTTAAGACTTATAAAATGTTTAAGAAATTTATTAATTTAAAAGGAGGTTAAGTGCTTATAAAAAATCATTATGTTAGACTTGAAAGTCTGTCATGTTAAATTTTCAAGGAAAAAATTCAAATATATTGAATTTGAAATTTTAGTTTGCAATATTTAAAAGAATTTAGTTGTTAAATTGGTAAATATTATTAGATAATGGGGTGATTTTATTTTTTAATGTATAAAATAAATCAAGTTACCCAAAATGCAAAAAAGGGTGATTGATTTTATATTCAAAATCATACTACTTTTAAATTTTCAATTGGCTTAAATAACAAGTTCTATACAGTTTAAAAGCTAAACACAACTCAAATTTTTAAGACAGTATAACTTGAATGACTTGAAAATTAATTTAAAATATATCTGATAACATATTTATCTGATAACATATTCCATTTCATGTCAAAGAGGTTTCCCTATATTATTTATTTTGTAAATACATAATTATTATAAAGGAATAACCAGATATACCCAAATTCAATATAATAGTTATTATCATGCCAAATTTGTTACATTAACACACTTTTGAAAAAGGCTAAGTTTTCAACATTAAGGATTTGCTTATATAAGTTAAGGCTTATCATAAAATGGAAAGTTTATTATTACAGTATTAGTCAATTCCATGGACTGAGGAGCCTGGTAGGCTATAGTCCATGGGGTCGTGAAGAGTCAGACACAACTGAGCGACTTCACTTTCACTTTTCACTTTCATGCATTGGAGAAGGAAATGGCAACCCACTCCAGTATTCTTGCCTGGAGAATCCCAGGGACAGAGGAGCCTGGTGGGCTGCCGTCTATGGGGTCGCACAGAGTTGGACACGACTGACGCGACTTAGCAGCAGCTGCAGCATTTACATTGAATGAATAAATAGTGTCTTTTTAAAAATACAGATATATTTTCCTTTCTGGTCTTATGGTCTCTGTCTTTTCTTTTAAATTGAAATATCATTAACTTACAATGTTGTGTTGGTTTTAACAAACTATCTCTTGATATTACATAAAGTATTAGTTTCTCAGTCATATCCAACTCTTTGCAACCCCATAGACTGCAGTCTGCAGGTCCCTCTATGCATGGGATTCTCCAGGCAAGAATACTGGAGTGGGTTGCCATGCCCTCCTCCAGGGGATCTTCTTTACTCAGGGATCAAACCCCCATCTCTTATGTCTCCTGCATTGGCAGGCGGGTTCCTTACCACTGGTACCACCTGGTAAACCCCAGGAACAGGAGGGAAGCCTAATCCTTGCTAGCATAGAATGAAAGTGTACAGGAGAGTGAAATAAACTTAAATCTTGTTTGACTCTAAGGGATGCATCATTTTTACCCACACCTAATCCTAACTATGTAATAAGAACACAGACAACTTTAAAACTTTCATTGACCCCGTATATATATTTTTATATTGTTTTCAATAATCACTTATTAAAATTACAAGATACAAGTAATAGCACATTGTTTAAAATCATGTTAAAAGAAACCTTAAGTCAAATATGGTATTATTTATCTAAAATTTGAGCTAACATCCTTTGAAGGAAGAAAAATGTCCCTAAGAATATGACATAATTTTCTAATAATGATTTTTTACCCTACTAATTGGGTTGTTGTATTAGGAATATCTCCTGCAATAATGGTTATTTTTACTTCACAGCATTTCTCTTCAGGATTTTTCATGATTTATTTTAGTTAGATGCATAAATTACTCAACAGCACACAGTAATTTTAAAGCACCACATTTATATTAAGATTGCTTCTTTAGAAAATGAAGACATTGCTTTTTCTGTACTCTATGAAAATTATTTCTAGAATTGTTTTCAGTAGTCCAAAACATTTAAATATACTTTCACTGTCAATTGAGTATTAGATGAATGAGACATGCTTTAGGTTTTGTTGACTGAAAACCATTTCCTCACATTTGATCGTCATATTTGGATTAAGATTTGGTTTAAGTTTCAGTGTCTGCCATTTTACAACTTTATGTTTGTAGTGTGTTTTGTATTACTTTTTAAAAGAATTATCATAAAAATGAAAAGAAAGAATGCCTGGTCTGGAAGGGGTTGCATCAGAAGTGGTTGTGTGCCTCTCAGGTGATTGGCGTGATGAGGCAGGGCTCCAGTGAACATTTATGAAGCTCCTATTCATTGTCAGCGGTGACTTGGGACTGAAAATGCAAAAATTACAATGCTGTCGATTTATCCTAGGTTCTTCAGACTCATCCCATGTTCGTAATGGGGTTCTTATTAACTTTTCTGCTCTGAGTCATCAAAAGTCCAACTCTTTTTTAATTGGAAGAAATTAGGCAAAATCATCCAAATACTGAGCACGAGTCATTACACTCCTTTGGGTCCTCTTAGAAGTCAGTCACACCAGGCATGCATGCCAAGTCACTTCAGTTGTGTCAGACGCTTGGTGACCCTGTGGTCTGTCGTCCACCAGGCTCCTCTGTCCATGGGATTCTCCAGGTAAGAAACCTGGAGTGGGTCACCATGCCCTCCTCCAGAGGATCTTCCCAACACAGGGATGGAACCCACACCTCTTATGTCTCCTGCATTGGCAGCGGGGCTCTTTACCACTAGCACCAGCTGGGAAACCGCCAGTCACACTGCACGCCATATTTAAATCTCAGTATCTTATTTTATTTTTTAATATTTACCTGTTTGGTTGCACCAGATCTTCATTGCGGCATGTGGGGGCCTCTAGCTGTAGCCTGTGGGCTCTATTTCCCCGATCAGTGATCTTACTTGGGCCCCTGAGTTGGGAGTCTTAGCACTGGACCACCAGGTTAAGTCCCAAATCTCAATGTTTTAAACAACATTGATGTAAAATTGAAATGAGTAAACTTATGCTACTTTTTCCTCACAAGTAAATAGTAGCATTTCAGAGGAAGGAGTTTTGTGATGAAAGAGAGAGATGTTATTTTCTTCTTCTAATTTTATCTAGAAGAAAATTGTCTAATTCTTAACATTTAAATTGAATTGCTGGAAATTAGTGAAAAATTCTAATTCCACTTTGTAAAATCTCTGGCACGCAATTGAAAAGATAATGGCATTTTTAAATACCTCATGCTCTTGAAAATATTTTAATTAAAGGAAAAGTAGTGCTCAGTCTGCTGTGCCTTTTGCCTTAAAAAACAAATGAGATTCATAATGATCTAAAGATGTTGTAACGGAAGCATCTTACATCAGAACAAGCCCTTCCCCCAACTTTTATTTTCTCCCTAATGAGAATGTATATACCAGTGATGACTTTAGTATGTTTAGGATTTTTATGATGATACTTGTTTATCAAGTATCCTAGAATACTTACAATCATCTCAAAAGAGTATTTTTTCTCTGGAGAGAAGTCACTTCCATATAAATATGTATGAGAGATAACACAGGCAGCTCCGTTAAGTTTCCAAACCAAGTGAAGAATTTATGTGAAGTATGTTTGCATTTTCCTGTCTCTCTTTGGTTAAGTCATAAATGCCCCCAAATTTCCATGTTAAATTACCAGGGTCCTTAATTTCTCTATTGCTATTTCACTACCACCAACCTTACCAGGTTTGCACAACAATAATGTATTATTTCTCATAGTTTTGTGGGCCAATTTGGTGGTTTTTCTGTTCCATGGAATATTGGCTGGGATCACTTTAGCCAAATTCAGCTGGGAACACGAAAGGAACCCACTCATATGTCCGTCAGTTCAGGAGGAATGGCTGAAACACTACCATTGCTGAACCCTTCTCTCTCTGAATAGATTCTCATTATTCTTTTTTTTTTCTCTCTCTCTTTTTAAATTTTTATTTATTTATTTGGCTGTGCCAGGTCTTAGTTATGGCATGTGGAATCTAATTCCCTGACTAGGGATTGAACCCGGGTCCCCCGCATTGGGAGTTCAGTCTTAGCCCCTGGACTAACAGGGAAGTCCCTGATTCACTGTTCTTCAGTCTAACCCAAGCTTATGTACTTGGCAAGTTGCTGAAGTGAGAATACACGTGCAAGCAGCCCAGTCTCTCGGTCCTGGGCTTGGGGTTGGTCAAAGTAAGCACCGAGGCTGAGTCAGACTTCAGACTCAAGAGGAAAAATAGATTTTTACCTCTTTAGAGGATGAGTAGCATGCTGTGTATAGAGTGAAGAGAGGACTGTATGGTGTCCATCTTTGGAAACAAACTATTAATATCTCGTTAATAGTTTATACCTCTTCCCTCAGCCATTGGGGAGCTAGATCTTATGATCCACAGACAGTACTTTCTGGTAGTCTAGGAATAGCCAGGAAGGGAGGTGGGAGTGGGGCTGGAGGTCCTGGTACAGCAGCCACGATAAGGATGTGCCCAGTTCTCACGCAGCAGCAAGCGTGAGGACTTGTAGCATCAGGAAACCGGAAGCTATAGAGGAAGCCGGGTTTCCCCTGCATAAACAGCCCGTTTGAGGAGATCCATAACTGGGTCTAGTTCAGTTCAATACGAAGCACCAAAGTGATTAGATCAGTCACATTTGAACTACGGTCTTTCCTGATTGCATGTTTCCTGAAGTAGACCCTTAGTGAATTCCATAATATCTGGCATAGTAGTCACTACTGGTCTAACTTGCTATTTAGACTATATGATGCCTGCGTACATCCTCAATCATTCAGTCATGTACAACTCTTTTCAACCCCATGAACGGTAGCCAGTCAGGCTCTTCTGTCCATGGGATTAAATAATTAAATAGAAAATAAAATTTTTCTCTTAATCTTTTCTTAATAATACACATATTTATTAAGAGACTCTGGGTTTTGAATGTTACAGCTTCCATCTTTTAAGCCCTTGAATCTAGCCCACTAACTTTTCAGATGAGAACAGTAATTATTTCAGTCTCAGCAAGGAGATGATGTTGCCTGGACTGGAGGAGGAAGTGGCAGCGAGGAAAAGTGGTGCACATGGTCTGAGAAAAGCCACTCTCCACTCTGTGCCCTTCCTAAAGTTGAGACCAGGGTTTGAGATTCCAGAACCCCAACACAGAAGCTGGGATGTGGGTGCCTGCTTCCCGTTTGTGCTTTGTGAGCGAAGGTGGCCAACTCTTCGTAGTAAGCTTGACCTTCCTTATCGTGTGGGGCTTAAAGCAGATGTATATACATGTGTGCTATGCTAAGTAGCTTCAGTTGTGTCTGACTCTGTGTGACCCTATGGACTGTAGCCCACCAGGTTCCTCTGTCCATGGGATTCCCCAGGCAAGAATACTGGAGTAGGTTGCCATGCCCTCCTCTGGGGGATCTTCCCGACCCAGGGATCAAATCCGAATCTCTGATGGCTCCTGCATTGGCAGGCAGGTTCTTTACCACTAGCACCACCTGGGAACCCAGTCTATACACTACCATGTATAAAATTAGGTAGCCAATGGAAATTTGCTATATGATGCAAGGAACTCCAATCCAGTGCTCTGTGACTACCTAGAGGGGTGGGATGGGTGGGGTTGGGAGGGAGGTTCAAGACTTGGGGGTGGGGCAGGGGAGACATTAATACACACTACTATGCTGGTGGGAAGCTACTATATAGTGCAGGGAGCTCAGCTCAGCTGAGTTCCGAGCTCAGTGATGACCTAGAGGGGCTGCATGGGTGGTGGGGATGGGAGGGAGGTTCAGGAGGGAGGGGACATATACATACCTATGGCTGATTCATACCCATGTATGGCAGAGACCAACATCATATTGAAAAGCAATTATCCTCCAATTAAAAATAACTTTAAAAATTAATTTATTTAAATAAATGTATAAAAACATCAAAAAATTGAAGTAGACATAGCAATGATGTTTCTGTCTAAGAAGAGCTTCAGAGACCCCACACACTCAGAATGTAAAGAGACTGTCCCTTAATTGCCATGGCTTCCCTGATAGCTCAGTTGGTAAAGAATCCACCTGCAATGCAGGAGACCCCAGTTCAATTCCTGGGTTGGGGAGATCCACTCAAGAAGGGATAGGCTACCCACTCCAGTATTCTTGGGCTTCTCTTGAGGCTCAGCTGGTAAAGAATCCGCCTGCAATGTGGGAGACCTGGATTCTATCCCTGGGTTGGGAAGATACTCTGGAAAAGGGAAAGGCTACCCACTCCTGTATTCTGCCCTGGAGAATTCCATGGACTGTATAGTCCATGGGATTGCAAAGAGTCAGACACAACTGACCGACTTTCACTTTCACCGAGTGGGTAGAGAGGCAGGTGGGTGAGGGGGCTGGTGGCCTGAGCTTTGTGGTGGAAGAACGGATCCTGTTATTGAGCCATGTTGCAGCTTCTGTCTTTGTTGTCAAAGATACCAACTTGAAGGATGTAGCTATCTCAGCAGAGAGGTGCCTATAGGGAGGCTACTATCACTGTTACCTTTCCAGAATATAAGCTCTCTTTAAGTAAAGATGTTGCTGCATCCCCAGAGTCAAGCGTATGGTCCACACTCAAATAAAAGTTGGTTGGTGAATAAATGAGTAACATATTAGTCTGGGATATGGATTCTGCTGAGCTTTTATTTGAATCCAGAGCTTCACTACTTCCTGGTGATACATACGTTCTCTGTTCAGTCCTAAGTAAAATGCAAATAATGCTTTTCTCAAAATAGGCTCATGAATATAAAGAATTTCACACAGTACTGAGCAAATACAGATGCTCAGAAATAACAGGTTGAATATACTGTTGGAAATGTAAGAGAAAATTTTATAACAGCAACTTGGAGAGCTAGATGGATCTCATTACTTAAAGCAACAAATTCCTGTTTAGAAAATCTACCAATATTTGTACATTTAAATTTTTTTCTTTTCCTCCAATAAGGATTTAAAGTTCTTTTTTTTTTTTTTGCATTGAGTGAATTGTTCTCATCAGAGACCAGATCATCAAAAGAGAGCTTGAGTAGAGAATAAACATGACATCAGAAACAATTATAAAACATCTAGTCTGGTACCTGAGTAAAGTCATTCCCTTAAAAGGAGAAAGAAAGTGAATGTTGCTCAGTCGTGTCTGACTCTTTGCAACCCCATGGACTATACAGTCCATGGAATTCTCCAGGCCAAAATACTGGAGTGGGTAGCCTTTCCCTTCTTCAGGGTATCTTCCCAACCCAGGGATCGAACTCAGGTCTCCCGCATTGCGGGCGGATTCTTTACTAGCTGAGCCACAAGGAAGTCCTTAAAAGGAGATGGGATAACAAAGGATGAGATGGTTGGATGGCACCACTGACTCAATGGACATGAATCTGAGCCAACTCTGGGAGACAGTGAAGGACAGGGAAGCCTGGTGTGCTACAGTCCATGGGGCTGCAAAGAGTTGGACACGACTTAGCAACTGAGTTCACACACACGTTTGCTGGTTTTCCTAATCAAAGATTAAACTAACCAATAAGCAGCTGCTGCTGCTGCTGCTGCTAAGTTGCTTCAGTCGTGTCCGACTCTGTGCAACCCCATAGACGGCCTCCTACCAGGCTCCTCTGTCCCTGGGATTCTCCAGGCAAGAACACTGGAGTGGGTTGCCATTTCCTTCTCCAAATAAGCAGCTACTCCCACTTAAACTCGCAGACTCACCAACTGCCTCGTTCTGACACTAACACACGTAAGTCTGCAGTGACACAGTGTTGACGACAGACATGTGGGATTCAGCCTTTTCTGTTTAGTGCTGAATACCCTGAAGTGAAAGGCAAACACAAGGCCTGGAGCAAAATCTCTTGATTAACAGTATGCAGCCCTTTAAAGTGATCATACGGACTTTTATCTGAAACATCGCTTGGAGCAGCAAAAGATGGAATCTGTGCCTACGAGAGCTGCCAAACAGCCCTGGTAGATTAATGTGTGATAGATAATAACCTTCGTATACTTTACTATTAGAGCCTCTGTTCCTGATGGCAGTAAATAACCTTTCCTTCCCTTTGGTGAACAATCGTTTTATCCCAAAGCCCAAAACTATGTGTGAAGGTACTTGGTAAAAGATTTTCCAGCAAAACCCACAGACCACATAGATCTGACTTGATCAGCGATTGCCTCGGGCTGTCTTCCTGCGCTTCTAGTTCTCCACAATATCTCATTTTCCAACACGTGTAAATTGAACTGTTTGTAATCAATTGTGAATGCTCTGAAGTTAGGGATCCCATCCACACCCTTGAAAATGATGTATTATCATTAAAATGATGAGCAATCCATGTTCATCTCTTCTAACATTTTTTCTATGTTTTATTTTGATCCAGTCTTTAACATTATAAAATAATGACTTTGGTCTTAGGGAAAACTTTACAGTATTTTTACTTTTTGAAAAAAATTGATTGGGAATAACTGCTTTATTTTCCTTAATTTGGAGCCACCTTAGATCCCCTGGAGAAGGAAGTGCAACCCACTCTAGAATTTTTGGCTGGAGAATTCCATGGACAGAGGAGCCTGGCAGGCTACAGTCCGTGGAGTCGCACAAGCCGGACATGTCTGAAGTGACTTAGCACCCACATAGGGCACTGTCTTATCCAAGCTGCCAGATTGGATCTATCTATATAGATATAGATATATCTATATCTCTATTTACACCTTTATCTGTATCATCTGTGTCTTGAATTGTTTAGCTCTATCTCTAAGATTCAGAAGACACCTGGAGCCTAGGGATTGACAAATCTCTAACAGAATGAGGGTATATGTATACACATGCATAATTCTATGGGAAACATTAAAGAATGTGAAAACTGCTGGAAAGAACTGAATGTGAACTGTTAGAAAAAGAGGAAACTTGATATTTCATCCAGTATCACAGTCGGTCTCAGGCTGCTTTCTTTTCTTTTTTTTTTAATTAGTGTTTTCTTTTTCTTTAATTTATTTAGCTATACCAGGTCTTATTTGCAGCATGTGGGATCTAGTTCCCTCACCACGGATGGACTCCCAGCCTCCTGCACTGGGAATGCAGACTCTTAGCCACTGGACCACCAGGGAAGCCCCTCGTGCTGATTTCTTATGAATCCATTTCTTTGGGAGAAATTGCTTTACCCCTTGGTGAAATTAGAAGATCAACCAAAAATGATTTTATTTTAAACATTCTTTCAAAATACAGAAAACAGCTTTTAGAATTTAGGAGACTTGGATGTATATTTTCCCTTTACTCTGAAGTAAACAGTTGAAATTCATGCATTCATAGCCTTCAGTAAAGTACTTTTCTATTTGAATGAACTATCTGTTGAGTCCTGCTAGACTAGTGTCCATTAGAGCAATTAACTCTAATTAGCACATCTATTGTCAAGGCTGGATGAGATCCTGTTAATGGGATGGACAGAAAGGAAAATCCCTTTATCTCCACCAGTGCTGATCCTTACAGAAAAGAAGGTGGAAATGCATTGTTAGGAATCTGTAAGGCAAATCCACCACCACTACCCCAATGGCAGCAGTCACGAAGGTCCACCTCCTGCGATTCCTGCTGGTGGTTTTCATGAATGTTGTTTTCATCTAGAAATGGCAAAGGAGATTTCAAAGAAATGATAATGTTATTCACCTTCAGGGTTGAAATCCTCCCAGTGGGCTGCGGTGCACATGTTATATTTGAACGCAGTGGAGACCACAATTCCTCATGAATGTGATTCAGTGAAATACATAGGAAGTTTTCTGTGTAATACAAGTTTGCAAAATGCCCTCAAGTTAAATAGTAATATTAGTTCTTGCTCCTTTTCTATTCTTTTAATCAGGAGTGGCTCAGACAGTAAAGAATCTGCTTGCAATGCAGGAGACCTGGGTTCGTTCCTTGGTTTGGAAAGATCCCCTGGAGAAGGGAATGGCAACCCATTCCGGTATTCCTGCCTGGCAAATCCCGTGGACAGAGGAGCCTGGTAGGCTACAGTCTGTGGACTCGAAAAGAGTCAGACACAATTGAGTAACTGAGCACACACACGCACACACAGTTATAAAGTTTACATGGAAACACACAAGGACAGTATACTGCCTTCAATTCATTTCTGAACAAGTTGAAAAACAAACCACTGAAGAAACAAGCAAAGCCAACAAGAAAATCAGAATTGTAAATAATGACTTGGTATATTTTCTACATTGCCGGATTTATTCTATGTATGAAACATTCAAGAACAGAGGTACTGCCTTGTCATAGGTTAAAAAAAAAAACAACAAAAAACAGTGTGCATCTTTTTCTTCTTTTCAAAATATTTAGTGTCTACCATTCATCAGCGAGCCAAGTAAATCATGGCTTCTTCAAGTGCAAGGATCGAAACCAATTACCATTAGTGACCATCAGGTGCAGCAGATCCCTTCTGTCCTGTTGCCTGCATCACAATGATCTCCCAAGTGTGCCGGTGCAATTTAACAGAAAGATCAATACACAACCGCAGTTAGCAGCAGCTCTCTTGAAGTGCTTCACAAAACATGCTACATTTCTCGACCGAATAAATGTCAAAACATTCCACCAGCTACAATTCTTGAGAGAAATCGTTCTTCTGAAACATTATTGACATACTTTAACCTGCATTTCCCTCTGCTCGTGGGCTTCCTACCGGCCAGTCAATTCTGATTTGGCCAGAGGCACATCGATGTGAGTCCCCCGCTGACTTGCTCGGGTGGCCTGGATGGTATCAGAATCTGGTAGATAGGTCTTAGGTTCAAAGGTCAGTGGTCTAATGCTGACCCAAGGTCAAGGTGACGGCAACCTCTCTCCGGAGACTTGGCTTCATCTCTAATATGCCCTTGAAATCAATCAATATAATCACAGCTCATGCCTCTCTAAACATAAAAGACTGCCTGATGTGAAAGCTTCTAGGTTACCTTCTGCAAACCGAAAGCTTAAAAGCCGTCTAGGAGGAAGGTGGGATAGACTTTATGTCTCACTTCATGGAAATGCTGTTTTAAAACCTTTCAGTGATAGTGATGTTTCAAATACGTATACACAGAGATTAAAAAATATATCTATCTATTGAAGTATGTATATACAGAGAGATGAGGGGAGAGGGAGAAAATGAAATGCATTTTCCTTTCAGTGGGTTATTTCCAGTTAGTTGGCATCAAAACTGGCATTGTGGCATTTAAAAATATATTTTCATATATGTTCTCTGATGTGATTGAGAAGTTCTTAGAAGTTGCTTAAGAGTTCAACCTGGCAGGAACATTTCCTTTGATGTTTGCTTTGTTTGTTTCAATTTTGAGTCCTTTGAAACAAATTTCCCCTTAGTTTTTCTATAAATTATTTTATTTGAAAATGTGAAAATCTTCTGGATGGCACTCTGAGAAAGAACCCAACACACAAGCAAGCAGAAAAGCATCAAGTTAGCCTAAGCTTTGATATTTACAAAAATAAGGGACCGTTTTTTCAGAATGGTGCTCTCCTTTGCTCCACACTCATGAACACATGGCCCATAGGACTTAGTTGATCAGTGCTATCCCCCACGTGAATCACAGCGGAGACATAACCACAGATGGACGACAAGGAAAATTGTTATTAAAAATAAGAAAAGTTTGTTTCCATGTCTTGACGATTTTGACAGTGCTTCTATGAACATAGGGGCACGTGTATCTTTTCCAATTATAGTTTTGCCCAGGCACGACATTCTAAGTCAACTATACTTCAATGACAAAAAAAGAAAAAACGATAAACGGGACAGAAATTATTATTCTACCAAAATGGATTCTTTAAAATTTTTTGGAAATCAAACTTATTATTAGGTAACTGAATTAAACTGCAATTTCCAAATAAAGCAGGTTCAGTTCAGTCGCTCAGTCGTGTCTGACTCTTTGCGACCCCATGAATTGCAGCACACCAGGCCTCCCTGTCCATCACCAACTCCCGGAGTTCACTCAGACTCACGTCCATCAAATCAATGATGCCATCCAGCCATCTCATCCTCTGGCGTCCCCTTCTCCTCCTGCCCCCAATCCCTCCCAGCATCAGAGTCTTTTCCAATGAGTCAACTCTTCGCATGAGGTGGCCAAAGTACTCGAGTTTCAGCTTTAGCATCATTCCTTCCAAAGAACACCCAGGGCTGATCTCCTTCAGAATGGACTGGTTGGATCTCCTTGCAGTCCAAGGGACTCTCAAGAGTCTTCTCCAACACCACAGTTCAAAAGCATCAATTCTTTGATGCTCAGCTTTCTTCACAGTCCAACTCTCACACCCATACACGACTACTGGAAAAACCATAGCCTTGACTAGACGGACCTTTGTTGGCAAAGTAATGTCTCTGCTTTTGAATATGCTATCTAGGTTGGTCATAACTTTTCTTCCAAGGAGTAAGCATCTTTTAATTTCATGGCTGCAGTCATCATCTGCAGTGATTTTGGAACCCAGAAAAATAAAGTCTGACACTGTTTCCACTGTTTCCCCATCTATTTCCCATGAAGTGATGGGACCAGATGCCATGATCTTTGTTTTCTGAATGTTGAGCTTTAAGCCAACTTTTTCACTCTCCTCTTTCAGTTTCATCAAGAGGCTTTTGAGTTCCTCTTCACTTTCTGCCATAAGGGTGGTGTCATCTGCATATCTGAGGTTATTGATATTTCTCCCGGCAATCTTGATTCCAGCTTGTGCTTCTTCCAGCCCAGCGTTTCTCATGATGTACTCTGCATAGAAGTTAAATCAGCAGGGTGACAAAATACAGCCTTGACATACTCCTTTTCCTATTTGGAACCAGTCTGTTGTTCCATGTCCAGTTCTAACTGTTGCTTCCTGACCTGCATATAGGTTTCTCAAGAGGCAGATCAGGTGGTCTGATATTCCCATCTCTTTCAGAATTTTCCACGGTTTATTGTGATCCACACAGTCAAAGGCTTTGGCATAGTCAATAAAGCAGAAATAGATGTTTTTCTGGAACTCTTTTGCTTTTTCCATGACCGAGCAGATGTTGGCAATTTGGTCTCTGGTTCATAAAGCAGGTCAGTTCTACTAATTCAGTAGTTAAATATAATAGGTGTGCTGAATCAACAGTTTGGATTAGCTTTTCAAACAGCTCTACCACTGGTGTTTATTGTGTCTACACTAAATACAGATCTAGTAAAGATGAATTAGTGAGAAAGAAAAGATCTCTACCAAAAAATACAGTGTTAATATTAGCTTCTCTCGGTGCAAAGTCATTCAGTGGAGTATGGAAATATAAGCATGATTGTTAAAACATTTAGCAAATGGCAATTGAGATATTAGAACTCTCAGGCTTGATTTATTTTCAATAAAAATCAGCAGTAGCAGCCTTAGTGATAAATTTCCCCTTGACTCCACTTAAACTTGTACAGTCTCTTTTAAGCAAACAAGAGTCTGTTAAGACTATTCATCATTAATTTGTCATCATTGTTGCTGTTCAGTTGCTAAGTCGTGTCTCTTGGCGACCCCATGGACTGCAGGACACCAGTTTCCTCTGTCCTTCTCTCTCTTCTGGAGTTTGCTCAAATTCATGTCCAGTGAGTGGGCGATGCTATCTAACCATCTCATCCTCTGCTGGTCTCTTCACCTTTTACCTTCAGTCCTTCCCAGCATCAGGATCTTTTCCATTAATTAACAGACTTCAGAAGTAAGATACTAAACCAATACTTTCACAATTTTTTGTTACTATCCATTTTCAAGACATTATCCAAACACATGGATTTAATATGAAAGATGGAAAAATCTCATGAAGATTCAAATGTAACTTTCTCAATAAAGTAGCAATGGGATGTCTCAGGGAAAAAGATCAATGTCATTCCCTCTTTCTCCAAATGCACAGACACACCTCATCAATAAAGTTCTAAAGAAATGCTTCACATATGCATTTAAATTATGAGGAGCATCACTGAGATAACATGCAAGAATTCTCCAGAGCCACGATATCACCAACATGGGATGAAATTAAATGTATAATCGCTAATACAGAATTTACCATATCCTGTCACACCAATGAGTTTGCTTGCTTCAAAGACCACATCCAAATACTTAGCCAAGGATTTAAGTATTATAACCTTATATAGTATGAAAATTCCTTAAAGTAATTAACTCATTGAAATAGTTATTTAACATCTGTTTAACAAATTGCAAATACTGTCCTTTAACTTGGAAGAAAATTAAATCTAACCCCTTTTGGAGGAGACTATTCTAATTAATAATATTTATATATGTTTTACATCTCATAGTTTTAGGTACTTTGGGGAAAAGATTGTTTTCTGTTCTGTTCTTTGTAAAATAGGCCTTAATTCTACGGTGTGTCTCTTCTTAATACTTATCAATTATTTCAGAAATTGTCTTCAAAAATCTAAGCAGCCATTTTCTGAATATTCATGTTATTTTTTTCATATCAGTTATATCATTTTTGAGATAGGCATTTTTCTATGTTCTAGATCAGAAGACTCTGATAGGTAAAGAAATCATTTCATATTTGGTTTCTAAATTCAAGTCTGAATCTAAGGTTCATGTTTTTTAAGTTGTAGGCTATTCTCGTGTTGCCTTACTAAGCATATACAGCGGCTTTATGGTCAATGGAGAGAACATTCTTATCAAAGAGAACTTATCCTTACTTATCAGATTTGGGAATGACATCAGACTAAGAGCAATGATTAATGCAACTAATGACACAACCAGGATCCAGAAACACTTGATGGAATTAGAGAAGAGGATGTTTAGTTTTTACTAACTCAACAGAGTTAAATAATTTCTTACAATTAGTTTTTTACAAAAGCAAAATTGTACCAATAGATGAAAGCTCACAATTAAATATCAGAAAATGGGAGGTAAAACTTAGCAAGAAGTTGAGGTAAGAGGATGAAGTCTTTGGATGCTTAAACATCCAATGGGACAGTTGAAGTCCAGGTCTCAGAATTTGCTCTGGTGCTGCTGCTGCGTGGTCCTGCTCACATCCCACATGGTAGCTGGACCTCCCTTTTCTCACCTGAAAGTTGAGGATAATAGTGACTACTTTCATTGTGAGCCTTAACTGAGATAATACATACTGAAGAGATCTACCAGGCAAAACAAATGAAAAGGAACATCAGTATAAAATGTTAGGACATCAGACACAAAGAGCCCATAAACTTACTGAGAGGAGGAAAAAGAAAGCCATATGACAAGTAGCTAGTGGGGATGGCAGCAGATTCTTAAGCGGGGAGAACAGAAGTCAGATATGATGACTTCAAACTCAGAGGGAAAAAATGGCATACACCTGGAGTCCCACGTCTGGTGAAATTATCAGTAGGATACAAAGACAGAATAAGATATGTTAGATACACAAGAATGATTTAATTCCTTAGTCCCTTTCTTAGGATGTGACTGTGAAGCTCAGGAGAATGAAGAAAGTGGAAAAACAGAATCCAGCAAACAGGCTTACATTTTTTGGTTCATCTGGAAAATGGAGATGGATTGGTGCGAGTCCAGGGAGAGACACAGCACAGATCATCATCTCGTCTTCTGCGCTGTGTAGCAATCCACCCAGTTTTATGAAGATTTGATTTAAATGCTTAACATAGTAATTATCATCTGTAATTGAAAAGAATTGAGTGGTCAGAGCAGGCTTTAAAAACTTGAGACATCTTTGTTTTATTAGATGTCATGGTCAGTCCAACCACAGGGTGGAATAGAATGTTCAGAAGCCAGTCCACTCAGAGAAGTGATGACAAGGCAGAAGAAGCTCCACTGGGTGATGATGAGGTACCTGAGTTTTGCTGGCCTGTTATTAGTTGCTCAGTCATGTCCAACTCTGGAACCTCAAGAACTGTAGCCCACCAGGCTCCTCTGTCCATGGGGATTCTTTAGGTAAGTACACTGCAGTGGGTTGCTCATGCCCTTCTCCAGGGGATATTCTCAACCCAAGGACCCAACCCAGGTCTCCAGCCTTGCAGGCGGATTCTTTACCATCTGAGCCATCAAAAGCATAACAGAAATGCTTTTGTTAAGCACTGTTTTGCACTTTTTTTGCCTAATGATCTGTTTAAAAGCAGAGTTCTACTGATGTCCCTGCAAGGGGACTGCACTGTCCAGTTGATAAGAGTCCAGCTACTCCAAACCATGCCCAATCTGTTTCTTTGTACATCAGTTTTCTGATACCACCCAGCATGGCCTGTCAGATCTGATAGGAAAAGAACATGGATTTTTATTCTTCTTACTTTTCACAGCATCAGGACATCTAACTTATACCTGATATGTGCTCTTGCTCTTGTTCCTTGGAGGAAGTAGATGGTACCTATATGATCGCCTTCCTTCCATATTGTGGTTCTCAGATGATTTTAATGGCATTTGGTAATGCTGGTCACGTCTAAAGTTATGAAAGTGAAAGTGAAAGTCAGTCTCTCAGTCATGTATGACTCCTTGTGATCCCATGGACTCTTTAGCCTGCCAGGCTCCTCTCTCCATGGAATTCTCTAGGCAAGAATACTAGAGTGGGTTGCCATTTCCTCTTCTAAGGGGTCTTCCCAACCCAGGGGTTGAACTTGGGTCCCCTGCATTGCAAGAAGATTCTTTACCACTGAGCCACCTGGGAAGCAGAAATATCATTAAATATCATTAAATTAAATGCAGTTAATTCATTTTGACAAATATCAGCCTAACAGAACTGGACATAGAACCACAGACTGGTTCCAAATAGGAAAAGGAGTACGTCAAGGCTGTATATTGTCACCCTGCTGATTTAACTTCTATGCAGAGTACATCATGAGAAACGCTGGGCTGGAAGAAGCACAAGCTGGAATCAAGATTGCCAGGAGAAATATCAATAACCTCAGATACGCAGATGAGACCACCCTTATGGCAGAAAGTGAAGAGGAACTCAAAAGCCTCTTGATGAAAGTGAAAGAGGAGAGTGAAAAAGTTGGCTTAAAGCTCAACATTCAGAAAATGAAGATCATGGCATCTGGTCCCATCACTTCATGGGAAATAGATGGGGAAACAGTGGAAACAATGTCAGACTTTATTTTGGGGGGCTCCAAAATCACTGCAGATGGTGACTGCAGCCATAAAATTAAAAGACGCTTACTCCTTGGAAGGAAAGTTATAACCAACCTAGATAGCATATTCAAAAGCAGAGAGATTACTTTGCCAACAAAGGTTCGTCTTGTCAAGGCTATGGTTTTTCCTGTGGTCATGTATGGATGTGAGAGTTGGACTGTGAAGAAGGCTGAGCGCCGAAGAATTGATGCTTTTGAACTGTGGTGTTGGAGAAGACTCTTGAGAATCCCTTGGACTGCAAGGAGATCCAACCAGTCCATTCTGAAGGAGATCAGCCCTGGGATTTCTTTGGAAGGAATGATGCTAAAGCTGAAACTCCAGTACTTTGGCCACCTGATGCAAAGAGTTGACTCATTGGAAAAGATTGTGATGCTGGGAGGGATTGGGGGCAGGAGGAGAAGGGGATGACAGAGGATGAGATGGCTGGATGGCATCACTGACTCGATGGATGTGAGTCTGGGTGAACTCCGGGTGTTGGTGATGGACAGGGAGGCCTGGCGTGCTGCGATTCATGGGGTTGCAAAGAGTCGGACACAACTGAGCGACTGAACTGAACTGAGTTGATGTTTCTAGTTTAACCTGTTCTTTGCCAGCTGCTGAGGATCAGAATGAACTTGCTTTCTCTGCCCACATGGTTGTCATTTGCTAAGGGCTTGGAAGGAAGGATTCCATCCACCCTACGCATACTGTCACATAAAATCACAGAAAAGAGTGAGAGGAGCAATTCATAAATGTTGTTGGATTCTGAGGCATTTGTATGTTATTAGGGCTTCTAACTGTTGTTGTTGTTGTTGTTGTTTTTTTACAGAGTGATTACTTTAAAACTTCTTTTGAAATGTCAATAAAGAGAGTGATCATTTGTATATAGAGTAAAAAAGAATAAATTTGATTTACATCAAATACTCAGGAGGGTAGAGCTGCAATTTTATCAGATTTCTAGTTAAAAAAAAGATTGAAATTGCCACACTGACATTAATTAATAACAAAACATGTGAAACAATATCTGGGCATAATTAAGATTAATCATCAATTCAACTACTGTCAGGATTATATCGTTGACAAATACTTTGAACTGCATTAGCTGTGGGTTATCGTTGAGACAAAGCTACATTTTTTTTTTTTTGCTTTTGTTGAATTAGAGTTCCTCTTTTAAATCAATAAGTTGTCCTTCCTACCTGAAAAATTAACCCAAAATGCTACCTCCTGATTGATTTGTAAAAACGCTGAAGGGAACACTGTAATCAGATGACCAAAGAAGCATATTAATTTTAATACTTCCCTGACAAATAGACATAGGGTGCTTCCCTGGTGGTTAAGTGGTAAAGAATCCATCTGCCAGTGCAGGAGACTTAAGAAACATGGGTTCAATCCTTGAATTAAGAAGATCCCCTGGAGGAGGAAATGGCATCCCACTCCAATATTCTTGCCTGGGAAATCCCATGGACAGAGGAACCTGGCTGGCTACAGTCCACGGGGTTACAAAGAGTCAGACATGACTGAGAATCTAAGCAAATAGACATAACCAAATGCCCTTCCTCTACCAGATAAGTCTTTAAGGCACTACATTATTCTTCTAAAATAATCTCTTCATAAATCAAATATTCAAATATAAATGCAATATAGCAACTTTAATTTTCTCTAATATGTTTTAAGTGAATCTAATGTTTTATAACACTTTTCAGTTGCTCAGTGGTCTGACTCTTTTGCAACCCCAGGGACTGTAGCCCACCAGGCTCCTCTGTCCATGGAATTCTCCAGGCAAGAATATTGGAGTGGGTTGCCATTCCCTTCTCCAGGGGATCTTCCTGACCCAGGGATCAAATCTGGGCTTCCTGCATTGTAAGCAGATTATTTACCATCTGAGCCACCAGGGAAGCCCAACAAAACAAACAAAATGATGGACACCCAGGTTTCCAAACTCTTAAAGAAACAAGTACATAAGCTTAGCCAGGGCCAGCTTTCAATGACTTGGGCAGAGTATTTCATAGCCATGATCCCCTGAAGAACATAGCTGCATTAGAAGTTTGCTTATGGATCTTCTCAGAATTGTCCATCTGCAGCGGCAAAGGGAGAGTACTTGTCCAACCTCCTACTCATTGGTTGAGGCTGCCCCATAGTTGTAAACCCTGTAGTAGCTTTAGGTAGCACATGTAAAGCCTGCCAAGAGGGGCTGCCAAAGTGAAGAAGTGAAATGAAGTCACTCAGTCGTGTCCAACTCTTTGCGACCCCATGGACTGTAGCCTACAAGGCTCCTCTGTCCATGGAATTTTCCAGGCAAGAGTACAGGAGTGGGTTGCCATTTCCTTCTCCAGGGGATCTTCCTGACCCAGGGACCCGGGTTTCCAGCATTGCAGGCAGACGCTTTACCATCTGAGCCACCAGGGAAGCCCCAAACTTAGTCCTAACTGTCAGGCCAGTGTATGTTCCTCGGTTCTTTGTCTCGTCCACAACAAAGATTTGGAGCAACGGACATTAAAGCCCTCGGTGTGTCACAGCTCTTGGGTCTTGGACAAACCGTGTTATAGCTCTTAGACAAATCAGTGTTATGGCTCTATTTTATTTAGAAGATAGCAGGAGAATCCGTCCTTGAAGCGTGAGGGCATGCCAACCCAAAGACGCGAAGAGAGTGGAGGAGCGTGCCAGCAAGTGGTAGAGAGAGCGGGCGAGCAAGCGCTTTGGCTCCTCTTTTTATATGTTTTTTCCTCCCTCTGGGCCTGCCCTATGCAAATTAGGTATAGCCAGGAGTGCTGTTTGTTCTGCTTGAGGTCTTCACCCCGGTCCTCGGACCTTCCTTTGTTGTATTTTCACAGGCTTTTCCCTTCCTTGTCTTGTAGCCACCGCCATTTTGGACTCTTTCCCTATTCTAACTACCTAACATAACCGTGGCACCCCACTCCAGTACTCTTGCCTGGAAAATCCCATTGATGGAGGAGCCTGGTGGGCTGCAGTCCATGGGGTCGCTAAAAGTCAGACACGACTGAGCGACTTCACTTTCACTTTTCACTTTCATGCCTTGGAGAAGGAAATGGCAACCCACTCCAGTGTTCTTGCCTGGAGAATCCCAGGGACGGGGGAGCCTGGTGGGCTGCCGTCTATGGGGTCGCACAGAGTCGGACAGGACTGAAGTGACTTAGCAGCAGCATAACCATATACAAAACTTTTCCTCAGGGTTAACTTTTCACAAACCTTATCCCTTTCTGTACCCATTGCTATCGTCTTCCATCCTAAAAGGCCACCTGTAAGTCAGGCTTACTTCCTTTTCCCTTTACAAAATGCAATTTCATTCCTCATATTTTGCTGAAAACACACTTCCTACTTCCCTTAATCAACCAAAAACTGACTTTTATATTAGCATTTTATAGATTGGTGAGCATAAATACCAGTGATAATTTCTAAAACCTTTGTTTTCTTAGAGAGAACATTTTAGGATGGCACCAAACATCATTTATTTTTAATCCTAAATCTCTTTCTCTATAAGAGGTAGTGTTTAGTAGTAAATGTTTCAAATTCTTATTTATTTGGAAATGACTTAGCTGTTCAATAGACTTCCAACACTTAGTTTAGTACAACCCTTAGAAGTTCAAGTTACCCCAATCTGGATAGAATATTTTAGACAGACATTCCTAATAGAGTTCTTATTTCATGTATATTTTTTAAGAAGTTTCTTCACGCGAGGTAATTTCCTTGCTGACAAATTTGTAACAGATATACTAATATTTAACTTATATTAAACCTAGGTACAATGAAAATATTCTGCTTAATGTTAATTACCCTTAGACATGCCTACATTATTTAGACAGACATTATAAAGGCAGAAGGAGATAGTGCATGCACAAAACTACTGGAAACCTTCCTATTATTCACCATACCTGTAACTGGAATTAGAAGGGAGACCCTCAGGTGTAAGATAAGCCACAGAAATTTTGTAAACCTAACCTAGAAGTTTCCTTACTGATACCAGTCCCACCATCCCTCACAACATGGTCCTCAATAGTGAAGATCTCTGTTATCATAGCAGTCCTGTACCTTTAAGTGAGGAGCAGAGGGCAAGGCTTGCTGGGTCCAGATCCAAGCACCATCAGTTGCCATGTGACCTTGGACAAGGCATTAACCTCTTTGTGCCTCAATTTCCCCATCACTAAAATGGAAATAGTAGGACTTATTTTCCTTATATATCCCAATGTCAGGGATACACAAGCATCACCTATACATATTTTCTAGAGCTTGCCATTCATGAGTGTATTAATGGATCAGATTATCTGAGGAAATGTCAGTGGTTCTTATCCTAGATTCATTGAAAAGATCCAGAAAGGAGCAGGGTTTTCAATGCAGTTGTTGAAAAAGAGCTTGAGTGAAGTGGCAAAATGAGGGCTACAGTTCTTCCAGAGTTGAGTGTAGAAGGAGAAAGCAAATCTGTAAAAATAAAAGGGAGGTGAACCAAGGATACAAGTCTATTTTTGTCTCTAGAGAAATGAAGTAATAATTTGGAGAGCATATTTTTTTGCATCAATTTCATATGAGACAGCCATAAAAAGAAAGAGAAAATGCCATTTGCAGCAACATGGAAGCATCTAGGGAGAAGGCAATGGCACCCCACTCCAGTGTTCTTGCCTGGAGAATCCCAGGGACAGAGGAGCCTGGTGGGCTGCCATCTATGGGGTCGCACAGTGTCAGACACGACTGAAACGACTTAGCAGCAGCAGCATCAGGAAGCATCTAGAGATTGTCATACTGAGTGAAGTAAGTCAGATAAAGAAGGACAAATTATGACATCGCTTATACATGGACTCTTTTTAAAAAGTGGTACAAAGGAATCTATTTACAAAATTATGGTTACTGGAGTGGCGGATAAATTGGGAGATTGGGATTGACATATACATCCTACTATATGCACACTAGATAACTAATAAAAGGGCTTCCCTTGTGCCTCAGATGGTAAAGAATGTGCCTGCAATATGAGACCCAAATTTGAGCCCTGGGTTGGGAAGATTCTTTCCTGGAGAATTCCATGGACAGAGGAGCCTTGTGGGCTACAGTCCATGGGCCGCAAAGAGTTAGACACGATTGATAGACTAACACACACACACACACACACACACAAAACAAACAAACAAACAAAAATCAATAAAAAAAACCTATTGTATAGCACAGGGAACTCTGCTCCATACTCTGTAATGACCGTTGCGGGGGAAGAATCTAAGAAAGAGCGGATATGTGTTTGTGTATAACTGATTCACTTTGCTGCACAGCAGGAAATAATGCAACATTGTAAATCAGTTATACTTCAATAAAACTTTTTTAAAAAACATTAGTTATAGCAATATCCAAACAACACATTCCTCTGGGGGAAAGTCTGTTTTGCAGAGAAAGTGATCGGGAGAAATAGGACAACAGCTTCTGTCTCATCACCTCTGAGAACAAATTTGAGCAAACAACGTTGTGCTAGGTAGAGACCAGGAACTTCCCTGGGCTGGGTTTTCTGAAGAAAGTGTCTTTCCAGCCATTTTATCTGGCGTTTCTCTTCTGTGCCTTTTACGGTCTTGCCACCCCAAGTATTGTTTCTGGAAGGCAACTTCATCACGCGGGGAGCTCCTTAGAAAAGAAAATTCTCAGACTCCACCATGACCAACTAAACCAGAACCTGAGTTTCCACAAGATTCTCTGGTAAGTCATGTGCTTAAAGTGTGGAATGAGTATTGTTCAGAAAGGAGTTTTGCTTTTGTTTTTAAGTGGATGGGTATAAATGAAGTGTTTATTGTTTGGTTGCTGCTAAAATAATCCTATGTAAACTTCCTCCATAAATATCTTAAGAACGGGCTTTAAATTTCATCTGTGTTCCAGTGATTTCCTGCTTGCTCAAACTCTTCCACTTCAGTTTTGAAGTCCTTCATCTACTTCTGCTGTCCTTAGAGAATTGAGATGAGGCGGCAGTCTTTATATCATGTCTAATGAGGATGTTGGGAGTTGGGTATGGAAAGAAATAAAAATCAGAGACACATACAAAATATATATTTTCATATTGGTGTTGCTATGAATGTATCTTGATTCCTACTGCATTATAATTTTCATATATTTCTACTTCTGTTCTCATTATTATACCACTCCAGGAACTATAAATAGCAGCATAAAGATATATTTTTCCTAGTCAAGAGCAGAAATATATAGAGGAGTCAGGATTATCTGTTTTTGTTTTTAGAATGCTGGCTTACGCATCTCATTTTCTTAGTACCATTTATTGAACTCATCTGTATACTATCAAATGCATAGAACTAAGCTGCATGATATTCTTCTACCAGGTTATTTATAACCTTAATATGTATGTCCAAACTCTTGCCCATGTGTGAACTCTGCCCTCTGTGATTCTGATAAACAAATTCATAATAAATAAGTAAAAATGATGAGCAGTGAGCTAGCTAATCAGTGTCCTTTTCAAGAGTAAGTGTACTAAATGAAAACAAGAACAAAAATCAGTTGAAACTATCCATAAAACCATGCGTATGCATGTACTAAGTTGCTTCAGTCATGTCCGATTTTTTGCAATCCTATGGACCATGGGCTGCCACGATCCTCTATCCATGTGATTCTCCAGGCAAGAATACTGGAGTGGGTTGCCATGCCCTCCTCCAGGAGATCTTCCTGACCCAGGGATCAAACCTGAGTCTCTTTACATCTCCTGCATTGGTAGACAGGTTCTTTACCACTAGTGCCGTCTGGGAAGCCCCCATAAAACCATATGCATCATTAATTTTTTTAACCAATAAATGTTAAAGTAAAATGTAATTCTTTTCCTGCAAAATTTATTAAGTAATATATGTGTTCATTCTTGATTAACACCTAAACACTTTTATTAAGTAATATATGTGTTCATTCTTGATTAACACCTAAACACTTAGATTAACACCTAAATCTTTGGATGTAAAGATTTCTTGAATTAAAAAAAAAAAATTGCAAGACTTCCCTGGAGGTCCAGTGGTTAAGACCCTGTGTACCCAATGCAGGGGGCATGGGTTCAATTTCTGATTAGGGAAGAACCCACCTGCACCTCTGCCAAAAAACAACAAAACAAAACAAAAAATATTATAGCAGGTTGTGAGAGAGACCAGGGAAAACATAGAACTTAGAGTGCTGTGCAGTACCTTGTTCAGTACCTTGAACAGCACTTCTTGTGACCTGAACAAGGGATCTGGATATTTACATTGCACTGCTCCCTGAAATCCATCAGCTGACTTGTGTATTTAACACCCAGATTCTACATATTCTGTGAAACAGATAAGATGCCTTAATTATTAGGCAAGAGTACATTTATTGTTTTACAGTCACCCCTTCCCACATGTCTCCACTGTTCCATTTTGATTTGTGCAAACAGTTATTTGTGGGTTCCCATTCAGATTTTAAATTGGTTTGGTTAGAAAACACAAAAGTAAAATTAACCCTCGTTGTTGTTCCCGCTTAGTTACTAAGTCATGTCAGACTCTTTGTGATGCCGTGGACTGCAGCATGCCTGTCCCTCATCATCTCCCAGAGTTCTCCCAAGCTCATATCCATTGAATCAGTGATGCTGTCCAAACCCTCTTGTGGAGGGTCAATTTATTAGCAATAAGAGATTATGAAAGTCAAAGGATGCTCCCGCCTTTGAAGGAAGTTAGAGCTGGAATATAGTCAGAAAGAATGACAGTGAGTTCCTAGTCTCCTTCCCCGTCTTTTCAGAAAGGTTCATGGGGAGGGTGACCAGGTTTCCTGAGGCAATTCCAGCTTCCACCTGTGGTTCTGGAATAATTATCGGTATCCTGTGTGTGCCTGCTAATTCTCCCAATCGTGTCCCATTCTTTGTGACTCCACAGACTGCAGCCCGCCAGGCTCCTCTGTCCATGGAATTCTCCAGGCAAGAGTACTGGAGTGGGTTGCCATTCCCTCCTGCAGGGGATTTCCTGACCCAGGGATCAAACCTGGTTCTCCTGCGTTGGAGACAGATTTTTCACAGTCTGAGCCACCAAGGACGCCCCCACATACGCATAGTATGTACAAAATATTTGAAGTAATGAATAAGAATTTTCCAAAAGTAATGACAGAAAACAAGTGACAAGCCCAGGGGTCTGAGAAAATACGATGCAGAATAAACCTAAGTATATCATATTCAAACTGCACAAAACCAAAATAAAGGAAATGTTGAAAGAAAAGATAAGGAAAAATGTATAAATGAACCAGGATAAGGTTGCCTTTTTGTTGAAGTTCATTGCTGGATGATAAGCACATGAGGGTTTGCTATCCTGTTTTTTCTTGTGCTCATTTGACAATTTTCAGAATAAAAACTTTATAAGTGACAAGCAAGTTGTAAAGTTGAAGAAAATACCAAAGAGTACATGTAGTGTTATTCCTGTAACAAAAAGTTTGAGAAACCGGTGAAACAAATCATTGACGATAATGGTTATCTTTGGAGAGAGAACATAAAGGATGCATGAGAGGCTTCCTGGGTGTTGGCAGTGTTTGGTTTTGTTTATTTCCTTATCCGGATGGTCCCTTGGCTTTGTGAAAATTCACTGAGCTCTCCATGTGCAGTCTTTAATTGTTCTGTGTTAATATTATACTTTAGCAGAAAGTTACACATACATTTTTAAAAAATCCTGTGCTTAGGTTAAGAACTCAACATCGTCAGGGGTGGTGTAGGAAGATGGGACCTCCAAATGCTCACGTCTATGAGGAATCACACAACCAGAAGAATGGAAATCAGATAAAGACACAGTGAGTGTCCACTTCTTCAGAGAAGTTCATTTATGAAGTAAAATTAGTTGATTTGTAAGGCAAGGTGACTCACTGTATTAATATAACCCAGATTAGACAAATTTATTAGTGAATCCTTAGCTTATAATTGCTGTAGATTGTCCTAAGCTATATGGCTATTTCTAGTCAATTATAATCATAGATTTGTATTAAAACAAAAAGTAGTAACAACAAAAATACCTTATCTGAGCGAGCTTTACTTAGGGAGGAACAACCGGACGTACCACGCAGGAAAAGGAGAATTTACTAATTTATAACTTTATGTGTTGGACTTCCCAGGTGGCTCAGTGGCTCCCACTGCCGATGTGGGAGACATGGGTACTGTCCCAGGGTTGGGAAGATCTCCTGGAGAAGGAAATGGCGACCCACTCCAGTATTCTTGCCTGGAGATTCCTATGGATAGAGGAGCCTGGTAGGACAGTCCATGGGGTCACAAAAGAGTCGAACACAACTGAGTGACTCAGTATACCACACACAATTTTATGTGTATTAAATTGTGAATATAGAGAAATAGAGAAATATGAGAGAGTGAGAGAGAAGTTGAAATGTATGCCTGCTTAGCCTGTATAAGCAGTACTGATACCAAGATAGTTTTTAATTTTGGGACACTATATAAATAAAAGTCATAATAGTTTGATCTCTCAGGAGGAATGACAACTAAGTGTTAAGTATGGATGTGTTTGTATCCCAGCAAAATTAGCACCATTACATTTACTCAAAATGTTTCTTTTCTTAAGAAATTCCCACTCAGTCTTCAGATTTCAGTCCAAATGATATCTTCACTGCTACTGCTAAGTCACTTCAGTCGTGTCTGACTCTGTGCGACCCCATAGACTGCAGCCCACCAGGCTCCCCTGTCCCTGGGATTCTCCATGCAAGAACACTGGAGTGGCTTGCCATTTCCTTCTCCAATGCATGAAAGTGGAAAGTGAAAGTGAAGTCACTCAGTCGTGTCCAACTCTTAGCGACCCTATGGACTGCAGCCTACCAGGCTCCTCCATCCATGGGATTCTCCACATCTTCACTATATTCCTGCTATTACTTTAAAGTTCTGGTACTTTCTGGGATTTGAGCAATTACAACTATTCTAACACATGTGTATCTGATGTGTGCAGTGTCCATGTGATGTATGGCACGTAGCTAGCATTTAATAGTTCAAGGGGTTGGGGGAGCATGCAGAGTTCATTTCATTGCTTACCATGTACTCGGCACACAAAAATGTCTGTTGAATTCAGGGGTGGACACTTGGAGTCAGTGAACTTTGGCATTAGTTCTGGCAAAATTAACTTTTATCTTTGAATGAAGATTTTCCATAAGGAAGAAATTAATCTAGTACTCAACATTTGTTTTCTCCCAACATCAAACAGCAAGTTTTCTGAATTCCTTGAATTTGTTTCATGTCTCTGTCTTCACAAGATTTTTGCCAATAAACATCAGTTGTTTATCAAATGTCAGCCATATCCAAGATTATATAACTGCCATCAGCCCAATTATACCAAACCATTAGCCCAGATTTCAAACTTTATACAAGGGCTTCTAGTTTTCTTTTTTTTCACCAACAAAAGCTATTGTATCTTAGGTAGTCAAAAGGATATTGGATGTTAAAAAAATGATACTACTAATGCAAGGAAAGAAAACTAGAAGGGAAGAGGGTGAGATACAGTGGGGTGAGCTGGGCAATTTTTGATGATAGTTGACATCACACATCATATTATACATCTTTATGCCTCTATCGCCAATACAGTCGATTTCAAATATACTGAATTGCCATATACTGAAACTATTTAAACACCAGGAGATTCTCCATAACAGAGAATTCCCCATCTGCCTTATTCCAATTTTGTTTTCCTTGTAGATCAAACCTCATAGATGAGCACACAGAAGCATCTTCTCACTTTCTGTCCTAGGCACACTCATTACACACATAGTAACAATATGAGCTAAACTTCAGTGGAGTATGCCAGTTGTTTTCTGTTTTTTTTTTTTTTTTCCTTTCCTTTTTAACCACAAAACATCCATTGGACATGCCTACGACTGTGGTGTTACTTAAGAGATTTCACTTAACTTGAAATATCAATTTTCATGTACTGAACTAAAACGAGCAATGTCCAGGGGCCCAGCTTGTTAAAAAAAAGTTGGCATTTTGAAATGAAAATATATTACAATGCTAGCATCTTTCTCCTCACTCCTCCCACATATTACTCATTCAGACAGCTTGTGAACTGGGTTTGCAGCCACTGTTATGTCTTACACAGCACAAAAGAGACAGCGCCTGGTGGACTTCATCGGTTAATTATGGAACACATGATGTCAGATCTCACATAATGTTCTATTGGCTGGGCTTTCTACGGCTAAGCTTTTACAAATATTAACTGTGTGCTTTCTCTGGGCGTTCAGAAAACTTAAAAAGGGTAACATTTCTTGGATCTTCTTAGCTATCCAGATTGTGCTTGTCCTGGAGACAGTATTTTAGAGATGACTCGGGACATCAAAGAAGTGAAGATGGCTTTTGTTCATGAACCCCCAAATTAAGATTACCCTCCTCAGGGCAAATATCTGTGAAATACAGGCTAATTTTTTAATGACTGAGAAATAAAGTAAAAATTTTTTCTTCTCTTTTTTCCTGGAATGTTTAGCTAATGGGATGTGAATATTGTAGATGCTTAGATAAGTCTTGAAACGCATTCTAAATTCATAATTTTCTGCTTTCTTAATTACCTTGTGTATTTTTCTTGTGAACCGATACCCCAAAATGATGATAGAAAAGCTAGTAGTCAGCTTCTGCCAGCCATAAATCAACATTTTTGTTTTTAGCACAATGACTTTTCATTTATCTCTGGTATGCAGCATTTAAGGATTGATGTGTTCTAACTGCACTTTTTAGGACAGATTTTCTTGTGAATACAAGTACCAGCATTTAAACAAAGAAAATCATTAATCTGAATCTAAACTTTATATTAACCATTATGAGTTTCCCTTCCCTCTGTTTGTCTTTTTTCCTTTTTACTCTTCTCAAGGTCACTTTCTGCAGTTTCCAAAGGCATTTTAAATTTTACCCAGGGTCTTCTGTTGCCTGCTCAATGAAGGCCAAAACGATTATTTTCCAGTAAGGAAATGAAAGTTAGATGAACCTTGACATACCACTCAGGGTATAATTCATATCACCAGGATTTATCTACTTTAGAAACTAAACAGTTAACCTAATCATCCCATTTTATTGCTAATTTAGAAAAGCTTTCCCCCTTCTAAGTACACTCTCACTTTTTAAAATTCACTGCTTATGACCTGAGGCTTTTATCCGTTGCACCATTACCAACGGCTAATCCCCCTCACTTATTGATAATTGGACAAAACTAAGCAACATGCCAACTCCTGGAAATGGCATGCCCCTGAGAATTCTATTCACTTCTTCCCGAAAAACCACATCGGTCTCCAAGTTTGGTTCTTTTGTGGCATATCAATGGGAAACAACTGAGAGATTTTCTCACTGCTTAGGAATTTCGCCAATTCTAACCTGCTTATTCCACATTCTTTCTAAGGAAGAACATTTACAGTTATGTAGTTCATAGACCTTCCTGTACTTAGGGTTCCATGAACTGTCTGCAATTCCTATGGATTTAAGTAATTATCATAGTGCGTATCTTTAAAGTATAATTATACAATAAGTATTTCTTCCAGAACTTGGTTTATTTTGTCGATCCAATGCAAATTCAAATGAGAGATGCCCCAGTGTCTGGGGCTCATGCAGATTTATCACAGGATTAAGCCACAGGCACTACTCTCTATCTGCTTAATTAGTTCTTGAAATTATGGAAGCCTGCGATTTGATGCCACATAGAAATCAATGCCATTACTTTCTTAAGGGAATATTTCATTAAATTTTGAAACTGTGTTACAACATCCATGCAGGTGGAGGTAGCATTTTCTATCTTTAAGCTTAATAAACATATTTAATGGCACCTGCTGGCGTGAAACAAGCCTTTGGGGCATATGTGAGGAAGCAGAGACAAAGACTTTGGCAAGTGAGTTATTATAGAATGAAATTAAATGCTTGCAACGGGGTAGCATTCAGAGATGCTCACAAAAGAGGGTACAATGCAGTTCACACATTCAGGGCTTCAATTTATGCCCTTCTGTGTTCAATGGGGAGCCTCAGCCGCCTTTGAGTCTCCACACACAGCCATGGAAAAATGAGACCCCAAAAGGAGCACAAGCCTCCTCTGCTTCAGTTTCCCCCTCCAACCTTCCTTTCAAATTTCACCCTAACATGACCATGTTTTCTGACAGCCTTTAACATACTTCCCGTGTTGATTTCCCTAGAAGTTTGATATTAAAACACAGATGGGAAGCCATGCATTTTATTAAATGTGAGCACTTATGTTTAGAAGGATTGGGAATGAGGCCAATACATGGATTCAAATGACACTCAAAGTTAGAAAATTGGCCATTTAAGGAAGTTAACTGACTCAAGACACAGGAAGGAAATAAATAGAATGCAAAAAAAAAAAAAAAGAAGTATGAAAAACACACGAAGGAAACGCAGTATTAAAGATAAGACTGTGTTGCTCCTTTTAAAGAAGTGTTTAAATACTTCTCCAAACATATTTTTTAAATCTTTGTTTTATTTTTTAAATTATGAAAATATGATAACTCATTTATAGGAGACTTGGGAAATACAGAACAAAGTTGCACGTAGTTCCCCTATCTATTGCAATTGTTTAAATAGATAAATTAAGATTTTTAGTTGGAGTTTCAATATCAAACTCTCAGAAATTAATATAATGAACATAAAGAGAAATAGAAGAATATAGTAGAACTGAAAAGCATTATGAACCAGTTTGACATAATTAAGATTTATACAATTTTCATGCAACAACAACAGTGGGATACAAATTCTATTCAAGTTCCCATAGACTATAAACAAGGAGACTTTAGAACATATCCAGAGACCTAAGACGAGGCGCGGAAATTTCATGGTCTAAAGGTATTGAAATCATACAAAGTCTGTTCTCTTATTACAGTAGAATTATATTAGAGATCAATGTCAAAAGATATTTGAAAATAATCCACACATTTTCAAGTGCAGTGTGACATTCCAGACTTTTTAAAAGCTCATCCTAAGTCAGAGGTGTACAATTTTCTTTGAGACTATTTACACTTTTCAGTGGAGAGTTGCCTTTGAACAAACTTACTAGCACAGATGTTGATTCATTCATTCACTCAGGTACTCATCATCAAGTAATGTTCACCCGGCACTCTGTATCAGGTAGTGGGGAGTGAGGACTTTCTAAGAAAAACGTTTATTGTCACAAGATGTAGCAAAGCCATGCCCTGTTTCCATCAACAAGAGATTCTGATAGTGACAGAGTAGAACTTTTCTTCAGAAAGGGCATCATCCATGTATCGAGGCTTCCAGCAAGAAACCCCAGAGCACTGGGTCTCTAGCATGTTTCCCCTGGTTTTCTCCAGATAACCAAGTCCTAATGACTACAGTGAGCTTCCCTGGTGGCTCAGTGTTAAAGAATCTGCCTGCCAACTCAGGAGACTCAGGTTTGATCCCTGGGTCTGGAAGATCCCCTGGAGGAGGAAATGACTACCCGCTCCAGTATTCTTGCCTGGAAAATCCCACGGACAGAGGAGCCTGGCAGTCTACAGCCCAGGGGGTCGCAAAGAGTCAGACACGACTTAGGAGCTAAACAACAATGACTACAGCATCCTTCATATGTGGTCAGTTAATTGCTCTCACATTCCTTCAATTGGTACTGATTGTGTATCTTGGGAGCCTTGAGAAAAAGGCCTCCAATTATGCTTTGTGTTTCATGGTTCAGATGGGGAAACCCAGTTGAGAAAGAGCATATGCTCCAGTGTACCACGTGTCCAACTGGGGCTTCATAACTTGATTTTAGGATTAAAAACAGCCAAGAGACATAAGGGAAAAAGTCAGTGTAAGAATATTTTAGTGAGTAATATTCCATTGTGGATATGTGCTGTATCTTCTTTATTAATTCCTCTGTCTGTGGACATTGAGGTTGCTTCCATGTCCTGGTTATTGTAGAGTGCTGCAGTGAACATTGGAGTACATGTGTTTTTTCAATTATGATTTCCTCAGGGTATATGCCCAGTAGTGGGATTGCAGGTTCATATGGTAGCTCCATAGTTATTTTTTAAGGAACCTCCACACTGTTATCCATGGTCACTATATCAATTTACATTCCAACCAACAGTGTAGGATAGTCCCATTTCTCCACATCATCACAAGCATTTACTACTATAAAGCACAGGAAATTCAGCTCAGTGCTCTGTGATGACCTAGATGGTTGGGATGGAGAGGGGAAGGAAGTTCAAGAGGGAGAGGATATATGTATACATAAGGCTGATCTACTTCATTGTACAACAGAAACTAACACAACATTGTGAAGCAGTTATACTCCAATTGTATTTTGGTTTTGATTATTTGGTATATTTGTTAGAAATGACTAAACTCTATTGTTCTCCTGTGTGGCTATTTTGATTGTTATTTTCTAAGCCTCCCCATTCCTTGGATCCATTCTCCACACCTGTCTGCCTTGACCACTGTTCAGCTTCCAAGAAGATACTACTGATGAGAGGCACTGGCCAAGACCAGAAGATCAAAAGACAAAAGGGTTGGGGGCCTTGCTTCCAGTTGGACCCAGAACCTGCTTTTGTTGAAACCTTCTATCCCTGCTTCTACACCAGCTCCTCAGCCTGGGCGTCCTCCTTTCTTGGCCTCTGAGGGGCAGGAGGTGGAATATTTCCTTCCATATCAGTAAGCAAAGAATGTCACAGTCATCTGTGATTGCAGCTCTCAAATGGAAGCTGGCGAGTCCAGAGGACTCACATTGTTAAAAGATCAAGATGTAAACCTGGGTTTATTTTGTTAATATAGGAATGGATTTCTATTTCCTATTCTGCTAGCAGAATGGTGTGATGTTTGGTATCAGCCTGGATTTCCTAGGTGCTTTTCTCTCCCTTCTGATGGATCTCATTTCTTGGGGTTTCCTTTAAAGGGTCTGTACATTTCAGGTGTTGCACAACCAGAACCTCCCTTGAGACTGCAAAAGGCGATGGCTCTTCTACTTTTTATCATGTGAATATTATTATCTAAAATGAAAAGTACATCCTAGAGCTGAATATTCATCTCAAAAAAAACCCAGAAAAATGATCGTTGGTTTATGGATTTTGCTGTTGTTGTTCAGTCGCTAAGTCATGTCCAGCTCTTTGTGACCCCATGGACTGAAGCACGCCAGGCTTCCCTGTCCTTCACTTTACAGATTTTACTCTTCCTTAGACGTCACATTTGAGAAAGACATTATACAAATGGTATCTTTCTTAAGGTTATTTCCCCCAGTTTATACCAGTAAATTAATATGGTGGCTAACACAAAGATAATTTCTAAGTATGATGAATAATGCTTATTGCTTATTTTTTCCTTAAAGCCGTAATTTCTAATTCTGAGGGTTACATGGCAGATAATCTTTCAATATCTACACTTCTATTTCTCACTCAGTTTATCCCAATAACAGTATTGTGGCAAGGCCTGGGTTAAGGCTTTGTGTAGAATCTCTGGGAAATCTGCAGTCTGCTTTATGTTGTCATTGTGGTGTTGCCCCTAGTTGTAATATCATTTTTTTTTCAACTTGCCTTGCTTCTTTTTTACTTGATTCTGTTCACTTATTTTTAGTGGCACTGGGTCTTCATTACTGAGTGCGGGATTTTCTCTGGTTGTGGTGAGTGGAGCCGCTCTCTAAATGTGCTGCACGGGCTTCTCACTGTGGTGGCTTCTCTGTTGTGGAGCACGGCCTCAGTAGTTGTGGTGGACAGGCTTGGTTGGTCTACAGCATGAAGAATCCTTCTGGACCAGGGATTGAACCCGTGTCCCTTGCATCAACAGGCAGACTCCCATCCATCGTACCACCAGAGAAGTCCCTCAAATTGTCTTAGATTCTTACAGTCTGCAGTGAGCTTTAAGTTGTAAACCATATTGGTTTATATACATGCATATAAAGCAACTACTGGTATCACTAGACAGCCACTTGAAATAAGCAGCAAAATAAAAATAATAAGTCATAAAAACCCAAAATACATTTTCTGGATCTCTTTCTTTCATTACCCTGGTATAGACAAAGTTGCGTGGGATTCTTGTAATTTCGTTTCAGCAGCTGAAAGCGTGTATGTGAAGCTACTGGAAACAAACCCAGTACACTTATTTGCAGCAGTCTCCAAATTCATCTTTATAAAAGAAAACCAAACAAAACCCAACAACGGTATCTCAAAAATATGGAAAAAATTAGAGTGGCTGAATTCTTTAGGTTTTTTGTTGTTGTTGTTAACAGTAGTAGTCAAAAGCAAAAAAAAAAAAAAAGAAATCAAAGAACAATTACAATCAATTTATTCAACATATTTATTGGAAACCAAAGCTACCTGTTTGAAATGATATCACTGGTTGTACCCAAGAACAAACCATGGAGGGATCAGTGGCTTTGCTTTTGATGAAAGAAAGAGGTTCTCACAGCATCAAATACAAGCAGATAGAAGTCAGATTAGGAGCCGGGTGTGGTGTGCAATGAAATCTACAGACACACCCGCTTCCCATGGCTGAGTAGTCACAAGACAACTTGCAACCATGGCCAAGCCCGCTTGAGAAATGGATCAGGAGCGAAAGTGTTAAAGAAGTAATACGATTTAAACGGGGTTGCAGAACTCCTATTAAAAATGGCAGTCCTATAAATGTTCTAGTATTGTCAGGAATGTTCTGTTGGATGACACGAGGCTGTGATTTGTACACATAGCGGACCAGAGTTGATGGGTGAATGAAATGATCCATAACCCTCTCTGACACATTTAGAGCGGTTCAGCTGCACACAGAGAACAGTCCATCATTTGCACCCTTCTGTGAAAGCTGGCTTTACCAAGTGTTTCGATGAAATATGTGCAACTTCCCATTTAAATTAGTACCACATGAAGCATGAAGAGCACCACAGGTATCCGTTGTAGTACCAGCCTAATGCAAAAGTGGCCTGTCTTGTAATGCTCTAACAGGAAAGACATACAACCATTCATCTGTAACATATTAAAACCAGAAGAAATAAATTACTCCCTAGATGAAGAATTATTGCTCCTGAAGAAAATGTGCAAAGGTAGTCCTCAAAAGCAGCTTTTACTAAAAAATTATCGCAACAGCATTTGAATTCTTAATGCATATTAAACTTGAGAACGTGTAACCATAAATCATCATTTTTTAAATGGCGGAGATCTGGTTTCAACTTTTAGCAGAGATGCGTGGCACTTCTTCACCGCATTTTAGCCTTGGCATTGAAAGGAGGCTGCCTGCGTTATGCCAAGAGCAGTGAATCAGAAAGATTGTGACAGAGGCAGGCAACAAAAAGAGCAGGTGCTTATTAGTTGTTTTATTTTTTTGGTTTTAACGCTTTTTGTGGAATACGACATAACTTAAATTAGTTTAACTGCAACCTATCAAGAAAGCAAGATAACCCTCTGATATGCCAAAGAGTAACTCAAGTAATACACTAATGAATGAAAATCATCTTGCAGAAATATGTGTCAATTAATTGCAAAGCTATGGGAAGGACCATAAAAACCATACCAGTATATACCATATGCATTTCAAACACAAGCAGTTGTAATTCAGTTAAACTGCTTACCTTAGCTTCAAATGCTTAGACAAAACGAGTAATAACAGAATTCGGTGTTGGGTTATGACAACAGATCAGATACTTTGCTAAATGTTTCACACCCATCGTCACATGCAATCCTTAACAATAGCACCTTAGAGTAGGTGATTTTACAGATAAGGAAATGTGATGTCGTTCAGTCACCAGGTCCTGTTTGACTCCTTGCAACCCCATGTTCTGCAGCAAGCCAGGCTTCCCCGTCCTTCACGATCTCCTGGAGTTTGCTCAAGTTCATGTCCGTTGAGTCGGTGATGCCATCCAACTACCTCATCCTCTGTCACTCCCTTCTCCTCCTGCCCTCAATCTTTCCCAGCAACAGGATCAGACTACCAATAGACTACCACCTTAAAATGTGTGTAGCATATTCAAAGGGCAAAGCAATGGTGAACACTTTTCTCATGGCAGAGTCATGGGGCCCAAGTTAAAGCTGTGCTGCTCAAAGTAAACCCATTGCTTGTTTGTGCCGCTGTTATCTTCAAACACACCATCTGAGGTAGCATTCATGGCTCTGTAGACACTTGCATCTGAAGGAAATATAAGTAACAGTTTTTCAAAACTGCCACTTTTCAGTTGGATATCACCTGTTTCAGAAAGTTCTGGCAAGAGGTATCCAAAGCACCATCCAGAAGCCATAGCATTTATCTCAGTGACATTTAAATAATCAAAATAAAGGAAAAGGCATCTAGAACACTAATTGTGTCCCATGTGCTGCAAAGGTAAAAATTTCATATATTGGAGCAGGAAACCATGAAGTTAATTCTACATCTTTATTATTGGAGCATAACTGCTTTACATTGGAAGTTTCTGCCGTACAATAAAGTGAATCAGCCATATGAATACTCCCTCCATCTTGAACCCCCTCCATCCTCCCTGCCCCCATCCCACCCCTTTAGGTCATCACAGAGCTCTGAACTGAGCTCCCTGTACTATACAGCAGCTTCCCACCACCTACCTATTTACACATGGTGGCACGTATATACGGAGAAGGCGATGGCACCCCACTCCAGTACTCTTGCCTGGAAAATCCCATGGATGGAGGAGCCTGGCGGGCTGCAGTCCATTGAATCACAAAGAGTCGAACACAACTGAGCAACTTCACTTTCACTTTTCACTTTCATGCATTGGAGAAGGAAATGGCAACCCACTCCTGTGTTCTTGCCTGGAGAATCCCAGGGACGGGGGAGCCTGGTGGGCTGCCGTCTATGGGGTCACACAGAGTCGGACACGACTGAAGCGACTTAGCAGCAGCAGCAGCACGTATATATCAGTGCTACTCTCTCAATTCATCCCACCTTCTCCTTCCCTATGTCTGATTCTACTTTTTATCCAGGACTTCTTAGTCAATCCTCTCCAATGCAAATGTTATCTAGTGCAAAACAAAACAAAAAACCTAAAATAAAATAGTATGCTTGATAAAATTTTACAATCTACTCATTTCCAATTTAATGAGTGTGAACGGTGATGTCCCACGATCTACATATAAATTATAAGTATTTTAGGAAAGAAGGAAAAATAAATTGTATTGGATTAGCCACCCCCCCCAAAAAAAAAAAAGATTTTTCAGTTTTTTTGGTAAGACGGCATGGAAAAACCCAGAAGTACTTTTTGGCTAGTCCAACATTTACTATTTACACTTAGCTCATAATGTATTTTTGAACCAAAAAGGCAAAGCAAAAATCTGCCAAAATCTGGAAGAAGGTAGTGGGACCCCCCCCCGCCCCCCCCCCCCCCACACACTACTTAGGAAACCAGGAGACACAGAGAAGAGGTTCAGGAAAGGGCTCCTTGGACTGGTGAGGGCAAAGTTAACAGAAACAAGAGGTGGGGAGTGACCGTGGAGCTGGCAATGGCAAGACCTCTTGTTGTAGAGGCTGAATTGATTTAAAATGACAATGCCGGAATGATATAGGGAGAAACCCTTCTTTGAAACAAAGTATTTAATTAAGTGGAACAGCACGCGGCTTCCTGCCCAGGCTCACTAATTGTTTCTCTTCTCAATATACGTTCCCTCATTACCCTGTTTACATTAGGAGAAGAGCAATTGCCTGTTTGGTAGTCTGTTTTCAAAGTACCCATCTCTTCCTGTGCTTTAAGAGAGAACCATTTCATTCCCAGAGCCAGAACAGGGCCACGGATTGGATGGATACCACATCGACTCTACTGTCAACGTGAATTCAATAGTGTGAAGACACCCACCTGTGTGTGTATGTGGGGTAGGTGTGTGTGTGTGTGTTTAAAAGAGCAACAAAGAATACCATCACACATTTAAACTCTAACTCTCAGGCTTTAATGTCAGGGAGAGGAGTGCAACTGTTAAAAGTAGAGCAAAGCTGATAAAGATTAAAACTCTAATTATATCTTTCAAGCTGGAAGATGCCAGTTCTACTTTGACAGTTTCAGCCCTTTTACTGTTTTGTTTTTTTCCTTTTTGCTTTGGGTCTAGACACATCCGCACCATCCCACTTTTCCCCAGCTCCAATTATCGCCAGCCAGTTACTACAAAATAATTGTCAAATGGTCTCTTAACCCTACGTTGGTTATTCATGGATCTCCCTTCTCTCCTGTTCTCTTCTCAATTACACAGCCCACACCTCATTACCTTCCGAGATCTTCTCCCAGTGAGAGCTACGGAGAGCCATGGGACCCCTCAGTTTCCATTCTTTAAGTATTTCTCTGCGCCTCTCCTAAGCTCTTTCTCTGATTAAATTTCTTGGCAATGCTAGCTGAGGATTTACACTCCAGCTATTTTCTCTCTGGTTTTGGTTTTTCATGCTCTCACTTACCCAATACCTGCTGCTCTCATTGTTCCCCAAATCCCCTGTCCTGGGGTCTATCCTTCATACATACTTCTGCCTGTTGTGTCAAAACAAAATTTCCTATAATGCAGTATATTAAATTCTACTTCACACATGTCTTTGCTTACTTTCTCTTCCTTCTATAAGAGCCATTCCTTCTCACTTCTGTGTAAGTGAGTGTAAGTTGCTCAGTCATGTCCGACTCTTTACGGCCCCATGGACTACACAGTCCATGGAATTCTCTAGGCCAGAATACTGGAGTGGGTAGCCTTTCCCTTCTCCAGGGGATCTTCCCAACCCAGGGATTGAACCCAGGTCTTCCACATTGCAGGCAGATTCTTTACCAGCTGAGCCATAAAGGAAGCCCAAGAATACTGGAGTGGGTAGCCTATCCCTTCTCCAACAGATCTTCCCAACCCAGGAATCGAACTGGAGTCTCCTGCATTGCAGGCGGATTCTTTGCCAACTGAGCTACCAGGGAAACTGATGAAGACATGCTGTTTATACAGATTATCATTTGATCATTTAGGAGTTTTCCCTTATTTCTATGCAGACCATATCTTTCATCCTGTTCAGTTGTGGTCACTACTTTCTACCCCTCCTTCTCCTCCCTGTTGGTGTCTTTTCTCTGTTGTGATTCTCCAAGCAGTTACTCCTCTCCGCTAAAGGCATATTTCATTGACATGCAGAGCAGAGGTGGTAGATTAAAGTGATGCTTCCATTGGGTCTTAAATTGATCAAATCATGTGTGTCCCCAGGAATTTTTAAGAAGCACAATGTATAATTTATTTTGTTGTTGTGTTTGGTGACAGCTGCTCTAGTTGATGTTGAATATGGGTGAGAAAGCTTTAGTGCTCTTATTTTCTGAAAAAAAAAGTTGAGGTCTGAAAGAGATAAGGATTAAGGAGAAAAGTAACATCTCTCAGATTATGTTGGGGAAACTTTTTAAACCCAAGTGGTGGGTTAATTACATGCATGCTTGTGTGTATGTATTGTGAATCATACAACTATGCTGAATTTTGCAATAATATCTAATTATTTAAAATAATTTATAAAATCCTCTGAAGCTTTTGATATCATGGTTTGCTTTGGCAAAGGCAACATCAGTGGTGCTGGGAGAGAACTCGCTCACCCTCTGCAAACTCTCCACTCTTCTGCCAATATTTAGTATCTCATCTTCCGTCTTGTTTATTTTGTTTGTGGTAAATTATCATTTTGGCAATGTGCCTTTGAAACAGACTTCATTGATACAAAAACGTGTCTGATGTGGCCAGGAAGAAAAAAAAGACGTATAATTCCTCCTAACAATGGTTCCGAGGGGGATTCTGGTGAAGGGCATGGTTAAGATAATGAGATCGTCTTAACTCCAAAACCAATGAATATTCAGTAGTCTTTGTGGTTTCCATCTCAAATTGTTTAAAAATTAGTAATGATTTTTTTTTCGAAGCATTATGCTCACTCATAAACTGATTTATACCGAGAACCCAAATAACTCTCAGTTGAAATGGGATTCAATGTAAGCTCATTTGCTCTGAAGAGACTGTAATTCTCATATAGGAAATCTCATCTCCAGTAATGGGTGGGATTATCTTAGGAGTGTACCTAATACAGTGGAATGCACTTGATGGGCACACCACGAAATTTCATTATGGAGGATCATTTAGAGTGGTCTTTTAAGACTGGGTACATGGGGAAATATTGCCAGCACCTAGGGTTTTATGTACCTGAACAGAATGGCTTCAAATAGCAGAAGGAGAACACCTTATTTGCTTCTCTGGAATAGCCAAATTGGTCACAGGACTGTCACCTGCCCGTATAATTAGCACATGGAAACGTGTAATATCAACCCTGGCAGACAAACTTCCCCAGTCAAATGTTCAGAAACACTGGATCAACTCAGGTAAGCCACAATCTACATTTTTTTCTCTGTTCAAAATTGGTGTTTCGAGCAGTGTAAAATTTTCTTCGTTATTTACAATTTCCCATCCACCCAATAACAAAGCAAACATACATGGAAATTCTGAGGGCTAAATTGTAGGTTAAAATCTATATATGCTGAACTCCATTTCCAATTTTGGCAATAATTTACAGAAAAGTAATCCAAGTAAAGGGAAAATAGTAGACTGGAATGAGTATTCATGTATATAATACATTTATAACTCTCTCTTTCAAAATATTTATCTATATATCTGGGGCTTCCCTTGTGGCTTAGCGGTAAAGAATCCGCCTGCTAATGCTGGAGACCCAGGATCGATCCCTGGTTCAGGACGATCTTCTGGAAAAGGAAGTGGCAACCCATTCCAGTATTCTTGCCTGGAAAATCCCATGAACAGAATAGCCTGGTGGGCTATAGTCCAAGGGGCCACAAAACAGTCAAACACAACTTAGTGACTAACCAACAAGAACAACACTCCTTGCATCTAGATCTGTGTTTCTATTTCTCTGTTCGTTGGCTACACACACACATTTTCTCATGAGTGTTTCTAAAGGAAAGTCCTGAACCTGATAGCCCAGCAAAAATGCAACAAGCTGGGTAGATTTTTACTTTCTTTCCAAATTATCTCTGGAATTTAATTGATTAGATGTCCAACACCAACCTAATCAGAAATGAATATTTTTTCCCTGTATAATTCAAGAAGAATGCTAGAAATAAGTACATAGGACAGAACATATGAGAAACAATTTGAAGGTCATGATAAAAAAAAAGCCCAGATTTCTTACACAGGGATGATATGTAAATATATGTATCAGTCATTTTACTAATGTCTGATATCTGAATAATTGTATATTACCACCCTGAAACTGTGTATTTTACGTGTCTATCCATCTTCTAAGAGTAGTGAAACTCATATTAACTGCATGTTGTTTAATACATACAGAGTAAAACACATCAAAGCACATTTCCCCCAAAGACCTCTCTAATTCAATAATAGAAGAATTCTTGTAATAATATTCTCTAAACATGTGTAAGTTATTGACATCTATTGTTGACTGAAATAAAGAGAATCAGAATGAATGCCCTTAGAGGGCAAAGATATCTTAATGATTGTCATAGTGAGATTAATGGCATGTCTTTATTGATAACAATTCAATTTCTATTCCAAATTATAGGCAACTCGCAAAATAACACTCAACGAAAGTGTTAGAAAATAAAGACACAGTATATCTAATTGACATTTCACATTATGATTGTTTAATTACCATCCCCAAAATGTTCATTTAGACATATTTTGGAATGATAATTAAAATTAAATCATGTCTTATTGACACTGGGCAAGCTAGTTACTTCCTATTTCTGTAAAATGAATAAATTAACATGGAAGATTAGCATTAGTAACTTTGGAATCTTTTTCAAAGAGAAGATTTATCTTTTCTTCTTTATGGAGTTGATATTATGAAATGCCTGTATACATTTTGAGTTTTTTCTCAAGGACGATAAAATATAAATAAGATTACTAACTCTCGAGGTTAGGAAGTAAAGCGATGTGACTTCCATAGTTGAAACGAAAATAGCATTGAAAATTTAATTGTGTGAAATTGAGCATTTCACTGTGAAATTGCGAATGTCCATAATTTTAGTCATTGCTTCCCAAAGATTTAGTCATAACATTTCTTGTAAGACTTCAGTGTAATGTCGTGTCACCTAGAATGGGCTCCAACAAAATAGAACTCAAGTTATCTTTATTATTTTATTCAGTTTTGAATTATTAATTCCTGAGAAGCAGAATTTATGAAGAGATAAGAACAAATAGCATCTTATATCTAAACAATGATCCATGTTTTCCTTCTATTATAAGTAAAGATAATAATTTTTAACGTCTGTTGTCTAACTCTCCTTGAGGTGTCCCATGTTTATCGCAGCATGTTGTTATTCCAGTTATTGAAAGCAGGTGTTAAGTCCATTGTTGTTGTTGTTTAGCCTCTAAGTCATGTCCATCTCTTTTGAGACCTCATGGACTGCTAGGCTTCTCTGTCCATGGAATTTCCAGGCAAGGATACTAGAGTGGATTGCTTTTTCCTTCTCCAGGGGATCTTCCAAACCAGGGATAAAACCCTGTTCTCCTGCATTGGCAGGTCAATTCTTTACCACTGAGTTGCCAGGGAAGAGCTAAGTCCACGGTACTGATACATATACTATTTACAGAGTTTAAGTTATAAAAAGTCATATATAAATTATATGAAGTCAGCAAGTACTCGCCAAAGGTGGGATTTAAACCCAGCACTTGCTCACTCTGAAATCTGTGCTCTGTAAATGATTTTCCCCCAGAGTTTTGCCATGAGACTTGAGTTTGTGTTCATATTGATATTGTTCAGTAGCTCAGTTGTATCTGACATTTTCAACTCCATGGACTGCAGCATGCCAGGCTTCCTTGTCCTTCACTGTCTCCTAGAGTTTGCTCAAATTCATGTCCATTGAGTTGGTAATGACATCTAACCATATTATCCTCTGTTGCCCTCTTCTCTTCCTGCCCTAAATCTTTCCCAGCATCAAAGTCTTTTCTAATGAGTCAGCTCTTCTCATCAGTTGGCCAAGTTATTGGAGCTTCAACCTCAGCATCAGTCCTCCCAATGAATATTCAGGATTGATTTCCTTTAGGATTGACTGGTTGGATCTCCTTGCAGTTCAAGGGACTCTCAAGAGTCTTCTCCAACACCACAGTTCAAAGGCATCGATTCTTTGGCACTCAGCCTTCTTTATGGTCCAAAACTCCCATCTATATATGACTACTGGAAAAACCACAGCATTGACTATACTGAACTTTGTCGGTAAAGTGATATCTCTGCTTTTGAATATGCTGTCTAGGTTTGTCATAGCTTTTCTTCCAAAGAGCAAGCGTCTTTTAATTTCAGCAGAGAACTTAAAGTCTGTGGCTCACTTTACTTATTTCTGAAACAGGTTAATTAGTAGCATGTGCTCTACAGGGATAATATACATTAAATGTGATGATTTATAGAAACTGCTTAGAAGAGTGTTGGGCATTTAGGAACCACTCAAACCTCTGCTCCTCATTCACCTCAGCCTGCTTAAATGAGATCTTTTTTTACCTCTATGCATGTCCTTAGTTAATGATGCAGAAAGAGGTGGTGCCTCTTTTGCAGCAAAGCAGAAGTCACTGCTATTGCTGAAAAGATTATTCAGCAGGTTAATGACACCAGCCTCCTTCCTGGGACCTAAGCTCTGGTGTCAGGATTGGTATCTTTGTCCAGAGGTCATCTGTCTGTGCTGATCTTGCCTGTGTCTGACAAGCACTTTAATGGAGAACTAGACCTGAGCGTATCTGTACCCCAAATCCAGCAGTTAATGCTGATGCTGGTCTTGTTTACCTTAGTTTGCATTGTCGTCTCTACCAAACAATTAGACACAAAGGCAGCTGCATGTATTATTTGAGCCTTCTATTCCACTGGGGACTTCCCAGGTGGCACGAGTGGTAAAGAACCCTCCTGACAATGGAGGAGATGCAGGAGACACAAGTTCGATCCCTGCACTGGGAAGATCCCCTGGAGAAGGAGCGGCAACCACTCCAGTATGCTTGCCTGGAGAATCCAATGAACAGAGGAGCCTGGAGGGCTACAGTCCATGGGCTCGCAAAGAGTCAGACACGACTGAGCGACTGAGCACACTGCACACTCAGCTGACAGCTCTCCTCAAAGGTAAGGAGGTAAGGAGTTGAAGAGGAGACTAAATCATTTATTTCTTCAGAGGACACAAGGCAAACAGTTTATTGTCAGGTATATAGGGTGAAAAAGTGACTCCTTAAACCAAGAAAAGCTAAAGGAGAAACTTACCAGATTTTTCTAAAGTTTATTTTCAAATCATTGTTTTGTGAAATTACTTTTGCAAGTATTAATAAATGATCATCTCCTGTATTTTCCATCTCATCCTCTTTTTCCATGGCTACTTGGGAGTAACTGAAGTTACAATAAACTTAGATATGCTCACTATTAGACAGTCTTCTCTGAAAGGCACTTGCAAAATTATGCTTTGTTTTTGTGCCTGTTAAATTGCAGTTTTCACTGAACATTACCTAATGGTAATCCTCTACACTCTATAAACTTGTAACAATCCTTCATAAGCTAACACCTCATTAAACCAGCGTCTTGATTCAGAAGAGTGCATAATTCAAAACAACTGCTATTCCCTAGCCAAATAAAATTTCTCATATTATCAAACAAAATATTGGGAAATCCAAACTGGCTAATTAAAGCTTTTTTTTTTTTTTTTGGTTCCATGAATTTTGATTTTAATGAGGTTTTACAAAACTGGCCTTGCATATTTCTACCATAGAGATCCAACTACTTCACACATAAATCTCTTTAATCTTTAAGACATATATTCATGATTTATAAAACACTATACAAATTGTCTCATGTTCTCTTACACACATCTATGTATACACACATATATAGTTACATAGTTGATACATTTTTCTGAGTTACTAAATATAAAATTTTAAACAAACATGTTAATATCATGAGTGGCTTAGTTCTTAAGAATCGAATTAATCAAGAGTAGACATTTTTATGGCACATTTCTTACAAAAATTCCATATTTTTATCTATAATACCCATAATACATAGCTAGAATTTTGCATATAATTGACTTAAAATACTTATTGGTTGAATATGTTAATGAATATTGGAATGACAATTTATTATAATTTTACTATATGCAAAGTGCCTAATTCTACTGAGAATTCTTATAGTAGATATTTTGTGATATAGATGAATCTATATCCTTTATCTATTCTATATCCTATATCTATATCCTATATCTATTCATCCTATAGATGAATCTATTCATCCTATAGATGAATCTTTATCCTAAAAAAAATGTTAAAAAAAAAACCAGGAAAATTCCTGGTGATCCAGTGGTTAAGACTCCTCCATTCCACTGCAGAGGCCATGGTTTCAATCCTTGATGGAGGAACTAAGATCCCATATGTCTTGGGGGCATGGCCCCAAAATACATATTATAAAATTTAAAAAATAATTAAAATTTAAAAATGTCAAAAAACATATGTAAGACAAATAAAAAGCAGATCATGGCAAATGCCATAACAGAGACCTGACAGAATGCAAGAAGTTAGAGAAGACAAAGTAACTGTGGCTCAGGAAATCTTGAAAGGCCATTAGTAAAATTGAGAAATGTTAGTGAAGGCAAAAAGACAAGACATAAAAGCCAGAATTTGCATTTTTTTCAACACAGATGGGGGAAAAAACAGGTAGGCTAAAATTGAATATTTACAACAGGTTTATATGATGAGAAAGTACTTTTCTTATTGATGAGCTACAAGTAGCAATTTTCTGGAGTTCCTAATTTTATATAAATATAAAAAGGTGAACTTATGTATACTTTTGGGCTTCCCTTTTGGCTCAGCTGGTAAAGAATCCGCCTGCAATGTGGGAGACCTGGGTTTGATCCCTGGGTGGGGAAGATCCCCTGGAGAAGGGAAAGGCTACCCACTCCAGTATTTTGGCCTGGAGAATTCCATGCACTCTATAGCCTATGGGGTTGCAAAGAGTTGGACAGGACTGAGTGACTTTCACTTTCATGTAAGCTTCTATTCTGCTTGAATAATTTTTATGTTCTTTTTAAATTCAATTTTTATTATTTGGCTTCTCTCTTATCTATTTCTCTTCCTTTCTCACCAGTCTAGGCACAGATCACTCCAAGCAGCAAATGTGAATCTCTAATAGGCATTTGCTCATGTTCCCATGTTTATAAGGCTACTTAATACATACACATGTGTAGATACATGTACACATTATAAAACTGAATCATATTATACATACTGGTCAGCATTTTTGCTTTTCAGACTCTGTAATTGTTTGCTGCACTCACAAAAAATAATTGATTCCTAATTATTTCTTTTTAATTCTAAATAACATTCTTGCCATTGATATATTACAAATTATTCCATAAACAATAGTAAAATAGATGACCATATATATTTAACTTCTGATTTAAAGGAATTTTGTTTCTATAGTAGACTCCTAATACTGATTTTTGCTTTCCAAAATATTCTAAAACTTGCAGTTTCCATAGGCACTGTTTCATGCTTCTTAATCCACTATCAACTTCAGGTGTGTAACTTTTTTTGTTGTTTGTTTGTTTGTTTAATAGGGGGTAAAATGGTGTGTGTTGCGTTACGTTGAAGATCCATACATATGAGTTCAGTTCAGTTCAGCCCAGTCGTGTCTGATTCTTTGCGACCCCATGAATTGCAACACGCCAGGCCTCCCTGTCCATCACCAACTCCTGGAGCTTACTCAAACTCATGTCCATCGAGTTGGTGATGCCATCCAACCATCCCATCCTCTGTCCTCATCTCCTTCTCCTTCCACTTTTAATCTTTCCCAGCATCCAGGTCTTTTCAACTGAGTCAGTTCTTTGCGTTAGGTGGCTAAAGTATTGGAGTTTCAACTTCAGCATCAGTTCTTCCAATGGATATTCAGGACTGATTTCCTTTAGGATTGACTCGTTGGATCTCTTTGCAGTCCACGCATATAGATATGGGCTTATTCTTGTGTTGCATAATATGCATCCTTGGTTGTTTTTTCTATTCGGTTGCTGTTGGGTGTCCATGGGGTCGCTAAGAGTCAGACACGACTAAGCAACTTCACTTTCACTTTTCACTTTCATGCATTGGAGAAGGAAATGGCAACCCACTCCAGTGTTCTTGCCTGGAGAATCCCAGGGACAGCAGAGCCTGGTGGGCTGCCATCTATGGGGTCGCACAGAGTCGGACACAACTAAAGTGACTTAGCAGCAGTAGCAGCCTTTGTTTTTATATTAAGAACTGAGTATTATGCCTAGTTTTTTAAGGAATCTCCACACTGTTCTCCATAATGGCTGTATCAATTTGCATTCCCACCAACAAGGTAGCAGATTCCCTTTCCTCCACATCCTCTCTAGCCTTTATTGTTTATAGATTTTTTTTTTAATAATCATCATTCTGATTGTTGTGAGGTGATACCTCATTGCAGTTTTGATTTGCATTTCTCCAGTAATTGGTGATGTTGAGCAGCTTTTCAAGTGTTTATTGACCGTCTGTGTGTCTTTGGGGAAATGTCTGTTTAGGTCTCGTGCCCATTTTTTTATTGAGTTGTTTCCTTTTTCTGATTCAGAGCTGTATGAGCTGCTTATATATTTTGAAGTTTAATCCTTTGTCCAGTTATTTCTTTTGCAATTATTTTCTTCCATTCTGAGGGTAGTCTTTTAATCTTGTTTATTATTTCCTTTGCTGTAGGAAGCTTTGAAGTTCAATTAGGTCCCATTTGCTTAGTTTTATTTCCATTACTCTAGGAGGTGGCTTAAAGAGGATCTTGTGTTTCATGTCAAAGAGGGTAGTTCCTATGTTTTTCTCTAAGAGCTTTATAGTTTCTAACCTTACATTTAAATCTTTAATCCATTTTAAGTTTATTTATGTGTATTGTGTTAGGAAGTGTTCTAATACCATAATGATCCAGCCATCCCACTACTGGGCATATACCCTGAAAAAGTCACAATTCTAAAAGACACAAGCACCTCAATGTTCATAGCAGCACTATTTACAATACCCAAGACATGGAAGCAACCTAGATGTCCATCTACAGATGAATGGATAAAGAAGATGTGCTATGTATACACAGTGGCATATTACTCAGCCATAAATGAATTTGAGCCCATTCTAGTGGGGTGGATGAACCCAGAGCTTGTTACACAGAATGATATAAGTCAGAAAGGGGAAAAAAATATCACATATTAATGCATATATATGGAATCTAGAAAAATGTTATTGATGAATCTATTTGCATGGACAGAATGGAGACTCATATATAGAGAACAGAGTTGTGAACACAGCAGGGGAAGGAGAGACTGGGATGAATGGAGAGAGTGGCATTGACATATATACATTATCATGTGTAAAATAGATGGCTGGTGAGAAGTTGCTGTATAACACAGGGAGCCTAGGATGGTGGTCTGTGATGACCTAAAGGGATGGTGTGGGAGGAGGGGAGTGAGGCTGAAGAAGGAGGGGATATATGTATATTATGGCTGATTCGCCATACCACTAGACCATTCAGGTATGACCTAAATCAAATCCCTTATGATTATACAGTGGAAGTGAGAAATAGATTTAAGGGACTAGATCTGATAGACAGTGCCTGAAGAACTATGGACTGAGGTTCGTGACATTGTACAGGACACAGGGATCAAGACCATCCCCGTGGAAAAGAAATGCACAAAAGCAAAATGGCTGTCTGGGGACGCCTTACAAATAGCTGTGAAAAGAAGAGAAGCGAAAAGCAAAGAAGAGTAAAGATATATAAGCATCTGAATGCAGAGTTCCAAAGAATAGCGAGGAGAGATAAGAAAGCCTTCCTCAGCGATCAATGCAAAGAAATAGATGAAAACAACAGAATGGGAGAGACTAGAGATCTCTTCAAGAAAATTAGACATACCAAGGGAATATTTCATGCAAAGATGGGCTCAATAAAGGACAGAAATGGTATGGACCTAACAGAAGCAGAAGATATTCAGAAGAGGTGGCAAGAATACACAGAAGAACTGTACAAAAAGATCTTCATGACCAAGATAATTACGATGGTATGATCACTCACCTAGAGCCAGACATCCTGGAATGTGAAGTCAAGTGGGTCTTAGAAAGTATCACTATGAACAATGCTAGTGGGGGTGATGGAATTCCAGTTGAGCTATTTCAAATCCTAAAAAATGATGCTATGAAAGTGCTGCACTCAATATGCCAGCAAATTTGGAAAACTCAGCAGTGGCCACAGGACTGGAAAAGGTCAGTCTTCATTCCAATCCCAAAGAAAGGCAATGACAAAGGATGTTCAAACTACCTCACAATTGCACTCATCTCACATGCCGGTAAAGTAATGCTCAAAATTCTCCAAGCCAGGTTCAGCAATACGTGAACCATGAACCTCCTGATGTTCAAGCTGGGTTTAGAAAAGGCAGAGGAACCAGAGATCAAATTGCCAACATCTGCTGGATCATGGAAAAAGCAAGAGAGTTCCAGAAAAACATCTATTTCTGCTTTATTGACTATGCCAAAGCCTTTGACTGTGTGGATCACAATAAACTGTGGAAAATTCTGAAAGAGATGGGAATACCAGACCACCTGACCTGCCTTTTGAAAAACCTATATGCAGGTCAAGAAGCAAGAGTTAGAACTGGACATGGAACAACAGACTGGTTCCAAATAGGAAAAGGAGTACGTCAAGGCTGTATATTGTCACCCTGCTTAATTAACTTCTATGCAGAGTACCTCATGAGAAATGCTGGGCTAGAAGAAGCACAAGCTGGAATCAAGATTGCCGGGAGAAATATCAATAACCTCAGATATGCAGATGACACCACCGTTATGGCAGAAAGTGAAGAGGAACTCAAAAGCCTCCTGATGAAAGTGAAAGAGGAGAGTGAAAAAGTTGGTTTAAAGCTCAACATTCAGAAAACGAAGATCATGGCATCTGGTCCCATCACTTCATGGGAAATAGATGGGGAAACAGTGGAAACTGTCAGACTTTATTTTTCTGGGCTCCAAAATCACTGCAGGTGGTGACTGCAGCCATGAAATTAAAAGATGCTTACTCCTTGGAAGAAAAGTTATGACCAACCTAGATAGCATATTGAAAAGCAGAGACATTATTTTGCCAACAAAGGACCGTCTAGTCAAAGCTATGGTTTTTCCAGTAGTCATGTATGGATGTGAGAGTTGAACTATAAAGAAAGCTAAGCACTGAAGAATTGATGCTTTTGAATTATGGTGTTTGAGAAGACTCTTGAGAGTCCCTTGGACTGCAAGGAGATCCAACCAGTCCATTCTGAAGGAGATCAGCCCTGGGATTTCTTTGGAAGGACTGATGCTAAAGCTGAAACTCCAGTACTTTGGCCACCTCATGCGAAGAGTTGACTCATTGGAAAAGACTCTGATGCTGGGAGGGATTGGGGGCAAGAAGAAAAGTTGATGACAGAGGATGAGATGAGTGGATGGCATCACCGACTGGATGGACGTGAGTTTGAGTAAATTCCTGGAGTTGGTGATGGACAGGGAGGCCTGGCGTGCTGCAATTCATGGGGTCACGAAGAGTTGTACACGACTGAGTGACTGAACTGAACTGAACTGAACTGATGGCTGATTTGCATTGTTATATGGCAGAAACCAACACACCACTGTAAAGCTATTTTCCTCCAATCAAAAAATAAATTAAAAAAAGAACGAAGAATTTATATTAGCCTTTGCTTTTCTCTGTAATTTTGCAAAACCTATTATTTATCTTTTCTATTAAATTTTGACAGAGAAACACCTTGTGTAGGTAGCTTTGAGCTTTCAGCTTTAATTAGAAAGTACTTCCCACCCATTTATGCTCTTGATTGTGCAAATATTCCCCTGGCTTTTCTCACAAGGGTTTTCAGTTTTTTGTTTTTTGTTTTTTTACTTTTATTATAGAAGAGGCTTTAATTAATCTAGAGTTTATTTTTACACAGTGATATGTGTGAGTACAGTTTTACTTTCTTCCCAGGGGATGCTTAAGTGTGTCAGCTTCATTTATTTCTTTGTTTTGCTTCGTATTTAGCTTTCTCCCCCTTACATTTTTTTCCTTCCCTGGTGGCTCAAATGGTAAAGAATCTGTCTGCAATGTGGGAGACCTCAATTCAATCCCTGGGTTGGGAAGATCCCCTGGAAGAGGGCATGGCAACCCACTCCGTGTTCTCACCTGGAGAATCCCCATGAACAGAGGAGCCTGGCAGGCTACAGTCCACGGGGTTGCAGAGAGTTGGATACAACTGAGCAACTAATCACAGCACACTTACTTTTACTTGCCTAGGAGAAAGGTTAGTCGCTTTTACTCCTAGCTCCCACAGGAGTTATGACTGTAAGTCTGGGGATAAGAAAGACTGGCCCTGCCTCTTTTCTTTTTACCTTTGCAACAGGCAGTAAGTTGCTTACCTTTAATTTTTATTTCCTTATTATTGAGATGGGTCAAGTGATACTTGTTAATTTTGCTGTGAAGATTACATAATACATGAAAGGCTAGCACACAGTTTCAACTTTTCCTTCTGCATCATCTCTTATCAACTATTCTTTATTACCATTAATCTGGTTATGTCTAGTAATTACAACTGAACAGTGAAGATGCTAATCTAAATAAATCAATTTGTTTCATCACCTAACTCCCAACATGTACTGTGGGAGTGTGTCTAATAAATTTGGAAGAAAGAATTCCCTTTTGCAAAGTGTCCAACTTCATTACAAAGAAGGGTCAAACCACATTACAATTGTTGATTCTCTTGACCACATTGGTTCAGTAAACGGTTGATCTTTCACGCTCAGTTGGCTATGCCTATTCTAATGTTCCTAAGGTTATGCCAAAGTTTCTAAGGCTATTCCACTGTTCCCCAAACTATCTCACCATTTCTAAGCCTATCCAAATATTCTTAAGGTTAAACCAGAGTTCCTAATGCTATCCTACCATTTCTAAGCTACCCAACTATTCATGAGACTATCTCACTGCTCATAAGCTTATCCAAATGTTCCCAAAGCTATCTGCATCTTCCTACATCTGTCTCATATCATTAGTTCTAAGCCTGTACTAACATTGTAGGTACGTATACTTTGTCTTAGTTCATTTCCTTTCAGTTGCTCAGTCGTGTCTGATTCTTTGCAATCCCAAGCATGCCAGGGTTCCTTGTCCATCACGAACTCCCGTGGCTTATTCAAACTTACGTTCATCGAGTCAGGGATGCCATCCAAATATCTCATCCTCCGTCGACCCCTTCTCCTGCCTTCAATCTTTCCCAGCATCAGGGTCTTTTCCAATGAGTCAGCTCTTTGCTTAGGTGGCCAGGGTATCGCAGTTTCAGCTTCAGCATCAGTCCTTCCAATGAAAATTCAGGACTGATTTCCTTTAGGAGGGACTGGTTGGATCTCCTTGCAGTCCAAGGGACTCTCAAGAGTCTTCTCAAACACCATAATTCAAAAGCATCAATTCTTCGGTGCTTAGCTTTCTTTATAGTTCAACTCTCACATCCATACATGACTACTGGAAAAACCATAGCTTTGACTAGATGGACCTTTGTTGGAAAAGTAATGTCTCTGCTTTTTAATATGCTGACTAGGTTGGTCATAACTTTTCTTCCAAGGAGTAAGCATCTTTTAATTTCATGGCTGCAGTCAACATCTGCAGTGATTTTGAAGCCCCCCAAAATGAAGTCTGTCACTGTTTCCACTGCTTCCCCATTTATTTGCATGAAGTGATGGGATCGGATGCCATGACCTTAGTTTATTGAATATTGAGTTTTAAGCCAACTTTTTCACTCTCCTCTTTCACTTTCATCAAGAGGCTTTTTAGTTCTTCTTTGCTTTCTGCCACAAGGATTGTGGTAACTGCATATCTGAGGTTATTGATATTTCTCCTGGCAATCTTGATTCCAGGTTGTGCTTCATGCAGCCCAGCATTTCTCATTATGTAATCTGCATATAAGTTAAATAAGCAGGGTGGCAATATACAGCCTTGATGTACTCCTTTCCCTCTGTTGTCCCATGTCCAGTTCTAACTGTTCCTTCTTGACCTGCATACAGAATTCTCAGGAGGCAGGTAAGGTGATCTGGTATTCCCATCTCTTTCAGAATTTTCCACAGTTTGTTGTGATCCACACAGTCAAATGCTTTGGCATAATCCATAGAGCAGAAGCAGATGTTTTCTGGAACTCTTGTGCTTTTTTGGTGATCCAATGGATGTTGGCAATTTGATCTCTAGAGCCGCTGCCTTTTCTAAATCCAGCTTGAGCATCTGGGAGTTCACAGTTCACACACAGTTGAAGCCTGGCCTGGAGAATTTTGAGCATTACTTTGCTAGCTTGTGAGATGAGTGCAACTGTGTGGTAGTTTGAACATTCTTTGGCATTGCCTTTCTTTGGGATTGCAATGAAAACTGACCTTTTCCAGTCCTGTGGCCACTGCTGAGTTTTCCAAATTTGCTGGCATATAGAGTGCAGCACTTTCACAGCATCATCTTTTAGGATTTGAAATAGCTCAACTGGAATTCCATCACCTCCACTAGCTTTGTTCGTGGTGAGGCCTAAGGCCCACTTGACTTCACATTCCAGGATGTCAGGCTCTAGGTGAGTGATCACACCATCATGGTTATTCTGGGTCATGAAGATCTTCTGTGTATTCATGCCACCTCTTTTTAATATCTTCTGCTTCTGTTAGGGTCATACCATTTCTGTCCTTTATTGTGCCCACCTTTATGTGAAATGTTCCCTTGTTATCTCTAATTTTCTTGAGGAGATCTTTAGTCTTTCCCATTCTTGTTTTCCTCTATTTCTTTGCATTGATCACTGAGGAAGGCTTTCTTATCTCTCCTTGCTATTCTTTGGAACTCTGCATTCAAATGGATATATCTTTCCTTTTCTCCTTTGCCTTTCATGTCTTTTCTTTTCCCAGCTGTTTATAAGACCTCCTCAGACAACCATTTTGCCTTTTTGCGTTTCTTTTGCTTGTGAATGGTCTTGATCCCTGTCTCTTGTACAATGTCATGAACCTCTGTTCACAGTTCTTCAGGCACTCTGTTATCAGATCTAATCCCCTGAATCTGTTTGTCACTTCCACTATATAATCGTAAGGGATATGATTTAGGTCATACCTGAATGGTCCAGTGGTTTTCCCTACTTTCTTCAATTTAAGTCTAAATTTGGCAATAAGGAGTTCATGATCTGAGCCATAGTCAGCTCCTGGTCTTGCTTTTGCTGACTGTATAGAGTTTCTCCATCTTCAGCTGCAAAGAATATAATCAGTCTAATTTCGATACTGACCATCTGGTGATGTCCATGTGTAGAGTCTTCTCTTGTGTTGTTGGAAGAGGGTGTTTGCTATGACCAGTGCATTCTCTTGGCAAAACTCTGTTAGCCTTTGGCCTGCTTTGTTTTGTACTCCAAGGCCAAATGTGCCTATTACTCCAGGTATCTCTTGACTTCCTACTTTTGCATTCCAGTCCCCTGTAATGAAAAGGACATCTTTTTTTTGGTGTTAGTTCTGGAAGGTCATAGAACCATTCAACTTCAGCTTCTTCATTACTGGTCAGGGCACACACTTGGATTACTGTGATATTGAATGGTTTGCCTTGGAAACAAAGATCATTCTGTCATTTTTGAGATTGCATCCAAGTACTATATTTCAGACTCTTTTGTTGACTATGATGGCTAATCCATTTCTTCTAAGGGATTCTTGCCCACAGTAGTAGATATAATGGTCATCTAAGTTAAATTCACCCATTCCAGTCCAGTCTAGTTCACTGATTCCTAAAATGTCAATGTTCACTCTTGCCATCTCCTGTTTGACCTCTTCCAATTTGCCTTGATTCATGGACCTAACATTCCAGGTGTCTATGCAATATTGCTCTTTACAGCATTGGACTTTCCTTCCATCACCTGTCACATCCACAACTGCGTGTTGTTTTTGCTTTGGCTCCATCTCTTCATTCTTTCTGGAGTTATTTCTCCACTGATCTCCAGTAGCATATTGGACACCTACTGACCTGGGGAGTTCATCTTTCAGTATCCTATCATTTTGCCTTTTCATACTGTTCATGGGATTCTGAAGGCAAGAATACTGAAGTGGTTTGCTAGTCCCATCGCCAGTGGACCACATTTTGTCAGAAGTCTCCATCATGACCTGTCCGTCTTGGGTGGCCCTACACAGCATGACTCATGGTTTCTTGGAGTTAGACAAGGCTGTGGTCCATGTGATCAGATTGGTTAGTTTTTTTGTGATTGCTTTCATTCTGTCTGCCCTCTGATAGAGAAGGATAAGAGTCTTATGGAAGCTTCCTGATGGGGAAGCTGGATCTTGTTCTGATGGGTGGAGCCATGTTCAGTAAATCTTTAATCCAATTTTCTGTTGATGGGGGGGGGGGGCTGTGTTCCCTCCCTGTTGTTTGACCTGAAGCCAAACTTTGGTGGAGGTAATGAAGTTAATGGTGACCTCCTTCAAAAAGTCCCATGCAGCACTGCTACACTCAGTGCCCCCAACCCTGCAGCAGACCCCTGCATACCCATGCCTTTGTTGGAGACTCCTGGACACTCATGGGCAAGTCCAGGACAGTCTCTTGTGGGGTCACTGCTCCTTTCTCCTCGGTCCTGGTGTACAGAAGATTTGTTTGTGCCCTCCAAGAGTCTGTTTCCCAGTCCTGTGTAAGTTCTGGCAGCTCTATGGTGGGGTTAATGACAACCTCCTCTAAGAGGGCTTATGCCATACCCAGGTCTGCTGTACCCAGAGCCCCGTCCCTGCAGCAGTGCACTGCTGACCCGTACCTCCTCAAGAAGCACCCAAACACAGTTCTGGCTCAGTCTCTGTGGGGTCTCTGGGTCCTGGTGGGCACAAGGTTTGTTTGAGCGCTCTGAGCGTCTCTGGCAGTTATGGGGTTTGTTTCTAAACATGATTTCGCCCCTCTTACCATCTTCTGGGGCTTTTCCTTTGCCCTTGGAAATGTATCTTTTTCTGGTGGGATCCAACATTCTCCTGTCGATGGCTGTTCAGCAGCAAGTTGTAATTTTGGAGTTCTTGCAGGAGAAAATGAGTGCACATCCTGCTACTCAGCCATGTGTCACTTTGTGTCATACTTTGTCTTAGTAATGAGCATCAGTGTTGGAGAAGACTCTTGAGAGTCCCTTGGACTGCAAGGAGATCCAACCAGTCCATTCTGAAGAAGATCAGCCCTGGGATTTCTTTGGAAGGACTGATGCTAAAGCTGAAACTCCAGTACTTTGGCCACCTCATGTGAAGAGTTGACTCATTGGAAAAGACTCTGATGCTGAGAGGGATTGGGGGCAGGAGGAGAAGGGGACGACAGAGGATGAGATGGCTGGATGGCATCACCGACTCGATGTGAGTTTGAGTGAGCTCCGGGAGTTGGTGATGGACAGGGAGGCCTAGCATACTGCGATTCATGGGGTCGCAAAGAGTCAGACATGACTGAGTGACTGAACTGAACTGAACTGAACACTTCAAAAAAGAAAAACTCTCCAAGAAATGCGTATTACCTGGAAACAAGGAAAGCTGATAACACTGACCAAAAAAGGTAGAAGAAAATATTAATTACCCCAATTGAAGTTCAACCCACAGCTTAAAGTTTTCAATTGTGTGCTAGGTCGCTTCAGTCGTGTTCGACTCTGTGAAACCCCATGGACTTTAGCCCACCAGGCTCCTTTATCCATGGGATTCTCAGTTAAGAATAGTGGAGTGGGTACCCTCCTCCTGGTGATCATCCCAATCTATCATCCCAGGGATTGAACCTGTGTCTCTTACATCTCCTGCATTGGCAGGCAGGTTCTTTACCAGGAGTGCCACCTGGGAAGCCCAGAGTTTTCAATCAGCCTTCTACAAACAAACATTAGAAGATTCTTGCAATAGAATAGCTAAGCCTATGATTCTGGTTCCTTATTTTCGACAAGGCAGAAACTCACCATTCAAGCTTCTTGAAATGGCAACCCACTCCAGTATTTATGCCTGGAAAATCCCATGGACTGAGGAGCCTGGTGGGCTACAATCCATGGGGTCACAAAGAGTCGGACATGACTGAGTGACTTCTGTGTGTGTGTACAATAGCAAAACTATCTCTTCTTACCAGACTACTCCAGATGCCATTTCATGAGAAAGAATCACAGAAAATCAGGCTGGGGTTCCCTTTTGGGTTGCATGCTCATTAGCATGTTTCCTTTTGTGATGCCTAGGGCACAGATTTAGATAGAGGTTAGTTAAGGATTGGGACTACACATAATCAAGCCATTGGACATGCCTAAGGGGTAGAAGGTAAAATTTCAGGGTAAGATTTCCACGGAGGCCAGAAATTACATCTGGAGCATGTTCTGAAGTCTGTAAACACTCCCTTGGGATATTTGACGTCTGTTTGCTATTCACCTCCAGGGACTGACAGCTTTCAGCATCTATACAACCTTCAGAGCTCTGTTTCATGCTCTTTGTTTAGGAAAACTCTCAGCTGATTTCTGAACCCTAAGAGGGTCCCTGTCTCTGAGTGTACATGTAGGTTTTCTCTTGCATGCTCAGTTCATCAGTCATGTCTGACTCTTTGTGACCCATGGACCATAGTCCACCAGGCTTCTCTGTCCCTAGGATTTTCCAGGCAGGAATAGTTGAGTGGGTTGCCATTTCCTCCTCCAGGGGATTTTTTGGACCCATGGATCAAATCTGAGTCTTTTGCATCTCCTATATTGGCGGGTGGATTCTTTATCACTGAACCACTGGGGAAGCCCTCAAGACTCTTCATATCACATATAAATTTTACACTGTGGAATATGGTGAGTTGATGATTTAACAGTTTTAATGAAAAAACTCTAGTGAAGTAAAGTGATTCTGGTGAACTAAATTCCCACGATTTTTGGAGCTGCAAAACTCTTGGCACGCAAAAAGAATAACCCAGTTTCTACTAGAAATTAAAAAATCGTGAAATTCTCCTATTGTACATTATTGTGCCCTTCCTCTTTGGTTTTAATTTTCTCTCTCCTTTAATACTTTTAGAATTGCACAAATATTACCTCAAAAACTTATTTCTATCAGAAAGAATAATGAAATTAGTAAGAACATAGGCCTTAAGCCCAGGCCTGAAAATAAAATTTTGGAAATCATAATGTATTGCCTTCAAGATACTGTGAAATCAATAGCTTTCAACATACACAGAATTGAAATTCTTTTTCTAGATGTTTCTCAGAAAGAAGACATACAAAGTACACTCAGAGTGGGAATCTAACATACAGTGGCTTTGTTTCAGGCATTGCTCTGCTGGAGCCTCTTAAAGTAATGTATTCTGCTTTTGGTTATAAGAGATCAATAAGTCCTACTTCTGTTTTACCGTTTTCACTTGCCTTTATGGGCAATAACAATTATGGGTTTCTTCACATGACCATATTTAAATATAAACAACTTACTGTTGTATTATTAAGGTGAGACAAATGCTGCTATTGGACCTAATGAAATCTACACTTGCACATGCCTAGGAAATCATTACAAATAAAGTGAACACAAATAAAGCAAAGCACAATTATTAGGTTTATTTCCTGAAATGAAATTAGTCCCTCCCCATCTAAAAGTAATAACCATGGTGACCCTGACATAACAACTCCTTCACCAAACAAGTCCTCTTTGGTGCATTAATAAACGTGGCTTTTCATTCCTTTGTGTGCAGATTTTCTGCTGCCTTATTATTATTTAAAATCCCACATTTATTCTGACCTTGACTTCAAGACAGGGATCAGTTTTACATCGATAATTCCTTTCACTTAAGGATGTGGGTAAGGATGTGGAAGGATGAAGACATGGATTTGGGAAGAATGCCTATTAGGGTAAATTCACATGATCCTTGGAAAAAGACAGTTTTAAAAGTCTGCCAGCAAATTCATGTGAATGGAACACCTACACGCCCAAGGTTATCCGACTACATGAAATACCTTCTCTCAGTGCAGGTGCCTACTGGCCTTGGCAGCAGCTCCTTCAATGCAGAGCTAAGTTGTTCAGATGTGACATTTGCATTTTTGTCTATGATGCAGACTTGTTTCCACACCTCAACAGATTTCTAGTCCAAGACTGCAAATAATGCAACCACATCTAAATATCCTCCTTTCACAAGTCATCTGGAGAAGGAAATGGCAACCCACTCCAGTACTGTTGCTGGGATAATCCCACAGACAGAGGAGCCTGGTAGGCTACAGTCCATGGGGTCTCAAAAGAGTTAGACACCGCTAAGTGACTGTGCACACACACCTGCACAAGTCATGTTGACAGGTTAGAATAGTCAGTGCACTCACAAATGTGTGTATATGTATATGTGTGATAGACGTGTACACACTGTCATACATAGTTATGTGTGCATGCGTGCTAAGTCACTTCAGTGGTGTCCACACTGTGTGACCCTATGGACTGTAGCCTGCCAGGCTCCTCTGTCCATGGAGATTCTCCAGGCAAGAATACTGGAGTGGGCTGCCATGCCCTCCTCCAGGGGATCTTCCCGACCCAGGGATCGACCCACGTCTCTTACATCTCCTGCACTGGCAGGTGGGTTCTTTACCACTAACGCCTCCTGGGAAGCCCATACACAGCCATACTACAATGCACACTCTGCTCGATGTCACACCATGAAACTACTCAAAAAAAAAAAAGAACTGTTTTAGCAGAATAGAAAGTATGAGGGATTCACAAAAATACAAAGACATTCACATCTGTTAAGAGAGTAGGGCTGTGAAATTCATAAGTCAAAGTGCTAGAGGTGGGGCCATTTCTTACAAATGGGGACCCTGAGGAGAACCAATCTGACAGCAGAAAAATACCAAGAGCAGAGCCTTGGGAAAGCATCAGGGTAGTTTCTGGTTGCCTGTCCTCCCTTCCTAATTGCCGACTATGACTTTTACACTCAGAACAAATGCCAGAGAGGAGCTTTTAAAGACAAATGAGGAACTGATGTGAAGGCCAAGAGGATGAGAGACTGAAAAACAGAAATATAGCAACAGAGATGGAGGGAGCTCAGGCTTTCCCACTGAATGTGATGGAAAGGAACTGAAGACAGGGACATAATGTTAAATCAAGGGAACTCTAGATGCGAGTGACGTTTCCTGGAAATCCCCACCTTCCTCTAAAGTGAAAAGCGAGTGTTAGTCGCTCAGTCATGTCTGACTCTTTGCAACTCTATGGACGGTAGCCTGCCAGGATCCTCTATCCATGGGATTTCCCAGGCAAGAATATTGGAGTGGTTTGCCATGCCCTTCTCCAGGGGATCTTCCTGACCCAGGGGTTGAACCCATGTCTCCTGCATTGCAAGCAGATTATTTACCTTAATCTGGTAACTTTGAGAGTCCTGGCTGACCACCAGTGTTCCCCTTGTCATGAGCTACTACCCTAAACAGAAACTACACTTAACCTTGTTCTGGCTTCTGGGGGAAAAGCTTCTACACAATGGCAAAGAAAACCCAGCCCAATAACTAAAATCATTGACCTAAATCTCTGTCATATAGATGAAGAGGGAATTGCAGAAGACTTGGGAATAATTAAGGAAGCGGAAGAGAGTAGAAACAGGCTAATAAGTATTCTCAAAAAGACTCAAGATGATTGTGCAAGAAGATGCAGCTTTAGAAGCAGCAGCAGAAGAGTACATCAATATTTTTAGAAATTAAAAATTTAAGGTCAAACTTTTCCTTAGAGAATTCTGGATAGTTTATTTAGATACCTCCCACTCCAGGAGGGAGAGCTTAATCCCTGTCCTTTTCCCTTTTGATCATGGCCTGACTCACTTCCAAAGACTAGAGAAGGGAAAAGGAAAGTGGGAACTTCACAGTGGAGAAATCTGACATACACCACCTTAGCCAACTCATTGTTTACATCATCAGTGCTGTCATATGGATATGCTGTCATTGTTCAGTCGCTCAGTCATGTCCAACTCTTTGCAACCCCATGGACTGTAGCACGCCAGGCTTCCCTGTCCTTCACTGTCTCCTGGAGTTTGCTCAAACCCTTGTCCATTGGGTCAATGATGCCATCCAAACATCTCATCCTCTGTTGCCCCTTCTTCTGCCCTCCTTCTGATGTCATATGGATATGACTTCACCACAAAAGCACTTCACTTCACCTACTCAGTGTTCTTCCCAAAAATACATAACCCCAGTTTAACTGTGAGAAAAACCATCAAACAAAACCAAGTTGTAGGACATTCGGAGGGATCCCTGGCCAGTGTGCAAGTGCTTAAGTTAAAGAAGGAAAAAAGGTTGTGTGGAGAGCGCTGGGGCACCAAGAGAAGGTGTGGAGAGGTAACACCCTTGAGTTCAGTCCAAAGGATGAGGAGGAACTTGGGGCTCTCAGTGGAGGTGTGTTGTTCAGACTTAGGGAGGGGGCTGCACACCTCATCTAGCCAGAAAGGGGCAGAGCTAGATTTGAATCCAGGTATCTGTCCTCACCACAAGGCTTCACCATCTGCAACCACCTGCAGATTGTATAGTACTGTATTTAGAAACAAAGCCAGAGAGATCATAATCATTAGACTTGGGCAAACCACATTGCTTTCAATGCTATTCAAGAGGTAATAATGACAATGGTATTACTAAGAATCTGAACGAATGCATGAGGCTTCATTACAAAATTGGATGAGAGATAACAGGAGAACAATGACCTCATCCCTGACTTTCACCAACATTCCCACTTTATTCGCGATCAAACCAGGCAACAGCCGAGCTGCAAAACTGAATCTGTTCCAGTACTCAAACTCACTGTACTCCAGTAGTCACTGCAGTAATTATCATGTACAAGTCATCAGCTCTGCTTTTGAAACTATCTTATGGGGGTATGGTCTCAGTAATACTTCAAATCACTTCTGGAGGTAAAAGGAACAAACCCCAGCATGAGCCCTTAGCTGCTGAACAGAAGCTTCTAAATCTCCATGCATCTTCTGAGGCTCCTTCATCACTCCTCGTTACTGCTTTATCAGAGTGCTTGAGGCCAAATTGACTGCAAATGGTGGGTTCTGTCCTGAGTAATCGGCTTTGTGTAAACACAGTCACAGATGGTCCTTGAGATATGACGATTCAATATCAGATGCATGCACTTGAATTAGTTAGAAATCATATCCATTATCAAAATACTTATATTCTACATTTCATTATTTTACGGGAATTTGCCAACAAAGGTTCATCTAGTCAAGGCTATGGTTTTTCCTGTGGTCATGTATGGATGTGAGAGTTCGACTGTGAAGAAGGCTGAGAGCCGAAGAATTGATGCTTTTGAACCGTGATGTTGGAGAAGACTCTTGAGAGTCCCTTGGACTGCAAGGAGATCTAACCAGTCCATTCTGAAGGAGATCAGCCCTGGGATTTCTTTGGAGGGAATGATGCTAAATCTGAAACTCCAGTACTTTGGCCACCTCATGTGAAGAGTTGACTCATTGGAAAAGACTCTGATGCTGGGAGGGACTGGGGGCAGGAGGAGAAGGGGACGACAGAGGATAAGATGGCTGGATGGCATCACTGACTCTATGGATGTGAGTCTGAGTGAACTCCAGGAGTTGGTGATGGACAGGGAGGCCTGGCGTGCTGCGATTCATGGGGTCGCAAAGAGTCGGACATGACTGAGCGACTGATCTGGTCTGATCTGATTTGAAGACCAACATAATATATTTTTTCCCAGTATAATATTTCCTGAGTCAATTTAAAGCCTGATAGAAAAGATTAGAGATCCTTCATAATAAGAGCAACTATTCTTTTATTCACTAACATATTAATAAAATGTGTGTGTATGTGTGTATGGGCTTTCCTGGTGGCTCAGACAGTAAAGAATCTGTCTGCAATGCAGGAGACCCAGGTTTAACCCGTGTGTTGGGAAGATCCCCTGGAGAAGGGAATGGTAACCCGCTGCAGTATGCTTGCCCGGAGAATCCCATGGACACAGGAATATATGTTGAATGACAGACATTATATACACACATCCTAGAGTGATAAATCACGTGGTGCTCCAGGGCAGCTCTCTTGTCACTAAGCCAGAGGAAGAAGTAGATAGGTAACACCAAGTGATGTCAGGAAGACCTGACCCTAGGCATTCCCAGACTTGGCTTTAGGAAGAGAGTCCTCTGGAACCAACGGACATATTGGACAACATCCATTTCAGGCCAGTGGAACTCAGTGTTCATGCTTCACTTTCTCCCTGCACACCCCGGGGTCTCAAGTACCCTATGATGGATGGGATTTCTGTTTGCTGGTGTCTTTCCTCTGGCTCCTGATTTAACTTGTCTCTCGCCTTGTGGATCCAATGCATCATCTTCTTGTTCACAGCTTGCCTCCTTGCTAGACATCCCTCAGTCAGTTAAGAGTGATCACATCATAATTGACATCTTCTGGGCCTTACTCTGTATAGAGAGGATCAGAGGAGGAGTCTAATCTGAGAATTATTAAGAAAGACAGAAGTTGGTCCATATTTAATAAGTGTGGTGTGTGTATGTTTGTATGGGGAGATGTGTGTGTGTTTGCTGCTCAGTCATGTCTGACTCTTTGCAACCTCATGGACTGTAACCCACCAGGCTCCTCTGTCCATGGGATTCTCCAGGCAAGAATACTGGAGTGGTTTGCCAGTCCCTTCTCCAGGGGATCTCACTGATGCAGGGATTGAACCTCCGTTTCCTGAATTGGCAGGCAGATTCTTTACCACTGAGCCGTCTGGGAAGCCCTCCTATTAGGCTGCTGCTGCTGCTGCTGCTAAGTCGCTTCAGTCGTGTCTGACTCTGTGCAACCCCAGAGACAGCAGCCCACCAGGCTCTACCATCCCTGAGATTCTCCAGGCAAGAACACTGGAGTGGGTTGACATAGGCTGCTGTTGCTGCTGCTGCTAAGTCGCTTCAGTCGTGTCCAACTCTGTGCGACCCCATAGATGGAAGCCCACCAGGCTCCCCCATCCCTGGGATTCTCCAGGCAAGAACACTGGAGTGGGTTGCCATTTCCTTCTCCAATGCATGAAAGTGAAAAGTGAAAGTGAAGTCGCTCAGTCATGTCCAACTCTTAGCGACCCTATGGACTGCAGCCTACCAGGGTCCACTGTCCATAGGATTTTCCAGGCAAGAGTACTGGAGTGGGGTGCCATTGCCTTCTCTGTGCCATAGGCTAGTGAGTCTCAAAGAGCTGTCCTGATAGCAGCAGCAGCAGCAGCAGCACCAAATAACTTTGTAGAAATATACGTTTTCAGGCTGCATCCCAGAGCCACTCTCTCAGACGCTATGGATACAGAGACCGGCTGTGTGTCAGTTTGAACTCACCCTCCAGGGCATCACAGGCAAGTTCCAGGTGATCATGGCTGCTTTGGTCCAGGGTCAGAGAAGAATCCCTTGATGGAGAATCACTAAAACAGCCTCCTGTCACTCTTGTGTCACCTCTGCCTCAGCAAACACTAATTTGGGATGGGGGAGGGAAAGCACATCACAGACAGACTCATTACAGAAAATTTTGAAGCAGAGAAAATTAGAAAACTTTTCAAGGTCAGTTGGGGTCCCATCTCTCAAAGGCAACAGGTGTTGGCCTCCTGTTTTTTCCATCCTAAAAAGACAAAGTGTTCTTTGCTGTATCAGGCCTGGAGCAGAGGTCGGTTACTCTCATTGATTGAACTGCAGGCACCTCTCACACTGGGATTCACTTGAAGCTCCAGAAACCATTCACAGTTTTGTTTTGCAAAATGCACTTTGCAAACAGCTTGTTTTTCTTGGAGATACCTGAGGAGCCTGGCAGGCTACAGTCCATAGGGTTGCAAACAGCCAGACACAGCCGAAGTGACCTAGCATGTGTGCAAGTGGCCAAACACACGCTATTTTCCTGCTTTCCATGGTCTCCTACAGGGGCTTCCCAGGTGGCGCTAGTGGTAAAGAATCCAGCTACCAATGCAGGAGACGCAGGAGATGCAGGAGATGGGGGTTCAATACCTGGATCAGGAAGATCTCCTGGATCTTCCCACTGCAGTATTCTTACCTGGAGCATCCCCACAGACAGAGGATCCTAGCAGGGTACAGTCCACAGTGTCCCAATGAGTTGGACACGACTGAGCAACTGATGTACATGGTCATTATCCATCTTATAAGTAACTCCTCATTCAAGCCAAAAGGATGTTGGTGCTAACTAAAAAGGAATGTTGACTCTGGTACCTTGTTACTTTTGCACCTTATAAATAGAGGGGATTTCATAAAAGAAGCAGGGATGTTTAGGACTCCCTGATGGTTTTTGCAAGACAGGCTGTGAAGGGGAAGAAATACAGAGCCAGGGATGAATTCACACGTGGACTGCCATTTCTAGTCTTCCAGGCCTAGCTGGGCAGTAGGAGAGGGGATCTGTCGTGTTGTGCTGTGAATCTCAATCATTTCTCAGCTCTTGCCAGTGCCTTTTCTTCCCTTCTTCCTGCCCTCAGCAGTATCTGCCTCACAACTTCCCTGTTCTCCCTTTTCTTTTCTTCCAATTTCTCTCTCTGCTTCTTTTTCTCGTCCATAACCATTTTGTCCATTCAATGCAGAAAACACAATAACTATCTCTGCACCATCTCTCTCCTTTGCATTAATAAAAATACTCTATTTTGCCTTCACATCTTTGTTCTCTTTCACCTTCTTCCCTGCAAAGATGACTTCCTTTTAGATTAGTTTTTGTGAAGGACTCAGAATATTCAGGTGGACCTTACCCAATTTTCTTTTTCATTAGTAACTTGGCCAAGTAAGATTTATAAGAGCAAAGAACAGACTGAAAAAAAAGACCCTCTTTTTTATAAAGAAGAAATCAGTTTTCACAGTGAGTGCTTAAATAAAATATTTTAAAATTTTTCATCTCTAAATTTGAACATGCTTACGATCTGCTCACCTGAGAGTAGATACATTAGGTTGGCCACAATGTTTGTTCAGCTTTTCTGTAACATCTTATGAAAAAAACCCAAAGGAACTCTTTGGCTAATGCCTTACAAGGCAGGAAAGCAAAAACAGAGCAATGGGACCTTCGATAGAGTGAAGGACAGAATCGGCCACTACGCATTTTATTGCCCTTTCCAGTCACAGGGAAATTCACGGGTATACTTTCTATCCTGTTAATTACTTAAAGTGAACTGCATGCAGTATGGTTTTCTCCAGGTGCTGATTGATTGGATTTTGTTGGTTTCCTTATGATTTTCAAGACTAACTTATCATCCTTAACTTCTCAGAAAATGGCATTTCGGGTCCAACAGTTTAACAGAAGTCAAATTTTCCAACCCAGGTTTTCTCTATCAAAAATATATGTTTATATTTTTAAAGTATAAAATTGTCAATAATTTATACAGTGGATTGAAAGATAAGATACTACATAGCGTTAAGTGGGTACAATGCTTCATCAGTGAAGTTGTGTTTTGCTTTTCCTATCCTCATTCTTCTGCTTCTAAAGTAAAGTGTCTTAAAATTAAACATAATCTTTCAAAGCAGAAATAGGGACACAGACATAAAGAACAAAGGTACGGACACCAAGGAGGGAAGGGCAGTGGGATGAACTGGGAGACTGGGATCGACACATATACACTGTTGATACTGTGAATAGGATAGACAGCTAGTAAGAACATGCTGTAGAGCACAAGGACCTCTACTCAGTGCTCTGTGGTGACCTGAGCAGTAAGTAAATCCAAAAGAGAGGGGAGGTATGTGTGCACATTGCTGATTCACTTTGCTGTATAGCAGAAACTGACACAGCCCTTCAAACAAATATACTTCAATAAAAAAAAAAAAAAAAAAACTAAAAACAAATGGAAAAAAACATAGTCATCTGATATCAACACAATTATGAGGACATTCATGTCAGAAGATGATCTCAAATCATGATTTTACATGAGTGTTTCAGGGGTTCTGTGCTCGGGGAGGCAGTGCAGCAGCCAGGCTGGCCGGTTAGTTTCTCTTACGGTCATCTTGCCCTCTGGGCACAGATGAGGTCAACTGAGAACATGTTTCTTGATGTCCAAGTCCCAGCTTCATTTATTTACCAGAGATGTGGCAGGGCATGGCAGGATGAAAGGGTTAGGGCACTAAATGTGGTTTTCAGCCTGTGATTCTGTCAAAGTGCATTGTATGCTCATAATAGTTTAACTACTTTTATTTTTAGGATTATAATGATTTGTAGGTAAGATTGCTATCTATACCTGGGTGTAACTCACATATTTTGGTTGATATTTCAACTTGGTGATACTAACACAATAGTGTGTCATAAAAATTATCTTGTCACACATCTGTACCCTCAAAATAATGTGTGTAACACACACATAAAAGTCATCATATACAACATTGGTAGAAAGCAGATACTTGAACTAATTCACAAAGAATGCAGTGGTCTGGCAATCTGTTGGGACAGTCAGTGATGTAACTTGGAAGAGATAAGAGTGATATGCATCTGCTTACTAGTTAGCACAACTGTTTTATAGGGTAATAGAATGTTAGCTCCTGGTTCACTTACTATTTTCACAGCAATACCTGTCATCAAGGGGTTTCCCTGGTAGCTAAGCTGGTAAAGAATCTGTGTGCAATGCGGGAGACGCTGGTTTGATTCCTAGGTCAGGAAGATCCCCTGAAGAAGCGATAGGCTACCCACTCTAGTATTCCTAGGCATCCCTCGTGGCTCAGATGGTAAAGAATCCATCTGTAATACGAGAGACCTGGGTTCAATCCCTGGGTTGGGAAGACCCCCTGGAGGAGGGCATGGCAACACACTCCAGTATTTTTGCCTGGAGAGTCCCCATGGACAGAGGAGCCTCGTGGGCTAAGTTCACGGGGTCACACTTAGTCACAACTGAGTGACTCAGCACAGAACAACACCTACCATCAATTCTACCAGGTCACTTTTTAATTAGGAAATCTTAGAACCACAGCCAACAGAGGATAGGGGGAAAGCTAGTGGTCAGATTATTTTTATTCTCTTTTTGTCCTCAAACTTCTCTACAGCATATATTTTCTAAGATATTGGTGATGAGAAAGCAACAGTTGCAGTAGTTCTGTTTGGCGTATTCTTAGACACTCACCAGGATAGATTTGGCCTCCATGGGAGAAATTTCCTTGAGATAGAAATGGGTAAAGAGGGAAGGTCAAACGGAACAAAGTGTTAGGATGAATAGAAGGTGCTGAAGTGCTCATGTCAGATAGCCAGAGATGAACATTCCTCAAATGCCTGTCAAATTGCATTGAACAGTTTGAAAATGAATCTTTCTGTGTATTCTATACCAAGAAAGCAAAATGAAATGGGATCAAATAACTAACACAGAAGCATCAGTTTTGAAATTTATGTTTCAAATACTGAGATGGTTTATTTAAGCCCTTTGCTTCCAGCCTTTGGTTATTTCTCATCGTGTTGTCATAAATCATGGATGTCTTTGTGATGTTGGTGAGATAAAGTGTAGAGAGAGCTTCTCAGTCAGGCACATACAAGTGTTTGTTTGATCTTGTAGTTTACATTTAGTGAATTAGTCCCAAATTTCATCTAGTTGAATATGTAACTACGTTAGATCATGAGCGCCTGGGATGGTCTACTGACGTAACATGAGTATCTTTGCATCCCTGCTTCTGAAGAATTAATCCATAATTCTTATTAGAGAACTCTGAAAATGATTATGTTCTTATAAAAGTATTTATTGATGACATAGTCTATAAGAAGAATAAAAGTAAATATGGTTTATATTCTTGATGGATTATTTTCTTGATGTATTTCAAATCAAATTTTTGACAAAGCAAATATGCTGATGATTAACTTTTTTCTCAGCTCAGAGTAAACCTATGGCAGCTGGTGGTGGCACTACATTGCAGGTTCAAAGGTGGTTCTCGGGGCAATGATTTTCAGTGTGGGCCAATACAGCTGAAGACATGACGGGTCACCTTTGCTTTCCAAACCAAGTGTCTGCGTAATGTGCCCATGGTTAATGCTGGATACGAATTCAGGAGACACACTGACTCTCCTTGGCTTTGTCCCTGAGTGTTTCTCGGCATACTGAGATGACCTCCCACAAAGGCTTCAGGGCAAGCATGCTCACAGACACATCATGACTTGCTCAGTTTAAAAAACAAAACAAAACACACACACATACAATCTGTGAACTTGCTTTAAAAATGCTTTATGTTGACTTTGTCATATCATCCTGTTTCTGTGTCTGGACAGCATTTCAAGCTAAGTGCTTACATTCTCTTTGGAAGGATGATGCTCTCTGCAAACGCTTATCAATTACTATCTTTCCTATACTCTACGAAATGATGTGACAATAAGCAGTGTCATTAACTTATGACACCCCTTTTCATCCCAAATGATTGAATGATTCCCATACATTTGAAACTCCACATAAGGAGGTGGGAAAAAGGGGGTGGGTAGAAAGAAGAAAGACAACCCACATACAGATTTCACCTCACTAACGACTTAATTGGTATCACCCCTGGGGTGAAATGTTGAAACACCCTACAACTCTTTATGACAGGAAGTGAAAATTCCATATCCAATTGGAGCTCGAAGGATAATTTAGGGAGGCAGAGTGCAATTATCCAATTAGGAATTTAGCCAGAACAGAAAGGTTAATCCCTCTAAGTCCTTTCAAAAGAGCCCATGGGATGTTTAATGACGACAAGGGGGCAGGGCCTGTGTTTTACAACTCAGGCCAAAAAATTATTCAGACTTTGCTCTCACTCTAAAAAGAGAAGAAAAAGAAAGAAAGAAACAGTGAGGCTCAAATCCACCCAACTTCTTGAGAAATCATCCCTAAATTAGAAGTTTGCAAGATTTGCAATTTTCCTGTGTTCTCCACCCTAGGTTATGAAAGTACTCTATAAACGTCGTTTTAGTTTCCAAGACAAGTTGTATATCTGGCTAACAATGATTTCCATGGCATGAGATGCTTTCTTTGCAGAAGACAGTGAGTGGCATGGTGTTGGATGCTGACTCAGAGGTTTGGAATGCACCATCGATGCCTGGCAGGGTTCCAGCTTTGGGCTTACAGTCTGCCAACTTGGCAGGCTGCAGAATTTGCCGTGGCAATTTTTCAAAACGGGAGGAATCTGTCCAAGGAGAGATTGTTTCTACATTTTTAACTACGAGGACAAGTGGCAGGGTCCTCTCTGACAAACAGTCTGGCTCGAGAGAGAGAAAGAGGGGTTGTACTCAAAGGAGAACCAATAGCATCTTGCAAGAACCTCTTGTACAAGTAATGTACCTTTTGGGCATTCATTCCAAAGTTCCAGCCAAAAGAAATATGAATTACAAATTTCAGTCTTGGAGGCACAGCACGCAGACTTGCTGGATACAACAGCAAATGGTACTTCGCAGGTCTTCCTATTAGACATACAGTTATGTCATGGATATTTAGAAGTGAAGCAATTTTCCTTTGGATGTCAGCCAATACAGGATCATTAAACAGAGCTTCTTGGATTCTCAAATCTAATGTGTCTAGAGAGAGAAAAAAAAGTTCTCAGCCAGTGAGAAGTAGAGCTTTGCCATCTTACCCTTTTTAAATCCTTCACCATTTAATTTTTGATATTTCTGTTTGATGAGTTCCAATTGACTCAAACATTGTGATAATTCTAGAATGTCTCTGAATATTGTTTAACTTTCTAGAAATTCTAATTGGTCCTGATTCCAAAAGAATAAGTTTTCTGTAAGAATTAAGAAGATATTTGTAAAAAAAAAAAAAATATATATATATATATAGGTGATATATCCAAGCAGAAATTAGAGGACTTGGTTAGCTTTTGAAATTAGAGGACTTGGTTAGCTTTTGAAAGTTAACATATATTAATACAATCATCGGAGAAGGCAATGGCACCCCACTCCAGTACTCTTGCCTGGAAAATCCCATGGACGGAGGAGCCTGCTAGGCTGCAGTCCATGAGGTCGCTAGGAGTCGGACACGACTGAGCGACTTCACTTTCACTTTTCACTTTCATGCATTGGAGAAGGAAATGGCAACCCACTCCAGTGTTCTTGCCTGGAGAGTCCCGGGGATGGTGGAGCCGGGTGGGCTGCTGTCTCTGGGGTCTCGCAGAGTCGGACACGACTGAAGTGACTTAGCAGCAATACAATCATATCAATCAATTAAGTTACAGCATTACTACTTTCACATCAGATTGAGATTGCTAGTGAATGAGTAGTAGAGGATACATCAGACTCTGTCAGAACACTTCAACATTTATTAGGACAATATAGAACACATATGTATAAGATCTTATAAGTACTGTTACTGACTTGAGACTTTTATTAAATAGCTCTAGAGAACAAGCATACTGTGTGTGAAAGTTTTAAAATGCCTAAGCAATTCTTTCTCCAATCGACTAAAAAAGACTTAGCATACAAAAGAAAGAAGTTGCTACTTTTTGTGCAATATTACATATCACCTAGTTAAATTTGCATTGAAAATAAAATGACAAAAAAGTTTTTATTGAAAGACGTTCCCAGGTGGCTCAGTGGTAAAGAATCTGCCTGCCAATGCAGGAGACTTGGGTTTGATCCCTGGGTCAAGGAAATGGCAACCCACTCCAATATTCTTGCCTGGAAAATTCCATGGAGATAAGAGCCTGGCAGTCCATGGAGTCACAAAAGAGTTGGATATGACTTAGTGACTAAACAACAACAACATATGTGTGTGTGTGTGTATATATATGCACATATATATATATATATATATATACACATACCTGAATCCCTTTGCTGTATACCTGAAACTAACACAACATTTTAAATCAAATATACTCCAATGAAATTTTTAAAATAATAAAAAATCAGTCAAACAATGAGATGGGATAGGAAATTGTCAAATCATAAAGCAATACTCATGATATAACTCCCCTCCAACACCTTTGAGTGAATGCAGTAAATACTCCTGAGTGTTCATAGCCAGGGAACAGGTGGGACCTAGTGAGAAATGGACCAAGAGGCTTAGAACGTCATAGCCATTGCACGCGGCTGTCTTAGAAGAGCAAGCTGAGCCATCACTGAGCTGTGAGCCCAGGGCAAGGAATGTAACCTCAATGAACCTCAGCTCCTTGCTGTTGAAGCGGATCAGTAGCACCTGCCTCATAGCGGTAAAACATGAAGCATCATTTGTGGCACATGTTAATGCGAGTTCTTTTAATTTTTTAAGGTTTTCTTTTGTATATAATTTTATTCATTGGCTGTGTTGGGCCTTCCTCGCTACGAGGGCTTTCTCTAGTTGTGGAGAGCAGAGGCTACGCTCTGGTTGTGATACGTGGGCTCCTCACTGTGGTGGCTTCTCTGGCTGTGGAGCACAGGCGTAACAGCACAGGCTCAGTAGCCATGGCACACGGGCTTGGCTACTGTATCGTATGTGGGATCTTCCCAGACCAGGGATTAAATCTGTGTCCCCTGCATTGGCAGGTGGTGCACAGTGAGGCCAAAGAAACTGAAACATTGGTGTTTGGAGCAGAGAAAGTTTCTTGCAGGGACATGCAAGGAGAAGGATGGCTTATGCTCTAAAAAACTCCTAGCTCCCTGAAGGGTTTGGACAAAACCCTTTTAAGAGCCAGGTCTGTGGGAGAAGGTGAGGGTGGGAGGATGGAGAGAATAGCATTGAAACACGTATATTACCATATGTGAAATAGATGACCAGTCCAAGATCGATGCATGAAACAGGGCACTCAAAGCTGGTACATTGGGACAACCCAGAGGGATGGGAAGGGGAGGGAGTTGGGAGGGGGGTTTGGGATGGGGAGATGCATGTATACCTGTGGCTGATTCATGTCAATGTTTGGCAAAAACCACCACAATATTGTAAAGTAAGTAGCCTCCAATTAAAATAAATTAATTAATTAAAAAAAAAAAGCCAGGTGACGGAGTGTGGTCACAGGGTGTGTGATCAGCTCGTGCATAATTCTCTGATTGACTGATGGTGAGGCAGCAGGGTGGTGTCCAGGGGTGAACATCATCAGTCCTAGGCTTCAGGAAGCCTGGGACTGTGCTCATGGTCGTCAAGCAGTTAACATTTTCCATTTGGTGGAGTGGAGGTCTTTTTTTTCCATCTGCAAAACAATTCAGGAGATGTGCAACAAGCACTATTATCTAGGTGCTTGAGTTGGACCATAAAGAAGGCTGAGTGCCAAAGAATTGATGCTTTCGAACTGCAGAGCTGGAGAAGATTCTTGAGAGTCCCTTGGATGGCAAGGAGATCCAACCAGTCAATCCTAAAGGAAATCAGTCCTGAATATTCATTGGAAGAACTGATGCTGAAGCTGAAGCTCCAATACATTGGCCACCTGATGCGAAGAGCCGACTCACTGGAAAAGACCTTGAGTCTGGGAAAGATTGAAGGCAGGAGGTGGCTAGACGGCATCAGTGACTCGATGGACATGAATTTGAGCAAACTCCAGGAGACAGTGAACGACAGGGAAGCCTGGTGTGTTGCAGTCCATGGGGTCACAAAGAGTTGGACACGACTTAGTGACTGAACGAGAACAGGTACTAGAGAGAGGAGCTAAAGCAGAGGATGTGGGAGAAAGCCTATCTGGGCAAGGCCTTATGGAGTTCTACTGGGTTACAGATAGCAGTGTTCTTTAAGTAATATTATTGGGAATATTAAGCTGCATTTATCATTTTAGATGAGAGGAAGTGTGTCTAGAAAGGGGATATTAATATAAAGACTCAAACATTTCGTTTGGGAGCCCAGGAGCATCACTGGTACGTTTACCATTACTGTTTTTATCACTGCTCACAAGGGGACACCCACACACTCACTTAGAATCTATGCATTTTAGACTCCACAATAGTGTCTCATGCTTTTAGTAGTGTTTTCCCCCTACTTGTACCACCTTTGACTCCTCTCACTGAATATGTTTTTGCGGAACCATTTGCCATTCATCAAGGCCACTTTGGATTTGTTTTTGCCTTCTAGGTGATCAGACAGCCCTGATGATTTAGCGTCCCATGATAATGCAAGGTGTCTGTGCCTGTTTCGTTCACTTCAGGCATCAATTCATAAACATAACAAAGTTCAGGCCCAAGAGTTTGATGACTCTCAGTTGATTCATGTCCCTTTTCAAGGCTTCAGAGAAATGACACATCGTCCAGTACATAGCAGGTTCCCTAGGTAAACTCATCACATTGAATAGGTTTACTTAATAAATTTTTGAAACGCTATTGATACTATCAGGGCTTCTCTGGTGGCTCAGTGGTAAAGAATCCGCCTGCCAATGCAGGAGACATAGGTTCCATCCATGGGTCAGGAATATCCCCTGGAGAAGAAAATGGCAACCCACTCCAGGATTCTTGCCTGGGAAATCCCGTAGACAGAGAAGCCTAGAGGGCTACAGTCTATGGGGTTGTAAAGAGTCAGACATGACTTAGACTACACAAACAACAACAAAAGCAAACTGGGACTATTGCTTTTATTTTCTTAAGTTTAAGTGTGACCAAATGTTAAAATACATGTATATGCTAGAAAAAAACATGATTTTATAGGAAAAAAATTTTTTAAATGAAGTGTTTTTTAGTTAGAATGTAATTGTTTTACAAAGTTGTATTCGTTTCTGCTGTACAACAGTGTGAATCAGCCACGTGTGTACATATATCCCCTCCCTCTTGAGCCTCTCTCCCCCTCCTCCCGCCCCTCTAGGTCATCACAGAGCACAGAGCTGAGTCTCTGTCCTCTACAGCAGCTTTGCACTAGCTATCTATTTAATACATGGCAGTGTATATATGTCATTCCAAATCTCCAAATTCATTCTACCCTCCTTCCCCCCCCGCTCCCTTCTGTGTCCACAAATCCATTCTCTATGTCAGTGTCTCTATTTCTGCCCTGCAAATAGGTTTATCTATACCATTTTCTGGGGGGCTTCCCTGGTGGCTCAGTGGTAAAGAATCTACCGCCAGTGCAGGAAACACAGGTCGACCCCTGGGTCAGGAAACACAGGTCGATCCCCCTGGAGGAGGAAATGGCCACCCACTCCAGTATTCTTGCCTGGAGAATCCTGTGGACAGAGGAGCCTGATGGGCTACAGTCCCTGGGGTTGCAAAGATTTGAACACAACTTAGTAACAAAACAACAACAATATCATTTTTCTAGATTCCCCATATATGATAATATGTTAATATCAGAACATTTTATCCAAGTAGGTATTGGCAGACAGACTTCCCTTAGTATATGTGCTGGTCACTTTCTGGGTTAGCTTTACTCTAGGAAGTAGACCTCTGGGACTTCAAATGAAAGCCTAAAGTATTTTCAGAAGCACCACACACTGGCAGGCATTGCTCTCCATTTCCTTTTCCCTTCAGCTCTGTGCTTCTGTTTAAAGACCTTCTCAAACAACAGTCATAGCTTTCATGCACAAGTATCCAGAGGAACCCAGCAGCCCTGGTTCAGGGCTTACCTTGCCTGCCTCCTTTACCTCTCAGTTCAGTACAGTTCAGTTACTCAGTCATGTTTGACTCTTTCCGAAGCCATGGACTGCCACATGCCAGGCTTCCCTGTCCATCACCAACTCGTGTAGCTTGCTCAAACTCATGACCATCAGGTCGGTGATGCCATTCAACCATCTCATCCTATGTCATCCCCTTCTCCTCCTGCCTTCAATCTTTCCAACCATCAGGGTATTTTCCAGTGAGTCAGTTCTTTGCATCAGGTGGCCAATGTATTGGAGTTTCAGCTTCACCATCAGTCCTTCCAATGAATATTCAGGACTGATTTCCTTTAGGATTGACTGGTTAGATCTCCTTGCAGCCCAATCAAGGGACTTTCAAGAATCTTCTCCAACACCATATTCAAATACATCAATTCTTCGGTGCTCAGCTTTCTTTATAGTCCAACTCTCACATTAATACATGACCACTGGAAAAACCATAGCTTTGACTACACAGACCTTCACCAGCAAAGTAATGTCTCTGCTTTTTAATATGCTGTCTAGGTTGGTCATAGCTTTTCTTCCAAGGAGCAAGCAAGTCTTTTAATTTCATGGCTGCAATCACCATCTGCAGTGATTTTGGAGCCCAAGAAAATAAAATATGCAACTGTTTCCATTGTTTCCCCATCTATTTTCCATGAAGTGATGGGACTGGATGCCATATCTTACTTTTTGAATGTTGAGTTTTAAGCCAGATTTTTCACTCTTCTCTTTCACTTTCATTAAGAGGTTCTTTAGTTCTTCCCTTTCTGCCATAAGGGTGGTGTCATCTGCATATCTGAGATTATTGATATTTCTCCTGGCAATCTTGATTCCAGCTTGTGCTTCATCCAGCCTGGCATTTCGCATGAGGTACTCTGCATATAAGTTAAATAAGCAGGGTGACAATATACAGCCTTGATGTATTCCTTTCCCAATTTGGAACTAGTCTGTTGTTTCATGTCCGATTCTAACTGTTGCTTCTTGACTGGCATACAGATTTCTCAGGAGGCAGGTCAGGTGGTCTGGTATTCCCATCTCTTTCAGAATTTTCCACAGTTTGTTGTGATCCACATAGTCAAAGGCTTTGGCGTAGTCAATAAAGCACAAATAGATGTTTTTCTGGAACTCTCTTGCTTTTTCTATGATCCAATGGATGTTGGCAATCTGATCTCTGCTTCCTCTGCCTTTTCTAAATCCAGCTTGAACATCTGGAAGATCTCAGTTCGCCTCTCTGGAAGTTCATCTCTCAGAGCCTGGCCCGGAAGTTCTCCTGTTTTGATATTTTTTCTATGTCTTCAAATTTATTTATTTAATTCCTCAACTTCTCTAGTTGCTTTCAGCAGCAGGTTTGATCTGAATCTGTTTAGTCTGTCATTCAAGTAAGCAGAATTCAAGGGCCTGTATGTAGGTTCTCACTTCTCAGTAAACTTCTGCTCTCTCTATCAAGTATGTGTCTCCCATCCAGCCACTATTTGCCTGCTAATGTCCCAAGATGGCTGAGCATGTATCACAATCTTTTCACTTTCATATCTAATACAATTAATTAGTTGATTAAGGAATTCACTAGAAGATATTTACATATAGAAAATAATTTATTGAATAAAATCTGGGGTTTGAATGGAACTGACATGATGACACCACACAGAAGCCAAGTTAAAATATTAATATATTAGATATCATCATTGCTTTAAAGTCCCTTAGTCCCACTAGAGGGCTTCCCTGGTGGCTCAGATGCCAAAGAATTTGCATGCAATGCAGGATACTCCTGTTTGATCCCTGGGTTGGGAAGATCCCCTGGATAAGTGAAAGGCAACCCACTCCAGTATTCTTGCTGGGATAATCCCATGGACAGAGGAGCCTGGTGGGCTACAGTCCATGGGGTGACAAAGAGCTGGACATGACTGAGTCTCACTTGTACCCTGACCAAAAAATCATTGTCTATGACCAGATTTCTACTCATATATCATTACTCTCAGTCCAGGGTCTGTGCAATTATAATAAAATAAATTCTGCACATGCTTATTTTTCTCCATCACTGCAAGATTTTGTAAACAGTTGCCATTGAAACCATATCTTATAAATTCTATACTTCTTGGCACTTATTCTTTCTTCCTCCTGAGAAAGGAGTCTGTTATAAACCACAATATTCCAGGCACTGGTGCATCATTTTATTTTTGTAAGGATGCCAATGCATGATAAGTCAAAATGTTTATATGCTATCTTGCAGTTATCACAATAAAAACTCATTGACCATGTAGGATGGAATAATATCTATTATTGTAACAGAAATTACATAATTTTTGGAAGAGAAGAATGCAAGTGAAAAAAATTGACCTTTTATTGCCACTAATATTTCAATATCTAAGGAATAACTGAACATGGCAACTTCGAGGCAAATTCCTAACTTTTCAGCATAACTGGGAGCATGAAGAAGGGACTTTCGCCTTCACAGAAAAAAAAATGGCATCTCAACTGAGTCACATAATTGAGTTAAAAAGAAAATGTAATAGGACTCTTGACAATTCCCTCTAAATATTAATAAAGTCAATGTCAGGTGGTTAAATTTTAAGTAATAATTTAAAGATAAAATAGTGAACATGGAAAATCCATGATAACGGTGAAAATGCAAAAGAATAATAAGCTTCACTGAATTCTTATTCAATAAAGGCCTTGTGATAGATACTTTACATAATTGTCATCTTTAATCTTCACTAAAATCTCCATAACCCCACACCAGTGTACAGAAATAGGAAATGTCCTCAGGATTGAGTTAAGCAAGCATATTAAGCTAAAATTCTGTGCGGAAAGAGTATGATAGCAATTGGCTTTCTGGATTAGACTTATTCTTAATTAAGGTACTTAGATGTTACTGATGTACCTTTTGTTTCTAAGTCTTACTCACATCCCGTCCTTATTGGTTGATTTCCCAGGGTCCGTTGAAAGCTGGCTTATATTTCAGTTCTGCTTATAAGGTATGTAGCCTGACATCAGAAGCATGAAGGAAAAAGAAGGATTTCTTATCTATTTCTCCTTCTCTACTTGTCATAGATTCCCTGAAGGTGGCTTCATTTCTTCCTGAACTAGCCTTTGGTCAAGTAGCCCCCCATGATCCACTTGATAATCCCAACAATGATCGGGTAGCTGCTCCTCCATGATTCCAGGCTGGTCCTGTTGTCCCGGCTCTCTGTCTTGGGTGAGCACTCATCAACCACAGGTCTCCTCGTTCAAGGGCCAAACATAATTATATCTTTGTTAGTGTTCAGTCATTCAGTCATGTCTGACTCTTTGCAACCCCATGGACTATAGCTTGCCAGGCTCCTGTCTCCGTGGGATTTCTCAGGCAAGAATACTGGAGTGGATTGCCTTTTCCTTCTCCAGGGGATCTTCCCAACCCAGAGACTGAATGAACCTGCATCTCCTACTTTGGCGGGTAGATTATTTACTTCTGAGCCCTCAGGGAAGCCCAATTATATCTTTATCACAGTCCATAACTGGTATTAGTTGTCCCAGCTCTCTGTCCTGCATCCTGTTAATGCCCCTGCTTCATCTTAAGACCTTCACTCTACAGATCTGTTTCTTTTGTTGTTGTTGTTCTTGCATATGAAATTTATTTAATTAAAAAAAACTTGAATATGTTAGCAAGCAGAGGTATTTTACAAAAGGAAATGACAAAAATGGGGTGGGGGGAGTTTCTTTCTTAGAATTTTCCAGATCAGCTTCTGATCTCTGAGTTACCTGACCTTTCCCTCTCAGCCTTTCCAACACGTAGTACCTAGTACACTTTATGTTTTCTGGACTAAAATGGAATGGTGACCTTGGTAAGTTTCTATAGAGCAAATAATTACAATACTAGACATGAGCATTATTGCTAAAAACAGAAGACTGAATTTCATTGCTTTCTACTTACAGTCACAGCACCTGTAATTCCCGAAGGATAAATTGTGATACAATTAACTCATGCTCTAGAGAGTGATGCGAAAAGCAATATTTAGTTAGGAATGGCTTGAAGACTCACCTTTACCTTTCTGTTTCAGGTCCCTGAGCAGCCTCCTGGTTTTCGGGTGACATTCCTGTTTTATGTTTACGGTATGAAACAAGGCTCCCTAGGTGGCGCTAGTGGTAAAGAACTCACCTGCCCGTGCAGGAGGCATAAGAGACGCAGGTTCGATCCCTGAATCGGGAAGATCCCCTGGAGGACGGCATGGCACCCGCCCTCCCTCCCACCCCCCCGCAGTATTCTTGCCTGGAGAATTGCATGGACAGGAGCCTGGTGGGCTACAGTCCATAGGGTTGCAGAGTCAGAAATGACTGGAGTGACTCTGCAAGGCACATATGAAAACAAATATCAAGTCCAATAAAGATGAACTACCTCAACACCCGCTGCTATCAGATCACCCCACTCTTTTGTGTCCTTCATTCTAGGCCAGTCATCCTGCCTCCAGACTGGGCTCTTCTTCCTTTCAAGTTTTGGATTGGCCAAATATTTCTTTCAGCCTTATCATTATGTAGTCAACTTCTTCCATCTGGTGGGAGCGTCGGTATCTATAAGACGGCTCACAGGACACGGCTCAGAATATTACCTATAGCTCTTGAGGAGGAACTAAAGGTCTTTGACTTTGTGCTTAGGGACTAAACTGCTGTTCTTTTGTCTTGCTGGACTGTTTTCCTGTTTCTGCATTTTCTCACTTCTCTGATTAAACGTGTCCTTTGGCTGAAGTTTTTCCACGGACAAAAAGCAGGCAGAGGGCACAGTGGGGGAGGAAATGACTGTGGGCTCCTGCTCCGTTGCATAAGCGCCTTATTTTCTGGAGAACACTCACAGCTTATTTCAGAACGACCAAACAGAATGCCAGCTATTAATGCTTTAATTAGTGTTGTCATTCAGTCGCTCAGTCATGTCTGACTCCTTGAGATCCCATGGACTGCAGCACGCCAGGCCTCCCTGTCCATCACCATCTCCCAGAGTTCTCCCATGTCCACTGAATCGGTGATGCCATCAATGAACCTCAAATTATGATAAAGGCTGGCTGGATTTGCCACAAGGAAATGGTTTGACTCACTTTCCCAAACATGTGGTGAAACATGAGGTCACCATCGTTACTTGAAAGGCAGAAGGTAAAATAAGCTGAGGAGGCTACAGCCAGACCCCTCAGCCACAAAAACATCCCCAAGGACTTGTTTTTTATTGTAAAGATAATGCTTGAGGATACCGGTTTCAGGGTTTTTCTTTCTTTTTTTTTAAGACTTTATTGAATTTGGTACAATATTGCTTCCGTTTGATGTTTTGGTTTTCTGGCCATGAGGCATGATCCCTAGCTGCCTAGGGATCGACCCACACTTCTGCATTGGAGGGGGAAGTCTTAACCGCTGGACCACCAAGAAAGTCCCTCAGCTTCAATTTTTTAGAGTTATTTATTTTTATGAGAGTTGTGCTACTTTATAATAAAAATATAGTAAAAAGCCACTGCACATTTACTCTCATAAAAGAACAGTATCTATGGGGCACCTATCCATCACGTCACGTTTAATACTCCTACCAAGCCTGCATTGAGCTGTGTGTCCCCTGGTATTGCTATGGATGGTTTGAGACATGATGAATGAGGGCCCTGGACATTCAAGGGAAGCATGTGGTGGAAGTGATCAATAGTCACCAAGGGCAATGTCATTTTCCTGATCCTCCTGAGGCTCAAGTCATGGGTCAGGTGGCTGAGGGGCAGGAGGTACCGGGAAAACTAGAGATATGAGAATTGGGTGTAAAATAAAGCCCCGCATAATCATAATGAGAAAAATAAAAAACAGGACAGCGTGTTTGTCTAGCTTTCCTATTAAAGGAGATAATAAGAGTAAAATCAGTGTATACTAGTCGGGGTTTTCCAGAAAAGTACAGCCAACAGAATGTGTGTGAGTGTGTGTATGAGTGTGTGTGTGTGTGTGTGTGTGTTTGTATAGGCATATACAGGCTTCCCAGGTGGTGTTACTGGTAATGCAGGAGATTACTCCAATGCAGGAGACTTAAGAGATGTGGGTGTGATCCCTAGGTCAAGAAGATCCCCTGGAGCAGGGCATGGAAACCCACTCCAGTATTCTTGCCTGGAGAATCCCGTGGACAGAGGAGCCTGGTGGGCTATGCTATTAAAGTCGCAAAAAGTGAGACACGGACTGAGCAACTTAGCATGCACACACGCACACGCATATGCATATACATGGAGAAAGAGAGAGAAAGAGACATCGGCTTATTTTAAGGAATTGACTCACAATTGTGGAGGCTTGGCAAAGCTGAAACCTACAGAGTAGACAGGCTAGAGGCTTAGAGAAGAATTGTAATTCAACTCCAGAGGCATTTGATTGGCAGAGATGAAGAACTGTAGACTCATCAGCTCTGAACAAGCCCAGGGGCTCAGAGCCTCATTCACTAACTGCAAGCTTCCGCCACTTCCAGGCTTTACCAGACAGAGAGCCTTCAAGGCCATCTGAAACCCCTGTGAGGCCTGGGGCCAGCTGCACACACTCTTACACGCACAGCCCGGCAACGGTTAAAGCTTTTACTGAGTCGGGCGGTGGCAACACTGCAGACCCGCCATGATTCAGTCTCACTGCGCAGACCTTGATAGGCTCACAGCAAAGTTTCCTTTTAGGAGGCCATGTAAAAAGGCCAGTCCATGACCTCCAGCTGGTGTGTGCTGGGCAGCCCTGGGGGGGAGCTGGAGAGATTCCATCAGCCCTCGCACTTTGTGCTCTGCATGCTCAGAGTCCTCTAGGCTGAATTTGTGACCTTTTCTTCAACTGCTTCTTTAATGCATGAGCCTAAATATCACCTGCTGGATACAGATGCTCAACCCCTGGGATGTCTACTGCTCCCAGGACCATGCAGGGGTGAGCTGACAGTCAGCATGGGCTCTTATCATTTAAAGCCCAGCCGACTGGGTGGCGGAATCCTCACTGAGCAGTTGGCATACTTCATGCCTTCTCCCAATCTTATACTAAAGACAAAGTTTCTGTGTGTCAAATCCTAAGAGAAGCCATCTAAAAATATAGAAACAATAAAGCTACCAAGATAAGCACAACTTTCAATAAATGCCTCTTTCTTTTCCATTTTTATGAAAATTGCTTTGTGAGCCAAATGTGAATCTATTGCTGCTGCTGCTGCTGCTGCTAAGTCGCTTCATTGTGTCCAACTCTGTGCGACACCTTAGAGGGCAGCCCACCAGGTTCCCCCGTCCCTGGGATTCTCCAGGCAAGAACACTGGAGAGGGTTGCCATTTCCTTCTCCAAGGAAATGAAAGTGAAAAGTGAAAGTGAAGTCGCTCAGTCGTGCCCGACTCTTAGTGACCCCATGGACTGCAGCCTACCAGGCTCCTCCGTCCATGGGATTTTCCAGGCACCTGAAAGGAAAATGTTGCAGAATTTTCCCATGGTCTTCATGTAATCAGGAAGATTAGAAGGTTTACTACCCATAGTACAGAAAACCCCAAATTCCTGAGAATTTGCAGCTTTTAGGAAAATTATATGGGTCACATGGCAGAAACAGACATTTCAGAAACCCTTGCTCACTGCTTGAGGAAAGGTCTTAGCAGCCCCCAATATGCTCCTCCTCCTGGGATTGGGGGCCTCATGTGTGACCCTGTGTATGACCCCATGGACTGTAGCCTGCCAGGCTTCTCTGCCATGGGATTCTCCAGGTAAAAATACTGGAGTGGATTGCCATGCCCTCCTCCAGGGGATCTTCCCAACCCAGGGGTCAACCCTGCATCACTTATGTCTCCTGCACTGGCAGGCAGGTTCTTTACCACTTGCACTGCCTAGGAAGCCCACGCTGTGTGAGTCTGGCCAGCTCTCTCATGACTTTAGACCCAGCCTCTTGTGGATGTCTGTCAGGAAGTCTCTGCAGACGGTGCTTCTCACTGTCACAGCTGCCAGCACCCTCTGGGTGCCCACTCAGGTCTGTGTGCAGGGCACCTGTTAGGTGGCCCTCATGTAGACCATCTAATTGCAAGAGTAAACTGGTTTCCACCCCCTGCCCTGAGCTGAAATGAGGCTGGGGCAGGACAGAATGGAAAAAAAGCATCTCCCTTAACTTGTGTTCCTTTTCCCCAGGCACCAGAACAGACTTCAGTTGCTATCTTCAGGCTTAATGGAGGCCCTCTTGAAAACAATTTCTTCATGTTCTGAATTTGCCCCTCACTCCGCAGACTCAGATTCAGGTCCACAGAGTGTTCAGAAGACCACTATCTTTCATTTTTTTTAATTGGAGGATAATTGCTTTACAGTGTTGTATTAGTTCCTGCTGTACAACATGAATCAGCTATATGCTTATATATCCCCTCCCTCTGGAGCCTCCCTCCCACCCCCACCCCCACTCCACTCTAGGTCATCACAGAGCATCAGGCTGTGCTCCCTGTGCTATACGGCAGCTTCCCACTAGCTTTCTCATACAGATTTGGGGCCATTCTATAGTCCCAACCTACTTTTTCTTTCTCTAAATGTGCTTTCAAAACTCTGCCTTAATTCTTCAGTGGAGGAAAATGCCAAATCAAGTAATGCCATGTGAAGGCGGAGTATCCCAAAGTTTGGACCTCAGACACACTTCACATGCAGTTGAAGCTCGGGTTAAGCCTTAACTGCACAACAGCTCCTACATGCATGTATAATGACACAGACCTCCAAGCAGCATATTTGAAACAGTGTGACTTATCAAAGGGACATTCTATGATCAAACAAAGTAGGACAATACTGCATTATACATGGTCTATTCATAATTCGCAACCCACATGCAGGGCACAAGGAAATTCTGCATGAGGAAACTCTTTTGACTTTGCTTAATCAGCTTTTCCAAAAGTTATTTGACAACAGGAACCTTTCTTATTTTTATAATGTCTAGTTCCTAGGGAATTTATATATGTGTGTGTATATATAATAATTGTTATTGGAGTATAGTTGCTTTACAATGTGCTAGTTTCTACTATACAACAAAGTGAATCATTTATACATATATATAAACCCCTTTCTTTTTGGATTTCCTCCTCATTTAGATGCAGGTTCAACCCCTGGGTTGGGAAGATCCCTGGGAGTAGGAAATGGCAACCCACTGTAGTATTCTTGCCTGGAGAATCCCACGGATGGAGGAACCTGGTGGGCTATAGTCTATGGGGTCTCAAAGAGTTGGACACGACTGAGCACACACACATCCCATTTAGCTCACCACAGAGCATTAAGTAGACTTAACTTTAGTAGCATTAACTAGACATTAACTCTACTTAAGTAGAATTCCCAGGGATATACAGCAGGTTCTCCTTAGTTATGTATTTAATCCATAGTATCAATAGTGTATATATGTCAATCTTGCATAGAACAGAATTTGGCAAGCTCTACTGTAAGGATATTCTCAACCAATTTTGTTAAATACTTCTGACTAGTTAGCTCCTGAATTAATGTGAGAAAAGTCCAGGGAAGCATTTAAAGTCATGCACTCTTCTGTCTAAATTAAGATAGCACTGGTTTTCAGACTAGAATGCAGGGGGAGGTGAGAGATGCAAACTCTGGACTGACAGTAACCTATTTGAGTGACCAGACCTCCTACAAAGGGGTGCCCCCCATGACAATGTACGGAGGAAATGTGGGTTTTGTAAGATTCCTGTACTTTCAAGGAAAACTGAGACACCAACTTTTGGTGAAATCTTCTAATTTTTAAATGTTAATGGCTCTATTTTGTTTTTTAAAAAGATAAAGGAAGACATCTTACATAGAGGCAGAATCCCACACCCACCAAAAATCCAAGTCAAGGACAATGCTTTGGGATGAATCCAAACCAGGTTAACTGTGTAGATCCATGATTTTGAATCCAGAGGGTGAGAAGCAAAAGAGAAAGAAAAACTCAGGCCGTGTTCTGAAATTCATCTGCTCTGAGCTGCTGTATACAGCCTGCGTACTGAAGTAAACAACAGAGTGCCTGTTGTTTCTTTATTATATGTGCGAGTTTATAATTTATCTCCAGTGAAAGGGGAAATTATGAGGTAGGTGTTCATAGGCACTTTGACTCTCAAGTGAAATGTTTTTATGCTGTTAAAGTCAAATAATCAATGCTCTAGGCCATACTCCCTCTGGAGAAGTTAAAGATTAATTTTGCTGGGATTATAATTAAAAACAGAATTTAGTGATAAACTTTGCCATCATGTTATTATTTTAAATGGCTGAACTCTAATACATTATCATCAAGGATAAAAAAAGGATATTATTTTAGAGAAATCTACAATTCAAGGGAAGTTTTAATATGGGTTGAAGTCACCCGGGAATTATTTAAAGCCCAAGCTGAAAATGTGTATCAAATCCAATTACCTCTCGATGGTCCATATGGGGCTTATCGTTGACGATATTTCCACTGTGGACTGTTTGTTTCCACTCTGCCATCCGTTTCTGCATCCCACCCCTAATAGCGATGGTCCAGGCAATACATAAAGTCTATCTTAGTCTATCTTATACATTGTGTGCATTTGTATATATATTCCATAAGATAGTTCAATGTGACATTGAATGGGTAATAAATCATGTCATATGAGTTAAGCTAATGTAAAAATGATTTTCCTGATTGTCATTCTCTATTTGCATACAGTATGCAACAGACTCTGATACGCTATAGAATGTGTTTATCTCATACATATTTTACTTCCAAAGAAAACCAACATGAAATAACATCCTTTACAAAATAACAACTTTTATTAATACAGCTTGTTTTATTATAGGCAGTTGTGTTACATGTTATCGCCATATCTTATAACATATGTATACATCGCAAGACATAAATACCTTTTTTAATAAACTGAACTCTATTTTTGAGATGGGGGTTAACTTTAAACAAATAATTTCCTTTTCAGAAGGAAAACCAAGTCTGAATATATATATTTAAGATTCTGGATTTTATAAACTGATTTTCTTTGACATGGGGCACAAATAGATTAAATATATACTCGAACTGCTTTATTGTATTCTTTGCTCTTGATTTAATGACTCTTCAAGTAATTCTCTGTTCTCTCAACAATTTAAGAAAAGTGATTTTTGAAAGAGCAGAGATGATGAACTTCCCTTATATTCTTTTCAGGGGAATAAGGAGACTTTCTTTTCAATCTAGAAGAGATCAAAGAAACAGGGAAGGAGAAGAGAGTGGCTGGCACAGCCGGTAAAGGATGGGAAGAGGCAGATTTTTGGCAGAACCGAATGTGTTAATCTTCAGTGAAATTAGCGATTTAAAAAAGTATTTCTCAGCTGCACATCTCAAAAAAAAATTTATGGGTCTAATTTTCCTTTGGAAATTTAAAATGTTACAAACTCATAAGATATAATTATCCAAGTTTTTCCACCCCACACTCACCATGCCCACAGAAAGCCGTAGGAACTATGTATGGATGTAAATGGATGACTGCTGCAAAGAATTTAGAAACATTTCAATAAACATACTTGCAAATATTTTCGGTATTTTAAAAAAGTAGGACACATATGTTAAATGCAAGTGAAGAGGGCCTAAAAGGAAATCTCCAAGTGCACAGTTTGCTTCTATATTTGTGTGAACCATTTGGTTAAGTATTTTACAAAATATCTACACTTTATTTTCCAGTCCTTATGGAATTTTCAAAATACTGTATATCCTACAATAGACTTTTCAACATATGTGTAAGCTGTAGTGTGAAAATAATTGTGGAAATAATTCGAGATCTATATAATTCCACAACCTACTTGCCTTGAATTGGCTGAATGTGTTTTTCATGTACGTCTGCATCAAAAACGTTTAAGTGTTTCACGCAAAACTCGTTTAGATCTAAACGCGTCTCTGGAATTGGCAAGGCTTTGCCAACCTAGGGAAATTAGCAAAGATAACATTTAATAACACCAACCCAGAGAGCTCTTACTTTTGTCAGATTTCATTAAAATGCTTAGAAGTTTGGGTGAAATATAGACATGTTTAGTTAAAACACTCATCTCACAGCTTATAAGATACTTGATAGTAGGGATTTACTCAGCATTCTTGGGCTTCCCCAATGTAATTATTTAGTGATCTTTCTGGAAAAACAGAAAGATGGCTTAGAGTGACTGTTTTATTTGATTCTCTGTTAGGGAAGACTTCCTCAGAGTCTCCCTATCTCTCTGTTCTTGAAAGTTGCTGAGACTCATTTTAAAATAGCCGAGACTTTTCTTCAACCTTCTCTTCCCTAAACTTGCCCCTCCTCCTCCTGCTTTTCTTTACCCACTTAAGATGTTACAAAAATTATCGAGGAAAAATGTAGTACTCAGCAGAACTCTACACATGTGGATGCTAAACAAATACTTTTGATGTTGATGAATGTTGGCAAGTCTCCATGGAAGAAAGACCGTACACAAAAGATGTTATAATTATTATGTTTAAGTGATTATGCTATAATTATTATGTTAAAAGTCTCCCATGCTCTCGGAGCTACTCGTCGGTGGCAGGGCTGTGACATCCGCATTCAACCTCATCTCTTGCTAAAGCTCTTCCACCTTCACAGGCAGTGAAAAGACAGTGGCTTGGCTGAGACAGAGAGCCTGAGTAACAATAGGGGTGAATTCTCTCTCCCTCTCTCTTCCCATTTCGGGAGGTTCCCAGCCTTTAAAGGGTTACATTTTCTAATTCTGCCCCAACATTTTCCCTTTTTCTTAAACACGTGCTATAAAATATTTTGGCACGTTCATTTACATCAAGTTTAAGTGCGGCTGAAAATGTTACCTACCTTTCCTGGGATTAGATAACTTTGTAAGGAAAGATGTGTGCATGCCCAGTTGCTCAATCATGTCCAGCTCTTTGCGACCCCCTGCCCTGTAGCCCTCCAGGCTCTTCTGTCCTGGGATTTCCCAGGCAAGGATGCTGGAGTGGGTTGCCATTTCCTCTTCCAGGGGATCTTCCCGACGCAAAGATCAAATCTGTGTCTCCTGCCTTTCCTGCATCTTTACCACTTAGCCATCTAGGAAGATGATAAAAGTTTAAACCATGAATGTCTAGTGGTAAGATTCTTTTTTCTTTTTTAGCCATTAGAGAGGGTTGCCCTGGGGAAAATCTTTGGATTCAGGGCCAGTTGTCTGGGGATTTCATGGATCTGGGAGTACTAACACCTACATGAAACTATATTCAACAGAGTTTTTTTAATTTGTTTTCTAGGGGGTTCTTCTACTATTTCCTAGATTGAAAAGAACAGGCAAACTGGATGACTTTTCATAGACCCTTGCAGGTACATGGATGACTTCTCACCATCCTCAGACTCTAATCTGGACTTGTGGAAATGCTGCATTAGCCAGATTTTCAGTTCTGACTGAGGTGCTTTAGAATAAACTGACCCCTCTTTGTAAATACTCAGTAGAATTTTGAAGACGTGTCTGGTGGAGGATGCTCTGAGGTTATGAGAATGACATTAAAGTGCATTTATTCCCTAGAACTAAAGATCACTGCATATGTGCATGCTAAGTCGCTTCAATCTTGTCTGACTCGGCAGACTCCCAGGCTCCTCTGTCCATGGAATTCTCCAGGCAAGATTATTGAAGTTGGTTGCCATTTCCTCCTCCAGGGGATATTTCTGACCCAGGGATCAAACCCGTGTCTCCTGCATTGGCAGGTGTATTCTTTACTGCTGAGCCACCAAGGAAGCCCCAGTAGCCTCATTTTATTGTTATTGATAAGATTTTGAAGTTACAGTGAGCTGTGGTTTTGACAGACATGCCTGTACTGCCTGCATTTCTGGTGTCAGCCAGGGTGAGATGGTAGTAACAACAGTTGTCTACAGGCTTTGCTGAGAGCCGCTGATTCAAGTCAGCTCACACCTTCCCTAACTGAATGCAGACCCCATTACATCTCTGGGCACTGGCACAGGGTGATGGGGGGCTTAACTCATCTAATTCCTGTTCCAAGTTATTACCCTCAATAGTCACAGAAACATTTACAAACTTCTCATAAGAAAGGAGAGAAACAGGATCCTGGAGAAGACAGGTTGAAGGTAGCATCGCAACTATCTGTGGAGAGGGCTTTAGTGAGTAGGTTCAGACAGGAAGGATGGAGCAGGAGCAAAAAGGCAAATGCACAAACCAAAGTTGGGGGGATTTGGGTTTAATTGAAATCCTCAAGTGGTGCATGGTAAGTGACTGCCTGTTTAGAGCCAACAGATATGTTTCCGTGAGGTTAGGGAAGCGAAAAATCCCATACAAAGCTAGTGAGATGTTAAATTCTAATTAGAAGTGTTAATTAAAAAAAAATTCCAATTTCATCAGTGAGAGTGCTTCTGTTGTTCCGATTCTCTTTGCTACAGTGAATTCTAAGTATCCCAACTCACTTTGTTCCAATATTATTTATCATGTCTATGGAGTAGAGGAAAGTTGACATCGCCATCAGTGTAGACTGATCCTCCCCTCACGGCCATGATAAAAGTTTAATGGAAAATGCTTATTTTCAGGGCTTTGTACTCAGGCATAGGGATACACTGAGGCTCAAAGTTTAACAAACCAATTGTGGGTCTTTCAGGATGAAAAAGTATTTATCTGCTTCATCTTCACAATGTCTTCTTGCCGCTATTTTCCAGTCCTTAAGCCTTCGGACTTAAGTAAACAATGACTTAAGGAACAATGACTTCCCCAAATTTAGATGAGGTTATTTTATATTGTTAAATATGAAGTAATAATATCATTTAAAATGACATTTTGCACTCCAGTACTCTTGCCTGGAAAATCCCATGGGCGGAGGAGCCTGGTAGGCTGCAGTCCACGGGGTCACTAGGAGTCGAACACGACTGAGTGACTTCACTTTCACTTTTCACTTTTCACTTTCACGTATTGGAGAAGGAAATGGCAACCCATTCCAGTGTTCTTGCCTGGAGAATCCCGGGGACGGGGGAGCCTGGTGGGCTGCCGTCTAAGGGGTCGCACAGAGTCGGACACGACTGAAGCGACTTAGCAGCAGCAGCAGCAGTCCATATGAGGTTAGCACCTTTGAAAGAGCATGAACACATTGCCTAAAAATTAACAGCTCAACTAAATCTAATATTGAACAGATTTCTAAAGAATATGCAACTGTACATTAATACTTTTATTTCAATAGTGGTAATCAACATGGTCCAAATTATTTAATAGAAATTTAAATGTTTTCTAGTATGCCTTTAATTTATGCATGGGTAATTTCAAATTTTATAATAAATACTAGAGAAGCATGGAGGCTTCCCTGGAGTCTCAGTGGTACAGAATCTGCCTTTCAATGGAATTGGTCCCTGGATTGGGAAGATTCACCTGGAGAAGGAAATGCCAGCCCACTCCAGCATTCTTGCCTGGGAAATCCCATGGACAGAGGAGCCTGGTGGGCTACAGTCCATGGGGTCACAAAGAGTTGGACATGACTCAGCGACTAAACAACAGTAATAAAAATAGTATAGATGCGGGCAATACATTTTTAAAAAATGCCACATTTTCTGTTGATATTTCCAAGCACTCCCAATGAAATTTGTAGTCAAACTTTGGACCAGTACTATAATTACACTTCAAGGAGCAATTTATCTGCAATATTATTCTGGGAGATGCCTAGCCATGAGCAGTGGTAACTATCTTCCTCCAGAGTTTCTACTCAGTCCCTGTTGTATAACTTGGATTTATGCCCAGGTAACACTGTGAGGTGGTTTGAAAACCTTTCCCTGTGAAGCTTGCTGGGCTGATGGCTGCAAAAAATGATTCATAGGTTATTTACACTCTTTATGTACAGAATGAACAACTTTCTCTTAAAGACATTTCCTTGTATTTATCCTTTGGGAAGTTCATGTATCAGTTTTCTGCCCACAGACATAGGCTTCTGAAATATTTCTGCAGCTGGCATTTCACTGTCTGGGCATTTTGGTCCCTGTGAACTCACTCACCGGATCATTTCTAGCACTTTACAATAAGGCCAGTACCCACATCACACATTGCAGAAATGCACCATTTAGTCAAAACGGTAACACAGTCCTACATTTGCACTCCAATCTTCGCATTTACTGTTCCTGAACTAGGTCCTTCTGCATGGCAAGCCAGACTGCTCAAACCCATGCTGATGTTTTATCAATTTTATATGATTTTTGGATTTAAACTGTTTTTATATTTGGGGTGATCTTTTGGTCTATCCTGCAATAGATCATTTTCTGATCATTACCTCTTATTGTGACTTGTTTGAGGGTAACAGAAACCCAACTCAAATAAGCTTCACTAAAAAGGGGGAATTCACCCTCCTCGATAAGCAAGTGATTATTTTTCTTACTGACTAAGCTCATTTTTAATACCTTGTTTGTCAGCCACATGGTAGGTACAAGATCTCACGTTGTGAATGATGGCATCAGAGTTTCTGTAATTCACACTCTGTTTTGAACCTGAGACATTATTTAACCTCTTTGGATCTCAGTCTGCCTGGGTGAGAAATAAGGGCCATATCAGGTTCAGCATTCCTTTATTCCACCGGAAGCACACTGGCATCAAAGAGACTTCAGTGAATTAATTCCTGGACATCTTTCAGCTAAATGTTGAGGACGTGATCCTTAGATGGGGCTTCCCCAGTGGTTCAGTGGTAAAAGAATCTGCCTGCAATGTAGGAAATGCAAGAGACCTGCAGGTTTGATCCTTGGGTGGGGACGATCCCTTAAAGGAGGAAATGGCAACCCACTCCAGTATTCTTGCCTGGAGAATCCCATGGACAGAGGAGTCTGGTGGGCTAAAGTTCATAGGGTTACAAAGAGACGAACAGGGCTGAAATGATTACATTTCAGACACCTGCTCTGTGCCATCTTCTTGTTAGTACTTAGCCTCTGAGAATTTCAGTTTGTTACCGGAAATTAAGGGAAGGAGAGGGGATTTTATTATATGCCACTTTCAAATATGTGCATATGTACATTTCTCTTCCGTAAATGTGATGTATACACATATTTGTCTGGTGTTCTAATACCTGTTGATATGTTAACTAAACATTTTTATAAAGCATTGGAGTTATAGCCCCTTTCTGAAAATTGCAGTCATTTTTTTTATAGCCTTTATTAACTTTGTTACAATAGTGTTTGTTTCATGTTTTGTGTTTTGGCTGTGAGGCTTATGGGATCTTAGGTACCCAGTCAGGGATTGAATTCACACCCCCTGCATTGGAAGGCAAAGTCTTAACCACTGGACCGCCAGGGAAGTCAATATGTTCATTTTTGGAAAGAACTCTGGGATGCATAAATCTCCTAAATACACTGAGTAGTGATGCTTTAGTGCTTTATTGGTTGCCATGGGGATTCTGGAAGATGATTTTCCCCCATTTTTATGTTTATTAAGATTTTCATCAACAAAAACGTGTTTAATTTCCCTAAGTGTCCCCTTACAGCAGCCTGCTCTCCTGTCTGGCAGTGTCCTGTCTTCATGTAAACACACCCTATGTTTGCAGTGTTCTGGAGGGAAGATACTTGGAGGCACAAGAGTGGTGTATTTAATTGCATGTATTTTAATGTTTGATGAAAGAAGAACCAGAGTATTTTTTTAAATTTTATTTCCCTGGAATTAGATAATGACATATACTCATGTATTCATTAATTCATATATTTACATGTATGTATAGAATCTAGACAAACGTTACGATGAACCTATTGACAGGGCAGGAGTAGAGATACAGGTATAGAGAGTGGATTTGTGGACACAGCGGTGGGAGGGGAGGCTGAAACAAACTGGGAGAGTAGCAATGACTTGTGCACACTATCACGTGTAAAACAGGTAATTAGTGGGAACCTGCTGTATAGCACGGGTTGCTCAGCGCAGTGCTATGTGATGACCTAGAGGTGAGACGGGGCGGGGCGCTGGAGAGAGGCTCTAAGGGAGGGCATATATATACTTATGGTTGACTGCATTATTGTGCTGCAGAAACCAACACAACATTGTAAAGCAACTATCTTCCAATTAAAAACTTCATACAACATGTATCTACACCTGGAGTGCACAGTGAAAAGACTACAAGCCAATATTGTAACAACCAACATCTTTAAACAAAGTGTTGCATACATGACTAGGATGTCTTTTGTCTTCCTTTTTCTCTTTAAACTCACATTATGAGCAGAATCACTTTATCTAGACTTAACCTTGTTTTAGACTCTTGCTACATTCAAAGTGATGTGAAACCTGGAAACAATTAAAGTTCATCTTCTAAGTGATACAAAGCACCACGGATGCCTCAATTGCTTCTCTCCCACTGTTAAGGAAATAGAATTGGGAATCGACTTCCTACCTCTGATTGGTATGGGTAACTGAAAGTGAAGAATTATTTGGCATTCAGAACCTTAATGGTGCAGTTCAGGATTTATTACATAAAATGCTCTTCAAATAGCATACTTTAAAATGGTTTTGCTTCACTAGGTGGAAAAAAAAAAAAGCTCTAGGCTTTAAAAGTATTTTGTTTGAAAATATACAATCTTCTTTGTCTCAATCATTTTTGGCTTTTAAAATTTTATTTTAAAAGGTGTAAATTAGAATATTACATAACAGGATTTTCTTTGTTCCAGCTGTGATGTTGGGAGGGAACAGGAAGAAATTTATATGCTTTAATCATTTTTCTTTTCTAAGGCAACATGACTGTGCTGTGCTGCGTTTAGTCTCTCAGTTGTGTCCGACTCTTTGCAACCCCATGGACAGTAGCCTGCCAGGCTCCTCTGTCCCATTCTTGCCTGGGAATTTTCCGGGCAAGAATACTGGAATGGGTTGCCATGCCCTCCTCCAGGGGATATTCCCAACCCAGGAGTCGAACCCAGGTCTCCTGCACGGCAGGGGGATTCTTTATCAGCTGAGCTCCCAGGGAAGCATCTGCCTAATTTTCAAAAATTTCCATTCAGTTTTAGAAATGATTTTTACCATATTTGCTTTACAGTGTTGTGTTAGTTTCTGCTGTACAGCAAAATTAATCAGCTATACAGATATATGTATATCTGCTATACAGATATATGTCATCATAGAGCATTGAGTAGAGTTCCCCAAGTTACACAGTAGGTTCTCATTAGTCATCTATGTTATACTTAGTATCAATAGTGTATATGTGTCCGTCCCAATATCCCTACTCCTCCCACCTTCAAAAGCTTCAATTAATTGTAAAAATGATATTGTCCATTTCCCCTCTCTCAGCAATCCTATGGAAGTCATAGTCTCTAGGAAGCTTCTGTATATAAGATGTCCTTGCTTTTGAAACCCATGTTGTGTTTTTCTACATTTGATTCTGATAGAAATATCAGGTATTATTACAACAAGGTTCATAATGATGACTTGTTTGTTGGTTGTTCCATCACTAATTCATGTCAGACTCTGTGACCCTGTAAACTGCAGCACATGCAGCTCTCCTGTCCACTATCTCACAGAGCTTGCTCAAACTCATGTCCATTGAGTCAGTGATTCAATCCAACCATCTCATCCTCTGTTGTCCCCTTCTCCTCCTGCCTTCAATCTTTCCCAGCATCAGGGTCTTTTCCAGTGAGATTGCTCTTCTCATCAGGTGGCTAAAGTGTTGGAGCTTCAGCTCCAGCATCAGTCCTTCTAATGAATATTCAGGGTTGATTTCCTTTAGGGTTGACTGATTTGATCTCTTTGCAGTCCAAGGGACCCTCAAGAATCTTCTCCAGCACTACAGTTTGAAGATTAATTACTTTTTTTAAAAAGCTATTTATTTACTTCATAGAATAATGTTAAGTGAGTACTCCTGTTTTTCCTGCAGATATAAGTTTGGGGCCTGAACAATGTGCTGATTCAGGGATTGTTGCTTTTCCTTGTCATCAGACAGCTCTCAGTCTTTCTCAGATGATTTGAATGAGGACATTTATGGGTTTGCATAAATATTCAGGATATTTGACACACTATATAACCTTAGAATGGAAAATAAAAACTTATTTTATATCATCTTTAAAAATTCCAAAAGTCATTCTCTTGTTTATTGCAAAATAACTTATTTATGGTTATCAATGGCTGTTTCAAAAGCTTATAAAATATAACTCTGGAGATATTTCTCATATTTTTCTAAGGCTTCTAGAATCCTGGAGAATAATTTTTTAATTATGTTGTTATTAGTAATAATGGGTATATGTGTCACAGTGAGCATCCTCCAGCAAAGTTCTAAAATTATATTCTAAGAAACAGGCTAAATATTTTGGTAATTAACATTAGTTCTTATTTTATGTAATTCCCATACAATGATTAACCATATAATGTTTTACTCAAATAAGATATGATTTTAATTTAGTACCCTATGATAATCCATCTCATAAAGAGCAACGAAACAACCAATGTTTTTATACAAAGTCAACATTTAAGAAAGTATTCAGTGTTTCTGACAATTTGTATTCTTTCCAGGAAAATATTCTCCAAGAAAACTTAAGGTATTTTAAAACATCGATTTTTCAAAACTTAAGAATAAAAGAAAAATCTGCTTGGAAGTGGAGAACATGAATTGAGGATTAAACTGTCAATAAAAGGGGTAATATTCTGAGAATACCCACTGATCCCAGGACACTAAAATCTGAAGGGCTGGATGGTCTGAATATGCTGGGTCAGGAGATAGAACTGAAAGCCCTGCATGGTGACGGTTGCAGAGGAAAAGTCTGTCTCCCCTGGCGTCAAAGAGAAAGAGTGATGCCTTTAGTGGGTAAAACGGTCGGGGCAAGGGGATAACAGACCACATATATATGGAAATTATAAAGTGATATGAGCCAGATATAAGCCTTAGGGGGGAAAATGGGCTTTCAATAAACTGAGGTAATTGGCTACCCATGTTACATAAAATACAAATGCAATGTACAAATAAATAAAATACAAATACAACATATAAATAAATAAAATACACATAAATAAAATCTAAATAGATGCTTACCTCATTCTATATACAAAAATAAATTAAAGATGATTAAAATAAATGTTAAGCTGTTAAATTTCAGAAAAATATGTCAGAAAATAGCTTGGTAGGGAAGAATCTTTTCAATAAGACACAAAAAAGCAAAACTGAAATATATAAAAGATTGAATAAGTTAATCATATCCAAAGTAAATAAAATGGTTTTTATCATCAAATACACCAAATGTAATAAAACAAGACAGGCCCTCAGACAGTATTTGTAACACATAGAATGTATAGAGGTTTCATAAGTTTAGCAATCAGAATAGAGTAAAAAAAAACCTGCTACAAGGCATGAAGAAAATTCCTTAAATAGGTTGTTAAGAATAGTCATTTCCAGACTCACAGAGAATGAACTTATTATGGTTGCCAGGCGGGGAAAATGGATGGAAGAGATAGGGACTTTGGGATGGACATACACACTGCTGTATTTAAAATGGATAACCAACAAGGTCCTACTATACAGCACAGGGAGCTCTTTTCAATGTCATGTGGCAGCCTGGATGGGAGGTGAGTTTTGGGGAGAATGGATACATGTGTACGTATGGCTGCCTGCTCCAGTATTTTTGCCTAGAAAATCCCATGGACAGAGGAGCCTGGCGGGCTACAGTCCATGGGGTCACGACTGAGCGACTAATACTATATGCATGGCTGAGTCCCTTTGCTGTCCACCTGAAAGTATCACAACATTGTTAATCCGCTATGTATCAATACAAAATAAAAAAAATTTTAAAGAATAGTTTCAGAGAAGAAACATAAGTAGCCAACAAATATATAAAAACATGCTTACTCTTTTGAGTAATCTAGTTAATGCATATTAAATATAGATTGAAATGCAATTTCCTACTAACCAGACTAGCAAAAATTACAAAACTGGACATTATCAGGTTTTGGAAACAAAGTGGAGAGAAAGAAACTTTATCCACAGCTGGAGGGAAAGCCCATTGGTACCACCACTTTGAAAAATGTGTTTCTTGTACAGCTGAACACACACAATCTGGTGGCCCAGCAACTCCAGACCTAGAGTAATGACTGAAGTACGTCTGCTCCTGGGGCTTCCCTGGTGGCTCAGATGGTAGAGAGTCTGCCTGCAGGGCTGGGAACCTGGGTTCAGACTCTGGTCTTCTGGTTCGGGAAGATCCCCTGGAGAAGGGATACCAACACACTTCAGTATTCTTGCCTGGAGAATTCCATGGACAGAGGAGCCTGGCAGGGTTTGCAAAGAGTTGGACATGAATGAGCAACTAACACATCACACCACCACACGTAGTCCTATGGGAAGATATTGGAAGTTCTTATTGTCTTTTAAATTTCATCCCTTGTAATTGCTCACTTTTAAGTTATATGTTTTAGTTCTCAAAGAATGTCATTTACAATACTCAGTTTTACTTTTATGTTACTTTATTATTTTTATGAGATTTTCAGAATTGCTTTGATTAAGCTTGCATAAAAAGAAACCTTGAATTTAAATCATATTCCTTTTGGTTTAATCATGTGCCATATTAAATACTTGTAAAAGTCATTCAGATTATTCATATGCATCTATTTTTCCAAAATGAATTTCCCTCTCCTCCTCTTTTTCTTCTCATAGAGGAATTTCAACAGATAAAATTCTTGGAAATTCATTATCGTTTCCTTTTTATTCATTATTATTAGGAAGATTTCACAATGTTCACAGAGATGTCAAATAATGATGTCATTGTAATCAAATTATCATGTAAGAACACTAATGAAAACTATCAGTTACACATCAATTCTTAAGATTGAAAATTGATAGTTAAATGCAGCTCCAAAGAAGCTTCCTAGCAGAATAAAAATATGATGCCGATGTGCTTTTATCCAGCAACCACCATTAGATCTCATTTCATAATATTTACCTTAGAGATCTAAGTCACAATATTTTCCTTGAGTGAGATTTCATTGTTAAACACACCGTAATGAGAAGTGTTGACATTTTATTGAAAACCACTCTATATTGCTAATCTGCTATGAATATTGCTACGGCACTGGGGAAAATCTGTCAAAATGTGTTGGACTATGTTCTGTCTCAATGAGAAAGAATAACTTCTCATAGTACAGGCTCTTATTTAATTACTCATTGCTATGTAACAATAAAAAAATGGATTGTCTTTCACCCCATGACTTCTCCTTGTAGTTGCTGTTTAGTTGCTAAGTTGTGTCTTACTCTTGTGACTCCGTGGACTGCAATCCACCAGGCTCTTCTGTCCATGGGATTTTCCAGGCAAGAATACTGGATTGAGTTGCTGTTTCCTTCTCTAGGGGATCTTCCTAACCCAGGGATCTCTGTCAGGTCTCCTGCTTGGCAAGTAGATTCTTTACCTATTTGACTTGTAATCAGCCTTTGGATCTCAGCTTGAATGTTTCTTCTTTCCCCAGAGAAGACTTCGTTCTGTTCAAAGCTGAATTAGCCGTGCATGGTGCTCTCTTGGTTACCTATTCTCTTCCCTGCCATTTCTCATGATTCTTATTGCACATTTTACTTTTCCAGAGGTCTACATTCCAAAGTAAGTGGGTCCAGTAGTTAATATTTTAACAGTTCCCTAATTCTAAATAGACTTTAAGAAATTGAAAACTGGAAGTGAATTATTCATTTGGGAAGCACAGATAAATTATATTAAGTTTGTGAATACTTTTTCATGTTGAGTATAGTCAATAAACATTTCCATTTACCAATGAAGTTCACTGTATCCTTGGGTTTTATAGTTGAGGAAGGAATAAAAGTCTACAAGCACAAACACTTGAAGCTTTTATAGTGAAAAGTCAAATCTGTTAAAAGACATGCAAAGTATTCTAAGAGTTCAAAGATGGTGCTGTTACTTTCTGCTGAAGTTATAAGGAATTACATAAAGAGGTGTTTGTGTTTGTGATGTGCTTTGAAGAGCAGGGAGATTATAAAATAGTCAAGAAGGAGTAAGTGACATCAGAAGCAGAACAAATAAGGGATTCCCTGGCGGTCCAGTGGTTAGGACTCTGAGTTTTCACAGCAGAGGGCCCCAGTTCCGTCCCTGATCCAGGAACTAAGGTCTTAAAGCCATCAAGGTGCTGCCAAAAAAAAAAAAAAAAGAAGAGGAACTAACCTTGTCAAAACCAATGGAAACTTGGTTAGAACCTGACTGGTGGTCCAGTTAGAATGGCTAGAGATGAAAGTATCAGGCAGATAAGGACACAAATGAAAAGCAGTTCATTTCATTAGGGGCCCAGATGCCAGCAGCATAAGGAAAGGAATAAGAAAGATTTTCATAGTTGACACCCACACTACCTCTCTATTTCTACTGATACACCACTCCACTGGGCATGGCTTCCTATCGTTCTACTGAGCACAGCACGTTCTCTGTCTCAGTTAGTTTTGTGTTAGTGCAAAAACAAACGGGCGAGGGGTAATTGAATAGCACTGGTTAGTGCAGCCTCTCTTGCCAAATTAATGAAATAAGCAATTACTGAGCTCTGTATAAGTGCCAGGAAGAAGAGAGTGATAAATATTTAATAAAATTATAAACAAAAACTGCCATCAGAAAACAGCTCAGGAAGTTCATAGACTCCTAGAAGAAAGAGCTTTGTGAACATGATCATACGACATGTGATACATGCTCTATGTGCCATGATGAGTACAAGGGTGCAGTAACCACCAGGAGTCCAAAGAAATTATGATATTTAAATGCACTTTGTATTATGAAAAGATTAAACAAGATAAATGTCGGCTAAGCTCACCAAAAAAATACATAAATAAAAAAGAGAGAGGACCTAAATAAAATAAGAAATGAAGCAGGACAAATCACCACCAATATCACAGACACATAAAGAATCATAGGAAAATACAATAGCTATATATTAACAACCTGGACAACCTAGAAGCAATGAAAAAATTTCTAGAAATATACAATTTACCAAGACTGAATCGGGAAGAAAGAGACAATCAGAACAGACCAGTCACTAGAAGTGAAATTGAATTTGTAACCGTATTAATAAAAGTAATAATAAAAACTCCCAGCAAGCAAAAGTCCAGGACCAGATGGCTTCACAGGCAAATTCTACCAAGCATATCAAAAAAAGAGCTAATACGCATCCTTCCCCAAATGACGATGAGATAGCACATCATACCTATTAGAATGGCTTTCATCAAAAAGACCACAAATAACAAGTGCTCACAAGGATGTGGAGAAAAGAGAATCTTTTACACTGTTGGTGGGAATGCAAATTAGATCAGCTATTATGCACCACAGTATGACGTTTCCTCAGAAAACTAAAAATCGAACTACCAGATGCTGTGCTCAGTCACTTCAGTCATGTCCAACTCGTCGGACCCCATGGACTGTAGCTGGGCTGGGCTCCTCTGTCTATGGGATCTTGCAGGTGAGAATACTGGAGCAGTTTGCTCTTTCCTTTGCTAGGAGTTCTTCCTGGTTCAGGGATGGAAGCTGCATCTCCTGAATGGCAGGTGGATTATATGTTCCACCAATTCTATTCCTGGGTATATTTGAGGAAACAAAAAACCACTAATGTAAAATGACATATGCGCCCCAGTGTTCATAGCAGCATTATCTACAATAGCCAAGATAAGCAAACTATATACCTGACCAACAGATGAGCAGATGTAAAGAAAGATACAACACAAACACACATACACGCACACACACACATCCCCAGAATATTACTCAGCCATGATAAAAGGGGAATTCTACCACTTGCAACACTGTAGGCGAACTCAGGAGGACATTAAACTTAGTGAAACAACTCAGACTAAGACAAATAGTCTATTTTTTCACTTAAATGTGGAATATAAGGACAAAACAAATGTATATGATGAGACAAATACAGACTCTTAAATATAGAAAAGGGTGGGAAGAGGGAAGGTGGGAGGGGCAAGACAGGGGTATGGGATTAAGAGATACAAAATGCTATATAAAATAAATAAGCAAAAAGGATATATTGTACAGCACTGGAAATGCAGCCATTATTTTGTAATAAAATGGAATATAAGCTATAAAAATGTTTAAACACTATGTTGAATACCTGAAAATAATATAATATTGGTAATCAACTGTACTTCAGTAAAGCAAGGAAGAATAAAAGAAATATATTAAAAATTCTCACTTACAATTTAGTTCCTAAAAATCTCCTTATAATTCAAGTTTCCGTTTTATTAGATTCTGGGGAATTAACCTTTGGCTCAGACTTGGCAATTATTTAAAATGAATATGAAAAATCCTAATTATTTAAAACAGTTTAATTAAAATATATCACAATTGCATTTTAATACGGCAGTTAGATTTAGGTTTTTAGGGCAGAATTTTTGAGAAATTTTGTAATTTTTGATGTTGACCCTATTTCAGCAACATAATCAAAGAAAATTTTTTCATTGACATTTATTTGAAAATTTCTTCATCACTCATTCCCCAAACATCATAAAATGTTTGCTATATGTTCAAAGCACCATTTTTCATACTAAGCTTAGTATGTTAGAAAAGAATTTAGGACTATTATAGCTTTAATATAGAATATTAATAAAATGTTCATTTCTTAAACTGACAAACTCAAGGGGAAAATTCCTAAACTAGTGTAATTATTGATACATTATTTCCATAAAATCACATGGGATAATTACTTTGTCTCACTTCCCTTCACAAATACAGACAATCTCATAATCTCCAGAGGATTTAAATAATTGTAGTAATAATAGAAATTAACAAATGTGATGTGCCAGACAGTGTTCCAGGATTTTTTCATATTTAGACTCATTTAATACTCAAGTCTTCTTTGAAAGAGGTTCCATAATTATGGCTATTTACACATGAAAAAAAGTTTCCTGGGTGACCCTAGGGGTAAAGAACCCTCCTGCCAGTGCAGGAGACTTAAGAGGCATGGGTTCCATCCCTGGATCGAGAAGATCCCCTGGAGCAGGGCATGGCAACCCACTCCAGTGGGTTCTCCACACCAGGAGAATCTCATGAACCGAGGAGCCTGGGGGACTATGGGCCACAGGGTCACAAAGAGTCAGACACATCTGAAGCAACTTAGTATACACGCACCGATGAAAAAAAGTTGACATAAGCATTGTAGTTAGCTTGTCTAATGTAACATAGCTAGTTCATGGTTAAGCTGTGTTCAAACAGAACCTCAGCTTTTGTCAACTGGAACCAGCACTTCAGACCCTGCTGCACTAGCTGTCCAAAATATTTCCAGCATACTTCTGTTTACAACATGTCTCAGCGAAAGACTTGTCTATGAAATTCCTACTGTGTGGCCAGCTCAAAACTAAGCCAGTCACAAAAACCCATCCAGCCCTTCCATCCAGCTTCACCAAGAGCAGTGAGCTAAATTCTGCTTGCTCCAGACAGCGACTGCTTGTTGGATCCTCAGACAAAAGTTCAGCTCCCGGGATCTCTTGCTTTTATTCTCTGACTCTGTTCATTAGCTCACTGTGTCTGTTCATGCTGTGCTCAGTCCTGTCTGACTCTTTGCAACCCCATGAACTGTAGTCTGCCAACCTCCGCTGTCCTTGGGATTTCCCAGGCAAAAATACTGGAGAGGGTTGCTATATCCTTGCCCAGAGGATCTTCTTCTTGGCCCAGGGATTGAATTAACTCACTAGGTAGAGTGAAATAAAAATTCACAATTACTGTAATATATTTTAGCTGCTTTTAGCTTGTGTTTTTCATAATTTTAATGAACATTGCCATCTTATAATTTTTTGTTTATCTTGAAATGACCTTAAGGCAACTTTTGAAATAGGTCTCATCTTTTTTCTTGTTTGATTGAAGTTATTTACCTTGGAGAGAGACAAATAAAGCTCATTAGAAATAAAGTCAACCAAACTGTGGTCTATGAAACATGAAATCTTCCATGTTGCTTTTCTCTTTATAAAATACTACTCAAAATGCAAGTATGTCTGTAACCTCAGAGATTAATAATTTTTTTCCTTTGATTGTTTGTTGTGGTTGCCTTTATCCAAGTAATGAAAACAGAACAAAGCTGTTTGTGTTCAAACAGCAGTGATTCCATAGTCCTTACAGATATTGTCTGAATCTAATTGGATTTTAATGAAATGATATTTCCTTTGTGATAAGTACATAAAAATTATGTTTTTAATTAACATCACAAGGTATAAGCTATAGATACCAAGTTTCACCAGAAGCAGTAATTCTTTAATGTTTTCTTCATTAAAAAAAAAAGATGGAGTAACAACTTGATAGAGAAAATGAATAAATTAACTGGACAGGGATGAGTCTCCAGGCCTTGTCCTCCCAGGGGTTGTTCCGATTGACAACGTCTATTGCTTCTTATATTTAAGACGTCATGAGTTAGTTTTGTCTTGAAAGACTCTCAAGTTTTTATTTTACTTTTGATTTTTTTGGATTTATTTTTGTTTATTTTTAATGGGAGGATAATTGATTTAAACTGTTTGTTTTGCTGTACCGCGACGTGAATACACCTTAAGTCAGTGGAAAGAATCCTCCTGCAACGCAGGAGACACGGCAGGAGCTGCAGGTTCAATTCCTGGGTCAGGAAGATTCCCTGCAGAAAAGAAATGGCGGCCCACTTCAGTATTCTTGCCTGGGAAATCCCATGCACAGAGAAGCCTGGCGGGCTACAGTCCCTGGGGTTGCAAAAGAGCTGGACAAAATAGCAGCTAAACAACCACAAGGTACACATATCCTTCCCTCCTGTGCTTCCCTCCCACCCCTTCCTTCCAACCCCTCTAGGTCATTACAGAGGGCCAAGCTGAGCTCCCTGTGAAATACAGCAACTTTCCACCAGCCATCTAGTTTACACATGGTAATGTATATATTTCAATGCTACTCTCTCAATTTGTCCCACCCTCTTCTTCCCCTGAAAGTTTTTTTTTTTTTTTTTATCATTGTTATTAAATTTTGGCAGTGTTTGTACAGGACTGCAAATGAACTAAGTTTAGTTTGTATTGTGCTGAGTCTCCCATTAATGTTCAATATATATACTATACACTAACACTAAGCAAGCAAAACGATCACAGAATAGTACATTTGTTAAATATACCGCATTTATCATATGAAACTTTTATCTTTTTGACTTAGAAGAGGAACATTTGATTCTCAGGTGAGAAAAAAATATAAGGAGCAAATGGAATTCTACAGGGCTCAGGATAAAATAGAAAAAAATATTTATCTGTAACATTACCAAGGTGACATGAAAAAACCCTGAGAAGAAAAACAAAGAACAAATTACAGCAAATCAAGTTCAATCAGTCCTGTTGATCTTTCTGGTTAGGATAAATCATACCACCTCTGTTGGTTATTAATCGTATTTTCATTACCTACTGGTGACTTGTATTCGTGATCTATACAATGATCTATGCATTTGGTGACCTACTAATGAACAAAATGATCACAATGCTTCCCTTAATGATCGATGATGGAGTTCTTCTTTCCAGGTTTTACCTCTGTTTATTGCACTTCAGTATACTTCATGACAAATTTAAACATATTCTCTGATTTAGCTCATCATCAATACCCAGTGAAATATAAAAGTGGTTTTCACAGGCACGAACACATGGAACTTTGCAAGTTTCCTCATGAAGTAAAATGAAGACTTTGCCTCACCTGTGCAGCCCCACACAAGTGGTATTCTGATTACCCTTTCCTTGGCTTAACAGTTCTTCCCATTCTGTCTCAAAATCATTTTAAGAAAGCTAAGTAAGCGTGTGAAATCGAAACTTATCATTAGCCTCCGTAAGGCTGAAAGGCTCGAATTTTCAATTAAAGGAGACTTCCAAATTTCTGAATCCACTGAGAATGTTTTACTCACTTTCTGTACAGCTGAAATAGGCACAGTGACTCTATTTTTAAAGATTCTCAAATGTGAAAACAGAATAGAATGTTACAGGAACAAAATTCACATGAAAATAATGCAAATGTGTGAAATTCAGAGAATTCTGTCATTGGGTATTTCTTTTTTTTTTTTTCCTTTTTTTTTAAAATTTTATTTTATTTTTAAACTTTACATAATTGTATTAGTTTTGCTAAATATCAAAATGAATCCGCCACAGGCATACATGTGTTCCCCATCCTGAACCCTCCTCCATCCTCCCTCCCCACACCATCCCTCTGGGTCGTCCCAGTGCACCAGCCCCAAGCATCCAGTATCGCACATTGAACCTGGACTGGCAACTCGTTTCTTACATGATATTCTACATGTTTCAATGTCACTCTCCCAAATCTTCCCACCCTCTCCCTCTCCCACAGAGTCCATAAGACTGTTTTATACATCAGTGTCTCTTTTGCTGTCTCGTACACCAGGTTATTGTTACCATCTTACTAAATTCCATATATATGCATTAGTATACTGTATTTATGTTTTTCCTTCTGGCTTACTTCACTCTGTATAATAGGCTCCAGTTTCATCCATCTCATTAGAACTGATTCAAATGTATTCTTTTTAATGGCTGAGTAATGCTCCATTGTGTATATGTACCACAGCTTTCTTATCCATTCATCTGCTGATGGACATCTAGGTTGCTTCCATGTCCTGGCTATTATAAACAGTGCTGCGATGAACATTGGGGTACACGTGTCTCTTTCCCTTCTGGTTTCCTCAGTGTGTATGCCCAGCAGTGGGATTGCTGGATCATAAGGCAGTTCTATTTCCAGTTTTTTTAAGGAATCTCCACACTGTTCTCCATAGTGGCTGTACTAGTTTGCATTCCCACCAACAGTGTAAGAGGGTTCCCTTTTATCCACACCCTCTCCAGCATTTATTATTTGTAGACTTTTGGATCGCAGCCATTCTGACTGGTGTGAAATGGTACCTCATAGTGGTTTTGATTTGCATTTCTCTGATAATGAGTGATGTTGAGCATCTTTTCATGTGTTTGTTAGCCATCTGTATGTCTTCTTTGGAGAAATGTCTATTTAGATCTTTGGCCCATTTTTTGATTGGATCATTTATTTTTCTGGAGTTGAGGTGTAGGAGTTGCTTGTATATTTTTGAGATTAGTTGTTTGTCAGTTGCTTCATTTGCTATTATTTTCTCCCATTCTGAAGGCTGTCTTTTCACCTTGCTAATAGTTTCCTTTGATGTGCAGAAGCTTTTAAGGTTAATTAGGTCCCATTTGTTTATTTTTGCTTTTGTTTCCAATATTCTGGGAGGTGGGTCATAGAGGATCCTGCTGTGATGTATGTCAGAGAGTGTTTTGCCTATGTTCTCCTCTAGGAGTTTTATAGTTTCTGGTCTTACGTTTAGATCTTTAATCCATTCTGAATTTATTTTTGTGTATGGTGTTAGAAAGTGGTCTAGTTTCATTCTTTTACAAGTGGTTGACCAGATTTCCCAGCACCACTTGTTAAAGAGATTGTCTTTAATCCATTGTATATTCTTGCCTCCTTTGTCAAAGATAAGGTGTCCATATGTGCGTGGATTTATCTCTGGGCTTTCTATTTTATTCCATTGATCTATATTTCTGTCTTTGTGCCAGTACCATACTGTCTTGATAACTGTGGCTTTGTAGTAGAGCCTGAAGTCAGGTAGGTTGATTCCTCCAGTTCCATTCTTCTTTCTCAAGATTGCTTTGGCTATTTGAGGTTTTTTGTATTTCCATACAAATTGTGAAATTATTTGTTCTAGCTCTGTGAAGAATACTGTTGGTAGCTCGATAGGGATTGCGTTGAATCTATAAATTGCTTTGGGTAGTATACTCATTTTCACTATATTGATTCTTCCAATCCATGAACATGGTATATTTCTCCATCTATTAGTGTCCTCTTTGATTTCTTTCACCAGTGTTTTATAGTTTTCTATATATAGGTCTTTAGTTTCTTTAGGTAGATATATTCCTAAGTATTTTATTCTTTCCGTTGCAATGGTGAATGGAATTGTTTCCTTAATTTCTCTCTCTGTTTTCTCATTATTAGTGTATAGGAATGCAAGGGATTTCTGTGTGTTGATTTTATATCCTGCAACTTTACTATAATCATTGATTAGTTCTAGTAATTTTCTGGTGGAATCTTTAGGGTTTTCTATGTAGAGGATCATGTCATCTGCAAATAGTGAGAGTTTTACTTCTTCTTTTCCAATTTGGATTCCTTTTATTTCTTTTTCTGCTCTGATTGCTGTGGCCAAAACTTCCAAAACTATGTTGAATAGTAATGGTGAAAGTGGGCACCCTTGTCTTGTTCCTGACTTTAGAGGAAATGCTTTCAATTTTTCACCATTGAGGATAATGTTTGCTGTGGGTTTGTCATATATAGCTTTTATTATGTTGAGGTATGTTCCTTCTATTCCTGCTTTCTGGAGAGTTTTTATCATAAATGGGTGTTGAATTTTGTCAAAGGCTTTCTCTGCATCTATTGAGATAATCATATGGCTTTTATTTTTCAATTTGTTAATGTGGTGTATTACATTGATTGATTTGCGGATATTGAAGAATCCTTGCATCCCTGGGATAAAGCCCACTTGATCATGGTGTATGATCTTTTTAATGTGTTGTTGGATTCTGATTGCTAGAATTTTGTTAAGGATTTTTGCGTCTATGTTCATCAGTGATATTGGCCTGTAGTTTTCTTTTTTTGTGGGATCTTTGTCAGGTTTTGGTATTAGGGTGATGGTGGCCTCATAGAATGAGTTTGGAAGTTTACCTTCCTCTGCAATTTTTTGGAAGAGTTTGAGCAGGATAGGTGTCAGCTCTTCTCTAAATTTTTGGTAGAATTCAGCTGTGAAGCTGTCTGGACCGGGGCTTTTGTTTGCTGGAAGATTTTTGATTACAGTTTCAATTTCTGTGCTTGTGATGGGTCTGTTAAGATTTTCTATTTCTCCCTGGTCGAGTTTTGGAAAGTTGTACTTTTCTAAGAATTTGTCCATTTCTTCCACGTTGTCCATTTTATTGGCATATAATTGTTGATAGTAGTCTCTTATGATCCTTTGTATTTCTGTGTTGTCTGTTGTGATCTCTCCATTTTCGTTTCTAATTTTGTTGATTTGATTTTTCTCCCTTTGTTTCTTGATGAGTCTGGCTAATGGTTTGTCAATTTTATTTATCCTTTCAAAGAACCAGCTTTTGGTTTTGTTGATTTTTGCTATGGTCTCTTTTGTTTCTTTTGCATTTATTTCTGCTCTAATTTTTAAGATTTCTTTCCTTCTACTAACCCTGGGGTTCTTCATTTCTTCCTTTTCTAGTTGCTTTAGGTGTAGAGTTAGGTTATTTATTTGACTTTTTTCTTGTTTCTTGAGGTGTGCCTGTATTGCTATGAACTTTCCCCTTAGGACTGCTTTTACCGTGTCCCACAGGTTTTGGGTTGTTGTGTTTTCATTTTCATTCGTTTCTATGCAAATTTTGATTTCTTTTTTGATTTCTTCTGTGATTTGTTGGTTATTCAGCAGCGTGTTGTTCAGCCTCCATATGTTGGAATTTTTAATAGTTTTTCTCCTGTAATTGAGATCTAATCTTACTGCATTGTGGTCAGAAAAAATGCTTGGGATGATTTCTATTTTTTTGAATTTACCAAGGCTAGCTTTATGGCCCAGGATGTGATCTATCCTGGAGAAGGTTCCATGTGCGCTTGAGAAAAACGTGAAATTCATTGTTTTGGGATGAAATGTCCTATAGATATCAATTAGGTCTAACTGGTCTATTGTATCGTTTAAAGTTTGTGTTTCCTTGTTAATTTTCTGTTTAGTTGATCTATCCATAGGTGTAAGTGGGGTATTAAAGTCTCCCACTATTATTGTGTTATTGTTAATTTCTCCTTTCATACTTGCTAGCATTTGTCTTATGTACTGTGGTGCTCCCGTGTTGGGTGCATATATATTTATAATTCAAGTAAGATTTTATTTGCGATTATCTAGATTTTTGCTTTACATTATTCTTTAATCTTCTTAAATAAATATTTGATATTTTATAAACATGCCCATGTGCTATAAAGCTATTTCTCTTTGGTTATAGCTTTTATTTAATTAATCAAAATATAACCTATAAGAACCAAGTATGTATATCTTAAGTTACTGCTGAATGAATTGTAATGTATTTCTATACCTGCATGACCACCTACCAGAGTGACCCAGAAACCGTTTCTTGCAGCACTGAAGGTTCTTTATTTTTTTAACCCCCAAGATTAACAGGTACTCTTACTACAATCATCATGGATTAGATTTGCCTTCTCTGACACTTGCTATACATGAAATAATATAACATATCCTCTCTTGTATCTGACTTCTCTCAATCAGCATATGTCTCTGAGATTCTTGTGTCAGTGGTTTATTATTTTTTCTTGCTGTGTAGTATTCCATTCTAGGGGAAAAAATCTATATATACCATTGTTAATTTCACTATTCTGTGTCAATGCGCATCTGCATGTTCTGAGTTTTTCCTAAGATGGCTAAAATTGCTTTGAACATTATTGACCATGTTTACTGGTAGAAAGAAGCACATCTATGGAAGTTGAATTATTGATTGCAGAGCCATGAAGAATCTTCAGGGACCAGCAAAAATAATAAAAGGAAAAGGGGGAAGAGAAAGAGAAGTAGAAATAGGAGAAGAAGTGAGAAGGAGGAGGAGGAAGGGAATAGAACAGTCAGGAGAAGCAAAAAAATGAGGTAAAGGTGATTGTCAGGGTGATGCTTCTTGGGGAAACTACAGATAGGCACTCACAAGTATAGACTAAGCCCAGGGCACATCCTTGGAAGTGCTGAAGATCCATTCTATCACCAAACCATGCCACTCTTCATGCTTTACTCTGAAGATATGAAAACTTCAGTTCAGTTCCATTCAGTTTCTCAGTCGTGTCTGACTCTGCAACCCCATGGACCACAGCACACTAGGCTTCCCTGTCCATCACCAAATCCTAGAGTTTACCTATACTCATGTCCATTGAGTCAGTGATGCCACCCAACCATCTCATCCTCTGTTGTCCACTTCTCCTGCCTTCAAACTTTCTCAGCATCAGGGTCTTTTCAAATGAGTCAGCTCTTCACATCAGGTGGCCAAAGTATTGGAGTTTCAGCTTCAACATCAGTCCTTCCAATGAACACTCAGGACTGATCTCCCTTAGGATGGACTAGTTGGATCTCCCTGCAGTCCAAGGGACTCTCAAGAGTCTTCTCCAACACCACAGTTCAAAAGCATCAATTCTTCAGCGCTCAGCTTTCTTTATAGTCCAACTCTCACATCCATACATGACCACTGGAAAAACCATAGCCTTGACTAGACGGACCTTTGTGGACAAAGTAATGTCTCTGCTTTTTAATATGCTGTCTAGGCTGGTCATAACTTTCCTTCCAAGGAGTAAGTATCTTTTAATTTCATGGCTGCAGTCACCACCTGCAGTGATTTTGGAGCCCAGAAAAATAAAGTCTGCCAGTGTTTCCACTGTTTCCCCATCTATTTCCTATGAAGTGATGGGACCAGATGCCATGATCTTAGTTTTCTGAATGTTGAGCTTTAAGCCAACTTTTTCACTCTCCTCTTTCACTTTCATCAAGAGGCTCTTTAGTTCTTCTTCACTTTCTGCCAAAAGAGTAGTGTCATATGCATATCTGAGGTTATTGATATTTCTCCCGGCAATCTTGATTCCAGCTTGTGCTTCATCCAGCCCAGCATTTCTCATGAAGTACTCTGTGTATAAGTTAAATAATCAGGGTGACAATATACAGCCTTAATGCCCTCCTTTTCCTGTTTGGAACCAGTCTGTTGTTCCATGTCCAGTTCTAACTGTTGCTTCCTGACCTGCATACAGGTTTCTCAAGAGACAGGGTCGAGTGGTCTGGTATTCCCATCTCTTTCAGAATTTTCAAATGTTTATTGTGATCCACACAGTCAAAGATTTGGCATATTCAATAAAGCAGAAGTAAATGTTTTTCTGGAACTCTCTTGCTTTTTCCATGATCCAGCAGATGTTGGCAATTTGACCTCTGGTTCCTCTGCCTTTTTTAAAGCCAGCTTAAACATCTGGAAGTTCATGGTTCATGTATGGCTGAAGCCTGGCTTGGAGAATTTTGAGCATTATTTTACTAGTGTGTGAGATGAGTGCAATTATGCAGTAGTTTGAGCATTCTTTGGCATTGCCTTTCTTTGGGATTGGAATGAAAACTGACCTTTTTCAGTCCTGTGGCCACTGCTGAGTTCTCAAAATTTGCTGGCATATTGAGTGCAGCACTTTCACAGCATCATTGTTTAGGATTTGAAGTAGCTCAACTGGATTTCTTCACCTCCACTAGCTTTGTTCGTGGTGATGCTTCCTAAGGCCCACTTGACTTCACATTCCAGGATGTCTGGCTCTAGGTGAGTGTGAGTGATCACACCATTGTGATTATCTGGGTCGTGAAGGTCTTCTTTGTACAGTTCTTCTGTGTATTCTTATCACATTTTCTTAATATCTTCTGCTTCTGTTAGGTCCATACCATTTCTGTCCTTTATCGAGCCCATCTTTGCGTGAAATGTTCCCTTGGTATCTCTAATTTTCTTGAAGAGATCTAGTCTTTCCCATTCTATTGTTTTCCTCTATTTCTTTGCACTGATCACTGAGGAAGGCTTTCTTATCTCTCCTTGCTATTCTTTGGAACTCTGCATTCAAATGGGTATTTCTTTCCTTTTCTCCTTTGCTTTTCGCTTTTCTTCTTTTCACAGCTATTTATAAGGCCTCCTCAGACAGCCGTTTGCTATTTTGCATTTCTTTTTCTTGGGGATGGTCTTGCTCCCTGTCACCTCGACAATGTCACGAACCTCTGTCCATAGTTCATCAGGAACTCTGTCTATCAGATCCAGTCCCTTAAATCTATTTCTCACTTATGTTCACACAAAGTCATGTACAAAATGTGCAGAGCAGCTGTACAAAGATGCTTATCAACTGGTACAAGGATAAAAAATGCCGTATAGCCATCTAATGCAATACTACTCAGCTATATAAAACAAGTAATAATTTATAACTCACGAATATGGATGAATTTGAAAATAATTATGTTAAGTGAAAGACATTTCCCCATAGAGGTTACTTATTGCATAAATTCATAGAACAATTTCTCATGAAAATCCAGAAAAGAAAGTTTTAGCAAAACAAAACTAATCAGTACTGCCAGGGCCTGGGGTTTGGGGAGGGTATTCACTACAAAAGATTATGGGAAGTGTCTTGGGTGATTATGTAAATATTCTCTATTTTGATTGTGGCTACATGACTGTATGCATTTGTGAAACCTCATAAAACCAAACAGCTAAAAAGACTGAATTTTATTGTTTATAAATTATGCCTCAATAAACTTGACATTAAAAATATAAGAAAACTACAGGCAAATCTTCCTTTTGAGTTATGAGTTTAAGATTACCTCAGGATGCAAGTTTGTATTAATATTTTAAAGTACAATGGGATAGATTTCAATATTAATGGATTAAAACAGGAAAAGTATCATCTTCATAATAGCCATAACCAAATCATTTAATAAAAGTCAACATGCATTCATGATATGATCATTCATCAAGAATGAATCAAAGAAAACTTCTTCACCTTATAAAAAATCTTATAAAAACAAATAAATAAGATCACATGCAAGTGTGACTGTAAACGTGGAAACACTTGAAGCATTTTCTTTAAAATTCTCTTTAAAAATGGACTTTTAGTTAACATTGAATTCTACATCCTAGATAGTAGAATGAGAAATGAAAAGAAATAAGATATAGGGATTGGAAGGGATAGGGAAAAAAAATCATTATTTCGTGCTCACATCATCTCTACAAAGGTAAGCCCAAATAATATATAGATTATTATAATTAATAAAAGATGGTAGCTCACAAACCAAGCAAAATACCTGTAAAAGTAGTGTGTTGCTTCATTATATGTTCATTTTAGGAAGAAAAGTAAATTTTGCAACTTATTTCTTAGAAATATGAAAATAAGTACACTATTTCATGATTGAAGGCCAGAGATAACCAGAAAATGTATTCAATTAACTGAGATTCATCTATTTATAAAAGTCATTCAAATGCAAACATCTCTAAGCAAGCTTTTATGAATAAATCTTATAAAAGTGCAATGAGCATTGAGGTACATGTGTGTTTTTGAATTATGGTTCTCTCAGGGTATATGCCAAGTAGTGGAATTTCTGGGTCATAGGATAGTTCTACTTTTAGTTTTTTAAGGACTCTCTATACCCTTCTCCATAGTAAATGTGTCGATTTAGTTTCCCACCAAAAGGGAGCAATACATGCGCATTCTCTTCTCTCCACACTCTAGCCAGCATTTATTGCTTGTAGATTTTTCAATGATGGCCGTTTTGACTGGTGTGAGGGGATACCTCATTGTAGTTTTGATTTGTATTTCTCTCATAATTAGTGATGTTCAGCATCTTTTCATGCACCTCTTGGCCACCTGTATGCATTCCTTGGAGAAATGTCTGTATAGCACACGGAGCTCAGCTCTGTGCTCTGTGGGGTAGGGGGAGGGGTGGGAGGAAGGTCCAAGAGGGAGGGAATGTATGTATCCGCATAGCTGGTTCACTTCACTGTACAGCAGAAACTAGCACAGTATTGTAAAGCAGCTATACCCCAATTTAAAAAACAACCGTGAAAATACATCTTTACATTATTCACTTTCATTGTGACACGTGTGGTCTGTGAAGCAGGGGTTTACCTGTGATCAGTATGAGTAACTAGGCATTTATGAAGAGGTTAGACTAAGATAACTGCTTTAGATGCTGACTCAGAATGGCCTGTGCTTTCACAAATTAAATTAAATAGCTGCAAGCTTCACTTTAATAATCCCTGAGTCAAAAATATAGAAGCCTAATTTTTATATGGCTGTTTTCTCCAATAAAATCTTCATTTATTATGAATACTCATCTCTTTCTTGACAGCACTTTAGCAAGGGAGAAGTAACACTTTGTGTGTGTGTGTGTGTGAATCGTGTTTTCAAAGGGAGAGAAGGTTATAAAAAATGAAAAATGGCTTCGGTCAATAAAACATCCCTAAAACCCTGAAACATTATAAGGAAACTAATTCCCCAAAGTGTTCATAAAACAAGGCAGATACACATAATTAGAACCATGCAGTGAAACACCCCACCTATCTTGCTCGTGCTAGCAATGACTAGCAAAAATTCTTTTGCTTAACCAGATATTAATAACATGATGCAAACAGCAAGCATTGGTGTCAAGGTATAGATTTTTGAATTAAAATATGCCTGTTAGGAAAACAGACAGTTATGCTATGCAGAGGAACACACTGGAAGAATTGTGCTGACATCTTAGAGACCTAAGACACGGTGTCATCACCCACTGAATCCCAGGAAGCAGGCAGAAAGCTAAAAGGATGACTTTGCTCACAGAACGAAAACTTGTGAAAACTTCTGATTGTTGGAGTCTAATAATCATTTGTTAGATGCGTTGAAGAAGTTTGCAACACCAGGAAAGCCTTTATGCTGGAAAATCCTTTGGCCTCTAGAGAAGAATAATTTGAATTTGAACAAGCTGCTCTTTGAGGATTTTGAAACCAGTGCTTATTTAGCATCAGCATTCATAGTTTATGATTCTGAAAGGGGCCCTGCAACTCTGCAGCTTGGCATCTGTGATTTTCCATTAGCAAATTCCACTTGCCCTATTTTTTCCGTCTCTTTCTGTTTCCCTGCATTAGCTCTTGTTCCTCAATTGTTGTGTTAATTTTTCTGCTTAGTGCTCTGCCCAGAGCTGGAAGATACTGTTCCAATTCCAACAGATACTCCTTTCAAGGACTCAGTGGAGGATTAATCCTAGTTCTTGATGTCTGTTCACTGAATTTTTTAAAAAATATATATTTTACTGAAGTATAGTTGATTTAAAATATTGTGCTAATTTCAGTTGTACAGCAAAGTGGGGTAAATTGGGAGTTTGGGATTGACATGTACTCACTGCTATATTTAAATAGACAACCAACAAGGACCTGTAGTAAAAGATTTTCAAAAATTACAAAAAATGATGTAGTATGTATGAATACATACAATGGAGTACTACTCTTCACTGACTTTTAGTGTTCTTCCTACTTGCAAACATATACTTATTTTCTAATATGCATCATGCACTATTTCAAACACTGGACAGGCAGCAATAGCTAAATGAGATATAATTCTTATTTTCCAGTGGAAGCAACATAAACACACAACAAATAAACCACGATATAATAGGTCAGTTGAGAAGAGCCTGGAGAAGAATTAAGCAGGGGGAAGGTACCAGAAGATGAGGGTGCTGTTTCCTAGGGGTGGTAAGAGATCTTCTGCTGATAACTTTTGAATGAGTAGCATCCCCAAGGAATTGAAGGAGAGTCCCTGGAGGATGAGGGCAGAGTGCATGGGAGGCATAAAAAAGGAGCGCCCAGGAGTGACCTTGGCCAAGGAGTGAAGGAAGGGAAGTATGATAGCAAGAGATGAGGTTTTGGGTATCGGAAACTCTGCCACCTCGGGTCTTTCAAACCTTTGCAAGGAGTTTGCTTTCTTTTGGCAGTGTCACATGTGGGATCTTAGATTCCCTACCAGGGATTGAACCCGTGTTCCCTGGCCTGGAAGCACAGAGTCTTAAGCAATGGACCGCTGGGGAAGTCCCCAAGGACTTTGGCCTACACATGAGAAATGGGGGGCTTTGGCAAGTCATTGCCACACATCTTGAAAATTACAGATTTTATCATAATTTAGTGACTTAATTTACCTTATTCCCCCCACAATAGTTTAAGAACCTCAAAGGCACAATTGATACTTTGATTTTCCTAGTACAGCTCCCCTATGTTCCCCAGGAGGCCCATGACCTCAGCTGACTGTGAGATAAAGCCAAAAGTATTAAGCCAACAAATGAAGACTTGGTAACGTGCTTAACAGCGACTGAGCAACAAGATGTTAAGATGACTTCTTAACATCTCAGAAGTTCAAGTCAAGTTGATAATATAATTCTAACCATTAAATTAGCTAGGATTTTTTTAAAAGAAAAGTGAAAGTGTTATTGGTTCAGTCATGTCCAACTCTTTGTGACCCCGTGGACTATTGCCTGCCAGACTCCTCCGGTCATGGAATTCACCAGGCAAGAATACAGGAGTGGGTTGTCATTCCATTCTCCAGGGCATCTTTCCAACTCAGGGATTGAACCCCTGTCTCCACATTGGCAAGTGGTTTCTTTAGCACTGAGCCACCAGGGAAGCCTGGTGGGGAAGAGTGGAGGGCAATTACTAATAGCTCTGGAAAGAATGAAGCAGCTGGGTCAAAGCAGAAATGATGCCAAAGTAAAGTCCCATGCTGTAAAGAAGAATAGCCCGACATGCTGTGGTCTGTGGGGTTACAATGAGTTGGACACAACTTAGCAATTGAACAAGAAGTTATTTTAAAACTGGGGAGAAAAAGATAATGATGGAGCAGCTGGGTGAAGCATGTTTAGCTTCTCTGTTGGAAGAACTGTTAAAGAAGGGCGGTGGAGATGAAGCACTCCCTTGACAGTCTCCCAACAGAGGCAAGAGAAGACAAATCTGGCGAGCCCTGCCCTAGACATGTAACTCCATCACGCACTTTTATGGGCCTGCACACTGAGACAGTGCCATTGCCACCCGAGTCACCAGCTGTCTTGGAGGCTCTTTGAGGGGAGAATTGCCCATCATCCCAACTGGCTACACACCACGGAGGGAACTGCCCTCCACTCGTGTGAGAAGTGCTGAGACAAGACTTTGCTTCTGGGCAGGTGCTGGGTGAATGCAATTTCCTTCTAGAATGTCTAGCCCATAATTGGATACTTGCAGATGCTTCTGTTGGTGATGTGTCCATGTCGCTGATGCAGAGACTCATGAGGAGCGAGAAGCAATCTCGACAGGAACCAGAGCACACGAAACACTCCACCATCCGGAAGGCTCACCACTGTGTCACCAGCTATAACCTGGTCCTTTTTTTGTCCCCTGCTGAGTAGAAGCTGTTGAAAAGAGATTAGAAAGCCTGTCACCATAATGGAACACAAAAGGTCACAAAAATGAGAGGCAATGAGGACCTAAAAGAAAGGGAAGAAAAGAGAAGCATTTTGGAAAATTGTTGGGAGTAAGTTCTCAGTTTAAATCCACTTTTTTTGCTTAAGAAGCTCATCCTAAAGCCAAAGCCTGCTGAGGTCTACACAAGTGTGTCCTGTGAAGGGTGTGCAAGTGTGGAGCTGGCACAGGCACTGACTACCTGTGTGTATGTGTGCGTGTATGCACGCACTCAGTTGTGTCAGACTCTTTGTGACCCCAAATCATAATAAAATATGATAAGTAAAACTTTGCACACATTCAAACAATCTCCTTCCTATCTCTCTCTCTCCTTTAATCCACACAATGACCTGTGATCTATTTTAATATCAGAACAGTAAACCACAGAGTTCAATAATCTGCCTAGAGAACCCAAGCAGGTCTTCTGGCCCCAGATTCTGAGCTTCATTTCTAATTACAAATTGTGAGTAGGGAGTTAAAAATCCACCTGTTGGTTTACAATCACAGGTTATATTTAGTGTGCACTTTGGAAGAGTTTGACACTACCTATAAAATGGATACCTGTGATGCATCAGCTCTACTCCCAGAGATCTAGGCCAGGAACCCACTCTGCACAGGGACCAGGGGACACGTAGGAGGATGCAGTTCATAACCACATACAAGTGGGAACAACCCGTAGGATCGTCAACAGTCAGTTAGATGATTACACTAGGATTTGTTCTCACAGAATACTTCCAGACCACGGTCTAGAACTGTAAATGACGTGAACTAGAACTGAATGAACGGCGTCTACGTGTATGAGAATGGTTGATTCTTAGATAGTAGTGACAGGAAAAAGGCCAGAGGGATTTTGTGAAGGTCAAATAAGCAGCCAAATTGACAATATATTTCAGGCATGTGTACTACTAAAACTGTGAAAATAACCCAAAATTCAGTAAGTGATTACCTTGTACTAAGGAGGTAAGTGGTAGAATTGGAGAGTTAAGGAAGTCACATTTTTAACTTTAAGGTAAAACGTGTAAGAGGAAATCAGGGGTAATCTTTACACTTTCTTTCTTTCTAAAACACATAAAACTTGTGGGGAGTTTTCAATCCCCCCTTTGTAAATAATAAGAAAATTAATAAAAGATAATAGAGTGAATGAGATCATTGAAGGGATGGAGAAAGTGAATTGAGAGACCTTTTTTGTATCAATATTAGAAAAGAAATATGTTTTTACAATTACTTAAATTGTATTTATATAAAATATTTATTTGAAATGAAAGTAATATTATGTTAAAATTATTTAAAACTTGCTATTTAATAATATACTAGCTCATTTTAAATAAGCTTACACATTTTAAATAACCTTTCTGAAATCATAATTATTAATATAAGGATAGATTTTGTGTCAAAGCACAAGATTTTATTAAGAATGAATGAGGAAATGAGGAAAGGAAACTTTATTTATTGAGCACAAGATGAACGCTAGTTGTTCTCAAATGGATTATTTCATAAATTATCCCAATGGATCTCTGCAAGACATATCATCCTTATCTCAGGTCATCAACCTGAGATTCAGAAAAGCTGGATAACTTGCCGATGACCACACAGACACTGGCAGATTCAGACCTCCTTACTTCAGTGCAAACTCTCAGTCTTAACTGTATGACATGTGCCTGGCCTCTGCAACTCAAGTTCTGAATGAAAATAATATGTTGACATTCATTTGAGATGTTTGTGGTAATCTTTTTCTTAAGTAATTTTGCTCACATTTGGGAAGAAGAGAGACAGGGAAAAAGAAGAGTGTTGAAAGAGAGAAAAATTTAAATACTTCAAGAATAACATCCTAGGCAATTAAGAAACAATATATTCCAGATCTTCACACAATTATAATATAAAACTTAACTGATTAGTGGGGCTTCCCTTGTGGCTCAAACTGTAAAGAATCCACCTGAAATGCAGGAGACCTGGATTCGATCCCTGGGTTGGAAAGATCCCCTGGAGGAGGGCATGGCAACCCACATTCATGCCTGGAGAATCCCCATGGACAAAGGAGCCTGGCAGGCTACAATCTATGGGGTCACAAAGAGCTGGACACAACTGAACGACGAAGCACACACAAAGTTCATACATGCATGTGTGCTCGGTCACTTCAGGCATGTCCAACTCTCTTGTGACCGCCCAGACTGTAGCCTGTCAGGCTCCTCTGTCCATGGCGTTTCCCAGGCAAGAATACCTGAGTGGGTTGCCATTTCTTCCTCCAGGGGATCTTCCTGACCCACGGATTAAACCTGCATCTCCTGCCTTGGCCAAAGGATTCTTGACCACTGAGCCACCAGGGAAGGGTTTAGTCAACAGGCTGATACTAATGATAAAAATAAAATTGAATTAATTCGTAATAATGATTTAGCTATACACTGTGGACATCACAGTCAGTTTATTCACCGAAGTTCAAAGCAAATCATTTTCCTTTTGTGACCCCCAGTTTAAACTGCAAAATGTAAATACAGTATACTCTCCAAAGATACAGACAGGGAGGGGATATTACATTGTGCTTCTGTCTTTATGAAAAATAGAGCTAACTTTAGCATATACTAAAAAGAGACAACCCATTTAGCTGAATTAGGCAAAATAAGTGTTTATAACCATTACTGAATATCTACTCTCTAAAATATTAGAAATTTAAATGACAGCAAAAAATAAATAAATACATAAACAAAAGAATCTATTTGAAAAAGAAGAGGAGCTTCCTTTGAATTTTACCTGACCACTGCTCAATAATGCAGACATTTCAATTGTTCAATCTAGACACTGAAATAAACAATTTATTGAGGTCAGTGTAGTGGGTGGTATGCAATGGATATTTTACTCTGCTCATCTGATATTCTGCTAGAAATTGGTAGAGGTAATTAAGGGGAAAGCCACTTCAAATCTTTTTGATGAAGCTCCTGATAGCATAATGTGGGTATATATTTTTATAAGTAAATGTAATTCAATTGAAAAAATCCCATTTAAAAAATAGGGTTGAAACTGCATAAATGAGATTATCTAATTTTGCTACATCATACATGCTTTGTGATCTACTCTTTCTGCTTCTTGTTCTGGCCCATCAGCCAGAATGTGGCTAGTCTTGGGCTTTGTGCCTGACACGTAAGTCCCCAGCATGATGCCTGAATTGCTAGGAGCTAGGTATAAGTGTTTGTTGAATGAATGAATACATGAATTATTAATTAAATCAATTATATGCTGACTGTGCTCCTTTGCCAGTCCTGGCAGTGTGTTCCAGACTAACTCCAGACAAGTTAAAAAGCAGCTAAATAGACAAGAACACTTGCATGTGTAATCTGGGTTGTGGCTGAACTGTCCTTCTGTAATGTCCAGACCTGAGCCATCAGCATTACCAAAGCAATAATTAGTAATGGTTTTCCTATAGCTACTCACCTCTGATTCTATGATGGTGGTGCAGGGTGGAACCTCAGGGGTATTTCTTGATGAACAGCTGTTTTTACAGTTGGCCACCTTCCTGGCTTTCTGAAAAGATATGTAGCCAATCCTGGCCTCTTGACCATTTTGATAATGTACTACAAACCTATCTATCTAAGAGGTCAATAGTCTAGAGGCTACTACTACTAGAGACAGTGGTCTAGAGGCTACTGACCTCTAGAATAGGATTGTCAGATTTAGCAAATGAATATAGAATGCTCCCTCAAATTTCATATTAGATAGACTTTTTTTTTTTTTGCTGTAAATACACTATTTGAGGTCACACTCATTTTCCTGAAGGCTAGTTTAAGGTGATTGTTCACTAGACAATAATAGGGCAGTTAATTAATAAAATATGTTTATATTGTATTAGGGGGCCAGTGCACGTGTGCTAAGTAGCTTCAGTCATATCTGACTCTTAACAACCCCATGGACTGTAGCCATCAGGTTCCTCTGTCCATGGGGTTCTCCAAGCAAGAATACTGGAGTGGGTTGCCATGCGCTCCTCTAGGGGATCCTACCAACCCAGGGACTGAACCTGTGTCTCTTGCGGCTTCTGCATTGCAGGCAGATTTTTTTTACCACTGAGGCACCAGGGAAGCTCATTAAGAAGACTGCTCTTCTGCTGCTGCTGCTGCTAAGTTGCTTCAGTCGTGTCCGACTCTGTGCAACCCCATAGACGGCAGCCCACCAGGCTCCCCCGTCCCTAGGATTCTCCAGGCAAGAACACTGTAGTGGGTTGCCATTTAAGAAGGCTGGTTGTGTCTAAATACAAATATTGGATCTCACACTTTGTCTCACATGGCACGTGGTATTAAACACATTTGTTTCCTCTATCTTGAAAACTTTTTCCCTTGTCTTCTGAGATTGCACACTTTTTTTATTTTTATCCTACACTATAGGCTCTTCTTTCTTGCTCTCCTTTGCTGGATCCTTTCTATCTTTCCAAGATCTAAATGTTGGAATTCTTTGGAACTCAGTGTTTGGAAATCTTTTGGTCTCTAACTGTATTACTTTCTAGGTCAAACGTTATGAAATGTTCAGTTTTTGGTGCATTTAGAATCTCAGTTGTTTTCTCTACAACCTCTCGTACCATTTTTTAAGCAGGTAGTTCCAAACACCTTGCTGTCTATTTAGGTCCTGTGGACATGAATTTGAGCACATTTTAGGAGACTGTGAAGGACAGAGAAGCCTGGTGTGCCACAGTGCGTGGGGTCACAAAGGGTCAGACGCGACTTAGCAACTGAACAGCAACAACCATAGTGGCCTGTGGTAGGCTGAACAATAACCTCCAAAGATATACAGACCTAAGTAACCAGAATTCTTGAATATGTTACCTTTTTTGGCAAAAGGGTGTTTTAATCCCAATTAACAATACTGTGTTATATATTTGAAAATTGCTAAGAGACTACATCTTAAAAGTTATCATCACACACACACACACAAAATGTGACTCTGTTAGGTGATAGACTTGTTAGCTAAACATGTAATCATTTTGAAACATATATTGAATACATATAGCAAGTCATTACATTGTACACCTTAAACTAATGCAACGTTACATGCCAGTTATCTTTCAGTAAAACTTGGAAAACAATTAATACAATTAATAGACAAAAGACTTCTCCATCCCCATGCCCCACCAAAAAAAATCTTTTCACTGTAAGAAGTTAGAAGATTGGAGAGTAAACCCAGCCCAAAGGAAGAAAGATATGATCCATGAAGCCTGGCCGCATGGCCCAGTGATCTGAGGGATAATATTTAACTTGAGAATCAGAGGGCATCTGTATTTGTATGCTCACACTGCCATAACATAGTACTTAGACTGATGGCTTAAACAAAATCATTTTCTTACAATTTCTGGAAGCTGGGATGATCAAAATCAAAGTGATGGGGGATTCAGTTCTTGGCCCTTCATGATTTGTGAAGGACTCTTTCTCACTGTGTCCTCACATGGCAGAGACACAGAATGTTCTGAAGTCTCTTCTCCTCTTGTAAGAATACTAACCCCATCATGAGGTGCCCTTCCTCATGACCACATCTAAACTTAATCACCTCTAAACACTATCATATTGGGACTTAAGGATCCAACATATTAATTTGACTGGGGTACATAGATATTTAATCCATAATAGTCTTTCAGATCTCCTTCCTTGTCTTTATGACATCACTTTGGACTTGCTAATGGCTCATGATCTACATGTGTCACCGTGTGTGTGGTGTGTGTGTGTTTGTATAGAAGTGTGTGTAAACTACTGGATAACTATGGAGTTATTATAGGAAAAACTATGGAATCTCTGAATTGTTGTTCAGCCGCTCAGTCATGTCCAACTCTTTGCAACCCCGTGACTGTAGCCCCCCAGGCTCCTCCATGGGATTTTTCAGGCAAGAATACTAGAATGTGTTGCCATTTCCTTCTCCAGGGAATCTTCCCCACCCAGGGATCGAACCTGCTTCTTCTATATTGGCAGGTAGATTCTTTACCACTGAGCCACCAGGGAAGCCCTAGTGATGTTTACCTTTATTCAGTTAGCAATTATTGTTTGCATTCTCACATTACACCACTAATGATGTTTCCTTACTAATCAACTAAAACACCTCCATGAAATACTGTGGAATTTTGAACTTTGTGATAAAGGGCATGTGTGTGCTGTGCTTAGTTACTCAGTCATGTCTGACTCTTTGCGACCCCATGGACTGTAGCCTGCCAGGCTCCTCTGTCCATGGGGATTCTCCAGGCAACAATACTAGACTGTGTTACCATGCCCTCCTCCAGGGGATCATCCCAACCCAGGGATCGAACCCAGGTCTCTTGCGTTGAAGATGGATTCTTTACCAACTGAGCCACCAAGGAAGCCTGAGAAAGGGCATAGCACAATAAAAATGAAATTCAATGTATTAACATAATATGCTGGCCTGTAACTCATTTTTGCTGGATGATTTAGCAAACTTGGTTTCCTGCATTGTTATGTGGCCCCAGAATATCCTAGCGCTAAACGATTTGGGTTAGCTCCCCTTGGCAGGGTGTACCAGTTATCCCTAAGTCAATGTAAGGATATGGGAACTGCTGGTTTATGAGATGTGAATGGATTGTCTAGAGATCACTGATTCACGTTCATATCTTTGTATGTTCTGTTGTTCATCAGCAATGGGCCTGAGATATGCTAGTATTAACATTGTTTTTCTCACAAACTGAAAACCACAGATGACCTCAGACATCAAAATGCATTTGCAGAACTTATCAACAGGTGACATTTTTAGCAGTGAGGGAAGGACTTCCCTGGTGGAGAGATGGAGTAAGTCATATCGAAATGGTAACCCACTTTGTTCCTACGTGATTAGGGTGCTGGGCAAATCCAGGAGGCAGTGTCAGTGAAACAGGGGTTTGGTCAGTAAGGTGTATGACCACCAATCTTGTCCCTCCTGAATAGATGGATATATCGAGAAAGTGAAGTGAAGTCGCTCAGTCGTGTCTGACTCTTTGCGACCCCATGGACTGTAGCCCACCAGGTTCCTCCATCCATGGGATTTTCCAGGCAAGAGTTCTGGAGTGAGTTGCCAGTTCCTTCTCCAGGGGATCTTCCCGACCCAGGGATTGAACCTGGATCTCCCGCATTGTAGGCAGACACTTTACTGTCTGAGCCACCAGGGATGGAAATCAGAAAAGTGTGCCTATGACTCTTAATTTCACATTTAAGTCAATGTGTGGTTGAATGTGACCATCCAGCTTTACATTGTCCACTCGTTTCTACACTTGGTGGGATATTTGTACCTATTTGTTGTTATTGTTGTTTAGTTGCTATGTCAGGGCTCCCCTGGAGGCTCAGTGGTAAAGAATCCGCTGTTCAATCCCTGGGTCAGGAAGATCCCCTGGAGGAGGGCATGGCAACCCACTCCAGTCATCTTGCCTGGAGAATCCCCATGGAGAGAGGAGCTTGGTGGGCTACAGCCCTTGGGGTCACAAAAATTCAGATGTGACTGAAGTGACTTAGCAGCAGCAGCAGTTGCTAAGATGTGTCTGAATCTTCTGTGACACTGTGGACCGTAGCCCACCAGGCTCCTCTCTGTGAGATTTCTTAGGCAATAATACTGGAGTGGGTTGCCATTTCCTTCTCCAAGGGATCTTCCCACTCCAAGGATTGAACCTGTGTATCTTGAATTGGTAGGCAGGTTCTTTACCACTGAGCCACCTGGAAAGCCCATACCTACTTGTTTGATTCACCACCAAATTGAGAGAAACATGACGAGACGGAACACATTTTAAAAAGTTGTTATGTTGTCTTGTAGAATACAGTTTAGAAATATTTTTTTACAGGATGTATATTTTGCATGTAAGTCTGACATTTGGGCCTTATTCACCCTACCCGTCTGTAGATTCTAAATCCTATATATGGTTGGGGGTAATTCTGCCAAAGGCTTTCCTTCCTCCGTCTGCTAACCTCATCAAACATTTGCTCTGTTAAAACAAAAATGGCGCCAGGAAAGTTTCTCTTTAATTTCAATTGCCACTTGAAATCCAAGAGACAATATCCCCTGGATCATTTGAATACCTCATTTATAGTTGGCATTTACTCTAATGCATAGGTCTCGAATGCTTTGAAAAGTATACTAAATTCTTACATAGAGTAGGAGTTTCAGTTTCAGAAGCAGAAGCTGCAAATATGCTCAAGACATGAGCATGGTATACACAAAATATGGTTTATGAGGGTTAGGTTGGCACTGTGTGAATATGGCGTGGATGCAAAAAGTTCCTGAAGGCCCCCATCAAGGATGCAATTGTTTCTAAGTTTCAGAGCTGAAGGTTTCATTAAATGCTGGAGCACGTGACTTAAGGGAGTGCTCAATTGCTAACTTAATATTTAGATACTGAAATTCTGAGGCAAACACCTGAAGCTCCCCTCAGGTCTCTACAAATTAGCCACATTTGCTAATCTTTCCCAAGACATCTCACTAGACAGAGAAGAATGCAAAGTTTTAATTTGCTAATCACCCCAGTTGGCGAAGGGCTGTGGGGAGAGGCTAATTGTCTGCAGACATCTGTAATGACCCTTGGACAAAACCTAGGAAACTAAATCAAAGCTTTGACAAGGGCAGGAGAGCGGAAACAGAAGGCTTAATTGTGGCCATGTGAAGTGCACTTTCCCCTTTCGTGTCTTGGATAGGACGATCACACAATACTGTATAAAGTAACTTTTATGGATAGAACCAAAAAATGACTTTTTCCATCTTCTGGGATAAAGAGTCCAACTTGAGCTGTGAAATAGGCACAAAGAGAGACCGACATTATGGTGCAAATGGAGCAGACAAAAGAGTTTGGGCGAGCTTTTGCCAGTTAAATTTGGCTAACCTGCAAGAAAGCTATTGTCAAGCCAGCCATGCTTCACTGAACTCCCTTCCACTTTGTTGCCATGCTTCCTCTTTCTGGTTAAGTGAACCTCAAAACAATGACAAAGAAATATGCCCCCGAGTCACATATTCTAAGAAATAGACTGTACTCTCCTCAAATCGAAATAAGGGCACTTTAATTCTTTGGATTTTTCCACATTTTCGTTGCTAAAGCTCCTATTTGCTTTCTTTGAATCTGTATCAGTTCATGCAAGTTCTACCAGGGGGGGAAGCGACACAAGACCCTGCCACTTTAGCACGTGAAATATTAAGATGAACAGAGCCCGTAAAAGGTAAGCTTGCTTCCTTGAAGTATTTTTGAGTGTCTGTTTCTTTGCTGGCAAAGTTTTGAGTTTTCTTGGTGAGAAAAGTTTGAATATCCATCCTGAGTCAAGTAAATTACATTACGCTTTTTGTTGATTTTAGTGGCTAAAGTATAGAAGGGCAAAAAGAAAAAAAAAAAAATGATGCCACTCCACTTGTGAAACAAAAGAAAAAAGCCACGGGTTTGCAATTAAATATAGACTACATTGACAGAATTGTCAGAGGTACGGGGTGTCTCCTCAAAAGAAAATCACAACTTACTAAATTTCCTAGTTTCAGAATTTATTTATTTTTTGAACAGTTCCTAGTACATTTGTTTTTGAAGATGAAACGCTTATGTAATTTGTTCAGGGAAAAATATAAGCACAGCCTAACTAAGTTTGGTTATGAAATCAAAAAAGTTGCCAATTGTGTAAATATTCCTCGATTCTTCTTTGCTTCATTTTGTTGTTTTTGTTGGGATGGAAATAACACTCATAAAAGGATATTTTAAGCATTTTACTTTAGAATGCCCTCCCCAGACAACTCAACTTCATAGAGGTTGATTTTCCTTTTTTTTTTTTTTGGTGAAAGTTGCTAAGTCTTCTTAGGGTGGATGGCTGACTTTTATGACACCCGGTAATTGCCTTTCCCAGAATCGAATCCTTGAAAGAGGGTCTAATGAACTGTTGAATCTTTTTACTTTTCTCCACACAGCAAGTTCTCTGGTTTCAGCCTTCCAAATTTTCTAGTATTGAGTGTTCTTGCTGGAGTACAGGCAGAGCAACTGTCTCTAAAACACTTTCTAAAAGCTCCCAGTCAATACTTGAGCGCTGCTCCCTACGTGGTCTTGACAGCCCCTCACGCTGTCCCTCACTGAGCTCCAGCCCCGTTTTCTCAGCAGGTGGCTATCAACACACATCCTGATGTAGTCATCTTTTACCATCTCCAGGAAATGCAAAACCTCATCGATTTCTCCTGTGCTCTTTGTGTTTTCTACCTTCTCATAAAGGAATTCTTAGATGAGGAAACTCTCAGATTCAAAATGTTTCACCTTTATAGGGGCGCCGCATATCTATTCTTTTAGATGAACAACAACAAAAATAGAATCTATGAGACATATTTGGAAGACTGCTTGGAGTCTTCCCATATTAGGAAAAGTGAAATTTTATTTATTTTTTTAATCTTAGGTAAATAGAAGCTGTGAGATGCTATTTTGTACCTAGCTACTTTGCTTTCCTGGGAGGATATAGCCTGTGAAAACTGATATGGAAGAGACAAATAGTTACAAGTAGCAGTGCGTAAAAGTGGTACCCATGTGACTAACTTCATCCACTTTGAGGGGAGAAGAATTCCAGAAGCACATTCAGCATTAGCTTGTTGATAGGCTCAGAAAAAGATAAAAACATTGTCTTCAAATTTTGTTTGCTAGTCTCTCCTAGAAAAGATATAGATTCATGTTGAAGTATAAAGCTCAATGACTTGCTGAGGTCATGTTTTGAACTTATTTTGCTGATTTATGGTGCAACACTCTTTTAAACTGCAGAATATAAAAGTAAATAATACTCATAATGGGAAGAATCGATGGGATATTCACAAATGTATCATAAATATATGTTGTTAATGAATTTTATAAGAATTGGAGACTTTTCTGGTGCTTGAATGTGCACAGGCAAGTAGGAAGGAAAGTTTGTAACATAATCTGTGATTTCTCAATGAGGAATCAGAAACCCAAGGACTTCCCTGGTACCCTCCTTAGTAGCTTTTCTAATGATTGTTAATTTAGAAATCTGAAGTTCCCCTTTTCCTGAGAAGAAAAATACACTTAAAATAGTATCTTAGAAAACAAAAAAACCTTTTATAAATTACTCTCTGTAGTTTTTATTTATCTCATAGCTTCCAATGATATCAGATAGTGATATAAAGTACCATTTCAAAACAGTATTATGAAAAGAATTTAAGCAAAGAGTTTGTAACTCGCTAAAGTATGTAATTTTCTCAAACATCAGTGACTTCGGAATTTAACTGAGAGATTCTTTCGATTTTAGGAACATAATTTATATCTCCTCTTCCATGCCTTTTTATACAGTGCTCCACTGTGATTTTGTGAGTTACCTAAGTTTATATGTTGGGGTTAATTGAATCCAGAGTGGAAAGGGTGGAGGAAGGAATTAGGCTAACAAAATGTCAATTTTACATTTCATTTGGATAGTTCATTAGTTTACAGAAAGGAAAAATATTAAAAATTAGTGGGAATAAAAATAACACGAAGGCTGTGGTGATATCCTGGGTATAATCCACAAGACGCACTTAAATTCTTATGTATGATTAATTCCTGGGACCAGCTCACTGCACACCCTCTAGTTTTATAATGTTTCACCAGTTTTGATCACCATACATTTTTTTGGACTAAGTTTTCAAGTTTTGACTGTTCTAAGAGATAATTGACCTAAGATAATAAAATTTGATTTCCAAAATATTCTTTCAGCTCAAAACACCTGCTATAAAATTAATACTTATTTTTTCTTAATTATCTTAAGCTAGAACTTAAAGGGCAGGAAGAAATATTATTTAGTTGACTAACATGTTATAAGAGCACATGTGTTAATCTGTGAGTATACAAAATATTTTTCATAAAATATATATAACTATTATATTGCATGCATTCATGTGTATGATAATATGAATTTGCTAACATTGGTGTCTCTGAAAATTCACATACAAAAATCCTAAGGTTTTCATAATGATTAGGTACAAAGTAAATGATCCAGACCAAATCAATATTTGATTTATTTTGTGGGAAATGAATGAATCCACTCATATTCCATTATTATCATTGGGATTAAAATTAAACTAGCATGGATGAGAAAGTGCTGTATTTTTTATTTTGCTACTTGTGTATAACTTCTCATGGGTTTAAGTCATAGCTTATTTTTACAAATTACTCAGCTATATATTTATTACTATTAATTCAGGCTTATATTTTTATACAGTACAAAATTAAAATATTTACATATAGATTAATATGATTATATAATTTTAATCCAGATATGGATAGATACTATTTCTGATATCACATATAAAGAGAGAATATGCTCTCATCTTCAAAATTGTACATATTATATGGAATTTTGTTATTTATAATCTTATCAACACACTCTAATTATATATATGCTTAAATTATACATTGCATTAGTTAATAGTGGGGTAAAAACAGTCTTTTCTGAGCTTTGATTTTCTCTAATTTAAGTTGTGCTGTTGATATTATTATGTTTAAAAATGGTATAGTTTATACTTTTGCTTTTGAATATTAATGAGCAAAATATAATCATTGATAAATAATCAGAGGACCTCCACCACCCCCACCATGTATGTACATATAAGTGTATGTAACTGTGTAGCCATTCCTTTCAATAAGTTAAAAGTAACACAGGAAATTCTTCTTAATGGAACTGGGAATTATATGGTTAAAATTAACTAAAAAGTAATTTTTGTTTTATAGAACCTGACCTTCCTTACTTTTAACCTTCATATGTATCTTGTCTTTGAAATAAGACTTATTCTGTGTAGTATGTAAATGGTCTAATTCATCTTCCTTTAACCTATTGTTCATTTATTTTATTCAATTTATTTCTATAATTATTTTATAATTAAAAGTATTCTCGCTCTATGTGAGAGTGTTATAACTTGAGTAAAGCAAACACTAAGTCAAAGAACAACATTAACTTTGGACTGAAACTAATCATAGAACATTATAATCCTGAAGCTTGATTCCTAAGGAGGTTATTACAGAATGAATAAGTTGATTGTGATGGAAATTTCCCTCCTGGTGTCATTCTGGTCCTCACTTGCATGCTCTGCAATAGAACTTCATCAGCACTCATGTTCCTCAGTATTTGCTGGTGTGACAATTCACAATTGTAGTCTCAACAGTGATCATAACACTTGAATGAAATTGTTCTACATAATTTCATGATATATGAAAGTGATTAAAATAATTGAATTGCTTTAATATATCCCATTAGTCTTTGAGATATCTTGATTCACATTTTCTTTTTAAGCCATGTAAAGGGTACTTTTTGTTCCAGCCAAGCAGCATTTTCTGAAAATGGGGGTGGGGTAGAGTGAGTCAAGTTGCAGAGAGGGTGAGTGTGAGGAGACAGAGAGAAGTGAACTTGGTACTGAGGAAAATAAAGTGAGTTTCTTACTTTTTATATGAATCTTTGGGCTCGAATTAAGAGAAGCCCTACATGCAAAAGTTGAATTTACATTTAACTATTGAACAAAGCTTAAAAAGCCAACTTTAAGGAAAAGAACCGCACACTTCTTTTACTTTGTAATTCCCAGGTTTGAGAAATTTCAAAAAATTTCAAGTTAAAAAAAAATAAATTTCAAGGAAAAGATACAAAAACTATTCCCGAATAATTTTCTGAGATTAATTGATAATCTCAAATAGTATTGGCTATTATATCTTGTATCTGAGCAGTGTTTAGAGTTGGAACGACACTCAAAATACTTTGTTCTTCACTAGAAAAATGAGTCTGGGATGGCAGGCTTGTTTCCTTTTTTTAAATAGATACATTGAAATTTAGTGACTATTTGCTGGTACTATAATTTAGGTTTACAATCAGCCTTCTATGTCAATATTAGAATGCAATCAGTGATATGGTATCCCAAGAGACTGATTGCATTGCATAGTCTGTAAGTCATATCTGACTCTGTGACTTAAAGGACTTTAGCCCACCAGGCTCCTCTGTCCACGGGATTCCCCAGACAGGAATATTGGAGTGGGGTGCCATTTCCTAAAGAGACTGAACACAAGAGAAATTGAGAAACAAAAAAGTTGGAAGTCTCGCTTAATGTAGGGGGAAATGAAGAAATACGATGGGACTCTCCTTTGTGGGTATGATTTTGCTTAGGAATTGAGAATTACTGTGGTTATTTGCAGACAGGATCGTGTCCCTTCTACAACTCCAAGAAGAATATCTGGAGGAAGCTTTCCAGCTCTGTCCTGCCCTAACCTGCAAAGTCTAGGAACCTGCTCTCAGTCACAGTGCAGAGCATTACTAACCAAGTGAAATCATTATGCTCAGAAGATTCTCTTCTGAAGACATTTCTAATTCTCATTCTATTTATTACTCACCTGGCTAAAAGCAAAGTTATTTTTAGAATCCAGCCTCTGTATGGTAGAAATTGATGAGGCGCATTTTTTCAAGTGAATATATTTTTGACCTTAACAAAATTTCACTGAATAAGAAATTTGTATGAAAAAAAGGGGTGGGTGGGGGCTTCCCTAGTGGCTCAGCAGGTAAAGAATCTGCCTGCAATGAAGGAGACCTGGGTTCGATCCCTGGAGAAGAGAACGGCTCCCCACTCCAATATTCTGGCCTGGAGAATTCCAAGGGTTGTGTTGTCCATGGGTTGCGAAGGGTCGTTTATGACTGAGCAATTTTCACTTTCATGAAACAAACAAACAAACAAAATTTAGCTAAAGCCATCTTTACTTGAGCTCTGTGCTAAAAGATGATTCAGCATTTTGGCCACAATTGATAACTTGTTCTCAAGGAGGCTTCCTCCCTTTGCAAGATGCTCTTCTAGCACCGGGAGCATGAGAGACGGCCCACTGTCCCTCATCCCATCCCTTGGACCATCGTACATTTTCCATGGTGCTCTGAGACATTTCATACTGGAACACATGTTTCTTTTAAATCAAATCAGATTTTAGAAAAATTAGGTTAAAGGGGCCTAAGATGTGCACACTACACAACAAATAAAGTAATTCCTCTAAGTCTGGGATGTTGCCACTTACCTGGGCAGTCTGGAGGCGCCTTCATAATGGCAGTTGCTTAGGACTTAGAGCCCCAGAAAATACAAAATACCTATGGGACTTATTTCAGTACCGTACATTAAATTTGAGGATTTTACATGTGATGAAGTATGTCAGTGTTGCTTACAGGGAATTCCAGTGATACCTCAGCTTTCTTGGACTTATTATAAATCCTTTGTTGGAATTATTGTGGCTGGTTCAATAATTCAGATTAGCCCTCATGTTTATTAATGCACTACATCTGTGCAAACAACATGTCAAGCAGAGAGTTTATTGTAATTGCCTGAGCAAACAGAACCTGAAAGAAGCAATTTCCAGTTACATTGTGCTATGACAAGTAATGAGGTAATTGGCATTCTGTCCTGATTACTTCCACCTTCTTTTTCATCAGGTCTATATTGTGTGTGATAGATAGTTTTATGAGAAATGAAGGTGTTTGATAATATGGTTCGCTGCTGCTTAAGGTTAGTGATTAAAGACAATCATCATTTTCTCTCTGAGATCTTATTAGCTTTAACATTATTTATTCATATGTGTAAGCGTGTGCCCAGGATGCACCTCCTCGGTGTATGGCGTGCTGTTAAAATGTAAAGGCAACTGCCGCAGAGTGAATGCAGAGCATGTTCTAGGTTTCCAAGCATGAAGGGACACGACAACTTCTTGCAAATGAAATCCATGCACTAACAGTGTGGTTTGAAGTGATGACTTTGAGCTTGCATCTGCAGCCAACATTTACCTGCTTTAGAATAACAGAAGCAGCATGATAGTTAAGGGCAAGATGGTAATTTGAAGCTGAATCCTCATTTGCAGGATTTTATCACTTTCTATAAACATTACCCTTTGCTTCCAGCCTGCAGTGGGAGGAAAATGATGGAGTGCATCGCATTTCTAGACCTGACATTAATAGTTTAGAAAGTGTCAGAACGTTAGATTTTAAAAAAGGAAAAAAAAAAAAAAAAAAAGAATAGGAAATTAGTAGAAGTTATTTTGGAAGAAAGAAAAAATATGTCCTATTTTTGTTCCAACAAAACTTTTCCCCCTCAGTTTATAACCTTCATTCTTGGCACTCTCAGTCTATGGGGGGAAAATATGTACATTCCACATAGTTGAAGAAAATATCTTCGGAATGACCCATATTTTCTCTCTTTGTCCCCTCCTTCAGTGCTATCCTCAAATGTGTGTTTTCCTGGTTGAGTTACTTCTCATCACTTTCCCAGTCTCAACCTAAGTACCCTTGCTGTCTACTCTGACTCTATGCACTCAAATCTCTCCACCACCTCCCACATCACAGGTCAGACCCAACTGATAATTTTGTCTTTATGGTCAAGACTGCCTAAGGACAAAGATTCTGTCTTTAACCTGGAGCCAGTGCAGCATATTAGTACTGATCTCAACTTTGGAATCGGGCTGTTGGAATTGAAATTCCAGCTCCACCACTTACAGGGAACATGAACTCAGACAAGCTGCAAAATTTCTCTAAGTGTGCTGCTAAGTCACTTCAGTCGTGTCCAACTCTGTGTGACCCCATAGACGGCAGCCTACCAGGCTCCCCCATCCCTGGGATTCTCCAGGCAAGAACACTGGAGTGGGTTGCCATTCCCTTCTCCAATGCATGAAAGTGAAAAGTGAAAGTGAAGACGCTCAGTCGTATCTGACCCTCAGCGACCCCATGGACTGCAGCCTTCCTACATCCATGGGATTTTCCAGGCAAGAGTACCAGAGCGGGGTGCCATTGCCTTCTCCATCTCTAAGTGTATATCACCCCAATTGGAAAATGAGTAAACTAAATAACGCCATTTGCAGCAACACAGATGGCCCTAGAAATTGTCATACTAAGTGAAGTAAGTCAGGCAGAGAGAGACAGATATCCTATGATATGGCTTATCTGTGGAATCTGAAAAATAAAGATACAAATGGACTGATTTACAAAACAGAATACAGTCACAGATGTAGAAAACAAGCATGATTGTGGGGTTATGCAGAAGAAGGGAGGGATAAATTGGAGATTGAGATTAGCATATACACACCATTATATATGGGGCTTCCCAAGTGGTTCAGTGGTAAAGAATCCACCTGTGATGAAGAAGATGTAGGAGACGCCATGGGTTCGACCCCTCGTTCAGGAAGATCCCCTGGAGGAGGTCATGTCAACCCACTCCAGTATTCTTACCCTGGAGAATCCCATGGATAGAAGAACCTGGAAGGTTACAGTTCATAGGGTGGCACAAAGTGGGACACGACAGAAGCGACTGAGCACACACCATCATACATAAAATAGGTAACTAATTAGGGCGTACTGTACAGCTCAGGGAACTCTACTCAATACTCTGGATTTGCTGTACAGCAGAAAATAACACGATTTTTACTCTAAAAAATTAATAAAGAAAGAAAAATGGATATAATAATTCTGCTCCTCTCAAGTGCTGCTGATAAGATTCAATACTAAGGCTCTCAGAACAGTGTAGACATTCTATCTTTCATGAATTAATACATGTGGAGTTAATAAAATCTTTTGGGTCTCACTTTCTAGAACAAACCCATCTTCCCTAATATTAACAAGCAAAAACCAGCAGAAAATGAGGGTATATTTACACTATATGTTCTGAATTTAAGGTTACTGATTCTATAAGTTGCTAAAAGTGGTCAAAGTGTTACTCAGTCGTGTCTGACTCTTTGCAAACACATGGACTGTAGCCCGCCAGGCTCCTCTGTCCATGGGATTTTGGAGTGGGTTGCCATGCCCTCCTCCAGGGAGTCTTCCTGACCGTGGGATGGAACCTGAGGTGTCTCCTGCGTCTTCTGCCTCACAGGCGGATTCTTGACCACTGAGCCACCAGGGAATCCCATGTTTGTTCTTGATAAGATGCTGATTCTCACATAAAGTCCTGAGAAAATTGAGGCTAAGGAGGTCACAGAAGGAAGTACACCCCCAAAGCCCATGCAATTTCTAACATTCTGCACTTACACTTAGGAGATGTGTTGGAAAGTTAGGGGAACAGCTGGACTGTACAGAAAGGATTGAGAGCTGGAAAAAAGGCAAAAGATGAGTTTACACAGAGGCCCTGACCACACCAGCTCTCAGTGGGCATCTGAGCAGGGGCTGTGGTATGGATGGAGGTGAATGCTGGTGGTATCTTTGCTGGAATAAGGACACTGTGACGAAGGTGGTAATGCTGCCCAGCAGGGCCTGCGTGCCGGGGACTTGAAGGCAGAGATCCAATGATTCCCAAATAAAGGAAGTGAGTAAGAGGCCAGAAGCCCAGAGCAGTGACTTTGCCTAGAAGAAGTTCTTGAATGGGCTTCCCAGATTGCCCTAGCTCTAAAGAATCCACCTGCCAGTACAAGAGACCAAAGAGACTCGGGTTTGATCCCTGGGTGGGAAGATCCCTTGGAGGAGGGCATGGCAACCCACTCCAAAATCCCATGGACAGAGGAGCCTGATGGGCTACAGTCCATGGGGTCGCAAAGAATCAGACTTAGCAAGAAGTGACTTAGCATGCACACACAGCTTTTAGCAAGAAAAATTGGGAATTTGACCTCACAGATCCTGGGGCAGGTATTGATCAGAAAGAAGTCTGTAGCCTCAAGAATGAGTTACCAGTCGAGCTCAGTCAGTTACTAAGTGCAAGAAGGTCAGGGGCTACCATTGGTTACAAGAAGCATGGGGTGCAAATGTCATTGCAAATGTGGTGAGACTAGAATAAGTTTCTGCACAGATAATTTGAGAGGGAGTTTCCCATGCACAGAAAAAATTGCATGAAGAAAATTGGAAGATTTTCTGTAAAAAAAATTTTATAGGAATTTGGAATAAGAATACATTTTATTAGTTCAAATTTCCACGTACATGATTGACCTAAAGAATTGCACTGAAGTGTAAGTACTGGGTAATGTTTGCAACAATTAGACTCTTTACTGAAGTCATGAGCTAAAACTGTACTTATGCCTTGATATTCTTCTTTCATTAAAACCATTCGTTGACTGTGACTAAGTAAAATGTAGTTTTAAATATATTTTAATTGCATATTAAGATCCAATAAATACTTTGAATGATAAAGACTACAATCAAGAACTTTCTTTAAAAAATTATTAGTTTTGGTCATATATGTTATAAGTATAGAATGAACTTACTGAAAATTCTGTTAAAAATTCTGTTTTTTTGTTGTTATAAACACTGAATTTTTGAAGATTATATATGTGTGCATGTTAGTCCCTCAGTCGTGTCCAACTCTTTGTGACCCCGTGGACTGTAGTGCGCCAGGCTCCTCTGTCCATAGGATTCTCCAGTAAGAATATTGGACTGAGTTGCCATTCCGATCTTCAAGGGATCTTCCTGACCCAGGGATCGAACCTGTCTCTTGCATTGCAGGCAGATTCTTTGCCATCTGAGCTACCAGGAAGTGCTAACAAGGAATAACAGTGGAAAAAAAAATACCCATAGGGATAAGCAAACTCAACAATATTGATAGCCAAGGAACTGAACTGCCAAAATCAAAGAGCTGCTTTTATTATTACTGACTTTTTATTCATTCATTCAACAAACATTTCATAATATATCAGGAAGTCTGCTCTATGAAAATGATGAAACCAGCTTTTATCCAGTCTCTCTCTCATTCATTTGAATATGTCTACTATAAGTTCTATAGAATCTGTTTTCATCACAATTCTCAGATAATCTTCTCATCATAACGTCTTGCCTATAAATTAGGAAGTTGTATAATATCATTGTCTAAAATTGCAGCAGCTTCCTAACTGAACTATCACATTCATAGTAAAAGAGAGGATAAGAGATGACATGCCACGCTGATTCCCAGCAATTCAGTATGTCTGGAAAATAGGCAAGAGGGCTAATGGATATAGCAATATCTGGAGAGGTATAAGGGCTACATTATCGGGTATTGTGCCAGTGAGTAGGCGTTTAAATTCTGTTTTGGACAGTAGTAGAAAATATTGAGGGTTATAAATGAGATTAGCACAATGTGATATGCATTTAGAAATGGCATATGGTGGATCTCTGGTTATGTGAAGAACCATTTAATTAATAAAGTACCAGAGGGACTTCCCTGGTGATCCAGTGTTAAGGCTTCGCCTTGCAAGGTGGGGGGTGTGGGTTCAATCCCTGGTCCTGGAGCTAAGCGTCCACATGCCTCGTGGCTAAAAACTAAAACATAAAACAAACAATATTTTAACAAATTCAATAAAGACTTTAAAAAATCAGTCCATATAAAAAAGTCTTATAAAAAAGTACCATATAAGCTCAAGATATGATTAGTATTAACTTATTTTCCTCAGTAGTCTTCTTTAAGTGAGACATACTGTCCTTTGTATCATTTTATTTTGTTTTATTAAAGTTTATTTTGGTGTTCCAAACTCCAGTTATAGTATATAGCATGTATGTACTTGTGTGCATGCTCAGTCATGTCCAGCTCTTTGCAAGCTCACAAACTGTAGCCCACCAGGCTCATCTGCCCATGAGATTTTCCCAGCAAGAATCCTGAAGGTGAGCTGCCATTTCCTCCTCAGGGATTTTCCTTACCCAGGGACTGAACTTGTGTCTCTGTGTCTCTTGCATTGGCAGGCAGATTATTTACCACTGAGCCTCCTGGGAATCTTCTAGTACATCTTAGATCTACAAAATAATGAAGATACATGTCAGTTAAATATGACTTAAAAATTATTTTAAAGGGGAAAACATGACAACTTCTAGAAGAAAGTATGAAATATCTTTAGGTATACAGTGTGAGAAAGTTCACACATAAGGCACAAGAAACAATAGAAACACTAACTTGAAGGATTGATGATTATATTAAGATCAAGAACTTTTATTCATTAAAAGACCAAAGGAAATGAGAAGAAAAGGGAAAAAATTGAGAGTGGATGCTAGCCATATGTATAAGCAATCAATATTTGAAATATATAAAGAACTCTCAGAATATATAAATCCATGTAAAAATCTATAGAAAAGTGAGCAAATAAAATGATAGGCATTTCACAGAAGCAGCATGAAGAATCAATAAACATATGTAAAGATATTTGATCTCCTTACTAATCAGGTGCATTATGTTATAAATGAGATACCATTTACATCCACCAGATCGTCAAGGAAAAAAAATAAAAAGTCTAGCAAAGCCAAATGTTGGTAAAGTGTTAGTCACTCAATCATGTCCAGCTCTTTGTGACCAAATAGACTGTAGTCCGCCAGGCTCCTCTGTCCACGGAATTCTCCAGGCAAGAATACTGGCGTGGGTTGCCAGCCCCTTCTCCAGGGGATCTTCCCAACCAGGGATCGAACACACTCTCCTGCATTGCAGTCAGATCCTTTACCATCTGAGCCTAAGGTGTGGAAAAAACAGGAACTCTGCTGCCAGTGGGAGTGAAAACTAAGGTAACCTCTGTGGAAACAAATTGGTATTATCAGTTGACTCCCACACCTTCATCGCTTAGCATGAAAGAAAACGGTATAACAGCATTGTCGGTGAGACCAAAAATAACTCACTCATTCACTGGATACATAAATGCCTAAATTTTTCTATAATTACATAAGGAAATACAATATAGCAGCGAGAATGAGTAAACTAGAACCGCTCCCTCACCCCCCATAGCAAAGATGAGTCTTAGATGTTGAAAAAAGTTAACAAGTTACAAAATATACTTCATTACAAAAAAGCAAAAATTGAATGTCATATCTTAAGTTCAGAAAGAAAAGAATGCATTACTTAGGGATATCATCAGGTATGGTAAATCCATAAACAGAAGCAGTTATTATTATTAAATTTAGGATCTTTGCCTTCTGAGGGCAAACAGGACTGTGGGATTTAGCTGGGGAAGGCTATGAGTTCATCAATAGTAATAATAAGAGTCAATTGAGCTTTTCAGAAGTGTTTGCTTTATTCTTACAGTCCCTACATTGCATATATGACACCTATATTCTTTTGTGTGTCAAATTCTCCCAAGCAAAACCCGTAAGAATAATTTACAATGTCGAAAAAAAGTGAACACATAATATTTAGTATTTAATATCTAATAAAGAAAGTGATATGGCAGTTTGATCTGAGACATGGAAACTTATATGTAGCTTATGTTTAAAATTAAGAGCAAAGTCTCTATGGTTTATCCCACCATCTCCATCTCCCATATCATTTGATGTTATGGGTGTCTCCATACCACTGAGGACCCTGTTACAGAACCCTTTGTTCTGCTTTACTGCTTGCCTCCAGTTCTAACAACACCTTGGTCACTACAGCCTAGCTCATCTCTCTAAGGTTCAAATGTCTCAACTCTGTAACCTGACGTTCCTCGTATGTTCTCCCAGGATCCGTTTCCCACTAATTCTTCTGGCCTCATTCCTGTCTACTGAAGTGCACTGTTCTTCACTGGCACACAAGGCTCCTGTGCATGATAGCATTACTGAACACTTATACTGCACTTACAATGCCTGAAATGCTCTTCCAAGCACTTTACATATGTTAACTCATTTAATCCTCCCAGAAATATTAGGAGCTAAGTGCTATTATTATAGTTATTTTATGTTTAAGAAACAGGCTCAGAGAAATAACTTCTCTGAGCTATAACAGCAAGTTAAATGACAGGGCTTGAATTTTTCTGCTTGCAACGGCTGACCCTTTATCCCTGGCAGCTTGTTTGCTTGATCCCTGCGTGTTCATCCAGATCCAGGTTAATTGAAGACTTTACTGATCCCACCCGCAGCCACACCCAGGTCTTAAGACCTGAGCAGGGCTAGTTTGTCTGTGCCCCGGCTCCACCAGTGCATGGCTCGGCCACAACACAGTAACGATCTCCCTAGGGTTTCACTCTTACCATCATCACAACGCTGTCAATTCTTGGCACACGGTCATTCTGAAAACACATTGATTAAATTCATGAATCAGTAAAGGCACTGAGCTAAACTGTGAGTCAAGTCCAAATTTTAGAGTCTTCTTTTATCTCTTCACAAATACTGTTTTCTGTATTTCCTCTGACTAATCAATTCTAAATGTTATTATTCTTATTAAAACAATGACAGTAAAGCATTTAGAAGCCATGCAAACAAGTAATATTTGCAAGTGTTTGTCATTCATTGTGTTTGTTGTATCAAGCCAAGTTAATATAATCAAACAAATAAAATAAGCTTAAAATCATAAATGCAATCTTATCTGGAATAAATTTTGATGAAGTCTGTATTCTGTAGGTAAGGATACTTCTAAATAAATTAATATATTGATTATTGCAAGTTGAACCCTCTTATAGAATAATTGATTCCCTCCAGCTATAGAAGAAAAAGTTTACAATGATGACACCAGGAGATGAAAAGTGATATTAGTTTTCTCAAATTCACATCAGGTTACCAATGGAGCTTGGCTGACACTGGTCCCCACAAGGTGCGACAGGGCACTGGGCTGAGAGAACTTAGGAGTCATTCCATATTTACAGGAGATTCAGTAATAATGATGTTGAGTGAAAAAAAAGGGAGAAAATCTACAGTTTTAGTCACATAGCTTCATACCTGATCCATCTGCAATTGTTTTCTACATTTTAAGCAGAACTATCATTTTAATTCCATGATTTTAATACTTCCTGAACCAAGGAATTATTCATGTTTTCGAGATCCTAGAAAATTCCATCAAGCCTGGAGCAACATAATAGGCTGTTACGTCAGCTATGAAACACAGCCCAGTCTTATACAGGGAGAAAAAAATTTATCAGGAAGATCATGAAAATCAGGTGATTCCCCTGAAGTAAACCTTTTTGTGATTTTAGGGTTAAAAGATACCCTATAAATACTTTCTTTAGATAAATGTTTAGGTTCTCCCAAGGTCTTTGTAGAATCATCAAAACTTTATAAAAACAAAAAAAGAATAAAAATCAATCTTAATATTTTATTTATTACTTAATGTCAATAAGGAATAACATTCTTTTCTTTTGAACTTTTAATTTTGTGTCGGGGTATAGCCCATTAACAATGCTGTGATAATTTCAGGTGGACAGCGAAGGGACATACTCAAATATATACATGTATCCATTCTTCTCCAAACTCCCCTCACATCCAGGCTACCACATAACACTGAGCAAGGGCTATAACGTTTTTCTCTCCTTCCTCATCTTCTTCTTCTCTTCCTCCTTCTTCTTCTTTGTCCAGAAATTTAATTGACTAGTTTTGTTGGATCATGTCCATGTTGCCTGAGTTGCTGGTATAGAAAGCAATGTAAAAATAAAGATGATGCAGAGTACAGATAATTGATCATTATATGGGATTTCTTAGAAAATATCTAAGATGGAGGATAGTTCCAAATAAATTTGAGAATCAAGAGCAGTCACTTAAAAGTGTCTGCTGGAGGAAGTGAAGTAGGTGCGGGAGGCAGGCATTGGGTTGCTAGACCTTCATCTGTGCTCACAATTGCACTGGCAGCTGCTCTGCTGGGAGATCAAGGGACCACATGGCTGCAGACGGAGACTGGACAAGTGCATCAGCATGACCTACAGACTCACGTGCCCTATTTGAAGAAACTTATTTGCAAATCTCTCGGTAGTTTCATGCCTTCCTAAGGCGTTAAAATGCTCCATCCAGGATACAGAGGTCAAGGAGGGAGTCCAGGTGGGAAGCATGTGCCAAGAGCCTTTGATCATTTCTGATAAAGAAATAGGAAACACTGATGCTTGTATTAAAAACAAGAAAATCATCTCAAAGCATCCAAATCTTCTTTCTTTAAAATGGTATAAATTCTAAAGAATTAAATACTTTTTATACTTAAAATATTTAATATGTTTCTTATTTGAGGATTTTGACATTTATATATCAAAAGTATGCCGAGTCCTCTGGTAATCTTTATTCTTTAACATTTCTGGACTCTAGAAATGTCTCTGTTAAAACACGTGACTCTATTAAAATTAAGACAACATCATCAGCATCAAAAAAATCTTTACTATGTACCTGTTAGGTGCATGGCACTTTGCTGAGGCAGAATTTATGACTATTTATAGTGTAATATTGCATATAATATATTTTTAAAGTCCAAAGATAACTGTGCTGCCAGCCTGTGTTGTCAGTAATAGAAGTTCATGACATTTGATTTGAGTCTTTGTGAGAGGCAATGTTATTCTGATTTAATAGCTTCCATCTGCTCTTCTCATTTTCAGCGCTCCTTTTACAGTTTCCAAATTCCACCCTGTACCCTCCAGGGAAATTTTCTCAAGCATTGATTCTATTCATCTATGAGTTGGAAGAGTGGGGAATGTTCTCCTGCAGGCTTCTGGTTTTGTTTATTAATCTTGATTGTCAGGCAACTTGTTGACATGCACACAGTTGTTTTTCTACTTCTTTATTTTTCTCCCCCTTTTTCCTTCTTTTTGGTAGTGGTAAGGGATTGGTCATCAGAAACGACTTAATTCCTAACAAAACATAATGTTGAGATGTTTCTGCCCAGAGCAGTTAGAGGAACACTCCATGAATAAAGATGCATAGAAAAGATACCCCTGAACAGTATGTGTCCTTTACTATAAATAAGAAAAATACCTGTTCAAATTTATCTTGGAAATAAAGGAACGTGAAGCTTATGCTTACTTTACAATTACTACAGTGTGTTGCAACATTTATCAAATATTAGCACAACATTCATACAAATATAAGACATTTGAGAAGTCTCATAGGTATGCTGGCCGCATGTGGCAGTATTTTTAACCTTTTCATTTTAAAAGTGAGTATTATGGTATCTGGGTAAAAAATAAGTATAATTTTATCTTGACATTATATATCATCTGATTTCACACTAAATATCTGAAATCAAATATTGAATGTTCAGTATTTTTCACTCTCTATAGCAAAGGCTTTACAGATGTGTTCATCCTGAAACAGTTAAGAAGCAGATAAAATAAAACAACTTATATCTTTTTGTACACTCCTTATGTTCCTGACGTAAAATTAATCACATATGCTTTACTATTTTTGAGAAGCAATGTTTTATGATATCTTGATGCTGAAATGCTTTAATTTCCAACATAAAAGCCTCAGGTGGAGAGACATATAGATCTACATCAAATTAATAATGAAAGTGCCAGTAATCTATACTTTCGGCAACACGTTTCTCATACGTATTGGTCGAAGAGTAGCACTAATGGTTTCAGACACACATTTTGGGAAAAGTGACCTTAATTCTTTATGGAAATGTGAGATTCATTAAAAAGAATGAAGTAGACTGGATTTGGGATGACAGGAGCTGCCTCTGCAGAGGCGGGGAAGAACCTTAGACGATGAATAAGCTGTGGAGCTCAGTTTCTTTCTGGGCTGCTCCAAGTGTGTTTCCATTTTCTGAGTGTCATTTCACTATAGATGGGCCTGAAGGGTTTTCACCTCAGCTCTCTACACCCTGATAACAAATAGCTGAATATTCTTGAACAGGCTGATTTATCAGTGTTCACCTCTTTGACCTAGACACTTCCCTTCGAGTGAGAATTTCTAAATTGAAAACTAAATTAATGCTTCTTCCTGTATTTTGTTGTGGCTTCCACTTTTTATTTTATATGATTCTTCTCTAGATATAAAGATAACTAAAATAAATCTCTGATCAAACCATTGGGGTAATTTAAAATTTTATCTGCTCCATGAAATGCCACACCTCTACTCTCATTGCCCTTGCCTGGTGTTCATTGACTTTATTAACAACTTTAGTTTATTTTGTATATTCTTTGAGCCCTGTCCTCTTCTTGACTAGATTTTAAGCTTTTTGTTGGCAGAAGACATTCCTTTGTATCTTGTACAGCCCAAGGCCCAGTGCCTTAAACTGTTTTTAAATGGTTGTTTTTAATACTTCTTTACCAGAATGAAGCTCCAAAATAGTCATCCATGTCTACATTTATAAATATATTCATTCATTCCACAAACTGTGATTAAGACCTACTAGGGCTTGCTAGGTGGTACTAGTGGTAAAGAATACGCAGGAGATGCAAGTGATGATGGCTCGATCTCTGAGTCAAGAAGAACCCCTGGAGAAGGAAATGGCAACCCACTCCAGTATTCTTGCCTGGGAAATCTCATGGACAGAGGAGCCTGTTAGGCTGCAGTCCCTGGGGTCGCGGAAAAATCAGACAAGACTTAACAACAACAAGGTGCTCATCATTGTGGAAGATGCTTCAGATACAAATATATACAACACTAAATCCAGAGAATTTGAAAAAGACCCTTTAATGGTAATCCTCAGCTTTCCAGGTAGCTCAGCTGGTAAAGAATCCTCCTGCAATGCAGGAGACCCCTGTTTGATTCCTGGGTTGGGAAGATGTCCTGGAGAAGCGATAGGCTACCCACTCCAGTATTCTCGAGCTTCCCTGGTGGCTCATCTGGTAAAGAATCTGCCTGCAATGTGCGAGACCTGGCTTCGATCCCTGGGTTGGGAAGATCCCCTGGAGAAGGGAACTGGCTACCCACTCCAGTGTTCTGGCCTGGAGAATTCCATGTACTGTATAACCCATGAAGTCTCAAAGAGTCGGACCCGACTGAGTGACTTTTGGTTTGGGATTATAGCTCCTGAGACAATATATTATTTTGTAGTAGATTTTAAGAGAGTAGATATTCTTAAAAAAAAAAACATAAATATACAAACAAACAAACAATGTAGATACCTACATCATCTTATATCAATTTCATACCTCAGAGGTATCTAGACTTTAGCCTAGATTAATTACTAAGCTTAACCAGTTATTTCTCACATTTTCAATTTTTTAAAAAAAATCAGATAATGTCCCTCTAAATAATGTAATTTTTGAGGAATCCATTTCATTCTCACTAGCTTCATGTTAAACATATTTTCTCCTTTTGTTTGTTTTATTATTCATTGCTTTGGTAAATTTTAACCAGTTCATTTCTCTATTTTAAATCATTGTTTTCTTTCTTGCACGTAGATATTTTAAACATCCTTCTTTGGTCTAAGTATTTCATTTTCTTGGTTTCTTGGGAATGACTATTGAATCACCTGTTGAAATATTGATGTCCATTCTATAGAGAAGCACCAAAAAAATTAAATGCATTACACATCCTTTTACCTTCAAAACTAACCTGTGGGGACTTTCTTGACAGTCCAGTGGCTAAAACTCCACACTTCCAATGTAGGGGGTGCAGATTCAATCCTTGATCGGGGAACAGGTCCCACATGTGGTGTGGCATGGCCAAAAAAAGAAAAAAAAAAACTAATCTGGAGTACAAACCTGGAGGCAATTTATTGCATAACTAAATCATAATAATTGTTATCTAATATTAACCACTCTTCTCAAAGGCCCATCAAGTTTTCAGCATACACATATTTTATTCCCTCTTTCAGATCTGCATTTTCTAAATTTAAATATAATTTTATTATTTTAGATATTTAAAAATGTATTTAGTTCCATTGAATTTGTATTCCTTATTCATTCCAGTATTAGTAACATCTCTTTAATTTCAAATTCTTACATGAAACATTTTACAATCATTCTTTTGTTTTCTCTGACATATGATATATAGTCATTTTAATAAAATATTAGTTGCTTTGACTTTCAGCTGGAACCTCTACTCTCAGCTACAACATCATAGTACTTTTTGAATATGGTGTTTTATGTTAACTTGTATTACTGAGTCAAATTTCTCACTAAGACAATTTAGAATACAATTTTCTCAATAATAGCAGTCGGCATTTTAAAACACATATTCATTTCACAGTTAACTCTGGGAGTTACCAGAAAAACAATGCCATTTTTGAAGACTGTATACATTATGCTTTGTTTGTATGCTATGTTTAAAATAAAATTCTTACTTTCTTTATTGTTGTTCAGTTGCTAGGTTGTGTCCAACTCTTTGCAACCACATGGACTGCAGCATGCCAGACTTCCACTTCCCTGCCCTTCACAATTTCCCTGAGTTTACTCAACTCATGTCCATTGAGTTGGTGATGCCATCCAACCATCTCATCCTGTGCTGTCCCCTTCTCCTCCTGCCCTCAATCTTTCCCAACATCAAGATTTTTTCCAATGAGTTGGCTCTTCCCATCAGGTGGCCAAAGTATTGGAGTTTCAGCTTTAGCATCAGTCCTTCCAATGAATATTCAGGGTTGATTTCCTTTAGGATTGACTGGTTTGATCTCCTTGCTTTCCAAGGGACTTTCAGGAGTCTTAGATTGAAGTAAAATTCAGCTTTTTCCTTGAAAAAAAAAAAACCAGTATTACTTGATTTTTATCTAATTCTTTCAATATCCTTAGTTCTAATATTTTTTTAAAAATGAATATCTATAATCACTTTCTAGAAACATTTTTTTTTTCTTTGTTGTTTTTTTTTTTTTTCCTGAAAGATCTGCCCTACAAACTCAGATGATGAAACTTAGTCAAGGAAATGGAAACCTGGAAATAAGGTGTGAAAGACTGATAGGAATTCCATCCAGAATGACCTTTCTATTTGCATAGCAAACTCTTGTGAAATGTCAGTTTCTTTTCCTCAGTGTGTATTCATAAATACTTGCTCTCTGTACACATATATTCAAACTTAGTGTGTTAAGAAAGATTGGTCAGACTCAAACATATTTAAGTAGTTTTAGCATTCCAAACTTGAATTCATTCATAAAAAGCTTCAAGAAGGAAACACAAATGATGCATAAGTTTGCACCTCCCCAAAGATGATCAAATCCATACAAATAAATAGTAATAATATTGACTGGGCTTCCCAGGTGGCTCAAATGGTGAAGAATCTGCTGTCAGTGAGGAGACAAGTGTTCAATCCCTGAATCTGGAAGATCCTCTGGAGAAGGAAATGGCAACCGACTCTAGTATTCTTACCTAGGAAATCCCACGAACAGAGGAGCCTGGTGGGCTCCAGTCCATGGGGTTGCAAAAGAGTCAGATACAACCGAGCAAATCAACAACAACAACAAAATAATATTAGCTATGCGCTATATTATCTGTGTGACATCCTGGGGACAATATAACACTGAACTGATGTTCAAGATTCAAGACTGATGATCCAAATACAATAATATAAGCACGTGTAAGCACCAATAAATACCTATGTGATGGCCTGGCATAAATTATGCAAATATTGATGAGTATATAATGTAGAAATATTGACATTTACAGAATACCCTACAATTAAAAGAATTTGATATGCAGAATCTTGAACAAGATTTTATAACAGAAGACCAGCCTTTCAAAATATTGGTAAATAGTAGATATTAACATTACACCAGTGCTGGTGGCCATTAGAGAACATTTCGGGAGAGAACCAGGGTCCATGTTTTTCAGGGCTTATGAATAGTAAATTAACTTTGAATCTTTCCCCTCCTCCAGTCCCAGTAATCACAATCCCTTAGCAAACATCCCGTTGCTCAACCAGTAGCCCTCTGCAGTCACCTGACCTTGATTTGAAAGAACAGGTTCTGCTCTGTGTTCAGTGGTGACGAAACAGCCAACGACTTGGCTAGTGACTCAACAGAAATACTAGTAACTACTATTCAAATACACTAGGGTGTGGCACGTGATCTGCTGAGGATGGCTAAATGGGATAGGGAACTGAGGTCCTTGCAAATGAGCCAACATAGCAGGTGATGGAGAAGGATGGCATTTCAAGTCACTCCACCTATTTCAAGTCACTGATGATATTCAAGACATCGGTTTGGCCAGCACATTTTCTACACTGTTTTCCAGTTGAAATTTCAAAAGGTTTCTAAGAGAACGAACCTCACATTTTAATATGCCAATCTGAAATGTGGCATTTTGTTTTTCAGTTGAATTTAAAGAGCATCCAATCAACAGTTATTTGGGGATTCTTGTGTTCTATGAGCTCTCTTCTCTTTCTCTCTCCATCCCACTCCCCGCCATAAAGTATCTACATCTGTTACTTTCTAGAAACCTTTTACATATTCCAGTCATTTTTGTTAGGCTTTTGTGTTTCTTCATTGCCACAGTCTCCCCCTTCTTTCAGCCACAACCCCAGGCACTTCCTACTGGAGAACGACACCAAACAACATGTCAAGAGCCTTTCAAAATTGCTGCCAGATTTCAGTGACATTCTTACAGCATATGGAGTACTGATGTGCTGAAAGCAAGGCAGAGAGCTACCTGATGCTTATTGCGTCAGGAAGTTCCAGTCTGGTGGAGTCTTCTGGTTCAGATTTGCAACGTAAACAGGACTTAAACTGGGTTTTAACAAAACATCTAAGTAAAAGTTACTGAAAATGGCTTTTCAATCAGTTGTGTCCCAGCCTTCAAACTCTGTCAATAAAGAAGGAAATAGTAAGATAAAGCAAAAATTGAAATTACCCCTAAGGGATCCTCATCAGTAGTATAATTTAGCTATAACTTAAATATTGTATATCAAGACAACATCATGTGAGGGTGGAATGCTTGCTATGCTTTTAGCCTTTAGGAGGCTAAACTCTTACAGAATATGCAGCACAAGATGAAATACCTAAGAGGTAGGAAATTCAGTAAATGTCCATTCAGAGAGTATTCAGTGAAATAATCTTGTGCTTTATTGGGATACACCTTTTAATTTGTTAATGAATTAGTATTTGTTTAACAAATGATATACAGTGTTTGTAATACAATATACAGTATTTATATATAGTGTATATATATAGATAGATTCATGAATATTTTTATATATGTATATCTAACACTTAAACAGTTCTTATTTTATTAGAAAATTGCTAAGTCTTGTCAGTCATGTCCAACTCTTTGCAACCCCATGGACTGTAGCCGCCAGGGTCCTCTGTCCATGGGATTTCCCAGGCAAAAATACAGGAGTGGGTTGCCATGCCCTCCTCCAGGGGATCTTCCTGTCCCAGGATCAAACCCACATCCCTGCATTGGTAGGTGGATTCTTTACCACTCAGCCACCAGACAAGCCTGGTTATAAAATTAAATACCACCATCATTATTCATTGTTGTTAAAATAGTAAAGGAAATAGAAAAAATAAAGAAGGATTGGTTAATATCTAAAAATACATACTTAAAAATATGGACTTGTTCTGATTTCTAGAACTATGAATTAGCCTGTAGTTGGTATTTGTGAATTCCTTTTCCAACCACTGTTTCTCTTTCTTTAGCTAGAGCACACAAAGTCTAGAAACTCAAATAAGGACATTTTTATCATCAAATGTAATGTGATCCTACTTTATATTCCATCATTTTGGATTTTATAGCCCTCAAACACATTCCATATATTGCTCTTACATATCCAGCTTAAATTGTCAAGATTTTGTAATTATTTTGTATGTGTTTCCCTGGCAATGTCTCTGATTATGGTTATCGAGCTGAAGTCAAAAATAAGAGACTGATTATGAACCTTGAGGAGGATGGGCTTACTTTTGCAAGAAACTGATTCATATAGAGCCTCTTAATGAAGGTGAAAGAGAAGAGTAAAAAAGTTGGCTTAAAACTCAACATTCAAAAAACTAAGATCATGGCATCCAGTCCCATCACTTCATGACAAAGCAAAGGGGAAAAACGGAAACAGTGACAGACTTTCCTTGGGCTCCAGAATCACTGCAGATGGTGACTGTGGCCATGAAATTAAAGGATGCTTGCAATGACAAGCCTAGACAACATAAAAAGCAGGGACATTACTTTGCTGACAAAGATCCATCTAGTCAAAGCTGTGGTTTTTCCAGTAGTCACATTTGGATGTGAGAGTTGGAGCATAAAGAAGACTGAGCACCGAAGAACTGATGCTTTTGAACTGTAATGTTGGAGAAGACTCTTGAGAGTTCCTTGGACTGCAAGAAAATCAAACCAATCAATCCTAAAAGAAATCAATATTGAATATGCATTGGAAGGACTGATGCTGAAGCTGAAGCTCCAGTACTCGCCACTTGATGCAAAGAGCCAAGTCACTGGAAAAGACTGAAGGTAAGAGGAGAAGAGGATGACAAGATGGTTGGAGGGCATCACCAACTCAACGGACATGAGTTTGAGCAAACTCTGGGAGATGATGAAGGACAGGGTAGGCTGGCGTGCTGCAGTCGATGAGGTCGCAAATAGTCGGACACGAGTGAGCAACTGAACAAGGACAACAATAAGGTCCTCAGAACTTCCCTGGTGGCTCAGTGATAAAGAATCCACCTGCCAATGCAGGAGACCTGGGTTTGGTCTGTGAATTGGGAAGATCCCCTGGAGAAGTAAAGGATAACCCGCTCCAGTATTCTTGCCTGGGAAATCCCATGGACAGAGGAGCCTAGGGGATTATTGTCTATGGGATCATAGAGTTGTACATGACTTAATGACCAAACAACAACAGCAACATATGGTCTTTACCTCCAAAAAGAGGTGAACGCCTCTGTCCATGGAGTTCTCCTGGCAAGAATACTGGAGTGGGTTGCCATTCCCTCCTCCAGGGGATTTTCCTGATTCAGGGATAGAACCCGGGTCTTCTGAATTGCGTGCAATTTTTTAACCATCTGAACCACCAGTTAAACTCAGTGCAATTCAGAGGTTCAAGATTTTCAGAATTTTCTGAGTCTAGCCAGATGGACTTCCCTCCCCTCCCTAATCAATATTGTCAGCTCTACATAGAAGATCTGGGAGGACACACTCAACTTGCTCTGTGATTCTGCTAACAGAGGCAATTAAGATTTGTGGCTTGTTTACCTATTTCTGTCCCCCAGTTAAAGGACACAGTATTAATCTTAAGTTTTACCAAAATTGCAGTTTGGGCAAGATACAAATTTCTAAGAAAATAACTAATTCTCAGGTTTTCAAACTTAATGTTGTAATGATGAATCTTCGAATTACTTTCAGAATATTTACAGAATTTATCAGACCCTTTTTCATTGTTGATGAAGATTGCTGGTGATGTTTTTCCTCTATCTGGATCAGCCATGCCAACTGTTTAATAATTCTATTAGTATTTTCAAAGTCTTTATTATTCACTCTATTGGAAAGTAGTCTCTATATCATTAATGTTTACTCTAATTTTATTATTTATTTCCTTCTTTTAAGTTGTGGTGTACATTCTGACTACTTGAAATAAATAAGATAATTGATTTTCAGCTTTGTTCTTTTCTTATATGTGCATTCAAAAATAACTGTATATTGTAATAGCATCACAAAATTGAAATGAAATATTTTCTTATAATTCAAATTATAATTTTTATTTCTTATTTGATGAATGAATATTACCTAATTTCTAAAACTTTGAGAGTTTTAAATAAAATAGCTGTTTGTCACTGATGTCTTGTTTAAGTAAACTGATCACAGCTTACATAGTTTATTTCCTCTGGCATTTGCTGTTTTATGGGCTTAGCATATGATCAATTTTAATAAATGGTACAGTGATATATACTATGTATTTCTTGTGATGTGATTTTTAAATATAGTCAGTTAGGTTACATTTATTGATTCAGTTCAGTTCCGTTCACTCACTCAGTCATGTCTGACTCTTTGCGACCCTATGATTCACAGCACGCCAGGCCTCCCTGTCCATCACCAACTCCCGGAGTTCACTCAAACTCATGTACATTGAGCCGGTGATGCCATCCAGCCATCTCATCCTCTGTCGTCCCTTTCTCCTCCTGCCCTTAATCCCTCCCAGCATGAGGGTCTTTTCCAATGAGTCAGCTCTTCGCATCAGGTGGCCAAAATATTGGAGTTTCAGCTTTAGCATCAGTCCTTCCAAAGAAATCCCAGGACTGATCTCCTTTAGAATGGACTGGCTGGATCTCCTTGCAGTCCAAGGGACTCTCAAGAGTCTTCTCCAACACCACAGTTCAAAAGCATCAATTCTTTGGTGCTCAGTCTTCTTCACAGTCCAACTCTCACATCCATACATGACTACTGGAAAAACCATAGCCTTCACTAGATGGACCTTTGTTAGCAAAGTAATGTCTCTGCTTTTGAATATGCTCTCTAGGTTGGTCATAACTTTCTTTCCAAGGAGTAAGCGTCTTTTAATTTCATGGCTGCAATCACAATCTGCAGTGATTTTGGAGCCCCCAAAAATAAAGCCTGACACTGTTTTCACTGTTTCCCCATCTATTTCCCATGAAGTGATGGGACCAGATGCCATTATCTTAGTTTTCTGAATGTTGAGCTTTAAGCCAACTTTTTCACTCTCCTCTTTCACTTTCATCTAGAGGCTTTTTAGTTCCTCATCACTTTCTGCCATAAGGGTGGTGTCATCTGCATATCTGAGGTTATTGATATTTCTCCCGGCAATCTTGATTCCAGCTTGCGCTTCTTCCAGCCCAGCGTTTCTCATGATGTATATAAGTTAAATAAGCAGACAATGCTCAAATTTCTGCTTACTAATTTTTCATCTGATTTTTTGTTGCATCACTGGGACAGATTTGCTAAAATAACCCATCGTGTGGTTTTTGTCTATACTTTGGCAATTTTCACTTTCAATACTTTGATGATATGTGTTTAATTATATATAACTTTAGAATAGGTTCATCTTGTGTATTGAAACTTTAATTGTTATTAATTGTTATCAAGCATCTCATTTTATCCTTTATGATTATGTCTTAAAATATATTTGTTGGAAATTAGTATATCTATGCAAGCTCTCTCTCCCTGGATGAATCATCACATTTTCTTTATGTGAAAATAGTTTGAAATTTTAAAATATTTTCACTTTGAAAGATATTTTCCTGGCTATATAATTCATCTCATAAGTTTTGGAAAATTCTTGAGCACTCAGTCTTGGCCAATTGCTTGTTTCTCTTTCTGCTTCCTCTTCATTTCAGATTGCAACTGTGTTTCCCACATGTTCAGCTCATGTCTGTGTTTTCTGTCATTTTTTTTTCTTGTGTGATTTTGTCTGAATTTTTGTTGTATCTATCTTCTGGTTTATCATCTAGACTTTGTTATTTTTAGAGCTCTATCAAGCTAATATTTAATCATCATTCGATTCATACCATTATAAATTTATTTACATTCTATTCATGTGCACACTTAGATCCTCGACACGACCTGCATGTATGAGCTCTCAGTTCTGTAGGCTGAAACTCCAGGTGGTTTTGATTGGATTCTCTGTTTAGGGTCTCATTGGGTCAAAATCAAGGTGTTGGCACTGAGCTCTCATCTGCAGGCTCTGGAGAAGAATCTGATTCCAAATTCATTCAGGTTTTGAGTTCAGCTGCTTGCAGTTGGAGGACAGAGGTCCCGGTTTCCTTTCTGGCCAGCAGATGGGGGCTTTCAGATCCTAAGTTGCCCACATTCTTTGACATGTGGCTCCTTCCAAGTTCAGAGCCAGGAACAGTAAGTTAAATTCTGAATGTCACGATTTGAATGTCTGTCTTCCTCTTCTACTACTGACAAAGAAAATTGTTTTTAAACTCTCCATGTGGTTAGATTAGTCCCACCTGGATACTCTTCTTATTGTAACATCAGCTAATTAGTAATTTAATTACATCCCTTTGCCATGTAACCTAACATCATTGCAGGAATAATGAGAGATGGAAAATGTCATGGAGCCCTCTAGAATTCTGTCTACCACAGTTCATTGCAGATACAGAATTTCCATTTGAATTTTCCCTAAATTCTCCAATTTTTTGTCTTGTTTCTTTTTTTTTTCTTTTTTTTTAATTTAAATTAATTTTATTTTTTAACTTTACAATATTGTATTGGTTTTGCCATATATCAAAATGAATCTGCCACAGGTATACATGTGTTCCCCACCCTGAACCCTCCTCCCTCCTGCCTCCTCCCTCGCCATACCATCCCTCTGAGTCGTCCCAGTGCACCAGCCCCAAGCATCCAGTATCGTGCATCGAACCTGGACTGGCGACTCATTTCATATATGATATTATACATGTTTCAATCTCCCAAATCATCCCACACTCTCCCTCTCCCACAGAGTCCAAAAGACTGTCTTGTTTCTTAAACGTATTGATTCATCATAGTCATTTAGAGAATGAGGCTGATTACCACAAAGCGTGAATTACCTTATACGTGTTTTTCTGTAGCTTCACTTTTCCCCCCATGCTTGGCTATTTTTTTTTAATGCCTTTCATTGTGTATAAAACATTATAGATTTACTTAGAGGCACTGGATGACTTTATCTTCCCTCACAGAGGGTGTATTTATACTTTTTATTTTATCAGACATTATGGCTAGCAAAATTCATCTGAGATTGAGTTGATGTGACAAGGTTTAAATCTTTAAAAGGAATGCTCTCACTAGGATTTATCTAATTCCTATTTTTTTTTAGGATTATGTATTATGGCCTGTGATGTTTATCAACTACTTCCTACTTGATGAAACCTGAGAGTCAAGCCTCATCTCCTTCTTTAGAAACTGCTCAGGGTCCTACTCTGCTTGCTTAGTTGCTTGTAAGCTATTTCTGGCTCAGTTTTTCTATCTCACATCCATACTTTTAAAATTATTGAATGCATCAAAGAATGAAGTATTATGAAATATTGGGCTCTACTTGCTTGACTGATTTTCTGTCCCTGATTTGAATGTCTTTGGGCTTCCCTGATAGCTCAGTTGATGAAGAATCCGCCTGCAATGCAAAAGACCCCGGTTCAATTCCTGGGTTGGGAAGATTCGCTGGAGAGGGATAGGCTACCCACTCCAATATTCTTGGGCTTCCCTAGTGACTCAGCTGGTAAAGAATCTGCCTGCAATGTGGGAGACCTGGATTCAATCCCTGGGTTGGGGTGATCTCCTGGAGAAGGGAAAGGCTACTTATTCCAGTATTCTGGCCTGGAGGAGTTCATGGACTGTATAGTCCATGGGGTTGCACAGAGTGGGACATGACTGATGGATTTTCACCTTCACTGAGTGTGTCTTGTCTTCATTGTATTGATAGCTATCTGATGTCTCAAACAGTTAAATAAATAACTGCTTAAATAAATCCAGATTATCTAGCTGACTTTAGAGATTTGACAAGTGAATATACACAGTGTAATCAACACCACAAAATGAAGACATAAAATGTTTCTACCACCATGAAAGATATCTATGTGATAATTCCCAGTTGTCCCCCCTACTCAACCCCAGAATCTCATTGATCAACTGGGCATCACTATGAATCTGTTTTTATAGAATTTCACATAAATAGGATTCCACAATAAGATTTTGTTTTGTCTTTGTTTTTCTGACTACTTATTTCAGTGTAACTTCTTAAAAAAATTCATTCATGTTGCTACATGTATCAGAAATGTATTTCTTTTTATTACTGAGTATTATTCCATTATATGAAAGAGTTTATGCATTTATCTAGTGACAAATATTTGTGTTGTTTCAATTTTTATATTATGAATTAAATTGCTTTAAATATTTTTGTGCCAGGTGTGGCAGACATATGCTTTACTTTATCTGGAGTGGTGGTACTGGGCCTTAACGTAAGCGTATATTTAGCATAATAGAAATGATCCACTGATTATCAAGTAGTTCTATTGTTTTACATTTTCAGCAATGATGTATGAGAATTGCAGTTGCTCTATATCCTAGTCAGCATTTAGTATTGTCAGCATTTTAAATTGTAGCCATTTTAGTAAGTGTAATGACATCACATTATGTCTTTAACTTGCGTTTTTCTTAAGAATAAAGTTGTTGAGCATTTTCCCATGTTCATTGGCCATTTGTTCACATTCTTTGCAGTAATATATGTGTAAATAATTGCCACATTTAATTGAGTTTTTAGCCATGTATCGACTATTGAGTTAAGTTTCTTTAAACATTCTAGATGATATTTTGGATATAAAAATTATGTATTTTATTTTTCATATGATTAATTAATTCTATTCACATCTGGTGCAAAATCTATCCAGATAATGCTTTGCTCAGAAAATATGGTTTTATAAGCTTTGTCAAATCTGGGAATATTTTTATAAGACACAAAAATATCTCAGGGTTAACTTATACTTTTGTTTTTACCCAGGCTGCTACTCTGCAGGATAAAAAGATGAAATAAAACATAAATTACTAGTATTTGTACTTTTACAATATGTAAAATAAAATAGGGGGAAATAGATGGAAAAATAGTGGAAACAGTGTCAGACTTGATTTTTCTGGGCTCCAAAATCACTGCAGATGGTGACTGCAGCCATGAAATTAAAAGGCACTTGCTCCTTGGAAGGAAAGTTATGACCAACCTAGATAGCATATTCAAAAGCAGAGACATTACTTTGCCAACAAAGGTTCATCTAGTCAAGGCTATGGTTTTTCCAGTAGTCATGTATGGATGTGAGAGTTGGACTGTGAGGAAGGCTGAGCACCGAAGAATTGATGCTTTTGAACTGTGGTGTTGGAGAAGACTCTTGAGAGTCCCTTGGACTGCAAGGAGATCCAGCCAGTCCATTCTGAAAGAGATCAGCCCTGGGATTTCTTTGGAAGGACTGATGCTAAAGCTGAAACTCCAGTACTTTGGCCACCTCATGTGAAGAGTTGACTCATTGGAAAAGACTCTGATGCTGGGAGGGATGGGGGGCAGGAGGAGAAGGGGACGACAGAGGATGAGATGGCTGGATGGCATCACTGATTCGATGGATGTGAGTCTGAGTGAACTCCGGGAGTTGGTGATGGACAGGGAGGCCTGGCGTGCTGCAATTCATGGGGTCGCAAAGAGTTGGACATGACTGAGCGACTGATCTGATCTGATCTGATCTGAAGATAATAAAATACAAAATTTAGTTACGTAATAAAGAGGTGACTCAATGACTACAGGCCTAATTTTTTTGTGTGCATACCACAGAGTTATATAGAAAAGATTTAGAATAAATGTAAAAAGATTTTTTTATTGGCTCTTCATCTCAGTGATGTCATCCATATAATTGTAAAACATAACGTTGCAGAAAAAGCATACTATGAAGGACTAAGGAAATGCACTCAGCTTCTGTTATGGTCATTTTCTTAAGCTGTACTTCCTTAGTTTTATAGACATTGAGTTGAAATAATGGTTCTGAAATATTCTCCTATATTAACATTTTCATCAAGACTTCATCAAGAAGATTGATTGAAAGGGATTCTCTTATTTTACACACCCACCAAATCTTAACTGAGAACTAGAATGTAAATTTTAACCAGGTAAGCATTTTTGTTTATTTTATTTATTGGTATATCCTGAAAGCCCAGCACAGATGCTTACATTAAAAACAAAAACAAAAAAAAAGTTCACTGAATATTTGTTAAATGATGGATGAGGGAACTTCCCTCATAGAATTCAGATATTAAAAATTAAATGAGAAAAAATAACAAAATAAAAACTGGTATTATCAGGAGGTCCTCATGCTCTAAAAATCTGTAGACTGCTCACTTCTGGTCTAATGAATTACAGGATTTTTATGGATCTCTAGAAAATGATGTCTTTTTGGCTAGATACATATTTCTTCAAACCTCAGATGAAGAGGAAAATTTTATACATGTGGTCCTACATATATATTTTATTAGTACCAAAAAATAAAAGTACCCTTCTGGCATTTGACAAATACTATCAAAGTGAATAAATTGGGAATTAATCACATGTAGTCATTAGGACTTGATGTTTGCTCATCTATACTGAGACTGAAATCAATCAAATGAACCAGTCTGTGTGCAAAATGTCAGTTGATTCTGGGCTTGCACACAATAAAGCTAATAAAATTACTTTTATTGAGCCCAGATATTATTAAATTAATAAAATACATGGGGAAGGGCTTTTAAAAATCAATTTTATTTCCGTACTCATTTTTTAACTAAATAAAATTAAATTCAGGCTTTGCTCTTATGCTTTTGTTTTCCTGTTTGTCTTGCTGTGCGCCTTGATACATTGATATTCTTACTTGATCTATTGCAATAACCTTTTAACACATTTACCTGTCTTGAGAGTCTCATCCATTCAATTTAGCTCAAATGAACGACACCACCTCAGTCTCTTCTGAACAAAAACCTGCAGGGACTCCTCATCACGTAAAGAACATAGTCCAAATCCCTCTTCTTTCGAGAAGTGATTCCTGTGGCTTCTGGTGCTGGTGTTTTTTCGCTAAGTTGTGTCTGACTCTTTTGTGACCCCATGGACTGTGTAGCCCACCAGGCTCCTCTGTCCATGGGATTTCCCAGGCAAGAATACTGGAATGGGTTGCAATTTCCTCCTCCAGGGGATCTTCTTGATCCATCTACCTGCCTCTTAAATATATTTCAAACACAGGTGTTTCTCTCCATCACTGCTGCCAACATCTCTGTTCAGTCTTCCTCCTTCGGTTACCTGGATCATTGCAGGAGAAACCTCCATAACACTGCTTACTCTTGCTGTCCTCTACTTATACCAGTCTGTGCTATGCTAAGTTCCTTCAGCTGTGTTCGATTCTTTGAGGCACTATGGACTGTAGCCTGCCAGACTCCTCTGGCCGTGGGCTTTCCCAGACAAGAATACTGAAATGGGTTGCCATTTCCTCCTCCAGGGAATCTTCCTGACCTAGGGATCAAACTGGAGTCTCCTGCACTGCAGGCGGATTCTTTACCACTGAACCATCAGGGATTCCCTGGTGAACTTGGAGATATAAATATTTAAAAGAAGGAGTCTCAGTTGTAAATGCAGCTAAGAATCCAGGAGTATAAAAAAGCTCCAGTGCCCATGCTCGTCCCTGAATAAATTAAATAGAAATCCTGGTATAAATCCTTTTTTTAAAAAAAATAAAATTCTATTCCACAGCAAGGATAGAAAATAGCCCATACGTTAAAGGACTCAGTATGTGCAAAAACATAGAAATGTTAAAGGAACTTGAGTAAATGAATTTCACATAGTACACTTCACGTGGACAGCTGTAAAGATTAATTGAAGACTAGGAGATTAAGATAAAGTACCAAAAAGTAAGGCAATAGACGTAAGCAGGGGCAGAGTGAAAAAAAATATTTTTTTCAATTTATGTAATGATATAAATGAAAATCCACTGGAAAATTTTAAGCAGGAAATGGGGAATCTGATTAAGTGAGAAAATTACTCTGCTAACTGCAAGTAGAATAAATTATTGGGCTTAGACAGAAGCTGACTGTAGTCCTCTGTGACTATGACTTGGAGACTTACCTGTTGCAGGGGATAAAGACAGAAAAGCCTGTGGGAGACGCCAGGGTTGTACTTGCAAGGAGCTGTTTCTGAGTTTAGCTGTCTTACTTTAAGTCTAAATTTTAGTATCTTTGTGAAAAAAAGAATTTAGTTCACAAAATACATCTAAAATTAAGAATGATACAATCTTAGAGGGTCTACACTGCAAACATCCTTGTTTCAGTTTTCCAGCTTCTAAACCTAAATTCTGAGGCTCTGTCTCCACCTTGTATTCATCCCATGTAAGGTGTGATGACGTTGACACCAAGTAAGCACTTCCAGGTCAAAGGACACTGTTGTCATGTGATTTTAAACAGCCTTTTTGCTCTAGGCAATCCATTTATTAATGGAATGCTCATTCACACTATTGGGGTGAAATTCATACAGCTGTTTCTCTCATTTCTTTTGAACCTTGACAAGAATAAATTTCTGAGGTTGAAAGTGCAAAATACAAACCCCATCTCACAAGAAGAAAAGCAAAAGTGTGCATACCTCTATGTCCTATACCTCAAGATATATAGATGTGTGTGTGTGTGTGTGGGTGTGCATGCGCCCACACGCATACTTACGTGGTCAGTCATGTCCAACTCTTTGCAACCCCATGGATTATAAACTACCAGGTTCCTCTGTTCATGGGATTTTACCATATCTTTCTCCAGGGGATCTTCCCAATCCAGGGATCAAACCCACATCTCCTGTGGTCTCCTACATCGCAGGCAGATTCTTCACCACTGAGCCATGGAGGAAGCCCTGTACCTCCAGGCTAAGAAGGCTTCAACACTCCTTCTTACTGCAAGCTTGAGACTCAGGAGGTTCTACCAGCTGCATGAGATGGAATACGGCCGCCCCTGAGCAGTGCCCTTTCTTCCACCCTGTGGGAGACAAAAGCACGGGGTGCATTTGGCCTCATGAGGGCCGTTCTATCTTGGTGCCCCTAGTGGCCAAGTTGCTGAGTGTCTCCCCTGCCAGCTCTTCACCAGCTAAGCTAACCTCCTCCACTGGTCCCATGTAGCTGAGTGTCCTGGGTGTTTTAGCTGGGACTAATCTCTCATTCCCATATGGGGACAGGAATATGATCACGCTTAAGCCCACTAAGAAAAGCATAAGTGTGAAAGTAAAAACTTTGCAGGTGTTCTCCCTAATGGACTCAAACACTGCAGCTTGTGTATACTTTTATTTGTGGGGTGTTTTTCTCTGTCTGTATGTTTAGAATAAGACTAGTGTAAAGCACTGCTGTTTAATTACTAGCAGGGCCAAAGGTTTCATTTGAATTCAAGATTATTTAAGTAAAAACATTATAAATGAAGTGCTGTTTTCTGTCCAAACATGTAAGAACGCCTCTTCTTGCTGAGATCCAATGTTACAGAAGAATTATATGTTGTTTTTTGTGTTTGTACTGGATTTTTTTCTTTAGAATCAGGATTTCTATTAAACCACTCATTATTTTAATCATGCCTAATTTTAAGATAAAGCAAAACAGTGGAACATGCTTACATATGAGTATTTCATTTACACCGATACAGATTATCTTCTATACTAGTAATGGCAATATTATTGTTTTCCCGTCTAGTTGATAAAATCTGTGATTGTAATCAAAATTATTATCATGATAAAAATGTACATTAAAAGCAAGATTGCCAGAAGAAATATCAATAACCTCAGATATGCAGATGACACCACCCTTATAGCAGAAAGTGAAGAGGAACTAAAAAGCCTCTTGATGAAAGTGAAAGTGGAGAGTGAAAAAGTTGGCTTAAAGCTCAACATTCAGAAAAGGAAGATCATGGCATCCAGTCCCATCACTTCATGGGAAATAGATGGGGAAACAGTGCAAACAGTGTCAGACTTTATTTTTGGGGGCTCCAAAATCACTGCAGATGATGACTGAAGCCATGAAATTAAAAGACGCTTACTCCTTGGAAGGAAAGTTATGGCCAACCTAGATAGCATATTCAAAAGCAGAGACATTACTTTGTCAGCAAAGGTTCATCTAGTCAAGGCTATCGTTTTTCCTGTGGTCATGTATGGATGTGAGAGTTGGACTGTGAAGAAGGCTGAGCGCCAAAGAATTGATGCTTTTGAACTGTGGTGTTGGAGAAGACTCTTGAGAGTCCCTTGGACTGCAAGGAGATCCAACCAGTCCATTCTAAAGGAGATCAGCCCTGGAATTTTGCTGGGAGGGATTAGGGGCAGAGGAGAATGGGACGACAGAGGATGAGATGGCTGGATGGCATCACTGACTCATTGGACATGAGTCTGGGTGAACTTTGGGAGTTGGTGATGGACAGGGAGGCCTGGCGTGCTGTGATTCATGGGGTCGCAAAGAGTCGGACACGACTGAGCGACTGATCTGATCTGTTACTTTTTGAAGCATACGTTTATCATTAATCAGAAAATATTTATTGAGCAGCTACTTGCTTCTGAGCACTGTACTTTAAAGGTCAGGGACTGAGGTCAATTTGGAAAAAGACTTGAAATACCTGAAGTAGTATAACTGACTCAATGGATATGAGTTTGAGCAAACTCTATGAGATAGTGAAGGGTAGGGATGCCTGACATGCTGCAGGCCATGGGGTTGCAAAGTATTGGACATGACTTAGCGACTGAACAACAACAACAAAATCACACTGTGATATTTTATTTATCCACTTATCTATCTGTGTAAATCTGTATAGCTTCTTTACCAAAAGCAGAGAGACAGCTTATCAGATAATATTGTGAAAATTGTCACAACTTTCTCAGATCTCTATCTTCATTCAGAACATTTAAAAGTCCAAGAAAATAATTTATAAACATTTTCTTTTTCAAATGTACTGTATATCTTCTTGAATGAGGGAAAAGCAAAAAGAAAACAAAACTTCAAAATGCTCCTCAAAATACTGTCCTTTTAGTAATCATTCATTCACCCTATGATGGATTAAAGAAACATTTGTGGTTGAGCAGATGAACAATGTGAAGAAAAAACAGGAGAGTTGGAAGGTACATTCAGGTAACAGGTAGTTGGGCAGGATGACTAGTTGGAGCTTTCTTTCCTTGGCTTGGTTAAGATGACCAAATTTTATTGTGAAAAATTTAGCAAAGATGGAGTGCATTAATCCATGTTGAAACATATGCATTTTAGCAAAGAATTGAAGACGATAAAGTTTGCAATCGTCTAAAAAGTACCCTGCAAAAGAAGAGTTACATGCCATCCTCATGGAAGAGTAATTAATTCATTCATTCATTTGCTTCTCAGTTCAGTTCAGTTTCTCAGCCATCTCCAACTTTTTGCGACCCCTGACTGCAGCATGCCTGGCTTCCCTGTTCATCATCAACTCCCGGAGCTTGCTCAAACTCATGTCCATTGAGTCATTGATGGAATCCAACCATCTCATCCTCTGTCTTCTCCTTTTCCTCCTGTCTTCAATCTTTCCCAGCACCAGGGTCTTTTCCAGTGAATCAGTTCTTCACATCAGGTGGCCAAAGAATTGGAGCTTCTGCTTCAGCATCAGTCCTTCCAATGAATATTCAGGACTGATTTCCTTTAAGATTGACTGGTGTGATCTCCTTGTAGTCCAAGGGACTCTCAAGAGTCTTCTGCAACACCACAGTTCAAAAGCATCAATTCTTCAGTGCTTAGCTTTCTTAATAGTCCAACTCTTGTATCCATACATGACTACTGGAAAAACCATAGCTTTGACTAGACGCATTTGTCTCTAAGTGCATACAATTTTAGGTATCTTCACATGCTTCCCAGGTGGTGATAATGGTAAATAATCTGCTTGCTAGTGCAAGAGACACAGGTTTGATCCCTGGGTCGGGAAGATCCCCTGGGGAAGGAAATGGCAACCTACTCAGGTCTTCTTGCCTGGAAAATCCCATGGACAGAGGAGCCTGGTGGGTGTCCATGGGGTCACAAAAGAGTCAGACACGACTGAGTACACACATACATCCCACATAAGTTTGAGAAGTGGTGATTAAAGTTTTGTCAATTCTAAGGAAGAAGTGTCTATAATTAATTAATGAACATGATAGGGGGGTTGGATTCCCCATTTCTCCACCTTCTTTTCTCCATTTTCCTACTTGTGTCTCTGGTGAAGTTCACCTGTTCTTAGGAGGGAGGTCTCTTCCTAATGACGCTCACATTTTTACAGGGAACAGTGCACACATGAAAGATGACCAACTTAAGGCATTAGATTTTAAGCCTTCAAATCTATCTTTTGATATGAAAAACAGCTTATTAAATGTCTTAATAATGCTCCTCACCTTCATAACACTACATTTTTCATCTGTATTTTAGAAATCTAAATGGCATAATATATCAAGAAAATATTGAAGGCAAAGTGAAATAAATAAATACAGCTGCAGCTGAAAACTGTCTTGCTTAATTTTCTTCTGACTATTTTGTTTAGTGGTCCTTATGTGTACCATATAAGAACCAAAAGTACCAAAAAACACTTCACTTTTTGCTGATATTGAATTGGTATAAATTTTAAATATTCTTAAATATGATCTTCCTTTGATGATTATATTAGTCAATAGCAGTAGCATTAATGATAAAACCAACATGCTTTGTTTAGTTGAAAATGAAATTTAAATTCGGACACAGTTGAGGGAAGGAGAGGGTGGGGCACATTGAGAGAGGAGAATTGAAATGTACACATTACCATATGTGAAATAGATAGCCAGTGGAAATCTGCTGTGTGACCCAGGGAGCATAAGGCCAGTGCTCTGTGACAGCCTAGAGGGGTGGGATGGAGAGGGAAGTGGGAGGGAGGCTCAGGAGGGAGGGGACATATGTATACCTATGGTGATTCACGTTGACGTGTGGCAGAGACTAACACTATATTGCAAAGTAATTATCCTCCAATTTAAAATAAAACAAAATTAAAGAAACTAAGTTGATATACTATGTGGAAAGAGTTTATTTTATTAAGCATTTGTGAACATTCAAATTTTTTTTTAATTCAATTTTTCAAGGTTTCTTTATTTTAAAGTCAGATCTTTTCACAAACAACTAAAATTATTCAAAATTTTTTCAGAATAACTTTGAAGCACTAGTGGGAGCAGAATAAAAGAGCTTTTAGATAATGACAAGGAGGAGCCTTTTCTCAGAACTCAAGCTAATGAATTAAATTTGTTTAAGGCTTCCCACTTCTTGGGCTTCCCTTCTGGCTCAGCTGGTAAAGAACCCGCCTGCAATGCTGGAGACCTGGGTTCAATCGCTAGGTTGAGAAGATCCCCTGGAGAAGGGAAAGGCTCTACTCCAGTATTCTGGCCTGGAGAATTGCATGGACTGTATAGTCCATGGAGTCACAAAGATTCAGACACCACTGAGTGACTTTCACTAACTAAGGCTTCCCAGGTGGCTCAGTGGTAAAGAATTCACCTGCCAATGCAGGAGACACAGGAGACATGGGTTTGATCCCTCGGTCGGGAAGATCCCCTGGAGGAGGAAGTGACAACCCACTTCAGTATTCTTGCCTGGAGAATTCCATGGACAGAGGAGCCTGGTGGGCTACAGTCCATGGGGCAGCAGTCAAACATGACTGAGCCACTGAATGTGCATGCATTTATCTTGGTATAATTACAAGTGGAAAATATTAGAATTAAACCATAGAGACAAAAATGAAAAGGATTATAAGCATAGATAATCAAATATGATTTTTGTGTTTTAAAATTTTTAACTAAAGCAATAGGTTTTTGAGGCTGTCATTCTTTCTAACAACTTAAAAAAAAATTCTGATGGTCTTCATACCTGAATTCACAGTTATAATATTCTACAAACCCTAAATTTCACCAACAAAATGCTGCAATACAAAAAATTGCTAAATGACTTAAAGAACCGAACTGTACCTACCATACGTATTTACTGTAATAATTCATTCATAATTATAGATAAGTAGCATTAATGTGATATAAGTGTTTAGTACGAGTTGCTTCATACAAAACCATAGTCACTCAAGGTTATTGTTCTCTTAGGAATTAAGGTGTCCTTGGGTCACAGTCTAAGAGTCACTGAGAAAGGATTTAGTAATCCATAAATTACCTGCAGACCACCACAATATATGATCTTGAAAACGTTTTCCTTCATCATTTTTTTGGAAGTCCCAAATATCTAATATTCGTTATTTGAAAAGGTGATTATGTGTTTAAATAAATGTAAATTATTCTTTCTGTCTGTGGGAAGGATGCTGCAATTATCTATAATAGTAAGATTTCAAATATAAAATGAGGGTATTGTTGTTCTACCTATAACAGTGGGATCCCAGTTTAAAAGGTTCCTCCTTTTGTGTTTACAGCAACTGTTTCACAAGGACACTGATTCCATGGAGAGACATGGTGCATAGAAGTCAGTGAACATTGAAAGAATCAGATACAAGGAATAAAGAGCCAGTTCAAATGAAGGAATGGTGTCCTCTTTAGGATACTTGTAAAGTAGAAATTCAGAGCTCTATTTGGATGAAAATTACTTCTCTAGGATAAAAATACTGAATCTAGTACTTGACACATATTTAGCATACATGAGGCACTCTATAAAGCTTATCCATGAATTAGCAATCAGCCGTTACCCGAGGGGTTGTTGGGTCAAGCCCACCCAGGACAGCTTTAACTGTGTGATGAGATTTCTTAACCTTGTCCATGTGTTTTGGGACGTCCCTGGTGTCTTCAGTGGTGAAAAACCCACCTGCCAGTGTGGGAGATATAGGTTTGACACCTGGATCAGGAAGATGGGTGGAGTAGGAAATGGCAACCCACTCCAGTATTCTTGCCTGGAAAATCCCGTGGACAGAGGAGTCTGGTGGGCTGCAGTCCACGGTGTGGCAGAGAATCAGACACAAAGGAGCACACGCTAAGCACACATGAGCATGAATGACCCAGAAAACAAGTGTGTTGGTAACTAGAACGCTCCAGAGGCTGTCTCAGTGTCTCCAGTGCCCTTGCAAGTTCTTGGTTTCTGGCAGAATTTGCAAAGTCTGTTTCCACTTCATGGGACTTCTGACTTCCCACCTTTTACCAGATCTTTCCCCACATAATGTTGAAATTAACTTTTTATTTTTTAATTTACTTTTAATTGGAGGATAATTGCTTTTAATTTTGGTTTCTGCTGTACAACAACATAAATCAGCGTATACATACATTCCTTCCCTCTTGAGCTTCCCTCCCACCTCACCCTCATTCCACCCCTCTGGGTCCACACAGAGCTCTGAGTTGAGCTCCCTGTGCTGTACAACAGCTTCCCACTAGATATCACATGAAAAGATGCTCAAAATCTCTCATTATTAGAGAAATGCAAATCAAAACTACAATGCGGTATCACTTCACACTGGTTATAATGGCCATCATCAAAAAAAAAAATCTACAAACAATAAATGCTGAAGAGGATATGGAGTAGAGGGAATCCTCTTGCACTGTTGGTGGGGATGTAAATTGATCCAGCTAGTATTGAAGACAGTATGGAGGTTAAAAAAAAAACTAGGAATAAAACTACAATATGACCCAGCAGTCCCACTACTGGGCATATACCCTGAGAAAAATACGATTCAGAAAGACACAAGTGCTCCACTGTTAACTTTTTACATGGTGGTCTTCTCTGTTATACTGTAAGCTATTTGAAAATAGATCAAAGTCTTCTTTTACATTGGTCTCATGCCTAAATGTGAAGGGCAGGGAAGCCTGGCATGCTGCAACCCATGGGGTTGCAAAGAGTCGGACTCAACTTAGCGACTGAACAACACAGGCCTCCTCCTTTGCCGAAGTCTTCTTGTCTTATCCGACCTCATCACAGCCATCCGAGGGGCCTGTTTCAAACCCAAAGTGGATTGTATCCTTATTTTATCAAAATGACTGAAAGAATTCCCCTTGTGCACATGAGAACATCTAAACTTTTCCATGGTCTGACCCTTGTCATCTCCATACTCTTTGTGTATGCCCCTCCTTTTTCTCCAATGTCCTTCAATCTTACTGCTGCTGCTGCTGCTGCTAAGTCGCTTCAGTCGTGTCCAACTCTGTGCGACCCCATAGACGGCAGCCCACCAGGCTTCCCCATCCCAATCTTACTACTGTCTTTCAACTCCTTCAATCAGTCAAATTCTTTTCTATTTCAATTCCTCTTGTCCCTGAATTCCTTGCCTGACTCCCATCTCTGCCTCTATGACAGCTCAGCCTTGAGATCTCAGTTAAAATATTAACTGTTCATGAGCGTCTTTCCTTATTTTTCCTGTTTTAATAAGCCGATCTGCTGTGCACTGTGCTTTTTCCTTTACATGAATGGTTGGAATTTATAATTGGATATTTATTTGTGTGAACTTCCTGGGGTCAGGGTCCATGTCTGTTCTAATCAACATAATAAAATTAGCCTTTATCATGGTAGCTGGCACATAGTATATTCTTATTAAATATTTATTCAATAAATGAATGTATCTTTGTTTTCAATTATGGACATTCTGAAGGAAAGAAGAGACTAAAAAATCCAGTGGTTTAAAACAGTTGATGAACAGTTTTAGAAGGCAATAAGAACTGGACTTTGAATGGTAATATAATTGCTGGGAAGATGGAAACAGGAAGTATATGTTTGTGGGCGCCTGACTGAAACAAAATGATGGAAAGAAAGCATCACTTCATACTCACTAAAGAAGAACCTCTTAAAATATAGTTGCCTATTTTAACGTTTGCAAAGTGTTCCTATGTGCAACAGGCTTGAAAATAATGCACTTGATGCAGTAGGGGTTTTTGGAGGCTGACTCAGAAATCAGACACCTTCTTCCCTCTGAAGACCTTCCAGGGACCAATGAAATAGTTGCTAAGTGTTACTAAGTATAACCGGAAGTTTTAACTCTGTAAACAATAGCATATACATGCAACAAACTCTTACTGATAAGTGATCAGTATGATGGTTTTTGATGGTATTGAAAAAGTAAAACAGAAGTTTCTGGGACCTGCTTCCTCTAGCCATTTGCTTTATTGTGAGTCAGACTCAAGTAAACTCTATCAGTTTTTGATTTTCCCTTCAAAATGTTCAAGACAAACTACAACAGGAGAGATATTAGCCTATTTTGTTACTTGCCAAAGATGTGAACAAACTGAAAAATATGCCTCTACCTAACTAAAACATTATTGACTCTTTTTTGTACCAAAAAATCTATTCCTGAAATCCTTTTAAAACTCTATTCATTTCCTGATTGGTTTGAAGGAAATCAGGATAAGTCAGTTAATAAAGATAAAAGTCAGGGCAATTTGTTGCTGTTTTTTGGTCACTAAGTTGTGTCTGACTCTTTGAAACCCCATGGACTGCAGCATGGCAGGCTTCCCTGTCCTTCACCATCTCTGAGTTTGCTCAAAATCATATCCATTGAGTCGGTGATGGCATCCAACCGTCTCATCTTCTGCTGTCCCTTCTCATCCCGTCTTCAGTCTTTCCCAGCATTAGCGTCTCTTCCAATAAGTCAGCTCTTCACATCAGATGGCCAAGTATTGAAGCTTCGACTTCAGCATCAGTCCTTCCCATGAATATTCAAGATTGATTTCCTTTAGGATTGACTGCTTTGATTTTCTTGCTGTTCAAGGAACTCCCAAGAGTCTTCTCTAGGACCACAATTCAAAAGCATCAGGTCTTCAGCACTCAGCCTTCTCTGTGATCCAACTCTCACATTCATCCACAACTATTGGGAAAACCATAGCTTTGACTATACAGACCTTTGTTAGCAAAGTGATGTCTATGCTTTCTAATGCACTGTTTAGGTTTGTCATAGCTTTCCTTCCATTTTAGCATATGGCATAGGTATACAATTTAAGTTGTGACGGAGAAAGGGATAACTTATGTTTTTGTGTATTCCATTTTTAAATTTTTATTCCTATTTCTTATTAAGCTGCAGAGTTGTCAGTTTTCTGGTCTGCATGAACTCCTTACAAAAAACAAAAACAAACAAACAGAAATACCTGTTGCCTGTTACCATAATAGTTTTGAATATATTAAGAATTCTCTATAGATCCTGATGTTATGTGACTCCCATGCAGTCCAGTTAAACACAGCGAAGAGCAAATGTCTGAGTTAGTAAACTAGATATACTGGTCCTTTATTATCTGTTTTTTTTTTTTTTCCCCCTGAAAAACTCATTCCTGAAAAATGAAGAATTTACTATTACTCCCTTGACTCTGTAGCTGAAATATAGCTTTTGTCCAGTGAGGGACTGAACTTCCTTTTAAAAGTGCAGTGACCAACTGAATTTGAATGGCCTCCCCACTGGCCAAAACTGAAAAATGAAACTTCATAGGCATCATGCTTCCATCAACGTCAGCCATCTGTTTGTGTCTACTCAGGTTCAGATCATTAACTCAGAGAGAAAAATTGCCAGATTTAGAAACAATCTGAATGGCAGTCTCAAACTCTTAAGGGAAACTATTTCTAGTATTATATTTTAAATAACATACAGGTAAGAAGGGGGTGACAGAGGATGAGATGGTTGAATGGCATCACTGATTCAATGGATATGAGTTTGAGGAAACTCTGGGAGGTAGTGAAGGACAGGGGAACCTGATGTGTTGCAGTCCATTAGATTGCAAAGAGTTGGATACAACTTAGCAACTGAACAATGATACAAGAATGATTTAAGTAGTTGCTTCTGCTGCTGCTGAGCAATTAAGCAGTTGCTGCTGCTGCTGCTGCTGCTGCTTCAGTGGTGTCCGACTCTGTGCGACCCCATAGACGGCAGCCTACCAGGCTCCTCTGTCCATGGGATTCTCCAGGCAAGAACACTGGAGTGGGTTGCCATTTCCTCCTCCAATGCATGAAAGTGAAAAGTCAAATTTGAGTTAGCATTCAAATTAAAAAGCTAGATAAAGAATAGAATAAGTCTAGAAATAGATGGAAAGAAACAATGTATAAAAAGTGAAATTCACAAAATAAGGAAAAGAAAAAACATTAAAAAAAACTCTAAAGCAAACTGATTTTTTGAAAAGACTCACATAATAGTAGCTAACAAATTTGATCAAGAAGAAAAGCAAGAAAAATTGCCAAATTACCAACTTTGAAATTGCAAAAGAGACAAAATTTGTAAGTGTTGTAGTGATATTTTAAAAGATCGTAAGATAGTATCTATACTTGTTGTGGATAAGATAGACATTCTTGGCAGTAACTAATGAAGCTAAAACTGTTTTTTAGGTTCAAAAGTTTCTATAGTATTTCTAGGTCCTCAATTCTGTACCATCTTTAATAACTCCATCTATTAATTTCTTTCTTTATACTATGTGCAAAATTGAGATCTATTAATGTCACTAGATGAATAATACAACTTCAGAAGTTCTAAGAAAAATTAGAGAAAATTTCCTTATGATTTTCAGATAAAAGTGATTAAGTTAGAAAATCACAACCCACATAACAAAAATAATAATAATAATAAATAAAATCTCTATAATGTGAAACAGGATAAATCAAGTTTAAAAAAACACAGACTGGGCAAAGATACTAATAACACATCATTAAAACAGATGCACATCTTGAATACCTTTTAACAGTCATAGGAATAAAAAAGTTAAACTAAATATAACAGGCAAAGGAAACAAACAAACATGTAAGGAGCTAATCTGAATGGTTAATAAATATGTAGATAAAAGCACAATCTCTCTTGTAAACATAACTGAAAAATGCAAATTGAAGCAAAAAAGAATTTCTATTTCTACATTGGCAAAAATAATAAAATCTAGCAGTAAATATTTTGAGAAGCATGTGGGAAAATGGAATTTTCATATACTGCTGGTGGGATTAAAAGCTACCAGCAATTAAATTGACTACATTATTATGTAGTTAAATTGAAGATTAGCATAGCATATAACTCAGCAATTCCCCTTCAATCTAGAACTCTCAAAAAGGTACAAGAATTGTTATTGTAATATTGCATACAATGAAGAACTAGGAAAAAAGTCCAAAACACAAGTGAAAAAATATATTGTGGTCTAGTATAAAAAGAAATACTGCAAAGCATTCAAAAATGAATGAACTACATCTAAATACAACAATATGCAAAATCTGGGAGACAGATTTTGAGAAGGAAAAAAAAAAACCCCACAGAATGCAGAGCTCTTTATAATACTAATTATATAAACTTTAAAATCAAATAATGTACAGTTCATATAATGTTGACTAATACATGAGTTTTAAAACATAAGACACGCACTGGAGGACTTCACTGGTGGCCCAGTGATAAAGAATCCACCTTGCTGTGCAGGGGGCGTGCGTTCCATCCCTGGTCTGGGAAGATTCCACATGCCTTGGGGTAACTAAGCTGGTGCGCTGCAACTTAATTAATTAAAAAAAAAATAAACGGAACATGCACTGGATTGATGCATGTCATTTTTGGAATACGTACCTCCAAGAAAGGTGAGGATACATAAAGAAGACACTCAAAACAATTCTGATCACAATGACTATGCATTGTTTATGAAAAACATAAACATTTGTAGTGCATGGGTAATGTGTACAAGAGCACTTTCTATATTCACAGTGTATTTGAAGTGTATGAAAGTGTTAAACTAAATTAAGCAAGGCTGGGGTTTCAAGGGACCTAAATAAAACTCAAGCTAGTTAAAACTAGTAGAAAATTTATTGATTCCTGACTTTAAGATACATAGGCAGCAGGCATGAATGGATTCAACTGCTCAGATAGTATCACAAGTCATCTTTTTTCTTTCACTTTCCTTCTTTCCTTGGATCTTAACCCCATATACTTTCTTCTTCCTGTTTTATCTCAGCTTTTCGCATCTTCTTTCATTCTGCCTAGCCCTCTCCACATGATGGGAACTGGTTTAAGCCAGCTTCTCTCTTATGAGACCTCTACATCCCATGATCTCACAGAAGGATGTAGTAGTAATAAGACCAGCTCTCAAAATGGCACTGAGTGACGCTGCATTGGACAAAGTTGCCCACGGACAACTGGAGGGCAGGACAAAAACTCTGCCATTAAGTATTGGTCAGATCTCCTTGGCTGTTCATGTCTAGCGTCTGTTCTCATTGGTGGGTGCCCTATTCTGAGAGATCAGCTCACATGCTTCCCTGGTTACTCGTTATTCTTGATGTTTCCTCTTGAAATGGGTCCTTCAGTGGTAGTCTATTGTGCAGCATGTGAGGTCACAGCTCTGATGAACAATCCAATGGAAAGGAAGAAGGAACCTCCCAGAAGGAGCTCAGGCAATGCAGACAAGATAACTGATAGCAAGTAAACACACAGAACAGTAAGCTGACATAAATCCAATGTTAATAGGATATTTCAATACACTGTTCTCAGATTTTGACAGATTGACAACAAAAAATAAGGGTATAGAAAATTCAAGTAAGATAATAAATAAGGTAGGACTAATATGTTTCTATCCTGTGGAGAACACTGCTTCTCACACTTTCATGAAAAAATGAATCATTCAATAGATGAAAAACTGTCTCAGGATATCCCAAACTAAATATTTCTCAGGCTACAACTTGTGACTGCAATTAACTACACCTATTCAGTAATTAAAAGAAAATGCACAAGTGAACATAGAGAATAACATAAAAACTGGTACTCTAGAAAAACTATTGGGTCCAGAGGAGATAAGTACATGCCTTTGAAAATAAAGAGGTTTCAGGAGAACACACATCCATCACTGTGTATGATTTTCTTCCAAAGTGTTACTCATTATTTGAAAGCTTTCACCACTAGCATCTCAGCATTATTCCCAAACTTTGTCCTGTCTCAGTGGTTTGCATTAAGTGTTAGAGTTCTCCCTTAAGAAATCTAGTGAGAGCTTTTTTCCTTTAAAAATGCACACATACAGGTGCCTCCCTGGTGGCTCAGTGGTAAAGAATCTGCCTGCCAATGCAGAAGATGTGAGCATGCAGGAGTATCCCACATGCAGAGGAGCAACTAATCCCAGGAGCCCCAACTACTGACGCCTGCACACCTTGCAGCCTGTGCTCCACAACACAAGAAGCCACAGCAGTGAGAAGCCTGGACACTGCAACTAAAGAGTAGCCCCGACTCACCTTAACTAAAGAAAAGCCCGCACAGCCAAAAATAAACAAATTTTTTAAAATGCACACATACTGTCATAAATCCATAGACATACACACACAGGCACGCACACATAATTACTGCATATATTTCAAATATAACAAAATCTGTTTGTCCATCCCAAGCTTAGAATTTCTTCCTTAACCCTTTGATTTTATTTTAGCATCAAAGACAAACCAGAAAACAATGTCCTTTACTTAATATTTTGACAAACCTCTGGGTATTGTTCTAGCTTTAGGTTCCTGACAATGATTCCCCTAACTGTACTGTGTAATACTTATCCTGAAGAAAATTATCATTTCCCTGAACGCAGACAAGCCTAGATAATCTATAGGTTTTAGTGAAAGAAGAGGATCCCCATTTGGGAAGAGTAGGTCAATACCTTCACTGATACCTGGAGATGTTTTCCATTCGCTGGCAATGTGTGCTGATCAATCAACAAGCTTTGAGTCACCTTGATGGCATCAAAGGAAAAGTGCTGTAGCCAAAAATGCACATTATTTTTGTTTACTTTTCTGTGGATTCAGCAAGATCTGGCTGGGAGATTGAAGTATGACTGAGGGGGAAAAAAAAAAGGCAAAGAGGAAGCCAAAGCAAAATAAACAAAATGTGACTTGCACAGAGGAAAAAAAAGAAGTGCTTCTTACAATACGATGACACTACCTATATAGGCCAGTAATGCTCATGAGGACAGACATTCATCCGTCTTACTTCCCAAGGTGGTCCAGACCTGCTTCTAGGAGAAGCACAATCAATATTTGTTGACTAAGTGAAGACACAGTAGTGTATTTTTCATTTTGATTTCTTGCCTAGGTCCTAACCTATTTATGTCTTGTAGGGGAAAGTTCTCCATTTCAGCTCTCCAGCGTGACTAGGGGCTGAGACAGCCAACTTCAATACGTACCTGGATCTAACTTTCTAGCTTTGGTTTCAGTCTCTCTCCTGAATATCTGACATCAGAAATTCTCCCAGAAGGCCTCACCCTCTGCCTTTACTCCTTAAAGTAAGTCTTAAAAGGAAACTCATAATAACCCTCTTCCTAGGTAGCTTAGCAGGTAAAAAAACCTGCCCTCAATGCAGGAGATGCTGGAGATATGGGTTCAATTTCTGGGTCGGGAAGGGCACCTTTCCTCTGGAGGAGGGCCCCACAACCCACTTCAGTATTCTTGCCTGGAGAATCCTATGGACAGAGGAGCCTGGCTGGCTACAGTCCATAGGTCATAAAGAATCAGACAGACTGAAGCAACTGAGCAGACAGCACGTAACGACCCATTGCTCAATAAATCTAAAGTTACCAGCAAGTGGTTTAACTGCTCTCAGTACCATTCGATGTCATGTGTTCTTTTAATTTTTCCGCTTAATAATAGGTCCCCTTATTCTTAATATAGTTCTTGTGTTTTGCTTACCAGTGGCATGTGAAAAGATGATCAGTTTATTTAATCAGCAGAAGAGTGCCAAATAAATTACAAGAAAATCAGCAGGATGGTTGAAATAGTTGAAATGAAAAACGGGGAAAACTAGAACTCCCAAAAGGTGCTGGTAAAACTATGCATGCCTGCTAAGTCAGCTCAGCCATGTCTGACTTCTTGCAGCCCTACGGACTGTAGCCCACCAGGCTCCTCTGTCCATGGGATTCTCCAGGAAAGAATACTGGAGTGGGTTACCATTCCCTCCTCCAGGAGATCTTCCTGACCCAGGGATGGAACCAGCGTCTCCTGCGTCTCCTGCATTGCAAGGCAGATTCTTTACCACTGAGCCATCAGATGAGCCAGGTAAGACTATACATTGATGCAATCAATTAGGGAAACTATTTGGCAGTATCTATTTAAAGTGTAGCAAATTAATATTCTATAGACAAGCAATTCCAGTCCTAGATATGAGCCTAATAGAGAAGGATACAAATATTCACAGAGAAAAATATGAAAAAATTTTACAGCAACATTTTTCTATAGTCAAAAAGAGATATAACCCAAAGATCCATTGACAGTAGAATGGACAGATGAATTGCAGTGAATTCACACAATAAGATCCTACATAATAATGCAAATAGACAATTTTTTTTTTTTTTTGCTACATGCAATAACTCAGAGGGAACTCTGGCAAAGAATTGTAAGACATACTGAGTACATACTGCAAGATTCCAGCAGGCTTTAGTGATACTCAAAATGTATACATTATGTCTCTCTAAATAAATGCTACCTTCCAAAGAAAGGAATAAAATTTCCCTTGTTTAAATATATGTCTTGAATTCATCTTCTGGGAAGATGGAGTAGTGAAACTTAAGTACAGCTTAAATCCAGACGTTATATGTAAAACAAACATAAGAAGACTCTAAAAGGTGGAGAGACTGAAGCAGACTGTTTAGTGACCAGAGAAAAATCTTGGTGGTCAAAGTCCCTGAATTTTTCTTTTTGCTGCATATATACCACCAGACGTGGAACTGAAGGCGCCAACAACCCTGAAAAAACAACAGCCTCAGACAAAAACGCCCCAACAAAAATCGACTCTCTGTTTAACCATGGGGCCAGGAAAGGGGAAGACTAGCAAGCCAAAAAAAAAAAAATAAAAATCGAACATTTGTATCCTCAGAGTTCCAGAAGGAGAAGAATTTGGGACTGAAAAGTACTTGAGTGAATGAATGTAAACTTCTCTCCAATATGCCAAGACAAATAAACATGCAGATTTAAGAAGCTGAAGAAATCCAAAGTGGGATCCATACCAAGACACATCATAATTAAGCTTCTGAAAACTAAAGACAAAGAAAAAACCTCAAAAGCAGCCAGAGAAAAACAACATCTTATCTGCTGGAAAAAAATTATTAGAATTACAACGAATTTCTCATCAGAAACCATGGAGGGCAGAGGAAGTGATGTACCGTTTCTAAGGTGCCAGAAGCAAAGAACTGTCAACCCAAATGCTATACCCAGCAAAAATATCCTTCGCGAATGAAGGGAAAATCAAAACAATATCAAATGAAGGGTAACTAAGAGAATATGTTGACAGAAGACATACCCTAAAGCAACTACAGGATGTCCTATAAACAGAAAAGAAATGATTTTTAAAAAGGAACCTTGGAACACTGAGAAGATGAGAGAAAACAGTGAACCAAAAAAATATGGGAAAATACATTGGATTTTCTTTCTTTTGAGATTTCTAAATTATATTTGATGATTGAAGTGAAAATCATAACATTGTCTGACATGGTTCTAAATGTATGTGGAGGACATATTTAAGACAATTAAAATACCAACAGCAGAGGGTAAAGAAACATAAAGTGAGGTAATGTTTTTATACTTCATATGAACTGCTAAAGTAATGATACTAGAAGATTATGATGATATTTACATATTTAATATGGAGAAATCACTAAAAAGAACTCTTCAAAGAGGTACAATCAAAAGTACAATAGATAAATAAAAACAGAGTTCTAAAAATCGTTCAAAAAACCTACCCAGAGAAATGGAAAAAAAAAACAGGGAAAGAAATATATCTATGTATAAGTGTGTGTGTGTGTGTGTGTGTGCATGTATATATTTATGTGTGTGTGTATAACTGAATTACTAGTCATTCATCCAAAGAAATTAAAGCTTATGTTCACAAGAAAAACTATTTGTGGTTTAGTCACTAAGTCACGTCTGACTCTTTTGGACTGTAGTCTGTCAGGCTCTTCTGTCCATGGGATTCTCCAGGGAAGAACACTGGAGTGGTTTCCATTTCCTTCATCAGAGGATCTTCCAGATCCAGGGACTGAACCCTCATCTCCATTGGCAGGTGGGTTCTTTACCATTGAGCTACCAGGGAAGTCTGTGAATAGCTAGCTATACAAGAATATTTATACCAACTCAATTCATTACCTCCCAAGTTGGAAACAGTGCCTGTATCTTGGTGGGTGAATGGTTAAACAAATTTGATACATTCATAGCTCGCAATTCTATTCAGCAATAAAAAGGAAGAGTTATGCAGAGTGATAAAAGCCAATCCCCAAAGTTTGCATGCTGAATAATTCAATTTTTGCAACATCCTCAAAATGGCAAGTTGTAGATATGGAGTAGATTAGTGGGTAAGAGAGTTAAGCATGGAGTAGAGGTGGATAGAAGTGGGTCTGGTTATAACAAAGCATCTTAAGAGACTCTTATGGTGATGAAAACATTCTGTATTTTGACTATCAATGTCCATATCTTAGTTTTGATATTTTATTATAGTTTTGCAGAAGGTTACCAATAGGGGAAGCAGTATTAAGTGGAATACATCTGCATTGTTTCTTTTTTAAAAGATTTATTCATTTATGTATTTTTATCTGTATATGTCTGTATGGTTGAGCTGGGTCCTTGCTGCTGCATGGGCTTTCCTCTAGTTGTGGCTAGCAGGGGCTAGGTTCTAACTGTGTGGCACGAACTGATTGAATAGCTTCTCTTGTTGCAGAGCAGAATCTAGGCGCACAGGCTTCAGTAGCTGTGGCCTGTGGGCCCAGTAGTTGCAGCTCCCAGACTTCAGAGTGCTGGTTCAACAGTTGTGGTGCATGGGTTTAGTTGCTCTGTGGCATGTGGGATCTTCCCTGACCAAGGATTGAACCTATATCTCCTGCATTGTCAGGCAGATTCTTTACCACTGAGCCACCAAGGAAGCTCTCTGCGTTATTTCTCACACCTGCATGTGAATCTGTAATTTTCTCTGTAAGAAGTTAATTAAAAACTGCCTGTCTTTAGTGTTGCATGATATATTCTGCATACAGAATTGCAGCTCAATAATTGTTGACATGCTTTGTTACTTAAACCATTTCTACTGGAATCACTGATGACTCAAGGTCCACTAATAACTATTATTTGAAATCTTACTCAGATTTTGCATAGCGATTAGTTTTGTACCTTTATGTATTGTGTGTGTATGTGTCTATATTTTTAAATTTGATGGATGTCAGGATGTCATATGGTCATTTCCTGGGGCATACTTTCATAGAAGGGATGGAAAAGTCTGTACGTTAGTGTCCTTTACAGAATTTTTTTTTCTTCTATTGTGTGATGTCTCTCTTATTCTGTGAATGACCTATGCATTTTCTTCTATTGTGTGATGTCTCTCTCATTCTGTGAATGACCTAAAGCAAATTGAAATAATTTGCTTTAAAAAACTACATCAATGGTCAATAATAATCAAAATAATATTTCTTGTTCTAATGCCAATCCTGAATAATGGATTCTAATAATGAGTTCTTCTAAAATATTAGGTTTCTAAATTTTCTATGAGCACTGCATCACCAAAATAAATACATAGAATCCCAACAAGGAGAGGAGGCTTCCCAGGTGGTACTAGTGGTAAATAACCCACCTGCATGTGTAGGAAATGCAGGAAACATGGTTTCAATCCCTGGGTAGGGAAGATCCCCTGGAGAAGGAAATGGCACCCTCTCCAGTATTCTTGCCTCGAGAATCCCGTGGACAGAGTAGTCTGGTGGGTTACAGTCCACAGGGTTGAAATAGCTGGACATGACTGAGCGACCTAGCACACATGAAACAAGGAGAAAGAACTAACATGTATTTGATTTTTACTAAAGCACCAGACCATAGACTCAATTTTATGTTTTCTCCAGACCAGTCCTCAATAATAATAGTTGGATATTATTATCCCCATTTAATAGTGAGAAAATTGAGATTTAGTGAAGTTGAATTTTCAGTCTAGGTCAGATGGCATTAAATGCAAAAGCTAACATGGCCACCTGATGCGAAGACCTGACTCTTTGGAAAAGACCCTGATGCTGGGAAAGATTGAAGGCAGGAGGAGAAGGGGATGACAGAGGATGAGATGGTTGGATTGCATCACCAACTTGATAGACATGAGTTTGAGCAAGCTCCAGGAGCTGGTGATGGACAGGGAAGCCTGGAGTGCCGAAGTCCATGGTGTTGCAAAGTCAGACATGACTGAGCGACTGAACTGAACATTTCAGAATCTGTGATTTTTCAATGTATTAGACTTCTTCCCAAATAGGAAAAAAGCAATGAACCAGGAAGTTTAGATTATCTTATGTTTACTTTTGAAAAGCCTGATAAGTTTTTAGCCTTCTTTATAATATACACAGGAGAAATATTTAGAAAATGAAAACTGTGTCAGTTGTTCTTTAATCCAATCAAATGATGTCAGATACTAAAAATACTTTGGTATTTTCCCTTTTCATTCTTGAACAGCATCCCTTGAAATATGATCTGACAAATGTGTCCCTCTCTTTTTCTAGATTTTTCTCACCAGTGACCTTATTTTGTGGATATCACTGAAAATAATCTTCCAGTCATTCTTCTTCCCCCCTAAAAAGCTTGGTTCCAGCATGTCACTAGTGATTTATGGCTCCTTACTACCTGGCATCATCAAGGGGGTAGAATATATATGTATATGCCCTCAGGAAATGGAAAGGAAACATGAATATAAAAATTGCATGGTTGATTGGCCTGTTTCTGGTGGGGTAGGCCACCCTTAATAGAAATCAGTTTTTCTCCTCTTTCTCTAACTTGCTATATCTCTGAAATAAATGGAATTTCTGTCCAGACCTCTCCTTTCAACTCCACTTTTACAATATCATTAAGTGTTAACTTATGTGACATAGACTCAAAATCTGAAGTGGTCCAGAAGAAGGGAAATCAAGTTAGGTCTTACGTCATCAGCAAAGAGCAGTTTAGACATGTCTCCTGCTCAGGGAAAGAAGAGACCACTTCTAGCCAGGGCAGTGACCATGACGAGGTCAGCCAGCATCCTCTACGTATTTCGGATTCCAGGAGGAAACAGAACTGGCTGCAGCAGAGGCTGTAAGTTGAGGGGTAAAAGAATTAAAAAATTAGTTAAGAAGCCAGATTGTAGAGCATTGTGTTGTTGTTCAGTCACAGGTATGTCCGACTCTTTGGGACCCCTTGGACTACAGCAGCCAGGCTTCACTGTCCTTCACTATCTCCTGGAGTTTGCTAAAACTCATGTCCACTGAGTCAATGATACTATTCAACCATCTTACCCTCTGTCACCCTGTTCTCCTCCTGCCCTCAATATTTCCCAGCATCAGGGTGTTTTCCAGTGAGTCAACTCTATGCATCATCTGGCCTAAGTATTGGACCTTCAGCTCCAGCATCAGTCCTTCCCATGAATATTCAGGGTTGATTTCCTTTAAGATTGACTGGTTTGATTTCTTTGCGGTCCCAGGGACTCTCAAGAGTCTTCTCAAGCACCACAGTTTGAAAGCATCAATTCTTCAGGGCTCAGCCTTATTTATGGTTCAACTCTCACATCTGCACATGACTACTAGAAAAGCCATAGCTTTGACTATATGCACCTTTTTCAGCAAAGTGTTGTCTCTGCTTCTAATATGCTGTCTAGGTTTATCATAGCTTGTGAGAACCATCCAAAACAGTTAAGTATAAATGAATAGGTGTCATTGAAGTTACATCTTCAGATTTTTTCTGATCTCCATACAATAGGAACAATGTTGTACTTGATGAAGTTTATATATATAAATATATATATTTATATTGAAAACAAGTCAGCTTTCTGTGGTACTGTGTTCTTCAGGAAGACCAGATAAAAATGAAACAAAAGTTAATGTGTTGACCAGCTACCATTTGCCTCTAGCTTGAAAGTGGAGGTTGCTCAGTCATGTCCTGCTCTTTGCGACCCCATGGACTATACAGTCCATGGAATTCTCCAGGCCAGAATACTGGAGTGGGTAGCCTATCCCTTCTCCAGTGGATCTTCTTGACCTAGGAATCAAACAGGGGTCTCCTGCATTGCAGGCAGATTCTTTACCAACGGAGCTATCAGGGAAGCCCTAAATACAGACACTGGTTCAGATATAGATTTAGATACAAATGTAGCCGTTCCCTTCTCATGAAACTTACATGTAAGTTATTATTCTATCACTTTCATACACACATATACACACAATAATAAAGCTAAGAGAGATTACATATATCCTCAAGAATACACAGCTCAGTAGTAGGAGGTAAATTGTGGACTCGGATCTACTATATTTTTCCAAACTGTTCTTCTCAAAAGTCTTTGTCCAGAGCTTTCTTGTAGAGGAGACGAGAGAGTGAACAGGAGTTAATATAATTGTGTCCAGCTAACATCTTCATGAAGTCAGTGTTAGGAAGAATCTGGAGCTCAGTCAGTCAGTTCAGTCACTCATTTGTGTCTGACTCTTTGCAATCCCATGGACTGCAGCACGCCAGGCTTTCTTGTCCATTACCAAATCCTGGAGCTTGCTCAAACTCATGTCCATCATGTCGGTGATGGCATCCAACCATCTCTTCCTCTGAATTCCCTTCTCCTCCTACCTTCAATCTTTCCCAGTATCAGGGTCCTTTTCAAATGAGTCAGTTCTTTGCATAAGGTGGCCAAAGTATTAGAGCTTCAGCTTCAGCATCAGTCCTTCCAATGAATATTCAGGACTGATTTCCTTTAGGACTGACTGGTTTGATGTCCTTGCAGTCCAAGGGACTCTCAAGAGTCTTCTCCAACGCCACTGTTCAAAAGCGTCAATTCTTTGCTCTGGAGCTTAGAGAAGCAATATTATCTGCTCAGGGTCCTAAAGGTGAGAGATGAAAGAATGAACAGAAAAGAGTTAATCAGCCAGATACGGGTAAGGTATATCAGAGGCTAATTTTTGTCCTTTAAAAACATTTATTTTTTTAAAATTTGGCTGTCCCAGGTCTTAGTTGTGGCACACAGGTTCTTTGATCTTCACTGAGACAGGTGCCTTTGTGGTTGTTGTTGCAGCATTTGAACTCTTATCTGTGGCATATGGGATCTGTTAATAGATCCCTGACCAGTGATCAAACCCTGGCCCTCTGCATTAGAAGCATGGAGTCTAAGCCCCCAGAGAAGTCCTTAATGCTTATGCTGTTTTATGTTATTCTACAGTATCCAAAACGTATGAATTGAAGTTTGAGCCAAGCACAAATATTGGCTAAAGCCCTGGGTAGCATTAGTCTTGATGATCTCAAAGAAAGAAAGTGAAAGTGAAGTAGCTCAGTTGTGTCTGACTCTTTGTGACCCCATGGACTGTAGCCTACCAGGCTCCTCCATCCATGGGATTTTCCAGGTAAGAATATTGGAGTGGGTTGTCATTTCTTTCTCTAGGAGATCTTCCTGACCCAGGGATTGAACCCGGATCTCCTGCATTGTAGGCAGACGCTTTACCGTCTGAGCCACCAGGGAAGATTTGATGATCTCAGTCATTCAGCATTTGCCTACTCAGAGACTATTCTCAGAAAATACCCAATTTAAGTCTCAGGAAATCCAATGAGCACATCAGAGGAGGGTGATTTGTGCTCAATCATGTTTGACTCTTTGCAACCCCATGGACTATAGCCCAGCAGGCTCTTCTGTCCGTGGGATACCTCAGGCAAGAATACTGGAATGGGTTTCCACTTCCTATGCCAAGGGATCTTCCAAACCCAAGGATCAGACCTGTGTCTCTTACGTCTCTTGCACTGACAGGCAGGTTCCTTACTACTAACGCCACCTGGAAAGCCATGGTGTTTTACCAGGTTGAAATCACCAAAGAACTCATAGCATTGGAAGAAAAGAAATTTGCATACGCTACAGTAATCCACCTGCAGTGCAGGAGACCTGCGTTCGATCCTGGGTTGGGAAGATGCCTTGGAGAGGGCATGGCAACCCAATCTAGTATTCTTACCTGCAGAATCCCCATGGAAAAGGAGCCTAGCGGGCCACAGTCCACAGGGTCACAAAGAGCTGGACACAACTGAGTGACTAATCACACACACATGCACAGTAACCTGCGTGCTATATAGTAGGGATTCAATAAATGGCACTTGGGTGGCCCAAGAGTTGGTTCTGCTTACAGAAGAGTTTGTAATGAGTACAGATGTCTATTTCTCCTTGAAGTTATCTGTGCGCAGGAAAGGATGTTCTGTCCCCTCTGAGAAATCAGGAGTTTGGGTCATCAAAGGGAAAAGGAAACTGAAAACCATCTTTTGTTTCCAGTTATGTTTTGGTTTCTTTTCACATCTATCTCATTAACATGTTGGTGTGTTCTGACGAGAGAAAAAAAATAATGAGTTTAATTTTAGAAATTCAAACTATTATCATAACTAAGCAAGAGAATGTAGATTCTCAGAACAACAAAAAAGAATATTTTTTAATTTGTTCATGTCTCATACATGGAAAGAAGTAAGTGGGACTTTAAAAGTTATCTTTGACAATATTGCTTCCCTGGAGAATCCATCCACAACTGTCAGCCATTCTGTTCCTAAATCATTACATCCAGTTACACAAATGTTAGGGTCAGGAATGAATTGCCATCTGGGATCAAGCTGGAATCAAAATTGCCGGGAGAATTATCAATAACCTCAGATATACAGATGACACCACCCTTATGGCAGAAAGTGAAGAGGAACTAAGAGCCTCTTGATGGAAGTGAAACAGGAGAGTGAAAAAGCTGGCTTAAAACTCAACATTCAAAACACTAAGATCATGGCATCCAGTCCCATCACTCCATGGCAAATAGATGGAGAAACAATAGAAACAGTGAGATACTTTATTTTCTTGGGCTCCAAAATCACTGCAGATGGTGACTGCAGCCATGAAATTAAAAGATGCTTTTTCCTTTGAAGAAAAGCTATGACCAACCTAGACAGCATATTAAAAATCAGAGACACTACTTTGCCAACAAAGGCCAGTCTTGTCAAAGCTATAGTTTTTCCAGTAGTCATGTCTGGATGTGAGAGTTGGACTATAAATAAAGCTGAGCACTGAAGAATTGATTATTTTGATCTGTGGTGTTGCAGAAGACTCTTGAGAATCCCTTGGACTACAAGGAGATCACACTAGACCATCCTAAAAGAAATCAGTTTTGAATATTCATTGAAAGGACTGATGCTGAAGCTGAAATTCCAATTTTTGGCCACCTGATGCAAACACCTGACTCATTAGAAAAGACCCTGATGCTGGGAAAGATTGAAGGCAGGAGGAGAAGCAGATGGCAGAGGATGAGATGGTTGGATGGCATCACCAACTTGATGTACATGAGTTTGAGCAAGTTCCAGGAGTTGGTAATGGACATGGAAGCCTGGCGTGCTGCAGTCTTTGGGGCTGCGACATGACTGAGCGACTGAATGGACTGACTGACTACTTGCAGTGCCAAGAAGAGCATCGTCTCCAATTTCTCCTTTTTTGCGATCTTCAAGCTACACTTCCTCTTTCCCTTCTTTGTTCTAAGGCCTACCATCTTATGCTCTTTCCTTTTACCATACGTGTGTCTCCTTGTTTTCTGCAGGTTTTTCATTGTCTGAGTTATAATAGCCACGCCCACTACACATCAGAGGCTTACTTCCACAGGTAATCAGAATTACTGTCCAGAAGCAAGATCCTACAAGTTGCACCCAGAGAGCTCCCAGTCACTCTTCTGCTACCATCTCTCTACTTTTTTTTAAATTAATTTGTTTGTTGTTTTTAAATTTTTGCAATGTTGTGTTGGTTTCTATCATATACAACAATGCAAATTGTTCTCATATGATTTCTTTAAATATTTTAATCATTATGTGTAGTGTGCAAATAAATATAACACTTCCTCTTTCTAGTATCTATGCTGTTGTTCAGTTGCTAAGTCATGTCCGACTATTTGCAACTTTGAATTGCAGTACGCCAGGCTTCTCCTTGGAGAAGGCAATGGCACCCCACTCCAGTACTCTTGTCTGGAAAATCCCATGGATGGAGGAGCCTGGTAGGCTACAGTCCATGGGGTTGCTGAGAGTCGGACATGACTGAGCGACTTCAATTTCACTTTCATTCACTGGAGAAGGAAATGGCAACCCACTCCAGTGTTCTTGCCTGGAGAATCCCAGGGGTGGGGGAGCCTGGTGGGCTGCCGTCTATGGGGTCACACAGAGTCGGACACGACTGAAGTGACTTAGCAGCAGCAGGCTTCTCCTTCCTCCACTATCTTCCTTAGTTTGCCCAACCTAACACCCACTGAGTCAGTGATGCCAGTATCTATAGCCATTCTTTGTAAGTATAGCTTTTTAAGTCACACATCTGGGTGAGTTTCTGAGTTCTAGTATTTACTAGCTGTAAAAATTTTAGCAAGTTACCTAAACTCTGTGTGTCTTTATCTGTAAGATAACATATAATAATGTTGTCTATCACATAGACATTTTGAGGATTCAAAGAGAAATTGCACTTGAAGTACTGAGTGGCACAGTGCTAAGTATTTGCTCAGAGTACTTTTTCACAGTGCCAAGTGCAGTTAACAGAATACTGGCACTTCCCAAAGACTCCCACTTTCTATCATCAAAACCAGTGAAAATGTGACCCTACAGGGAAAAGAGACTGTTCAGTTATGATTCAGTTAAATATCTTGAAAGGAGAGGTTATCCTGGATCATCCAACTGGACCTCATGATAATTAGGACCCTCATAAGAGGAGGGCAGGAGGGTCAAAGTCATAGAGATGAGATGTGACAAAGACAGCAGAAGCTGGAGTGATACACGTTGAAAATGAAGGAGGGGCCACAAGCCAGGGAATGTGAGTGATCTACAGACACCAGGAAAAGCAAGAGAACAGACCCTCCCTTGGAGACCCCAGAAGGAGTGAAACTGCCAACACCTTGATTTTAGCTCAGAAGACCCACGGAAGGCGTCTGACCTCCAGAACTGAAACATAAAGGGTTAATGTGTTTTTAAGACTCGAAGTTTGTGATATTGATAATTTGTTACAGCAACAACAGGGAAATGGATAGAAGTGGAAACATACAGGACTGGAAAAGGAAAAATGTAACTAGAATGTCTCTCATCATCTTGTCCTTTTTCCTTCCATCTGCCCCACCCTCAAACCTGACTCCTTAGCCACCCCTGAGAGAGACAGTAAATGAAGATGGAAAAGACTTAGGGAGAATGAGAGGAAAGAGTTCTGTTGGATGTAGAGAGGATATTCTACAGCCATCTTTATATGAAGGAAGAAATTTAGTCATGAAAACCACAAATAAACCAACATTAACAATGATGAAAACTCTAAAGGGCAAAACTAAAATCTCTTTCCTTTTGACACAACAAGACATTTGTCTCATTCATTTTTTCCTCCTCTCAACACATCCAGGGTTCTATCCAGTTCTCTGAGACAGAAAACATTTTCTTGCCAATATTTAACACCCAGCATATCTAAATCTAAACTGGTCATTTTCTTCTTTCCATCTCTAAATTAAAATCCTAGCAAATGAATGACGATTTTAACTGTATCCTATATTCACAGTTATAAGAAATTCATTTCATCTCTCAAATTATGAACCTTAGTATTTTCATCCATCCCTACATCACCTTCACTACTCTTAGAAATATTTTATCAGAGATATGTATCCTGAATCTGTCCCCCTCTCACCTTTCTGTTTTTATTACTTCTTGACTGAATGGGCTTCCCTGGTGGCTCAGACAGTAAAGAATCTGCCTGCAATGAGGGAGACCTGGGTTCAATCCCTGGGTTGGGAACATTCCCCGGAGGAGGGCATGGCAACCCACTCCAGCATTCTTGCCTGGAGAATCCCTATAGACGGAGGAGTCTGGCAGGCTACAGTGCATGAGGTCGCAAAGAGTCAGACATGACTGAGTGACTTCACTTCAATTGCCATGCTCAACATCCCATATTATAATTTTTAACTTGTTTAAAGATGTTAATGATGACAGAGGGTGTTGAAGCTTGAGTAGCCTAAGACTGGCACCCAGATACCAGGGAAGGAATTGGGGGAATAAACCAGGTAGCCATGTCTGAGTATGGAAAGGAAAAACATGGACATGGTGGAGATAAATGAGTTAGATATAAGGATATAGATCAAATAGGGCTCCCCTGGTGGCTCAGATGGTAAAGAATCTGCCTGCAATGCAGGAAACCTGGGTTCAATCCCTGGGTTGGAAAGATCCCCTGGAGAAAGGAATGGCAAACCACTCCAGTATTCTTGCCTAGAGAATTCCATGGATAGAGGAGCCTGGCGAGCTATCTGTGGGGTTGTACAGAGTTGGACACGACTGAATGACTAACACTTTCACTTTCAGATCAAATGAGTATATCAAGGAGAATAGTACCCGTTTTCTCACTCTTTGAAAAGGCAGTTGCACACAAAGAGTAAAACCTAGAATGAACCCTGAGATATTCATTCCAATAGAGGAATCAGTATTAACTCATCATTTTCTGTTTCAATAAATACATGTAGATATATAGGTGTGGATGTATGTGAGTGACTATGTACATACGTGTATATATTTTGCTTTCAACCCAATGACAGAGCCTAGAAGAAATGTCATTCCAAGAGCAATGAGGACGCCTAGCACCTAGGTCTTGATTTCTGAGTACCACACTATAGGTCAGGACTCTTAGAGAAGTGAGTGAATTTAATGTTGAACTCTCTGTCTGATCCAGAAACAATGCACTTCAGAAGTTCTAAGTTCTTATTTCCAAGCGAATGAATGAAAGTGAAACAATTTTTTTATGACAGCCACACAACAGTCTCAGCCAATATTTCTATAACTGTAGTTACCTCTTAGATTTTTACAATATTCCATTATTCTGGCATTTTTATCCAATAAGTGCACTTCACTAAAATGTGGTAAGCATACTTTGATGTATGTGGTGGATTATTTGTATGAAATTAGATGAAGGTTAACTTCAAAATCTGAATGTGAGATGAACATTTTGGGTTTCCCTTTCTCTCTAAATAATCTAAACCAGGTTCTAGACATTAGACAACTTTTAATCTTTTTTTTTTTATTTGCAACAGAAAAATCATACACACCCAATCTTTTGAAGTGAAAATATCCAAGTCAAGCTTAGATGGCCCCAAACCACACTGCAATGATGAAAACAAATAGAAGCTTTGAACTCATGTAGACTTCCCAATGACTCTTTGAAAAATATTTAATAAACATTCTCTCATTAATCCTTTCACCGGGCCAAGCTGCAGAATGTGGAGATGGCAAAAAAATAAATCTATCAAAATAAAGAAAAAAAATCTCCTTTACAAGAAAGCCATCTCCTTTTAATGCATTTTCTTTGCAGTTTATACTAATTAGATGTCTACTTTGTGAACATTATTATGTGGTGAAGAGCATATTGGTAAGAGTTTGAAACTGTGGCTCACCATCTCAGTTACTCCATGCATTTGTCTGTTTTGCAGAGAGAAACTGTGTCCATCCTGACCACCTTGCAGGGCTGTTATAAGATCAAATGCAGGCAAAAGTTCTCTGTAAGTTTTAAATGGCTTTAAAAAAAAACAGCAAATATCATATGTTAATATATGAGTAGTCCAGAAAAATGATACAGGTGAACCTATTTGCAGGGTAAGAATAGAGGCGCAGACTGAGGGAACAGATGTGTGAACACGTGTCTGTGTTGAGAGGGGTGGGATGAATTGGGAGACTGGGATTGACAAGTGTGCACTACCTTGCATAAACCAGCCAGTGGGGAGCTGTTGTATAGCACAGGGAGCTCAGCTCGGTGCTCTGTGACGATCTAGAGGGGTGGGATAGGGGGTGGGAAGGAGTTCAATGAAGAAGGGGATATATGCATATACACAGATGATTCACTTCCTTCTACAGCAGAAACTAACACAATATTGTAAAACATATTGTTGTTCAGTCACTCAGTCGTGTCTGACTCTTTGAGACCTCATGGACTGCAGCATGCCAGCTTTGCTGTCCTTCACCATCTCCCAGAGTTTGCTCAAACTCATGTCTATTGAGTCAATGATGCCATCCAACCATCTCGTCATCTGTCGTCCCCTTCTCCTCCTGCCTTCAATCTTTCCCAGCATCCAGATCCCTTCACTGAGTTTGCTCTTTGTATCAGGTGGCCAAAGTATTGGAGTTTCAGCTTTAGCATCAGACCTTCCCATGAATTTTCAGGTTTGATTTTCTTTAGAATTGACTGGTGTGATCTCCTTGCAGTCCAAGGGATTCTCAAGAGTCTTCTCCAACACCACAGTTCAAAAGCGTCAGTTCTTTGGTGCTCAGCCTTCTTTATGGTTCAGCTCTCACATCCATACATGACTACTGGAAAAACCACAGCTTTGACTATATGGACCTTTGTCAGCAAAGTAATGTCTCTGTTTTTTAATATGCTATCTAGGTTGGTCATAACTTTTCTTCCAAGGAGCAAGCATCTTTTAATTTCATGTCTGCAGTCACCATCTGCAGTGATTTTGGAGCGCCCCCCGTCCAACAAAATAGAATCTGTCATTGTTTCCATTAATTCCCCATCTATTTGCCATGAAATGGTGGGACTGGATGCCATGATCTTCATTTTTTGAACGTTGAGTTTTAAGCCAGCTTTTTCAGGAGACATGGGTTCAATCCCTGGGTCGAGACGATCCCCTGGAGGAGAGTGTAGAAACCCACTCCAGTTTGCCTGGAGAATCAGCTGAAGGGACTGAGCACATGCACACGCCACCTCTCTCCGCCCTCCCCTCCCCCTCCTCTCTCTCTCACCTCTCTCTCTCTCCACCCCCCCCCCCTCTCTCTCTCTCTCCCCTCTCTCTCCCTCTCCCCTCTCTCCCCACCCACCCTCTCTCTCCTGTCTCTCCTCTCTCTCCCAGACATACAGAGACAAACACACCTCTCCTAACGAATTTCTACTCATCTGGAGGATTTGAATACTTCATGAGCTTATCTTTCACTAATGTTTGCAAGAAGCTTGAATACCCCTCCACTCCTATAAGACCTCATATCACTATTCTGTCCTCCCTTCCCTCCATGTTCCCTTTATAAAATATCTCCATTTGAACTTGTATCGTTACTTGACTTTTCCCTGTAAACTGTAATCTCCATGTGGACAATTATTTTCTTTTGGTTCATCACTACATCTCCAGTTACGGGCCCCATCACCTGACACTAAGTAAATATTACTTGAGCAAATACATCTGAAACAAAAGCAGGTGCCCAAAGTGTAGAACACATTTAATCCTGTTCTCTGATAAACTCCCAATCTAAAGTTGAGGCTCAACTGTTTACTTCTGAGAAAGGCTAAAGCCAGTTCCAAAAAGGATAGGGACGAAGCCACTTCCGTATTGGATGTGTTGCATTAGACAACTTTGAATTAAGGTGTCACAGGTAGTAATGGAGTTCATTCATTAATTTTCCCAAATATGTGCTTTTCTGTTAGCCGCAACATTTCCTTTCTTCTATTACAAAAAGAGAAATAGAAAAATTTCAGAACAATATAACTTTATTGCACAGATTAAGAAAATGAGGAAAAATCAATTTAATATATTCAATCCCTGGGTAGGGAAGATACCCTGGAGAAGGAACTGGCTACCCACTCCAGTATTCTTGCCTGGGAAATCCCATGGACAGGGGAGCCTGGCAGACTACAGCCCATGTGGTCACAAAGAGTCAGACATGACTGAGCAACTAACACACCCTTAAAGATTAAGCAACTGAAGTCATATTTATAGTCAATTTCTCTTGATAAATGATGGTGGAAAGAAAATGTAGTTTATTCAAATCTATAGTTAATAGAAATTAACTTAAAATCTTTTTATTATTTCAAATTCAGGACGATTGTTTCAGAAATTTCAGAAATCCCTATTTTGTTTTGCTAAGAAAAATATTAAAATTTGTTTATATTTTCTGCTCATTCACCAGTTGATATAATTCTGGATGTCTATTGGGTATTGGAAAATTCTTGCAATTAAAAATCTACCTCATTAATGGGAATTTATTATTTTCCTTGACATTATTATGTGGTCTTTATATATTAAAGATAGTAACAATTTTCTACTCTATTTATTGTGATGTTTTATATTTTTAAAATCAAACTTTTGTGTCATTTTGTTTTAAATCTACCTATTCCTTTGTCTTTTCTAAAAGATCTTTCTACCATTTTTTTAAAAGCTTATCCTAAGGAATGTATGCTTTTTCACTGGAACATTTATGAAATTTACTCCAATTGTTGTAGCTGATATTTGACCTACCTACTGTTTTGTTTATTCCTTTTGTTTTTGGATAATATTTTACTGTTTATTTTGTGTGTGCCTGTGTTTGGCACTATGATTGGTGTTTTGATTCCTTTTATCTTCCATAGTGATTTGGAATGTAGACATACTATTTTTTTACTTTACTTGTGATTGCTGCTAAGTTTTTTAAATCATATGTAAACCTATATTTCACAAAATATCAAAGTCATGAATGAAAAAAAAAAAATCTACCTCAGATAACCATAATCTGACTTGTGGAGACTCAAGCTGCTTCTTGTGGCAGAAAACAGCATGTGAGCTACATTCTGTTACCATTTGATTTTGCTCCTTTCTTAGCAAAACAAAATAGAGAGGAATTTCTGTTACTTTTTGTTTCAGGCGGGTCACCTCATCTCTCTGAGCCACTGTTTCCTCATCTGTATTTTAAGGTTCTGCAAGCCATTATCAGGTCATGAAAATAAAAACCCACTGAAAGCAAAATGAGACAAAATGATTATTCTAACTCTACATCTGTGTTAGAGAGGAAATGGTCATTATTCAGATTTCTTATTGATTTTCTTTTCTATAAAAGAAAGAGATGTCTATTGTGACAGATCATGTGCATCTTTCTATATCTGATTTATTTTATCTCCCCAAGCTTCAACTCTGAGATTCACTCAGATCTAATTTTATCCCCAAGGAACTGCCTTACTTCAGTCTCTGATGAGATCAGATCAGCCCCTGCAGGATCTTTCTCAGTGGAGCGGGAGATAAGTGTCCTCCGTTTTCCCCTAGTTAGCCTCCTATAGACATTTGGAAAGATTTCAGACTAGGATTCTGATGAATCTGCAGAGAGAAAATTCTACCTTATTTGTAGATTATATTTGCACATTGTTCATGACACTGTGGAAAAAAACCCTTTATGTTCTCCGTTTCATGGCAATAAATACCTAAATCAATTTTAATAATATAAATATTAAATATACTTTAAAGAGTATCACTCCATTTTAACCAATAATAAAAGTCTTCCTGATATAGATAACTGAGTCCTCTTCAGTTCCTTAAATAGTTATGAAAACTAATTCTCCAACATGCCTGTTCCTAAAAAGAAGAGGAACTAGACTTTTCTAAATAGGTAAGTTCTGTGTACATTTCTCTCTTCCCTTTACCAAAAAAAAATCTGATCAATTGTGTGGGTTCCCTAATCCAAGAAATTCCAGGCAGTGTGTGTTCCATATTTGTCATCCCTCTTATTGTGTGAATACCAGTGTATTTGGGTATGATATAAGCCCAGAAGACTAAATATTTCTTTTCTAATTAAAAATAGCAAAACATTTCTAGAACAGTAGAAGTGTTATATTCAGTAGAAGTAATTATATTCATGTGTTATACTGGATATAGGTGAACTTCTAAGTGTAGACTTTAAAGGCTTTAAAACTCTTAAAGTCCTAGCATTCATATATTTTTATAGGAAACAAGAAGGTACATGCTTTGAATTTCTGTGTCAGATTCAATATATTTACTTTCAAATAAGTGTCTAAATGGGCTTCCCTGGTGAATCAGATGGTAAAGAATCTGCCTGCAATGCAGGAGACCCAGGTTCAGTCCCTGAGTTGGGAAGATCCCCTGGAGAAGAGAGTGGCTACCCACCCCAGTATACTTGCCTGGAGAGTTCCACAGACAAAGCAGCCTGGTGGGCTATATAGTTCATGAGGTCACAAAGAGTTGGATATGACTGAACAGCTAACACTTTCATTTTTCAATTGTCTAGACAACTCTGAGTTCAGAAACAATCCTAAGGGGATGGAGTGAGCTGAAGTTTCATGGGTTTTAAAGTAATGATATGCCAAAGGCCATTATCGCCTGGAATGTGTCGACACAACTGTTGTAACACGCAGAGGAGTTTGCCTTGGTTGGTTGCCTAGTTTGGTTGATATTGTCTTGGATGGTGTTTCTACAGAGAGGCCTCTGCACTGGCCCAGTGTAAAGTTCCCCGGGAGTGAGTTGAAAGCTGCTTTGGGACAGTCCTTCAAAGGGCAAGTGGAGTCGTCCTTGCTCTTTCCTGTTCTAGCTATGTGAGATTTCGTTTCCGGCTGGGGAAGAAGAAAAGTCTTATTATATGTTGTTTATGGTTCTCTTGCGTCGGTCGGCTTCTTTTATTAAACCAGATTCAAGTTGTGACATGCTGTTAATTCAATCACTAATAACCAGCTCGAATTGCAAATCTATGTCAGCAGGTTGGTGTTGATTGAGCTGTAGCTGCCACTAACATACTGTTTTAAATGCTTGATAAGTTCCATTTTCTGCAGTGATAGGTTGCTTGGGTTCCCACTTTTTCCCTTTTCTTTCTGAGCCACAAGAATTGCACACACGTCCCTCTGAGCATCCTCTATGGCTTCTGCTTTCCTCCCCTGCAAGGCGGGCTGGTAACCACTAGAGGGGAGGAGACAGCCGGCTTTATTGAAACCTTCACCATGGAGCCCCACGGTGGAGAGGCTGTCTGCCAAACGGCTGCCAAGAGAAAGGGGGTAGTATATTACTAAGGTTTGCAAAAATAGGCAAAATAGGCTTCTTATAATATGTGATATATTTGCTTCTAATAAATTAGAACTGACTGCAGAGATGGTTAGAAGGTCAGAGCCTGCTTGCCTGTTAACCCATAGTCCTGAGAATTAGCAAGATGATGTATGAAATCAGAATTAACCCTTATGAAAACAAATGGCTCTCTCCTAAGGCTAGTAGCTAATGCACAGAACATGCTAGGAGAAATAGCCAGGAAGTATGAGGAAAGGATTCAAAGATGATCGGGCTGCTGGGCGGAAAGTGGAAACTCAGCGTATAGCTCATTTTCTGAAGTCTTCTACCAACTGACCCTTCTCCCATCACTTTAAAACTCTGCCTTCTATAGTTAAGAGGGGATAGAGAGGGACATGTGCAGCAAAGTAAAATGTTGATGTTAGTCAACAAAAGGGGTAGAGAGAGAAACTTCGTTTCACCTTTCTGAATGTTCCAAACTGCAATATCCTAACACAACTTAAATAAGAAAGTCATCCAGAGTTGATGAGGGATACTGTATACCATTTGAACACTACTTTTTAATCTTTTCAAAATCCAGATTGACCTTTTTAATCGTTTTTTCCCTTAAAATAAAGAAATATACTTAATATCAGCATTGTTAAAGTGCTATAATGTAGAACTCGAGGCTGTTCCGTGTACTCTCCTGAGTGTAATTGTACTAAGATCATTCGGTTTCCATTTGGAAAGCCACTGGCAATTACTGGAATACAATGTATCATGCATTTGCTCACAGGATATAAAACGTATATACTAATTCGCAATAAAATGTAACAGCTGTCAGTGCATTTTCTGCTCTGTTACTTCAATAAATTGGAACTCTGACTAGAAAATGGGAATATTGCATTTTTACACACTCTGTAATGTGTTTGCTTTTTTGCAAATACAATTTATTTTTTTTCATGACAAAAATCGTGGTTTGTTATTACTGCTAGTGGATAAATATTCCTGTATCAGAATGAATTACATATGGTATCTGTAAAGAAGTAGTAATATTTTCTGCTTTTTATTGTAGCCTGTCTCCAGTAAACAAAATACACTTAACCTACTTCTGTCACATACTGAGTGTGTGTGTGTGTGTTTTCTTTTTTTTTTTTTTCATTATAATGTCTGTGTGTAGGGGGTAGGGAGAGGAAATAGGAATTTATTTTTTACCCTACCTTCTCAGGTGACTGGGTTGATCATTAACATTTATTTCCACATACCATAATTCCCTTCAGAGCCTTTTTTTCTTTTTCTTTTTTTTTTTTAAGTTTTCAATCTTTTCTTTCATATAGTGGCTAATCAGTTTTCCTTGGAATATGAAGCAGAGGCTCTGAGTTTTATTTAAAATAAAATGCCTGCACATTTCTGTAATTTTGTTACTTCAGGTCAGACTTTTCACAGATAATTAGCCTTTTACACACTGTGAAATCAACCTGCATTGGTTATTTGGCTAGATTCTTTGCTTCTGTTCTTTATTTCCCAGAAGGTTAACGTGCTGAAAATCTAGCTTCCAGCTCCTAGTACTGTCTCTTTGTGTTGCTAATTATCCCGTTGCATAATTATTAATATCAGGAGCAGGAAGAGGAAACAAGTACACCAAATAGTCGTGAACGCTGGTGTTCTGGCAGGAAGCACGTCCCGCATTAATAAAATGTGCCTGTGCTACTATCACAGGAGATAGGCGCGTTCCTTGTTAAGGATCATTTATTAACTGAGATCATCTTTTAGTTCGCCTTGGGGTAATGACTAATGTCAATGGCAAATTTCACAGTTGTCTAGAGAAATGAATTAAATTTGTAATAAAAAGCCCTTCGGCTTGTTGTACATGTTCATTTATTGGAGTAGTTGAACTAGGAGGACTGTAAGGCAACCGAGAACATCGGCTTAATTTTCCTTACATATAATAGTGACCTTTAGCTCCATATTGAAAAAGTTACCTATTATGGATGGGTAAATTAAACGAGAAGTTCCTCTAATGCAAAATAAACTAGATGGCTGAGCTAAGTTAAATGGCCTTTGAGCCTATAAGATTCCTCATAGAAAAACCTTCTTCCTTTTTTTAGTATGACTCTTCTATTTAGACCATCATAAAATAAGTTGCTTGACATACAAGCAGGAGAATAAGGTAATTTAATGTGAAATTTCCTGCAGTGTTACACCTACTTCGACTCCTGCAAGTTTTTGGATGGTTTCATTTTCTGCTCTGGTACAGAGTTTTTGAAAGCGTTGTTTTAACACACTTTTCAGTTCTAAATATGCAGCGTGGTTTTTATTTACTTGGCATAGCATGTTGGTGCTGTAATTATTTATGGGGATTTTTGTGTTGCTTTATGTAGTTGAGGAAAAGCATATTTCCCAGGAGGAAGAACAATTACACCACTGTCCCTCTTTCTGATTTAGAAAGACTAATTCCAGATTGCTTTTCTGAGAGAGAATTGGACTTGGAAAATGATAATTACTTTTAAAACAAGCACTATGATCAAGTATGATATTCTCATTTTATAGCAGAAAATATAGAAGCCAGTCTCCTTAAGCAATCTGTTATCTATACTGTAGTGCACTTGAAAAATTATCCTAATCGGGGTACCAGCCCAGCTAATGATGGCAAGTGAAAAAAATGGACATTATTTTCAGCAAGTAAAGGCAATTGCCACATGTATGAAAATTGAAATGTGATCTTTCTTTCAAAGAGATCAACTTTCATCCCATTTTTAACTTTAAAATAATGCCTAAATATTTTCACTTTTAAATCATATTAGGAAAACATTTTCACGGATCTATAAAAGCTTCATTTCCTTTTACAAGGGGACCATCCAGACTCAGAAAAATGCACATGGACTTCATATTATTGCCCTACTAGACGTATTACTAAAGATGAATAAAAAATATCTAAAGGGCCCATGGGAATAAAGACAATAATAAAAACAAGCCATTAGAAATGTCGATTTTAGTTGCCCTTCTTTTTAATCATATTTGAAAATGCTTGCTTGGAGTTTGTTTCCTCCAAAATTCCAGGTTTCTGGAGCAAATTTCTTACTGTAAATTATTTTTCCAACTACTTCTCTCCACGCATCCCCTTTTAGCCTAATGTTCGCTGTACGTTACACCAGCTATCGGATCCTGCAGAAGTGGAGGGGGTACCCTAGAGTTGTTTTGTCTCTGCAGCTTGCTGGTTACACTCTGGGGTCTACTCTATGCTTATTCATGGCTTAGGAGAATCTCGGAAATTTGAACTTCTTTTCCCCCTCGTTCATGCAGATGCTCGAAGCATTCCTAATAAGGCCAGGAAGGGAGTTCACAATCTCCTTTTAGCCACTCTCTCACCTCAGCCCTTTTCAGCATGTAACCTTATTCTCTGTGGGATTACTTGGTTGAAAACCAATTAGAGAGCAGCTCGCAAGATAAATGCATACAGATTACTCCAGATTGAACACAGTCCATGCCAACTAATCATAGAGTGTATGATGCCCTGAATGGAATAAATATTAAAGAGTTGAGAGGAAATGGAGACACGATATTGAGAAAAGACTCCGAATGCCAAATCAGAGCTAATGTGACACGCCACCGAGTGTGGCAACTTCCCTTCCACCTCACCTCCTTCTCCCTCCTGCTTTTCTTTCTTTGTGAGAGGTGCCCACGAGCCTCCCGAAGTGTGTTCTCCTCTGCTAATCCTCCCACAAAAGTCTCCATGAGTTTCTGAGGGGTCCCCCATGCCCTTCTTTCGGGGACTGTCAGGTTCGGTCTAATAAGCCAATCACCCTCCCTGCCTCTTGCAGAGGGCCTCATTCTCAAACTGGGAGGGACAGGATCTCAAAGGCCAGTACAGCGCTGAGAATGACTGAATGGGCCAATCAGTCATTAGTGGCCCTGCTTTTCAGCCTGTTGACCGAAGTCAGTGCAGGAAAGAAGCTGGAAGAGAGAGTTCTAAGATCCTTCAGGCTTTCAGAAGACAGTCTGGAAGCCTCTCTCACGTGGCAGAAAAACTGCAACCAACGTTGACGATGAACATGCCCCTGGTGATTATGACTCTCTGTGGATCCGCATTTATGACTACTCTGGTAGCTGGAGGAGCAAGGGTGTGTCTCCATTCCCTTGCTCATCTATCTCAATACAATGCCTCTTTCTCTCTCTCCTCTCTTCCATTTTGTAGAGTATGTGGGTAGCTTGCAAGCTAAAAGCATTAGACTAGTACTTTTTGATCAGATACTCAAACATCCCCTCCTCACTCTTAGGTCTTTCTACCTAATAATTTTTTTTAAATATTTTTTTTATGTAGGCCATTTTAAAAGTCTTTATTGAATTTGTTACAATATTGTTTCTATGTTATGTTTTGGATTTTTGGCCGCAAGGCATGTGGGATTTTAGCTCTGTGGCCAGGGATCGAACCCAAACCTCCTGTACTGGAAGAGGGAGTCATAACCACTGGATCGCCTGGGGGAAGTTTCTGCCTATAAGTTTATATATGAGTTGAGTTCTTCTGCTAAAATTAGATGGGTGGGAACATTCCGGGACTTCACTGAGACTCTTAGATCCATGAGCATCCTGTTTCCATTAAAGTGAACCCACATGTCTTATCATAAGTACTAATTTGAATGAGATACTGTGCATCATGATTATTCAGTCAGATTCTTCCAAGAGAGAAGCTGGGTGACTGATACATTGGGGTGTGTGAGTAATGGTTATAAAGTCACTGACAAGGTCTGCAGGCTTTGGCAGAGGATTGGTGTGTCCAGTTTTAACCTTTTTCTGTCTTCACTCCCTGTCGGTTTCACTAGCTTTTCATGGGATCAAAATCTGTGAGTCTTTTGACAGTTACAAGTTAGAATACTGAAAGTGAGAGGCAAATATAGTCCTACTTTTTTCCAGATACTGTATGAAAGTGACATTCATAAGCGTTTTAAACAACTAAGTGGAAAGAAAAAAAGAGATGTCCTTATAAAGTCACATTTCAGAAGAAAAGAAGCTAAAATGCTTGTTTTTTTTGGTGTTTTATTTTTTTCTGTGTACACAGGGATTACTGATTACTTTTGCTTTCTTCTAATATTTTTCTGACTTCCATTGATTTTCTACAGTAAGCATTTTTGTAAATATTTATAGATAGTGCGAGTGGTAAAGAATCTGCCTGCCAATGCAGAAGACCAAAGAGACGTGAGTTCTATCCCTGGGTTGGGAAGATCCCTTGGGAGAGGAAATGGCAATCCATTCCAGAATTCTTGTCTGGAGAATCCCATGGACAGAGGAGTCTAGTGGGCTACAGTCCATGGGGTCGAAAAGAATCGGATACGACTGAAGCGATTGAACAGGCAGGCATGCACATAAATGTTTAGGGCAAGACAGTGATAAGAAGCGCTCTAAGTGTGCTGGTTTTGGGTGAAAGCAAGGATTGCAGAGTTTAACTGACTTAGGATCATTTACCTGCAAATTCCTCGTACTAATTCCTGTCAGTTTCTAGAATTCATCAATTTTCTGCCTTTGAGTCTTTGTATAGTCTGTTCCCTCAATGGGAAATATTTACATATCTTCAGCTACCCTCATCACCTCTAAGTTTCACATATTTGTGCCTCTATTAACAACATGTAACTTCTTCAGAAAGGCTTTTTCCTCACTTCATTGATATGTGGTCATTTCCTTCATAAACTGACGCACTGATTACATGCTGGTATGTTTCCTGGTATCGTGACATTTGTCTTCCAGCCCAGATTGTCAGTTCTCCAGAGGTATGATGCCTGCAAGTTTGCACACACACCTGATAATTACACAAGGACTAGCACATGGTAGTTCCTTAAAACTGTTGTCAACTTAATGAATGGTTAAGTAAGTTGTGAAATCACAGTCAAATTCCTCATCACTGCTAAACCTCAGTATTGTCATCCTTAGAATTAGGATACTTCCTCCTTTACAGGGCTATTATAAAGAAAAAAATAAGATACTGTTTATAAAGTGCTTAGACAATGGTGGTAGCCAGTATTAAGATTGTTGTATCCTATATTGCTATTTTATGAAATTTATATATATATATAATTATATAAATTTATATTTATATAAATAAAATAGTAATAATAAAGGGAAGCAGAAGGTTTAGAGGATTTGTGAATAAAATATTTAACAGCTGAAAAAAACAACTATAAATTGTAGGAATAGCTTGTAGCAGCTGGCCCTTCTGTGTGTAATAGGGGAGGAGTAGGCAAATTGGACCACTTCCTTGATTGTTTGTACCCTTTGTCTCCAGCAGTCTGAACCCTGGTTTTAACCATCATCCGTTCACGTTCGTAAGTGTTCAACTCCAGTATACTGGCATGTGTGGCTGCTAAGTCGTTGCGTCCAACTCTTTTGCAACCCCATGGACTGTAGCCGCCAAACTCCTCTGTCCGTGGGATTTTCCCAAGCAAGAATACTGAAGTGGGTTGCCATGCCCTCCTCTAGAGGATCTTTCCATCCTATGGAATCCACATCTCCTATGCCTCCTGCATTGGCAGGTGGGCTCTTTACCACTGACCCACCAGGGAATGTATCCTTCCTGTTGTCTTTTGTCTTACAAATTCTGCTCATGTGTAGCACTAGTTCAGAACCATTTCGTCTATCCTCTTTAGTGGGGTTGTGTTCTCGTTTTTTAAGGAGCTGGATTCTCTTGTCACCTTCTCCACAGCATCATGGAAACCATGGATGTGTTTACTCTTTTGTTTGTTTTTCTGGAGTGACATACCATTGGAATCATACAGTGTATAGAATATTCAGACTTCTTTTACTTATGAATATGTATTTAAGATGTATCCACATTTTTTGTGGTTTGAAAGTTTTCTTTTTAATGCTAAGTAATATATATATTCTATTGTATATGTGTGCCATAGTTTGTTTATTCATTCACCTATAAAAAGGAATCATCTTGGTTGCTTCCAAATTTTGGTTATTATGAATAAAGATGCTATCAGCATTCATGTGCAGTTATTTTGTGTATGGATATGTTTTCAAATTAGTTGGATAAATGCCTAGGAATCTGATTGCTGGACTAAATGAATGACTATATTTTGCTTTGTAAGAAACTGCCTTCCAAAGTGGCTTCCAGACGTGGCTGTACATTTTGCATTTTCACCAGTAAAGAACGAGAACTCAACACCCTCACCAGCAATAGGTACCAAGAGTTTTGCATTTTAATTGTTCTCATGGATGTATAGTGATCTTTCATTTTATTTTGAAATTCTGTAATGACCGTTGACATTGGGCATCTTTAATATGGGTATCTGTTATCATGTATCTTTGTTCTTATATCTTATACCTGTTCAGATCTTTGGCTTGTATTTAAACATTCGATTGTTGGTACTTGTGTGGAGTTTTAGGGTCCCTGGACATTTTGCCTTCAAGTCCTTTATCGGATGTATATGTATTGTCCCAGACTGTCAGTTGATTATATTTGTGTGGGTCCATTGCTGTGTTTCCTATTCTTCCACACTGATCCAATTACCTTCTTTTGCAAATACCATGTAGTCTTAATCACTGTAGCTTTTTGGTTAATCCTGAAATTTAGTTTTGTGAATCACTTAACTTAGCTCTTCTTCAGTATTACATGGTTGTTGTTCAGTTGTTAAGTCGTGTCCTACTCTTTGCGATCCCATAACCTGCAGCAGGTCAGGTTTCCCTGTCCTTCACTATCTCCCAGAATTTGCTCAAATTCATGTCCATGGACATGGTGGTGCCATCCAAACATCTCATCCCCTGTCACCCTCATCTTCTCTTGCCCTCAGTCTTTCCCAGCATCGGGATCATTTAGTGCTAAGTCTTTGGCCTTTCTGTACAAACCTTTGAATCTGTTTGTTGATGTCTACAAAGATTACTGGGATTTTGATTGCGATAACATTGAATCTATAGATCAACTTGGAAAGATGTGACATTTTAACAGTATTGACTTCTTTAATGCACGAACATGAAATATCACACCACATATTTAGATCTTCTTTAATCTTCTCTATGATATTTTTGAAGTTTTCACCTATAGATGCTGTATATGTTTTGAAAGTGTATACCTGTGTAATTGTGTGTGTGTGTGTGCAACCATTAAAATATTTTTATGAAAGTCACATTCCAACTTGTCACTGCTGACATATAGAGAAACAGTTGACCTTTGTATATTAACCTTCTATTCTGCAAATTTATAGTACTTGTTTATTAGGTTTAAGAGATTTTTTGAAAATGTGTTCTTTGAGATTTTCTACATAGATGATCATGCCATCTGTGAACAAAGACAATTTTATTTCTTCCTTTCTAATCAATATATTTTATTTGCTTTCCTGTTTATTGAATTGACTAAGGCCTCTAGTACTCTGTTAAATAGAAGTGGTGGGAGGTGGCAGCATCACCTTAGTCCTGATATTTAAGATAAAGTGTCCACTTTCTACTGTGATGAGTAATTCTGTGTGTCCATTTAGGCTCAAGGTGTCTAAATATCTGGTCAAACATTATCCTGGATGTTTCTGTGAGGTGTTTTTGAGTGAGATTAATATTTAAATTGGTAGACTGAGTAAAGCAGATTTCTCTCCCAAGAGAATTCCTCCTACCCAATGGCCTTCAAACTGGGATATTGGCTTTTCCCTGCCTTTGTGCTCAGACTAAAGCATCACTCCTTTTGGGTCTTGAGTCTGGAGTCTGTTGGCCTTTGGATGTGAACTGGAACTTTTCTGATTTTCAGACTTTTGAACTTGGGTTGAAGCTAAACCATTGACAATCCTGGATCTCCAGTTGCCCTCACCCTATAGATCTGGGACTTGCTGGGTTCCTTGCATGAGCTAATTCCTTTTAAATCTGATAAACCTATCTTTTCATAAGCTATCTATCATCTATTTATCTCTGTCCTCTTGCTAGTGGTAAGGAATCCACTTGGCAATGCAGGAGACCCAGGTTTGATTCTTGGATTGGGAAGATGCCCTGGAGAAGGAAATGGCAACCCACTCCAGTATTCTTACCTGGGAAATCCCATGGACAGAGGGGCCTCGTGGGCTACAGTCTATGAGGCTGCAGAGAGTCAGACACAACTGAGAAAAAAATCATCTGTCTATCATCTATCTATCAACCATCTATCCTGTTGGCTATTTGTCTGGAGAACTATGACTGATACACTACTCACCATTAAGTGTGGTGTGAGATGTGGGCTTTTGATAGATGTTTTTTAGCACCTTGAGGAGGTTCCCTTCTATTCTTCCTTGCTGAGATTTTTTTTTTTTAAATCACAAATGGATATTTATTTGTTTTTCAAATGTTTTTTCTCTGACCACTGAATACATTTTCTTCAATTTATTTCTTTAGTTGAGTGAAGATAAAAGGACAAATTGTTAGGAAGTCTTAAAAAGAGTGGTATATAAACTATTTTTTGAGTAGTTCTCATTGTTATCATTATTATCACAAACATTATAATTGTTCTTATTCACAAAGTTCAGAGTTTGTCGCATTTTGATAAATAGTTAACTCTTACATGGTGGTTATTTAGAATGAGAAACACAGTTGCAGAACTATAAATAAAATGATTGCCCAAAGCATGGAATAAGAAGTAGAACCATGCTCAGTACAAACCAAATATTTTTAAAGTTTGCCCAGATTTGCTTCTGAAGGTGGAAAATCTTCACCTCTCTCTTCCTCCATTTGATCTCTACTTTCAGATCCTAAGACAGAAGTTACTGTCATTAATATAATCTCTGACAGGCAGGAGCAGTAATTCAAAGGAGACTGGGTCAGGTTCACTTGCAAAAATAAATAAATAAATTAAAGAAATATTAACCTCTGACATATAAATGCTTATGTTCTACCCATAGAACTCAATTGCTCTTCATTATATTGATCCCCTTGGAATGAAAATAAACTTCAGTTTCAAAACCAGTGTGTGGGACACATTTTTTTTTTTTTTTTAAATCTGGGACTGAGGCCAAGGAGATGAAGATAAGACTTCAGTAAAGAGGACTGGCTCTTTGAATGCCCAAAAGAACAGTTATGGCACTTAGATTGCTGTCTCTTTGTTCACATGCCTCGTTTCGTGTTGGGTTACATGCTGGTTTTGTGAGACTATGTCTGTTTGCTCATTTTGTACCATTGGACATATTCTTGTGTACGTTTCATGCATTCAGGAATAGCCGCATACCCTTATCCATATAGGGAGCCAAAGATACAGAAAAAGCCCAAGACAATCGGATGGCAAATGAAGATGGAACTCTTTTAAATTCTGAGAAGCAAGCCATACTCTGGCCGAGTTCATTATTTTTCAAACTATTTAAGATATATCCTTCAGTTTTTCCTTTCCCCTACCAGCTCAAAGAGAGAGGAGCTAGATTCATTGTCATGGTTTGGGCTCTTACATTAATAGATACGCTCCAACCCTGCAGTGGCAAAAGGAAGAATGCCTTTCTGAAGAGGAGCTCCCACTGCAGTCCAGATATGACTTTAGCTGGATACTATTATCCTAGAGAGGCATCCATATTCTTCTTCTCATTGCAACTCCTGTGGCCATCCAGCCAGGCTAAGCAGAGTGCTTGCTGGCCATTAGTGCCAAGGAAGAAAAGAAACAAGAAAAAGTTGAAGTTAGTATACGAGACACTGAAATATACTTTTGCAAGCTTTATCTTTTGTGCAATAATTTTAAATTATATGTATTTATGGAAAACTTGTCTATTAATCAAATGATCCACTGCTCTCCCCAACATTTCACTAGGCAACCATTTCAAACTTTCTTCTATCAAAGCTGTTTTTAAAAAGCTAAAGTAAGCAGTTTGAAATGTCTTATCCCATTACAGGTTATTAATCATCATTTTAATGAAAAAGAGAGATTTTATGTCATGCCCCCAAATAGCCAATATTCACCTAGGATTCTGAAAGCTTAATTTGTCTACAATATTCATAAATGTCAAATTCTTCTTACTGGCTAAACTGAGAAATAGGTGTTACTAAATAGAAATGGTTACATGTAGGAAAAAACAGACTTGCCTGTATCCAAATGTTTGTTCTACAACTCAGCTGTGTGATCTTGGGGGCAGATGAACACCTTTTTGAGCCTTAAAGTCTTCTTCCTTCCTAACAAGAGGACAACTAACACCTACATTGTAGGAGTGCCCTGAGAATTACGTGAAATAATTCATGTAGGATGCTTTTTACACATTTTACATAGTAAGACTTCATTAAAGATTTTTAAAAACAAATTTTGCATCCTAAAACTGCAAAAAACTTTACATGGCCCGAATTCTTTCATTTGAGGACTCATGAGATGGCCTAGGGTCTTTACTTTTCTTTCTCAGATGGAGTTAGCTTTCTTTCCAGGTTGCATTAAGTTCTGTTTAGTACAGAACCATATAGCATCAGATGGATTTGTTTGGGAGCAACTGAACCTCCATGTGCAGCGACTTTGAGTCCGAAAGAGAAAATAAAATGTGAAGAGTTGTGTTCAGGTAGAAGTAGGGCAGGGCTGCCTTTTAGGGATAGAAAAATGGCAAAAAAAAAAAATTAATAAAAGCCCCAAGATGAAGCCTCAGAAACATCTATCCCAAATGATTTTTAAAATACCAGTTCTATAAAGAAAGCAGACCATGGCACCTGTATATTTTCCCTTACAAAATTACACACAAGGTTTAATTAATGCATTTTGTAAATTAGCCTTGTTTCATTCCATCAAATCATATGCCGAGCACATACCAAGTTGATTCTGATTTTGTTTGTAGTATCCGCATGATAATTTCAAAGAACCATGTGAAGATGAGTGTTTGTGCTTCACACGGTGAGTGCTAAAGAATTCTATGAGAAATAACAATTGTGTTATGAAACATTTTATAGTTTACTATTGTTCATTAATCACCAAGTGATTTATATGAAACATGTTTATTTTTACTTCAATTAAATCCGATTGACTAGAAACAAATATCAAGGTCAAAATTTATTTTACAAATTTTGATAAAGCTATCTCTCAGCAGGACTGATCCTCGAAACCATTTCCTTGTACTGTCTACACAAAACAAGACACACTCCTGACACAGGGGGCGTGTTGGTAGTAGAAAAGCGATGATTTTGTGTTCCATATGACAACGAAAAGGCTTATAGAAAGAAAGTAGGGAAGGGTTATGCATGTGCCCTAAGTTAGTTCTGTGTATGTTAGAGTGTCTTTGGGTACAGCCCCAAGCATGCACACACATACATGCACACACAGACACACTCATCTGTGTTCTCCAGAAGGCACAAAGCCTGCTATCACATAACTGTTATTTAATGAAGGTATTCTGAATGCACTGCAGACAATTATTACTGGTGTTATGGTTAGCATTTCCGTCAGCGCCAACATCCCCACTCTGAGCTATGCAGGATGATGGAGCCGTCCATCACATCTGCCCTGTAGGCGCAGTCTTAAGTCAAGAAACTGACAAATACGCTGAGACCAGGCAAAGGGGGAAAAGGTGGGTACCAGTCCTGGGCAGAGACTAGGAATGTATAATATCACAGAATCCGTTTCAATCATCTTCGGTCCTTTAGTTTTATTTTGCTTTAATTTTACATAAAGAATTGTATTGTTAGTGGACTTTTGAGGAAATAGAAGAAGACAGAAGGAAAGAGGAAACGTCCCGTTTTGCAATTACTTGGGATGTTCTTAACAGTAAAGCCTATGTATCTGCTCAATGTTACACGGCAGCCTGGAGGGGAGGGGAATCTGGGGGAGAATGGAGACGTGTATATGTATGACTGAGTCCCTTTGCTGTGCACCTGAAACTATGACAACATTGTTCGTTAATCGGCTATATCCTAATACAAACTAAAGAGTTAAAAAATAAAATGTACAGTTTCTCTGTTTCAATAAAAATATGTGAATAAAAGAGTTAGATACACTTAGGAAAGTGACATACTCAGGAACCTGAAGAGAGAGTGGGACAAATATAAGCAAGAAAAACCTGTGGGTATGTCTGAAAGTTTATAGGAAATGTATGTTCATTTTCTTCTGGGAGTCAGGGGAATTACTTTAGAAAGCGATTCCTATATATGTGTTTGTTCATATATCGTAAGACCCTTTCAGAATGTTCCTGAAATTATTATGAACTCACCCAGGGGTCAGTCAAATTCAACATGGAGAAATACCTGAGTTCCCCTTAGGTCAGACTGTTAAAATAGGTAAATCTATTCAAGACATCCTGAGGCCTGTTTACGGGCTCCCCATACCTTTTTACGAACTAGGAGGTTCTACCCGATCATTCATTACACGTGTTCTGTTCCTCTCTGCTTCCCTGATGTTCACTACACGAAAGTCCAAGCGTTGATGAACACAACCATGAACATGCTCTTTGTGAGGCAAGAGCTTATATACTTAAAAAGACAGGTTATAAAATGCATCTGCATCCAAGTGTTTAATTTTGCTCTCTCATGCCAATTCTATTTTCTTCAAAGAAGAAACAAATAAAAGCACCAGTCAAAAAGTTGAAACAAAAATCTGTATTTTTCCTAGCCAGGAGCATGTAATTGACTCATTGTTATCCCATGTAAATCAGGTCATTTGGATTAATAAATGTTTCTTGATTGCTGGGTGTTAGGCACGGTGAAGAGCACCAAGAAGCTACTTTGAAAATCTTACTATTCCGGAAGTAGTGGTCTTGACTGAGGGAGGACAGGCTGATATTAGTTAAGCATCATATCAATGACTAAAATGTCTGCTGAGGTGTAACAGCATCATGATAACTAAGAGCTAAGACGTGAGGTGTTGGAGGGACAGGCAGATTTATCCATCATCATTCCACCTAGCCTGATCCCATAGAGACTGTTCTGTTTTAGCAGATCACACCCCCGAAATCGTTACCTTTATGTTTTAAAAAGACTTGAGGTCCTATGTCCATCAGGTTGAGGAAAACATGTAAAAAAACCATATTTTAAGCAACATGAAACTGGCTTGCATGTTTTTGTACCATCTAAATTTCTTTTTGGAGCCAAGAAGAGCTGTAAAGAAATTTTTAAAAATTAACAGGCATTTTTGTGTTATCCTCAGCATTCTCCAGTGTTAGTACTTATTATGAGCTCTTTAAGGGTATGTTAAGTAAATGAAAATTCAGGTGTGGCTGTGTAGATATACATAAGCCCTTCATGATGTCGTTGTGATTGACAGCTGGTCTTGCTTCCAATTTAGATAGACTTTCTATCTTGATGTCGTCCTCCAAAATCTATGATCATTCAGAAAGTTTCAACAATAAAAGTTTCATTTATCATGTTTTATGACATATTCCTTTTCAATTAGAGGAAATGTTTCATTAGAGTTTTTTGTTTCCATTCTACTCAAATAGTAAATTAGGATGCTTTAAGTTATGAGGAAGAAAGTGATTTGAATTGTTTTCCTAAACAATTCTAAAACCGAAAATCCAATCCAATCTGTATCTATGAAATTATTGTGGTTGTTGTTCTTGTTGTTCAGTCGCTAAGCTGTGTCTGACTTCCTGTGACCCCGTGGACTGAAGCACACCAGGAAATTATTTCTATCTTTTACTAAATCTTATTTCAGTCTGCCTTTCATAGGGAAAGTTTTTTAAAAAATGGAGTGATGCAGAAATTGAAGGAAAATATTTCTTTAGAGGGCCCTCTATTTTATTTTTAGTCTTAAATTGTTTAATGCTAAATTATTTGAATTTTAATATTTTGAGTCTCAGTCATCACTGTCAGTGTTCTGGGGTTCATTTATGTTTATTTAATATATATATATATGTGTAATGTTAAATTGCTTGTCTTTGAGAGTTTTAAGACATTTAGCAACCATATTTGAGCTATTTAAAAATGACTAATCTTTTCTCTATTTCATTGTTTGCTGTGTTTATTTCTTTAATTTTTGTCTTGTGATGTTTATCTTCTTTTAGAAGAATCGGTTTTGGAGGCTCCACATGGAATTCCTTATAATCTAGTGCATCGTGGGGTAGATTGAAATTCAACCAGTGTCTTACTTAGGTTTTATTTTACAAAATAAGTGGAATTCACTGGTAATCTTCAGAGTGTTTCTCTATACTGTTAATCAGCTAAACATAACCATCAATTATAAATGCAAATTTTCAGGGTTAAATTGAGTGTTCAGATGCTCTAATGTAGCTTTTATTGGCTGTACATTGCCAAGTCTACACAACACAAAATAAAGTGTTGGGTCAATATTTATTTTTGAATTGGTGCTCTACAGTGAGCTAATATGGGGGTAATTCAGGTCAAGAAAAAAGAAATAAGGGTGTTACAAATGCAATAAGAAGGGTTTTTTTATTTGCGTATTTTTGCATGAATTATCTGGATTATGTCAACTGTGTAGACGTCTGTCTAGGAGTAGGATCTGAAAAGTTTATTCAAATGCTGACATTTGCAGAGAATAATATGAAGAGAGTACAGAAATCAGGAAAACATATTTTCATATGTGAGGAAGATAAAAAAAAAATCATGGAAATTTTAGATTATTTTTCATATGGTCATTCTTTGCCCACAATTTTCTGATGAAAGCCTAATTAATTATCCATTTTCCTATTAAAATTTTATAAAGAGAAATAAGCAGAGCTTAATCATACAACCCACATTTTTTTCTTTTTTATCAACATCTCCAGAATAAGAATCATTTGTAAGCTTTGCTAGCCGTATACCATAGTGACAGGCTTCCAAACAAGGAGAAATAATTTATTAGCTCACAGTGTTTTTCCAGCCTTCCCCCCACCCAACCCTGAGGTGGTGTATAGGTGGTGCAATGAATAAATTAAGTGCATTTTCTGCCTTCTGCTTGGCATAAATCATTACTTTTCCAGGACCAAAGGGTGAGTGACTATTTGCAAGACTATTCTGAGTTAAATAAGCTTTGTAATCAAGTAGAGTGTGGATTTCATTTTATTTATTTATTTTTTGGCAAAATATTTATTTTCAAGATAGCTATAATGATTAAAATCATAGTCTGTTGTGAATGGAAAAAAATAATGTCACACACACACACACACAAAAAAAAACCCATACCAAGAGAATTAATCCATGTAAAATCAAATCGGTTTACTGGGTTTTAATTTAATGTAAGGATTTTTCCCTTTACTTACAATTACAGCTTTTACATGAAACATAACATATCCTAATGTTATTTTTGTGATAATTATTGCAGCTAATCATATCACAACCTACAAGGAGAATTTTCTCCACAAAGATAGTTACGCACATATGAAATGTATCTTATTTTATAATATGCTGTTTCATGTATTCCCAAGGAGACTGACTATTACTGAAGAATGTATTTTAAATGTGGAACCACTGAGTTAATGTTTTAAGGGAAGACAATTAAAATACTAGTCAGTGATGTGTATTTATACATTTTATAGCCATTTTAGATCTTAATAAACTAAAACAAATGACAATTTTTCTCTTTAATGAAGATTTTAGGAAGAATGAAGATCATAGCCTTGTCTGTAGCTTCTTTATGCTCAAGGCACTGAACTAAAATTTTCAAATCAGAGCAACAGATGCAAGTCATGCATTACTCCACAAGACAAGGCATATGCATAAAGGGTGTAGAACTCATTCTTGCTCATCAACCCTAAATCTTGATTAAATATTGAACAAATGATTCTTCAAAAGTTTAACCAAAGGATGTAAAATGATTGGAAATAGTAAAAAGCAGGGCAATTTAAAAATACAGATGTTAACATAAATTAAATAGTGTGCATCCATTAAAGATGATATTGTCAACGATAAACATAAGATCTAGGGATGGTGCCAAAGCAAGTTACAAAAATCACTACATACATTATAATAGAACTCTTCTAAAATTTCATGGGCTTTTAGAACTAAGTGTGGAAGGTGGTATACAAAGATGTAATAATATTTTAGTTCTCAGATTTATGCTATGATGACCTGCTGCATGCTATATTTTCTAGTTAGGCTTCAGTATTAAGAAACAATAAAGTGCTTTGGAATTTGGAAGCACATACTAATTTTAGGGTTTTTTTCACAGATAAGTATCAGAAAGATTTTCTTGATCCAGTTCAGTTCAGTTGTTTAGTCCTGTCCAACTCTTTGCAACCCAATGGACTGCAGCACACTAGGCCTCCCTGTCCATCACCCAACTCCTGGAGTTTACTCAAACTCATGTCCATTGAGTCGGCGTTGCCATCCAACCATCTCATCCTCTGTCATCCCCTCCTCCCGCCTTCATCTTTCCCAGCATCAGGGTCTTTTCAAATGAGTCAGCTCTTCGCATCAGGTGGCCTGATTACCAATATTTAATAGCAAAGTATTTATGAGGAACAAACTTTACTGCATTCATTTGTTTTGTCATCAGTTTGTTTATTCTGCAATGCACATCAGTCACTGTGTCTGGATAGCATCGAAATAAATAAGCGTAAGTTACGCTTTCATGGAGCTTCGAGTCTGGCTCTGGTTAGGATGTTATTGTCTACTTTAATTCTGTAGACACCACTATGGATTTGACTTTGGAGATTCCATTCCCACATTTCTAACTAGCATAGCATGAAAAACATTAACTATTTCAGCATAGTCGAGACCCAAATAGCATTAAAGGACAATATGTGTGTAAAAGTCTGCGTGTACTTGAATACATTCTTTTGTTGTTGTTGTTGTTGCTCTGGGTCTTCGTTGCTGCTTGAGAGCTTTTTCCTAGTGTGGTGCGCAGGGGCTACGCTCTAGTTGCAGTGCATGGGCTTCTCACTGCAGTGGCTTCCCTTATTGCAGAGCACGGGCTCTAGGCACACGGGTTTCAGTAGTTGTGGCTCTCTGGCTCCAGAGTGCGGGCTTACACACTCAGAGTTGTGGGTCACAACTGTACTGAGTTTATCTGCTCTGCAGCACGTGGAACCTTCCCAGAAGAGGGATTCAACCTGTGTCTTCTGCTTTGACAGAAAGATTCTTACCCCATGTGCCACCAGGGAAGTCCTCTTAAAGAAGAACATCAGAGTTGTAACAAACAATTGCATAGAAAGAGTTCATAGATATAGAAAGATTAGGAAGTGTTTTACCTTGACCTGGTGTTGGGATATTATTCCAGAATCCATGAAGAGAAAGCTTCAGGAAATAACAGGAAAGAGAGATAACAGGGAAAAAATGACAAGACAGAACAATTACTTGTATGTTTTTTATACTAACTTTATTTGCCAACCAAAGATATTAGAAATCCTTCCTAGAGATTTATTGATAAAGTGTAAGAAAGTGTCTAGAGTGCGTTGAACGAGATATTTTAAGGTGACTACATAAATAAAAAGCATCATGTTATTAGTGTTTAGTAGATAGGGAAGATTGTAAGTTTTATTTTTTCTTCTAAATAATTTAAGTTTAATAATTTTCTGACATTTCAATTATTACAATGAAGGATACATAGAACCGGATTTCTGAAAAGCTTGTGATTTTTAAGTTCTACGCTGTAATATCTTCCCACTAAGCGCTCTCTGGAAGATTCGCCTGGGTTTGGTGTGTTGAGTACACATGGACCAGAAGCGAGGCTGAGAGCCATCCAGAGCAGGAGCAGAAGGGCATCTAGTCTGAAGGATCCAACCCGTGAAACCGCGGTCTGCTGCAGAAAGTTACAGTCTGACTGCCATGCTTAGTTAGGTAGTGGTCAAAAGGAGTTTAGAGTTGTGTTTGTTTGTTGTTGATGTTCTTTTTTTCCTTTTTTTGGAGAAGAGGTATGCTGCTCACTTAATAAATACTGGCTGTTGTTGGTTAGTCAGTCAGTCCTTTCTGACTCTTTGTGAGCCCATGGACTGTTGCCCACCAGGCTCCTCCATCCATGGGATTTCCCAGACAAGAATACAGGAGTGGGCAGCCATTTCCTTCTCCAGGGGATCTTCCCAACCCAGGGACCAAACCCACATCTCCTGCATGGCAGGCAGATTCTTTACCACTGAGACACAAGGGAAGCCCTGTCATTCTCTTTTATTATAACAAAATATTTAATATTGATCTGTGTCCTGAAAGTCACGTGATCTCCTGGCAGTTGAGTCCATCTACAGAGAATTTAAAGGAGACATTTTACCCCCAAAATGAAATCCTAATTAGAACTGAACTACAATGAACCATCTGCTTTTGATCCGGAAGGGACATAAATAGAGAAAGTCACTTCCACTTTTCCTGACTTCTCCTGACTCTTCTTCACTTAAGAGCAGGAAGGAGGTATTGGAATTAAGAGACAAAATCTGGGAATTTCCTGGTGGTCCAGTGGTTAAGACTCTGTGCCTCATCTGCAGGGACCGTGTGTTTCATCCCTGGTTGGAAAGCTAAGATCCTGCATGCCATGTGGTACAGTCAAAAAATACAAAAAATTAAAAAAACAATTTAAAGAGAGATGGAATTTGAAGGGTAAGCACATCATAGGATTTTTTCCTGCAAATCCTGTATTTCACTTCTCAGTCACATAAATATTTCACTCTTAAGTCATACAAAGCAGTAGGTTTCCTCTTGTTTATAATCTAAACCTTTGGTTAAACAACAGAAATTTGACAGTAAGACTATTCTTTTTTTTTTTTTTTTTTCTGAAAAGGATTTATTTTTTTCAGTTGTTAACCTACATGTTATTTTCACAACGTGATTGTACCTTCAGTGATTCTCCTTGTTTGGGGAAAAAACAGTAAACTTTTATCAGTGAATAATGATATAAAGAAAAAATGGGATACGTTAAAAAAAAACCTTGCAATTGGTACAAAGAGGCTATATTTTGAAAAGAGTTGCTAATCTTACCATCAAATGAGAGATGGGGCACTTTGTTAAAATTATGGGGAACATCTCAAGTACAGGGCATTAATTTCGACTTTGCAAAGTCATTGGTATTGAAAAACTGACTCCTACCTGTGATCTTGGGAAAATAAAATATGACATGGACTCGTGAACATATTTGGGGCCAACCTCCTCGAATGAAATACCAACACCTGGTTGGATTCTGATTGGACTGGAGTAGAGAGTGGGGCTTAGGTAGGGGTCATGGTAAGCCGCATGGTGATCATGTCCATGCGGGTTGTACTATGGGGACATTTTAGGGGTTTCAGCCAGGGAGGAACTTCATAGCAGCTGGTGAGATGAAAGATGCAAAAATGCTGGGACATGAGGATTCTGTTAAGAGTCATAAATTGATTTTTTGTGAGAGAAATGGAGATGTGGATTCTTTAAATATTTCTGACTGCAGGCCAGGTATCTTGCAGTTCTTCGAGCAGCTGCGTCCTGTGGGTTCCTTTGGTATTGAGGGCTGGCTAAAGCATCAGACCTCTTCCAGAGGATGAGATCTGTCTTCTATCCAACGCACATGATACTGAGTCTGGAATGAAAATTGCATTCATCCTTGCTCAGTTTTACTATTTGGTGTTGACCAGGTTTTTAATCTGGCCATAATCTATATCATTTTTAAAATTATTATTGGAAAGGTAATGCTCTTTGCTTCCTAAAGTTTAGACAATATTGGAGAATAAAATGGAAAGGTATTAACCAAAATTCTATCACTCTGAGATAACATTTGAAAGACTAGTATGTTTCCATCCAGGCTTTTTTTATCCTGAGGTCACACACACACACATACATGCATTCAAACACAATGCATGTACACATACATTCATTGCCTTAAAAAAAAAATATATATATATATAATGGCATTAATCTTCAAAAACATTTTTTTAATGGTGTCATAGCATTCAATCCACAAATGTTGGTCAAAGAGATTTTCTTTTAAATATTTTATTTTTTTAAGGTTTTTAATATGGACCATTTTTAAAGTCTTTGTTGAATTTGTTACAATATTGCTCATTTTATGTTTCAGTTTTTGGTGGGATCTCACTTCTCTGACCAGGGATCGAACTCACAGCCCTTGCATTGGAAGGCTGCCAGGGAAATCCCCAAAGAGGAAATGTTGAGCAAAACAACTAGAAATGGGATTTTTCTTTCTGATTCTTATGAATCAATTTATCAAGCCTCAGTGGTGTTTATTTAAAGACTTCTGTATTATGCAGTGAGCATTTCTCTGTTGTGTCCAAGAGAAGAGACTGAACATCATTGTGTTTCCGAAATGCCCGACTGAAATCAAGTTAGCCTCTGTTAGTGGTGCTCCCCTCATCCACCACTTGTTAACCATATCAAACATGGAAATGAGTTTAGTTTGGCATAACTCATAATGTCATTTGGGAAGAAGGCAGAAGGAGCAGTGCCAGTGTTAATGTGCACTGTGTGAATAATTTACTTTAATTTCAATTAAAGCACCAGGAGGAGGTGTAGGAAACCTTTCCTGTGGCTGCTCTAGGCTCTGGGATTTAACTTGGTTAGCAGAACAATTTAGGTAGCTTAGGGACCTAAATGTGGAGCCAAGATGTTGTGGGAAGGACACAAAATAAATAGCAGGCTCCGCAATAGGAGAATGAAAAGCCAAGAGGAAAACAACAGAGCAATTAGACTGGGGCTGTACATTAGTAATCTCTATGAAGGGCAAGTGAAAGAGAAGAATAAAATAGGTCAAGAGGTCCATTTGGAGAGGTGAGAAGAGATACGATGGGTAGAGAATCACAGGAGAATGCTCACCTTGCCTTTGTAACCCAAACATTCAAGGCTGTCCCTGTTTGTTGCGGAATTTTATCATTGCTAATTACCTAAAATTTTGGCCAGCTTGACTTATAATCTCTCAGAGCATTAACTATCATCTTCTAGGATAACTAAGCTGATGGGGTCATGTTTCTAATTTTATAATCTCTGTGCTTATTCTTAAGTTTTTTAAATTTTTAGTGGAGGATAATTGCTTTATGAGTCACCATAGGTATCCCTATGTCCCCTCCCTCCTGAACCTCCCTGCCACCTTCCACCCCATCGCAGCCCTCTAGGCTGTCAGAGGGCACTGGTTTTGAGCTCCCTGCATCATACAGCAAATTCCCACAGGTTATCTAATCTCACACATGGTAATGTGTATGTTTCAGCGCTATTCTCTCAGTTGTCCCACCCTCCCCTTCCCCAACTATATCCATAAGTCTGTTCTCAGTGTCTGCATCTCTCCTGCTGCCCTGCAGATAGATTCATCAGTACCATCTTTCTAGATTCCTTATATGTGCATTAATACACGACATTTGCTTTTCTCCAGGCTTATTCTTATTTTTAATTAATTTATTATAATTGGAGGGTTATTACTTTATTCTTAAGTGTTCTGCTGCTGTCTTTGTCCTTCCTCTCAGAACTAAACTGATGCTGGAGTTGACGTTTAACATACACAGTCTCCTGGCCTAGACAGACCTAACCAGGTATGGACCTCTCTCTTCCAGTACCTGCAATGCCTTCTATTTAGGACAGCTTGAAATCTTAAATGTGGTACTGGTCACTTTCTTATGTCTTCAAAATTGATCTTAAAATCATAGGCAATGTAAAGACAGTTAGCCTGTGAATGTCGGATCAGGGGCAAAGTGGATGCTTTCCACCCATTTTCAAAGGTTGCAGTGCAGAAATATTCAGTGATGTGCCTAAGATGATTTAGTCAATAGAAAATGAACTGCTAATAAAAGCCATGACCCCTAAGTTTCCCATTACTTTTAACCTCCTCAACCTGTCTACCCAGCTACTGAATGAGGTAAGATACAAATGATGACGATTACACTGAGATGCAATTCTATTAATTTAGGATATAATTTATGCACAATTAATGCTATTACCTGGTTTTGAAAGTAAGGACAATATTGAATATACTTGAAAAATATTTTGAATACTGGTTAATCTAAATTTGAATTGACATATAGTTGCTGTATACATATAATTTATAAAATATAGTATATAAATTTTCCTATATTAAAAGAACAGCCTTACCTCTAGTCTTCTATCATGGGGCTGAGCAAACTCAGACCTTGGGCCAAATTTGGCCCATCACCTGGTTTTTCCAATAAAGTTTTATTAGAAAATAGAAATATGCATTCCTTTACATATTTTCTGTGACTACTTTCATGATAAAACAGGATGAACCTAGAACCTATTATACAGAGTCAGAAAAGCAAATGTTGTATATTAACACACGGACACACATATATATACATGAAATCTGAAAAGATGCTACTGATGAACCTATTTGCAGGACAGCAATGGATCACAATAAACTGTGGAAAATTCTGAAGGAGATGGGAATACCAGACCACCTGCCTATTGAGAAACCTGTATGCAGGTCAGGAAGCAACAGTTAGAACTGGACATGGAACAACAGACTGGTTCCAAATAGGAAAAGGAGTACGTCAAGGCTGTATATCGTCACCCTGCTTATTTAACTTCTATGCAGAGTACATCATGAGAAATGCTGGACTGGAAGAAGCACAAGCTGGAATCAAGATTGCCGGGAGAAATATCAATAACCTCAGATATGCAGATGACACCACCCTTATGGCAGAAAGTGAAGAACTAAAGAGCCTCTTGATGAAAGTGAAAGAGGAGCGTGAAAAAGTTGGCTTAAAACTCAACATTCAGAAAACTAAGATCATGGCATCCGGTCCCATCACTTTATGGCAAATAGATGGGGAAACAGTGGAAACAGTGGCTGACTTTATTTTTCTGGGCTCCAGAATCACTGCAGGTGGTGACTGCAGCCATGAAATTAAAAGACACTTACTCCTTGGAAGGAAAGGTCTATGGTCTATGACCAACCTAGACAGCATATTAAAAAGCAGAGACATTACTTTGTCCACAAAGGTCCGTCTAGTCAAGGCTATGGTTTTTCCAGTGGTCATGTATGGATGTGAGTGTCGGACTATAAAGAAAGCTGAGCACCGAAGAATTGATGCTTTTGAACTGTGATGTTGGAGAAGACTCTTGAGAGTCCCTTGGACTGCAAGGAGATCCAACCAGTCCATCCTAAAGGAGATCAGTCCTGGGTGCTCATTGGAAGGACTGATGTTGAAGCTGAAACTGCAATAGTTTGGCCACCTGATGCGAAGAGGTGACTCATTTGAAAAGACTTTGATGCTGGGACAGATTGAGGGCAGGAGGAGAAGGGGACGACAGAGGATGAGATGGTTGGATGGCATCACCGACTCAATGGACATGGGTTTGGGTAGACACCGGCAGTTGGTGATGGACAGGGAGTCCTGGCATGCTGCAGTTCATGGGGTCACAAAGAGTCGGACACAACTGAGTGACTGAACTGAACTGAATAGAAATGCAGACTTAGAGAACCATCTTGTGGACACAGTGAAGGAAGGAGAGGGTGGGATGAACTGAGAGAGTAGTCTGGAACATGCACATAACATGTAAAATAGATAGTGGGAATTTGCTCTGTCATGCAGGGACTTCAAACCCAGTGCTCTGTGACAACCTAGGGGGTGGGATGGGGTGGGAGGTGGGAGGGAGGTTCAGAAAAGAAGGGACACATGTCCACCTGTGGCTGATTCATGTTGATGTATGATAGAAACCAACACAATACTGTAAAGCAATTATCCTCCAATTAAAAATAAATAAATTTAAAAAACAGAGGAGTTATGTGATTGCAATAGAGGGTATATGGCCTCCAAAGACCAAAATATTTACAATCTGCTCCTTTGACAAAGAAGCTGGTTCAACCATGGTCTTCCACTTTGGACTACAAACAGAAATTCAAGTGAGGGATAAAGTTACTGAAACATCTTCCACATATCATACAGTCAGATATTACAGAGCACCTATTCTCAACACTGGGAGTATAAAAATGATGGAGCCCAAATCCCCAGTCTCTTAGAATGGGACAGATTCAACAAGAAATTATCAGGAGATGCTTTAATAAAAATAAATGGGGAAAGCAGAGTGCTTGCTGTGCACGGTCAAGGGAGTTGCAAAACAAGACCCAAAAGACAAGAAGACCTGAATTGATCTAGACAGAGGAAAACATCTAGTGCTGAAACTGTATTGTGTCTATTTCTTTTGCAAAAGGTCTAAGCAAGGGAAATATCAGCACCTTTCAGATAATAGGAGCTTGTTGTGGAACTGGCACTGTCCCCAGCCAGCCAGGTGAGGGGCATCAGAACCTCGACCTTCTATTCTACACACCACAGACTGGTCCTGGAAGTCTCTCCTCCATGACGCTCACTCCTCCTCTCTTCTTCTCAAGTCTATGACTCCACAGTTCAACCAGGAATCTCTGAGACTTAAAATAAGAATGCCAGGCTCCCTGTTTCAAATGTTGAAACTTTACATGAAATTTTAGAACCTCCAAAGACCACATGGCTGGCTTTCTTTGCACAGATGATTAATCATGGGTTTTTATGGCCTGTTGTTCTCGGTGTACTTGTTTGACTCATTTTCATGGAATGCTTTTGTCCAAAGATGTGCAGAAATCATCCACTTATTTTTCAATGATGAATACATGCATGGTTTATTCATATATGCTCTTAAATTTAAATATTCAAAGCTTTCAAGTAAAAAATCTTGAAAGAATCAATTTCGCTGCTTTTCACTACATTGAAGATCCCTTCTCACACCATTCGCTCCTTAAAAGTTGATGTATGCATAGCAGTGGTCCTGGTTTCATATGGAATCGTCACCTGGCTTCATCTGTTCATGCCTATATTCAAGAAACACATTTTAAACAGCCTCCAACGTAATCCTCAGTCCTCTCATCCCCCAATAATGAGTTTTGAAACTTTCCCTTGAGATGAATTCATCCAAGAATGTCTGCTTCATTTGCTCTTCTTTTAAAAAAAAATTTTTTTTAAACTAAAATCAATTTAAGTGTTGTCTTAAAAATAATTGTTTTGGGTGGTGCTGGGTTTTTGTTTCTGCATGCAGGCTTTCTCTAGTTGCGGCAGGCAGGGGCTACTCTCTAGTTGCCATGTGCAGGCTTCTCATTGCAGTGGCTTCTCTTGTGGCTATGCATGGGTTCCAGGGTGCTCGGGCTTCAGTAACTGTAGCACGTGGGCTCAGTAGCTGTGGCTCCCAGGCTCTAGAGCACAGGCTCAATAGTTGTGGTGTCCAGGGTTAGTGCTTTGCGGCATATGGGATCTTCCTGGATCAGGGATCAAACCCGTATCTCTGGCACTGACCAGAAGATTCTTTACCACTGAGCCACCAGGGAAGCCCAGCTCTCCTTTTAAAATGAAATTATTCCTGGGCAAAGAAACCAAATCCTGTAAGTGATTATCAAGTCTCTTAATTGAGACTTGATCGAAGTGTGCTGTGTGGTTACAGAGCTGGGCAGGAGGAACTTGGGAAACTCCAAGTGTAAGGATAGAAGAAGAGCAAGTGGATCATTAATCAGATTTTGTGTCTAAAGTTAAAATCTAAAGAGTAGTAACCAAGACTCCCTAGAAACCAGTGATCTGAAGAGAAATATACCATTTCTATCTCATGTAATAGTCCAGGGTGAGAACATGGGTATATTGGAACGCAGTCATACAGGACTCCCGTTTCTTGCATTTTGTGCCCTGATAAAAGTGGTATAAAGCACTTGGATTAAAGATGTTTTCCCTCACTCCAGATTTCTACTCTCTAATGCTTGTATTTTTCCCTTCCTGTATTCTTTTGAGGTGATTCCATACTCAAGTGCGGAGAAAGGAAGCTCTACCTCCTGGAAGGGTATATCTCCATCTTTTTTTTTTTGTATTTGTGATTATTCTGTAAGGAAAATGTGCCTTTTATTTCCATTTATTTATTTATCCTGATGCTGGGAAAGATTGAAGGCCAAAGGAGAAGGGAGTGGCAGGGGATGGGACGCTTAGGTAGCGTTACTGCCTCAATGGACAGTGCAAACTCTGGGACAAAGTGAAGGGCAGAGGAACCTGGCATGCCGCAGTCCATGGGATCCCAAAGAGTCGGACTTGACTTACCTACTGAACAGCAACAACATTTATATACCCTGTCATTTGTTTATGTCAGCATTGACTTGTGAATATTTATTTTATTCACTGGGCTATAATCCAAGATTTTGGAATCCTAGAGTGTAAGTGAGTGGGGACATAAACTGGTTGGGTGTGGATCTGGCAACTATGTAAATGCAGTGGAAGAAAGAGAAAGGTAAGTTCTGATAGTCCTAAAAAACCATAGAAATTACCATCAAATAATCCTCTCCAAAAGGAAAGAACCCATCTCTGAGATGCATCTTCAGCAAGCAATATCGGAAAATCTGGATAAACTGGGAGAGCAATCGTTTTTGGCTCCACATTGCAGGTAAGTTCAAAACAGGGAATGGAGCTCTCCTAAGTACTTCTAGCTTAGTGACACACTGGTGCTCCATTGTGTTTTTTTTTTTTTTTTATTCTTTCTTTTTTTTTTTTACCATCTTAATAATTTTTTTATTTTATTTTTAAACTTTACATAATTGTATTAGTTTTGCCAAATATCAAAATGAATCTGCCACAGGTATACATGTGTTCCCCATCCTGAACCCTCCTCCCTCCTCCCTCCCCATACCATCCCTCTGGGTCGTCCCAGTGCACTAGCCCCAAGCATCCAGTATCGTGCATCGAACCTGGACTGGCAGCTCGTTTCTTACATGATATTTTACATGTTTCAATGCCATTCTCCCAAATCTTCCATTGTGTTTTTATTTGTGTTTTCTCACGGTTGGTAATTAAATGTCTTTTTATGTGGTGCCGCCATCTGTATATCCTCCTCCTCACTGAAATATTTCTTTATGACTTTTATTCAATTTCTAGTAGGACTGATTGGTGTTTCTATCATTGAGTTTTGAGTGTTTTATATCAGTTCAGTTCAGTTCAGTTGCTCAGTCGTGTCAGACTCTTTGTGATCCCATGAACTGCAGCACACCAGGCTTCCCTGTCCAACACCAGCTCCCAGAGTTTATCCAACCCCTGTCCACTGAGTCGGTGATGCCATCCAGCCATCTCAGCCTCTGTCGTCCCCTTCTCCTCCTGCCTTCAATCTTTCCCAGCATCAAGGTCTTTTCCAATGAGTTAGCTCTTCGCATCAGGTGGCCAAGGTATTGGAGTTTCAGCTTCAACATCAGTCCTTCCAATGAATACCCAGGACTGATCTGCTTTAGGATGGACTGGTTGTATCTCCTTGCAGTCCAAGGAACTCACAAGTCTTCTCCGACTCCACAGTTAAAAAGCATCAATTCTTCGGCATTCAGCTTTCTTATGCTAATTCTATGTCAGAAAGATACATGGCTTGCAAATATTCTCTCCCAGTTTATAGTTTGTCTTTTTATTATGTTCACAGACTTTTTGATAAAGTAAAAAATAAACTTTGATAAGATTCAATTTATCAGTCTTGTCAATTTCAGGTGTACAGCAGAGCGATTCAGTCATACTGCATGCTTGCGCTTAGTCTCGCAGTAATGTCCAAATCTTTGCAAACCCATGGACTATAGCCTGCCATGTCCATGGTATTTTCCAGGCAGGAAAACTGTGGTGGGTTGCAGTTTCCTCCAGGGCATCTTCCTGACTCAGGGATCCAACCTGCATCTCCTGTGTCTCCTGCATTGCAGGCAGACTCTTTAGAAATTACCCTTTTCCTCCTGTCATTGGTTTCTAGTTTGAGTTCTTTATGGTCAGAGAATACACTCGATATGATTTCAATTCATTTAAATTTGTAAGGCTTGTTTTATGGCTCAGGATATGATCTACCTTGATAAATGTTCCATGTGAACTTGAAAAGAAAAAGTGTGTTTGTTGTTACCATAGAGTACTGTGTTATTTCTTTCTGGCATCCAGAGTTTCTTTTTTTTTTTTAATTTTATTTTATTTTTAAACTTTACATAATTGTATTAGTTTTGCCAAATATTGAAATGAATCCGCCACAGGTATACCCGCGTTCCCCATCCTGAACCCTCCACCCTCCTCCCTCCCCTCCCCTCCCTCTGGGTCATCCCAGTGCACCAGCCCCAAGCATCCAGTACCGTGCATCGAACCTGGACTGGCGACTCGTTTCAAACATGATATTATACATGTTTCAATGCTATTTTCCCAAATCTCCCCACCCTCTCCCTCTCCCACAGAGTCCATAAGACTGATCTATACATCGGTGTCTCTTTTGCTGTCTCGTACACAGGGTTATTGTTTTCATCTTTCTAAATTCCATATATATGCGTTAGTATATTGTATTGGTGTTTTTCTTTCTGGCTTACTTCACTCTGTATAATAGGTTCCAGTTTCATCCATCTCATTAGAACTGATTCAAATGTATTCTTTTTAATGGCTGAGTAATACTCCATTGTGTATATGTACCACAGCTTTCTTATCCATTCATCTGCTGATGGGCATCTAGGTTGCTTCCATGTCCTGGCTATTATAAACAGTGCTGCGATGAACATTGGGGTACACATGTCTCTTTCCCTTCTGGTTTCCTCAGTGTGTATGCCCAGCAGTGGGATTGCTGGATCATAAGGCAGTTCTATTTCCAGTTTTTTAAGGAATCTCCACACTGTTCTCCATAGTAGCTGTACTAGTTTGCATTCCCACCAACAGTGTAAGAGAGTTCCCTTTTCTCCACACCCTCTCCAGCATTTATTGCTTGTAGACTTTTGGATTGCAGCCATTCTGACTGGCGTGAAATGGTACCTCATAGTGGTTTTGATTTGCATTTCTCTGATAATGAGTGATGTTGAGCATCTTTTCATGTGTTTGTTAGCCATCTGTATGTCTTCTTTGGAGAAATGTCTATTTAGTTCTTTGGCCCATTTTTTGATTGGGTCATTTATTTTTCTGGAGTTGAGCTGTAGGAGTTGCTTGTATATTTTTGACAAATGAGAAATTTGCTGTCATTAAAATTGTTTCATAAGGTAATTTGTCATTTCTCTTTGGCTACCATTAAGAGTTTTTTCTTTGTTTTTAGTTTCTGGAAATTTACTTATTATATACCTTGGTATGAATTTGAATTTACTCTTTAGGGATTTTTCTTATATTTTTTCAAACTTGTTTTCCAACAATTCAGAAAGTTTTCAGTCACTATTTCTTTAGATATTCAGCCCTGTTCTTTCTCCTTTCCTTCTGAGATTTAAAGAAATCTACTGTTATCTCACAGATTTCTGAGGCTTTGTTTGTTGTTATTGTTTAGCCGCTAAGTTTTGTGTGACTCTTTGAGACACCATGGACGACAGATTGCCAGGCTCCTCTATTCGTGAAATTTTCCAGGCAAGAATACTGGAGTAGGTTGCTATGTCCTTCTGCAGGAGATCTTCTCGACCCAGGGATCGAACCTGCATCTCCTGCATTGGCAGGCATGTGCTTAACCAAAGAGCTACCTGGAAAGCCAAGGCTTTGCTTATTTGTATTTCTTTAATTTATTATTTTCCCTCTGTTCTCCTGATAGGGTGGATTCTATTGATCTGCCCTCAGGTGCTCAGGTTTACTGATTCTACCCACGCCATGAAAATCTCCTCTCACCTGGCCATTCGTAGGTGTATCCTTTTTGAAATGCAGTGTCATTTTAAAATACCTGTTTACAGTGACTATTCAATAATTTCTGCTGCTGGATTAGCCTGCTCTGAAATTACCACTTGTCTTTCATCATAAGTTCTTACCAAAAGTCATTAATAATATTTGCCTAAAATAAGATAGACCCAGTTTCCAAAGGCTAGTTCTTGTCCCGGGAAGAAAAAAAGCATTTGAGTTACGCCCTCTTTTTTTTTTTTTAACAGATATTGTACTGTGATGGCAAGTAAAAGTGTGTTCCTTGGGGCTATGCTGTCTGGGAGTTGTCTAGACTAGAGACGGCCCTACTATTTTATGATTGTACAAGATAACTGTCTGAATCATCCTTTGTCTCAATGTCACCCTCCCATTTCCAGAAGGCATCTTCTGTATTTTCTGTCTTCTCCAATAAAAGGATAATTTTGCAGGCTCATTTCTGATTTCTCATGTGCTCTTCTCAGCATTTTGAGTAGACACCCACTGTCACTTTGACCAAGAATAGGGGTGAAATTCTGGAGTGATAAAGTTCTAAACAAGTTAATCTCCTCTCCCTGGATTTCATAGAATTGCTTAGTGACACAATTATATTCAGTTTCCAAAATTAGATATAATCATTTTCTTCCTTGTAAAGGTTAATAGACACTTAAAAGCAACAGCAAGTGATTGGATAGGCTTCTAAATTTGGGATTCCAAGATCAAATAATGTGGCTTCATGCTACACAAAAATATTGAAATATTTTCTATTTTGATGTTACACCTTCCATGCGTGAGCTGGGTCCCAAATTTATTTATTTAAAGAAGACCCCTCTCATGAACTCTAGACTTATACAATAAACTGCTTTTTTGACTACCTCAAAAGATGTTGCATATGCAACATATGCATGCTTATGTTGCTCAGTTGTGTCTGACTCTTTGTGACCCTGTGGACTGTAGCCTCTTTCCATGGGACTTTCCAGGCAAGAATACTGGAGTGGGTTGCCATTTCCCTCTCTAGTAGATCTTCCCAACCCAAGGATCAAACTTGACTCTCCTGCATTGGCAGGCAGATTCTTTACCACTGCGCCACCTGGGAAGCCCCAAATATGCTGGCTGCCAAGTAAGTAGAAATGAAACTTAGCAGGTACCAATAAAACCCTTAATACACTTCTAGCCTACTTGGCTTCCTTCAGTTTTCACCATCTCAATTAATGGGTTATTCTTCCTCTAGTCCTTCAGATCCCAAATTGAATTCCACCTGTTTGTTTATTCCTAAATTTCTGTGCATCAATAAGGTACTAAGAATCTTAACATTTCTCCTTCTCAACCTCCCTTTCTTCTTGCTCTTCTCAGCTTAAAATATGTGCACTGGATCATTTTGCAGCCCTACCCACCCTGTGTTTTGTTAACTAATATTTTATCTCTAAGCTGCTTTGCTGTACTCTGAAAAGAAAACAAAATGTAATGCTATAGCTGCAGGTGAAAATAACTCTATGTGTCCAGATCGCCTGTGATCACAAAGCATGATAAACTTCTTGGAGGCAAAGTTTAAAACATCCAGCAGGCTTAGATTTCATGATTAAATTTTGAAGCCAAACATTTCTATTTCCTGTGAAATTTTAGTGTCCTTTAGAGTTGGAGCATGTTTGTTTTGTTAAAAGCAACTTTCCCTTTGATTGCTGAAGCGTTTCATTCTCTCTATAAATGTTATAGCAAATCTACATACTTTATGTTTTCCATTTTTTTTTCCAAGAACAGTCAGCAAAAAATGTGTTCTCAAGTGCCCCGAGAACAAGGGCATTGATCGCTCCAGTTGGAGTTTTAGGCCACCTTCTTCTTGTCACTCTCAGCTGTAATTTAAGATATCAGCTTTAAATTATTTAGCAGTTTATAAGTATAAATAATTTACCAGTCAACAACTCAGGCGACAGCCCATTAATCAGTCTGCGAACGTGTGCACTGATGTCATGCTGTGGTCTGTGTCGGGCTGAGTCTTGATGAGGTCCATGTGCTCAGAGCCCCTTTCCTCCCCTCCCCTCCCTGAGATGTGACCTGTCTTGCTTGCAGATTGAATTAATTGGGGCTCACATTGACAGGTGCGCTCAAGAACTCTAACCTCCAGAGGTGGGACCAAACTTTGTTCAGCAGCAGGTGCGATCGTGGCTTTGCTACCACTGACTGATTATGACTGCACTGTGGCATCCCCAAAGGACAGGCGTGGAGAAGATGCATTAAGGAATAGCATTTTACCAGAAAGGTGTGATTTTTTTGAAATAAAGGATGTGTGGTAATGTTGAGTGTTTATTTTTATCTTCTTGTCTAGGTGCTTGGTTTTTAAGTTTTGACTGATTATTTTTTTCAAGAACTACATTTCCTTCCTCCATCCATGTGTTCTAATGACAATGTGGCGGTTTCTTTCCATAATCTTTGGGCATTTCATTTTTCATTTAAGTTTTTTTTTTCCTTTTCTTTTTTTAAATTTTTTGGCTGTGCTGTAGGGAATGCTGTTTTCTTAGTTCCCTGACCAGGGCTCGAACCCATGTCCCTTGCATTGGAAGATCAAGTTTTAACCACTGGGCCATCAGGGAAGTCCAGTTTTATGTGTGTGTATATACATATATGCATATAATTCAATATATATAATATATAGTGTGTATATATATTTAATTCAATATATATAATATACATAATTCAAGTTATAGTTGGATCTTTTTTTTTTTACAATAGTATTAGTACTCTTATAAGTCTCGTTAGCCTTATAAGGATATACAACACCTTCCTATAAAAACAATGACATATTAATATAAAACACATTCAAAATTTGTACAAAAGAATGATGGGATAATCTTTTGGTAAAATTGTAGACTCTCTTCATAGGGTAACTAGTAGCCCTAGTTACCCACAAATTATAACCCACAAATTATTGTGTGATTATGCAGACCCTCCTTTTGAGTATTAAGATGAAGAGAAGTAAACCATCAACAGAGTACGGTCTACTCTGATGGCCTCTCAAGGCACTGCGCTTCCAGTCTCTGTCTCCTTCAAGAGCTCTCTGAAAGCACAGAGTTAGCTCCAAGGTTCTGGTCTGCCCTCCCCCGCAGCAGCGCGCATCCCCCCTGCCTGAGCTCTGGGTGTTGATGAGAAGGTGCCCCCGACACAGTCTGGCTTCTCTCTGTCTTGCTGTGTCCTCTTAGTCCCAGCGTCACTGTGGCCTGAGAAGGACATTCGTTTCCAGCTCTCGCTTTCACTTAACATCCTGGACCAGAGATCGTGCGGTTTCTGTCCAAACCCTTTTGATTCTGTAATAATTCGACCACTTTGGCCTTCGCCGAGGCAGACAGAGGCTAGTTTCAAGATGGAGTCCAAAGTTTATAGTGAAATTTTATTGGAACTGTTTTCCAAGCTGGAGCAGGAGCCCTCTACCTGGGGTGTCTCTCCCTGGGGATTCCACTTGCATTCAACCCTGCCCTGGATCACATAATCCTCACTAAGCTGAAGCTCTTTACCCAAGCTCACCACAGACGTTAACTCCCGTCTACAGAGTCCATCTGCCCTTTTCAACCAGTCTCCTGACTTAACCAGCTGCCCTTCGTCTTACTGTAATCCACGTAACCCCCATAGGATGAGGGCTTGTTACATGCCAGGCACTAAGGAAGTAGCTTTGCAGATAATTTACACTTAATGTCCCTCACTACACAGACATGTTAATGAGAATGCTGTAGGATACTGACCCGAACAGCAGGAGAGTGAGGGTCCAAATTAGGCCTTCAAAGTTCACACTGTGTACTCTTTACTTTGTGGTCTTAGTTGTGGCTGACTCTGCAACCCCATGACCTGTAGCCCACGGGGCTCCTCTGTCCATGGAATTCTCCAGGCAAGAGTACTGGAGTGGGATGCCATTTCCTCCTCCAGGGGATCTTCCCGACCCAGGTATCGAACCCATGTTTCCTGCACTGGCAGGTGGGTTCTCTACCACTGAGCCACCAGGGAAGCCCCCTGTGCTAAACAGCAGGTCCTGTTTTAATCTTAACTTCTTGAATCCGTTCTGTCTCCTGATACTCCTTATAGCTTTCTTCTCCTTGAATTGCTGTTTGCTAGTCTTCCACTTTCTCTCCATCCTTAGCTGTCCATGGAAACCATGTCCATCTTCCACGTTACTAAGCATTGCACGTCCCCTGTCTCTTTGTATTGACTTGTTCTCTGCCCTCTCTGCCCAAGGCCAGGGATTTCTCAAGCCAAACCTCTGCCAAGGACTGTTCATAGGTTTTCCTGTATAAAATCAACCATATATATAAGAGATAAATTATGCTGTATGTCTAAAAGACAGTTCTTCGTACATATTGTCCAATCAACTATTTGCTGAGTGAAGACACACACTTTCTTGTACTTGCCATTAACGCTGGCATGCAATTAAAAATAATCTGGCATGTATGTAACAGTATCAAATTGACTAGCCTACGTATGTGTGTGTGTGCTCAGCCGCTCAGTTGTGTCTGACTCTAAGACCCCAGGGACTCCTCTGTCCAGGGGATTTCCCAGGCAAGATGCTGGGGTGGGCAGCCATTCCCTTCTCCAGCCACTAGCCTGTTTTTAAGTGGCCAAATAAGCCACTTTATAGTCACTTTGAAACTTCCACAACAACTTGCTGTAATAGCAGATGCAGGGCTGAGCAAAGTAAGTTATTTAGATATTTACTGAATTAATTTTACTCAGCACACAGTTCCAATCGCCTACTGCTCTGAATGAGTCCAGAGAATGAGCACAGAAAAATGTAAATATGCACAAGACTCAGTCTTGCTGTTCCTCTCTATACAGGAGGCCCACCCCCTCCCCAAGCCCACCACCTGGGGAAGTTCTGGCTCTATTAAAGATTTACCTTAAGCTTCAGTTCACCAGCAAATCTTTCTCTAGACTTAACTCCCTGGCGATGACAATACCACCTTCATTTCTCTAAATCCAGTGCCCACATGGCATCTGCCACCGAATTGCCACTCAGTAGGTATTTGTTCAATTAATTTAAACCATGATTCTGTACTTAACAAGTTCACAGGGCTGATTCAAAGCACAGCAGTCTTATCTAAAAACAATAATGATCAATTGTTCATTTCTTAGAAGACAATGATAGCAGAATCAATCATTAACACTTGGCCAAATCAGACGTTAAATATTTTTAAAAAATATTTTGCTTTGTTCTGTCATTATGATCTGTGTCAAATTCTTCTCATTAATCATTGGCATACTATTATATATTCAGCAGATTTGGGACACCCATCCTGAATAGTAGTAAGAAAATATGACTTATCAGTAGAATAAATGCTTTGCTGTCCCCATGATAGGTTGCTAAGTAGTAGAGTGGCTGGGGATAAAATTCTCATCATCTCAGGAAATTACGAGGCAGTTTAAAATATATAAAAATAAAAAAACAGCCAGAAACAGGACCAAAACTGCAAGTGCACTCAAAGGTAAGTATAACAGTTATACCCAACAACAAGACAGATATTTTAGTAACATATTCCACTTTAGTATTTGTGACTTTTATTCAAATGAATACAGAATCACCTTTGGAAAATGCATTGGTAAAGAAGCATTTTTGTAAATAATTGCTAAGAAAGCCTGGACTTTTAAATATCAAGCTTTATTGTGTAATGCATAGGAATATATAATTTTCTTGGGAGAGGATTCATATGGCTCATAGAAAGCGTCTGCTTGAATTCGTATTCCCAGCAACCCGAGTTCTCCTACAACTGCAAGGCTCCTTGTGTACATCTTATTGGTTGTGGAATAACAATTTCTAAGTGGTCAATTATTAGAACTATTCTAACAGGGTAAAGAGGACCCCAAGAATCCCCATTTCAGTCCTGGGCACAGTGGTTTGACTGCAGTGCTATGTGAAGCCCTGCAATATTTCTAAGGAAAATTTTTTCTTAATGGACAAGTAATTTCTCTTAACGGACCATCATAGTCTAAATATCCAGCTGAAAATATTTTCTAGATATATTTCCTTCTCCTTCTTTAGGATATTTTGACTAGCTTCTTAGCCTTTTGGCTAAGATCAGGTACCGTATGGGGGCTTCCCTGGTGGCTCAGTGGTAAAGAATCCACCTGCCAATGAAGGAGACGCAGGTTCAGTCCTTGGGTTGGGGAGATCCCCTGGAGAAGGAAATGGCAATCCACTCTATTATCCTTGCCTGGAAAATCCCATGGACAGAGAAGCTTGGTGGGCTAGAGTTCATAGGGCGCTAGAGTCGGACATGACTGAGTGACTGAGCATACATAAACAGTAGCTCTTAATGGCTGTGAATACTGAGAGGATGAAACCCAAGATGTCAGCTGTGTTCACCAGTTGGAAGTTTCATAAAGCTTGTAGATATCTTTAAAATGTGGAAATTCAATAAGTGAGGTTTATTTCTGGTCATAAATAAAGGTAATTGAATGTTGATGATTTTGTATAATGCCTATTCATAACCTTTTTCATTTTGGAGATCTGTTTGAAATAGTGAAAACTACGGCTTACAAGGTCTTGGAATGGCAAGTGATCTTGATGCAAAGAGGATGCTTAGATCAGAAACCTAGGAGATTTATAGAGGCAGAGCCTAAATCTCCATTTTCTAGCATAGAGTCATTTGAACTGCTAAGAACACATTCAATTCATTTCAGGAAAACAATAGGAATATTTAGATAGATATTTAATTTTTTTCGGAAGTGATCTCCTCACAAAAAGTCAGTCCAGTACTTGCAATTACATTTAAACCCATTAATTTCCCTCACAATCTTGTTTATAAAGACACTCTGATGACTGAACATCACAAGAGACAAGCAGAATTGTCACAAATTATATGTCACTGACATCAAAATAATGGGATTTTGACAGAGTTATGAAAATATAATTCTTCACGCCACTTATCAATCCTACAAAAATGGGTAAATTACCTTTGTGTGTGTGTGAACATTAAGTTGCTTCAGTCCTGTCCAACTTTTTGTGACCCACGGACTGCAGCCCACCAGGTTCCCCTGTCCAAGAATACTGGAGTGGGTAGCCATGCTGTCCTCCAGGGATCTTCCTAACTTAGGGATCGAACCTGCGTCTGTCGTGTCTCCTGCGCTGGCAGGCAGATTCTTTACCGCTAGTGCCTTTCTTTGGCAAAGACTGAACAGTCAACCCGAAGTGTTCCATGCAATGTACTGAATGAATGCTTCCCCCAAGTAGCACTAATCTTAGCAGTTCTTTAAATTTTATTGAACAAGTTTAATGAACATTAATGAATTTCTCATTGTTTCAGTGGGCAATATCGGACAGTATTTCAATAGTACAGCTTTAGATTTTAATAAGGCAGTGCAAAGGTTATGACAAAAGCTGTAAGCACATGAAATGCAGGAACTATAGAAAACGGCAGAATATTCAATGACTGAATGATACTTTGAAAACCAAGGAGTTGAAAACATTTTTCCTGCACTTTTAGACTCTAACTTCTTTATTTACAAAATTATAAGCTTTACATACCTTTACATTCTACATACCTTTACATTCACATTCTTTTTTAAAAATTCCATCTTCCAGTAGGTATTATCCATACTTTATGAATAAGTTGCTGTGTGGTGCTGTGTGCTTAATCGTGTTCGACTCTTTGAGACCCTTTGGACTGTACCTCACCAGGCTCCTCTGCCCACGGGATTTCCCAGGCAAGGATACTGGAGTGGGTTGCCATTTCCTTTGAACCCCCGTCTCCTGTATCTTCTGCATTGCAGGCAGATCCTTCACCTGCTGAGCCATGAATAGGTTAATGCAGTGCAAAGTTAAATGGTTTACATAAGGACCTCAAATTCTGCTTTAAACAAAGAGGAAGATACAGCTATCTGTCTACACATTATACGTATCACATATGTGCATGCTTATATAAACAGATAAATAAAATGTTACATTAGAAATTTCCAACATATAAAAAAAGTGAATTAAAGGATATGTTTCCCAAAAACTGATGCAGCATATGTAAGATATCTAGAGAATATAGTAATTCTCTTTTGGATTTGAATTTCTGTAAAAATAAAATTATACCATTCATTTTCCTGAGGGCACATGGGTAAGTAAATTATATAACTTGAAAGTGAACACAATCCTCCAAAACAGGAAAACATTTTGCTTTACACTTTAGCAGATTGTGTTGGGTTTAGGGGCCTGGGGGAAAAGGCATAAACTAAACTACAATGGATACATGTCAAAGTGTACATGCAACATATTAAAATGAGCAGACATATAAAAACAAAAAAATGGTGTTTATGAATGAAGTTATGTTCTCTTGGGCATTTTGAAACCTATAGGGACCATGTTTATAATAGAAATGTTAACATACCTGGAAGGTAGAATCAGCCAAATAATTTAGGAGAAAATGTAAACTTGAAAAGGGGGCAGATACTATAAGCTCTTTTTCTGTTGCTGTAAAGAAACATGTTGACAAGAATCAGGATGAAGGTAAACATGAAAGATAACCGAAGCAGGAAATGGATCCCTGCGTGTCTGCCACGAACCACGAGACTGCAAAGGATGAGAATGAAATGTCCTCGATTTAAATAACATACCCGTATCTTCCATGAGGGAATCAAGCACCTTAGATGCACAGTGCATTAAAAAATGCATCCAAATTTCAATGAGGTTTTAACAGAGATGGAGCAAAAGTGACAAGCAAGCTGAGCAGAGAGAGAGACAGAAGAGGAAGAAATGAAAAAAAGGAGGGAAAGAAGGAAAGAGGGGAAGGAAGGAGGAAGGGAAAGAGAGAGAGAGAATAAAATAGCTTCATAAAGCTTACAATAAATTCTTAAAATTCAAGAATCTGCCTAGTGGAAAGAAAGATATTGTTAGAAGTCAGGAGGCTGGGCATATATTATTTGAGAAAAAAATAATTTAGGGAATTTCAAAAACCTGTTAGCAAAAGCTGAAAAAAAAGAATGAAAGCATCCTAATTTTCACCTTTGTGTTTAGACAGGCCTCTGGATACAGAAGAAATGGTCTTTAATACTGAACTTAGGGTTTCTTTCCTTTCTAAATAGAGGGTGATTTTTTGCCATATTTAGATCTGTTTATGGCTTTCATTAGCTAAGTTTTTTTTCCCTTAGAATACATGTTCTCTAGCCTACCTTTGTGACTTCTAGGCAATGCCAATGCATCAAGAATGAAGCTACATCATTCATAAGGATGAAGGTACATCATTCATAAAACATTAAAAATGGAGAATGGTCCAAAGTTCAAGTTTTTCATTGCAGTCATGTGTGACGAGAAGTGGCAGTCCACAGTGGGAAATATTTATAAACAAAGTAAATTCCCTCCACCAGGAATTTATATTTATTAGTAATTACAAGACATTTTTGAGCATCCCTAGAAAACAATGTGTGTGTATAAGAAGTAATAAGGATTTGGAAAGAAATGAATATTAATAACTGTTATCTGTTGTTCTTCAAGAGATTGTTAGCATAAATTCAGAATGACACATATGATCTGGTTGCCTTCTATAAAATTGTGGCCTCTTCTTAGATATGTAATATTAACTAAATGTAATAAAAATTCCCTTCAATCTTAGGACCAGCTCCATGCTCAGCTATAGAAGGAAACAAGTCATTCAGCCTCAGAGTTACTAGGCCTGTGGACCTTGCTCTGCTAGGGCCAATGGATGGAGGTGCCTTGTGTGGTTCACGGCAGGCTCCACTGGCTAGAAGCTGATGCAGACAGCAGAGTGCTTCTTCATACAGCGACAGAGCTTCCTAATTTACTCCCAGGAAGAATTATCTTAAAAGAGTACGAAGCGGTGGGAAGAATAGAAGCAATCATTTTGACTTCATTTTTGTCTTGTACCAGACAAGAAAAGGTCCTTGTGGATTTAACCACCAAATGGACATGCCCACCAGTCTTGCAAACCTGGCCCTATTGCAAAACCTCTGTATCAGCCAGTGCCCAGCAGTAATGGCCGGCTGAGAGCATAACCCAACAGGTGCTTAGAAAAGCCATCCTTCAAAGGTGTGGGAAGAGCGGAGGGAACAGGAATGGTGAAACACCTCAGAACCAACAACAGCTGATAGCCATGACCATGCTTGGGTTTGGAGGCTCAAGGGGAGGGCGCGGTGTGCTTGAAACTCAGAGAAAACTAAGGAAGTTTCTTACGCCCCAAGGAAGAAGCATAAGGTTCACTGGTGATCACTGCCAGTCCCTGCTGAGCTAGGTTGTTGTTCTTTAGTTGTGAAGTCACATCTGACTCTCCGCGGCCCCATGGACTATAACCTACCCGGCTCCTCTGTCCATGGGATTTCCCAAGCAAGAATAACTGGAGTGGGTTGCCATTTCTTTCTGCAGGGGATCCAACCCGTGTTTCCTGCATTGGCCAGAGGATTCTTTACCACTAGCACCATCTGGGAAGCCCTTAGGGGCAGATGTACATCCACTAAACACTGTCCATATACTCCCCGGCTCCTGCTGCTGCCTCCCACTGGCAAAATCCAGTGTTACATCACTCTTCCCCACTGCCTTTTCATTATTCTTTTAAAGATTTTTTAAAAAATGCAGATCATGAAAAAAAATCTGTTTTGAATTTGTCACAGTACTGCTTCTGTTTTATGGTTTGTTTTTTTGGCCCCAAGCTGTGTGAGATTTTAGCTTCCCAACCAGGAATTGAACCTGCGCCCCTTAAATTGGAAGGTGAAGTCCTAACACTGGCTTACCAGAGCCACCCCCATTATCCTTGTAATAAAATCTAAAAATACAAACCTCTTTCAAGGCTCTACATGAACAAGTGTCTACTCTTCCAACTCCACTTAATACAACCCGCCCCTCTTGTTCACTGTATTGTAACTGCATTTGACTTCCTTGCTGTTTCAGGAAATGTTTGGGGGTCTTTGCTGGATATGCTGTTCTCTGTTCCTGAAGCATAGTTCCTCCAGAATTTAGTTGTCTCCTTTTTTTCTCCAAATGTTCTTTTGGTAAAGCCATATCCCAACTCCAACCTAAATGGGCTTGCTCTACTTGAGTTCACCACTCTAGCTGAGTTCGTGTCTTCTTGCATTAGAATTATCTCATTTAACTGTTTATATGTTGTCTTTCTTCCTCTACTATAATATTAGCTCTATAAGAGCAGAGATTTGCCTGTCTTGTCCACCAATATTTCTCCAGAGCCTAAAACATGGTGAAAGGCATTCAGTTGACTCTGACTCTGTGAACCCATAGACTGTAGATCACCAAGCTCCTCTGTCTATGAAATTCTCCAGGCAAGAATACTGGAGTGGGTTGCCATTCCTTTCTCCAGGGGATCTTCCCAACCCAAGGACTGAACCCAGGTTTCCCACCATCGCAGGCAGATCCTTTACTGTCTGAGCTACCAGGGAAGTCCTAGAACATGATAGGAACTCAACAAACATTTGTTGAGTGAATGAATGTGTATAAAATTGAATAAACGTGTATTCCAACTAGTTTGCCTAATTGGAAATGCCTAAAAGCACTCAAAATCCAAGGCTTTAAAAAATTTCTTTCAGATACAACCTTTAAATTGTTACCTCCTTTAACTTAACAACATTCAAAATAAAATGCTAGACTCTGAGAGGGTTAAAAATATTTATAGTTTAGCTCTTGTACTTGACATATTTAAATTAATAGAGGAATAAGCAATTTATATATAACTGTAACACCAGACGGAATATACATGCAATAATAGGAATTATATGTGTTAAATGGTTTTAAAAATGCAAATATGTCATTTGAAAAGAAATTGGGAGGAAGTTTATTTGAGGTAGACATTGAAAATAGTAAAGATTTGAACAGGTGGGAGTGAAGAGGAAGAGACATAATAAGACAAGTACAAGCTTAGGTGAAATATGAAAAGTTCTGGACCACATTTGGGATGAGTGAGTAATACAGTTTTGTTGGACAATAACAAAGATTAATATGTATGGCGTGATTATCATTAACCATGTATAATATAATTTAATCTCAAAATAATTCTATAACAATAATTATTATTATGACCATTTCATAGATGAAGAATCTGAACAACAGAGATGAATTTACCCACCCAAAGCCTAGGAAGCTGTAGAAACAGGGAGTTGAACTAATGCAGCTTGAATGCAGACCAGTATTTTAAAATAAACCAGAAAGGTAGATGGAAGCATAGGAAGAAAACTTCTTGAATGCAAAGCTATAGATTTGGTGTGTAATCGAGAAAGTGATAGAGAATTGAGCATGATTTTGAGTAAGGTTTATATGGAAACAATATAGAATAACATTATATGTTATATTTACGTATAATATTAAATATAATAAGTATGTATATACGCTATAATGCTTCCCGGGTGGTGCAGTGGTAAAGAACCTGCCTGCCAATGCAGAAGACTCAGGAGAGGTGGGTTCAATCCTGGGTCAGGAAGAACTCCTGGAGAAGCAAATGGCAACCCACTCCAATATTCTTGCTGGAGAATCTCATGGACAGAGGAGCCTGGTGGGCTAGAGTCCATGGGGTCACAAGGAGTCCAATATGACTGAGTACGCACACAGAGTTCATCTACACTATAAGGCATATAATTTACATACATGTATATAAAATACATAGAGAGAAAGACAAAGGAAATACAGCTAAAAGTTAACATTATTTACAAGCATATAAATTATGGAAAAATCTTAATCTTCTTTTACTTCCTGGATTTATTAAAATTTTAAAATTTCAACATACTTCGGTTTAATAATCAGAAAAAGAAAATTTAGAGTTTACCACTGATGTCCAGAAGTTCATCTATAAAAGTCTAAGGTAGGTCAGTCCTCAAGGTAGCAGGAAGAACGTCATGGACTCCAGGGCAATGATGGAGTTCAAGTAAGAGAGGTGAATGGGATGCCCTTCAAAGAAAAAGTCCAAGTGTCAAGGCAAATGGCATTCTTTATGAAGGGAACAGGCACATGGCTCTGATCTCCCAAGAAAACAAGTTGGTAACTCATGGCTGATTTTATTTTGCCAGAGCTTCAGCTCTTATTTACATAGAAACACATTTCTATTTTTTCAGAGAAAGTTGGAGGAGAATTAGGAATCCATATACATTTTTTACACATATAACTTTTCTTTTTTTAAAAGATAGAAGTTATTTCACATAATGGACTTGCATATATTTTTTCCTTATTTTTAAAGAATGTGGTAAAAACACTGAACATGAGGTCAACCTTTGTAACAAAAGTGTAAGTGCACACCACAGTTTTGTGAGCCGTAGGCATGATATATGGCAGATATCTGAACCTGACTCATCTTGTCTAGCTGCAACTTCATAAAGTTTTCAAGAGTTGATTTATCATGTACATGAAGGCATCGATTTTAAAGCTTAATTTAGGTTCAGCTTCAATCAAGTTGCCCAGTCGTGTCTGACTCATTGTGACCCCATGGACTGTAGCCCGCCAGGCTCCTCTGTCTAGGCAAGAATACTGGAGTGGGTAGCCATTAACTTTTTCACAGGATCTTCCCAACTCAAGGATTGAACCTGGGCTTCTCGCATTGCAGGCAGATTCTTTACCACCCGAGCCACCAGAGAAAGTCATTGGGAATAAAGCATGCTTCATTTTTATCATCACTGCTGCTGCTGCTGCTGCTAAGTCGCTTCAGTCGTGTCCGACTCTGTGCGACTCCATAGACAGCAGCCCACCAGGCTCCCCCGTCCCTGGGATTCTTCAGGCAAGAACGCTGAAGTGGGTTGCCATTTCCTTCTCCAATGCATGAAAGTGAAAAGTGAAAGTGAAGTCGCTCAGTCATGTCCGACTCTTAGGGACCCCATAGACTGCAGCCCACCAGACTCCTCATCACTACTCAGTCCTTATCAGAATCATCTTTATCCAGAAGGATTAATAATATAAGCAGAATGAAAATCTTTCTTCATACATGCAAATGTGAAGCATATGTACTTTGTTGTTATGGATCAGTCTAATTTTTTTGTTAGTGATAAAGTTTTGAAAAGATTACAATGGTAAAACTTGCTCAGTGTGAAAAAATTTTAAATACTGAAACAAACTAGAAGAAATAAAATATTGTTTTTCAATATGACCATGTGGACAATCACTGAAAATTTTGATGGTCTTTCCTTCCTGTCTATTTCTAAATATATATATATACGTATTTGATATCATAATATATATATAATTTTCATGTCTTTTAATTTCGATGTTATAAAATAAATTTTTCCCATATTATAAGTAAACTAATTAATAATTAGCTCACATTTAACCATATGGAAGTATTACAATTTGACTATTTTCCTATTATATCAGCATCTAACTTCAGTCTTCAATAATATCTTTATGAATAAATTTACTTTCCCACTTATCTCTATTCATATTTCTGATATACTATTTCATAAATTTTATTTTTTTGATTCTTATGGCTATGCATTTTCATTATTATTTAACATGCAAAATTATATAACATGGAAAATTTTTTAATTGCCCATATATATGCCCATATACACTGAATCAGTGCCAACTATTGTCCACATTTTGCTCCATTGCCCTTGTTATTTTTACAAATAAAACACTGCATATTTTACATGCAACAACATATTGTAAATATCAATGTGTCCACATTGTTGTTCTTAATAGATCATTGTATGGATTTATCATAATTAACCAGTCCAGTGTTCTTGGGCCAGTACATATAGCAATTCTGTATATAGGTCCTTAGCCTACACTGAAGTGTCCTTGTCACATTTCATTGTGAAAGTGGAATTGCAGAGTATGTAGTGTACACGTTTTATCATATACATTGTCAAATCCTCTCATGAGGATATTGCAGGGCAATTTGACAATGTATATGATAAAACATGTATGGCACATACTCTGCAATTCCTCACTAGAGGATTTTTTGTTGCTGTTGTTCAGTCACTAAATTGTGTCCAACTTTTGGCAACCCCATGGACTGTAGATGACCAGACTCCTCTATGCACGGGATGTCCCAGACAAGGATACTAGTGTGGGTTGCCATTTCCTCCTCCAGGAGATCTTCCCAACCCAGGGATTGAACCCATGTCTCCTGCATTGCCAGCCAGATTCTTACCACTGAGCCACCTGGGAAGCCCCATTAGAGGATTAACATGCAACTTTTCCCAGATTCTTTCTTAGCATCACCATTTTTTAAAATCGTCATTTGTCTGAAATATAGAAAGGTTATATGTGTGTGTTTCACTTCATTTGCATATAATTAGAGCTAAATTTTTTATTGTTTGTTATATTCATGTATTTTCTAAATTAGTTATTTATGTATGTTGTCAATTTTTATAGAAATGCTTACTCATTCTTATGAATTTGAAATTAAATTTTGTATTTCAAGGATATTAAACCATTCTTATATATTTTTGCATGTGAGAAAGAATATATTCCACATACATACTTTCTGCCTTTTAATGTAACTGTTATGGCACAAAACCTTAAATTTTTATATACCCAAATCAATATCTTGAATTGTAGATTCACCTTGGTAGTATATTGTGACTTCCTAAGCACATAATTATTTCACGTTAATATTCACAGTTTTTTTAGTTTTTATAATTTATTCATACACTTAAATACTTAATCCATTTGATAACATTTTTGCATTTAATATAGGCGTGTTAACATTTATTTACTTGTTTAGTCTTGAAATGATAGACTCAACTATTGGATTATAATTCTTCTTCCATTCAATGCCTAACATTTTCCAAATATCTAGGAGTATCTTTTGTATGGTAAAGCTAAGGCCAGAGACAATAAGATGACAAATGGCCTAATTTTAAGAAGTAACCAATTTTCGAACAGTTTGAGGGGAGCATAGACTCATAACAATCACTCTGTGGAGATGGCTTTAGCAATGGCATCTGTACAGAATCTTAATTGTGTGTAATATTTTGCTGGAAAAAAGATGAAGTAGAAGGCAGTACAGGTAAAAGAAAGAGATTGCCTCTTATAGTTTCCTTCTTTTTCAATTTAAGGCGAACCACTATTTCTAATGTAAGTTAATTTATTGACATCAAGAATGGAAGTTTTCTAGTTTTAGCATCATGGCACTATAATATGCTATCTCTGCCTGAAGATATCCCATCTGTGTTTATATTCACATATATATTCATTACATAAATGCTAAAGGAATGGGAACTTGTCCAGTTTCATAATTTTTAAACATAGATCATTGTGCCTTCGAAAGATTTCGGGGACAATGTATTTGGCTGTTTCTTTTCATTTGTCTGTTATTATTATAAAGCTTAACTTTCATTTAGGCCCCAAAACTTACTTATTGCCTTAGTACATAGGGTTCACAATGAGAAACCCAAGAGAAAGGACTATCTTGGTCCACTCACCCTAAGTTGGCTGTAAAATCTTGAGTTTTCTTCATGATTAAAATGTTGTACTGACTATAGAATTACAAGGCAACGAATAAGCTCTGCTGACAACTGCAGAAAGTATTCCATGAGGGGAAAAAAAAAAAAAAACTCATCATTTTTCACAAGCTGATTCTCTTTTCTTCAGACATATTGTAAGCTTTCATTGTCCTCACATGCAATGATGAATGTATGTTGATGCCTTTTTCTCCTTTAAAAAATACATTTCCGTCTGAGTTCTGTTTGTCACAAGTGTTTAGACACACAGCTGTCTATCTGCAGTGGTTCTGCATACTTGTATGTTGAAGAATACATTCCAGTAAATGTTTTTATAAACCAACAGTACTGTCTGTTCCTTTGTTCCTGACTCAATTCTGGAGTCTTCTTAATTTTACAGAACTATTACTTCTGCTTATGACTAATGGAAAACAGCTATCCAAACATGGCTTGAAAATTAGAACCTAAAGCGAAGGAATATTGCCATTTTACTACTCTAAAATTTGAAATACTCTGTCACTAGTTGCTGGAGGAACAGTATTTCTAGAGTGAATATTAAGGGGTTGGGGGTGAGGGAGCAAGGCACAGATGTTCTCTAACAAAGCGTGAGGGGAAGTAAAACGGCATGCCTGTGCACACTTTCAAGGAATGAGGATAATCTGCAAGCCAAATCCAAACTGTGCTAAATATCAATATCTTGTCCTGTGCTAAGTCACTTCAGTCTTGTCCGACTCTCTGCAACCCAGTGGACTGTACCCCACCAGGTTCCTTTGTCCATGGAATTCTCCAGGCAAGAATACTGGAGTAGGTTGCCATTTCCTCTTCCAGGGGATCTTCCAGACCCAGGAATCGAACTCACGTCTCCAGTGTCTCCCACATTGATGGTGGATTCTTTGCCACTGAGCCACCTGGAACATAAATTTTTGTGGGATGACACATTATAAAGTGCATTTTCCTTTCACTTCCTTTAGTTGCAGAGATTCTAGTTACAGTCTGCATAAACGCTGTCCTTTAGCAGGATTTATCTAGGAATAGCTTGTATTAGTCTTTGTGTTCATAACTAGAGCTTTATCTTACACCAGAGCTTACGAAGAAGCACTTTCAGGAGAAGGTTTCGTTACATAATTGAGGCGGTTCTGTGAACACCCATTTTGTGGGTGAAGTTAGCAAGAATCAGAGACTTAAGAGATGCTTGCCGCAGAAGAATGCTAATGAAAATTAACCTCACTCAGACAAACACGGGATTAACTTTAACCATCTGAAAATCATTGAATATTGACAATTTCATATGGTTCAACCTGATACATCTTGAAATATTTGGCTGGCCAAACGTTTGTTCCGTAAGATGGTAACGGAACAACCAGAATGAATTTTTTGGCCACCCCAATAGCTACGTGACAACACAAGACAGGATACACATAATCAAGTGTCAGACTGAGTGACAAATGTAATAAATGCTACTGACAGACAATAATTATGTCAACTCAAGATGAGCACAGAAAAGACTGAGTTATCAATCTTCCCTCCATGACTGTCTCCCGTATCTGATTCCTCCCTCAGGGCAGTACCAGTATCTCTTGGGTCCTGAGTCCGTTATAGGTCTCCACTTGATGCTGCCATAAGCCCAGACTTGGTCTCATACACTGACACCTACATCTCCTCATCCACAGCTTCACCTTGTTCTTTCTCCAACTGTCCCCACACTAGAAACTCTACATCTCTCTGGGCCATATGCTTATCTTCCTTTTTCTGTGGCAGCTATGAGACCAAGGCCAGTGGCAGCTCCCTTGAAGTCATTAACACATCAGTTTCCCTTTTGAAATGTCTACCACTTTTATAATTCATTCATAACTCATATCAACTAACAATGGAATCATAGCTGTTTTTAATTTTTTTTAAATAATCTCTTCTTTGTAGGACAAATGCATGGCAAAGATCCAAACAGTAGAAATCTACAACTCAATAAATTTCACAAAGTTGGCAGATCCGTGTACACACACCCAGAGAAGAAAACGAGATTGTTAATGATTCGGAAATTTCTTCTTGCCTGCTCCCAGCCACCATTCCTACTCTGGACCAAGTATCTTGACCTATCACCATTGTGTAGTTTTGACTTTTTTGAATTTTCTAATTGTTTATTGATTTATGTGTTGTTTTGCACTGGATTTTCGTTGGTGAGCAGGATTTTCTCTAGTTTTGGTGAGTGAGGGGGTCACTCTCTATTTGGAGTGCACAGCCCTCTTACTGCCATGGCTTCTTTTATTGCAGAGCACAGGCTCTAGGGGCAGGGGCTCAGTAGTTGCAGCTCCTGGACTCTAGAGCACAAGCTCAATAGTTGTGACTCACAGGCTTAGTTGCTTTGTGGCACATGGAATTTTCCTGGACCAGGGATCGAACCTATGTCTCCTGCATTGACAGGTGGACTCTTTACCACTGAGTCAACAGGGAAGCCCTGAACTTTGTATATATATGGGATCATACAGTATGCGCTCTGTTGTGCAGGACTTTTTTCTTAACAGTTTGTTGGTGAGATTCATTCTCCTTATTATGCACTACAGTATTTCATTCATTGTTTTTGAGTATTTCATTAAATATACCTACTGGGTTGTTTTCAGCTTATGGCTATTAGGAATCTTGATGTTCTTAATATCCTAAGGCACATATTCTGCTGCACAAAATGCAAGCATTTTTGTGGGGTGTATAACCAGTAGTGGTGGGCATAATTTCTGCTTCAATAGATAATGCCAAGAATTTTCCAAAAGCTTTTGAAATGATTCATATTCTTCTCCAATAGTTAATATTGTGGTCTCTTAAGTATAGAGAAATTCCAATGAGAGTATAATAATATCTCATTGTGTTTTTAATTTGTAGTTTGCTAACCTAAATGACCTAGAGCAACTTTATAGGTTTGTAAGCTATTTGGATGTCATCTTTAAAAAATTCCAACTCCAGCCTTTCCTTTTAACAAAAACATGCTTTTTGTGTGTGAATTTGTAGGGGTTATATATTCTGAACATAAGTTCTTTGTCAGATACATGTATTGCTAGTATTTTCAATCACTCTTTTTTTCTGCTTTCTTATTGGTATATTTTAAACAATTGAATTTATTAGTTGTAGTAACACAGCCTAGCTGATCCAGGTTTTTCTTATGATTAATAGGAATTATATCTTGCATAGGAAATTTTTGTCAATCCTCAAGACTTTCTCATGTTATTTTCTGGATGCTTTATAAACTGTTACCTTTCATAACTAGATCTGTGTCCATTTAATTTGTGCATGGTGTGAGACAAGGCCAGTATTCATTTTTTCCTAAATGAACAGCAAATTGGCCTACTAACATTAATTGAGAAAACTGTCAAAGGTTTATTCACTATTCTGGAAAGTTTAATTTTGTAAGATACATGTTCATATATATTGATAGATATATTTCTGGATTTTTAAAGTATTTGTTTATTTATTTGGCTGAAAGAGCAAGAGAGTTCCCGAAAAGCACCTATTTCTGTTTTATTGACTATGCCAAAGCCTTTGACAGTGTGGATCACAATAAACTTTGGAAAATTCTGAAAGAGATGGGAATACCAGACCACCTGATCTGCCTCTTGAGAAATTTGTATGCAGGTCAGGAAGCAACAGTTAGAACTGGACATGGAACAACAGACTGGTTCCAAATAGGAAAAGGAGTTCGTCAAGGCTGTATATTGTCACCCTGTTTATTTAACTTATATGCAGAGTATATCATGAGAAACGCTGGACTGGAAAAAACACAAGCTGGAATCAAGATTGCCGGGAGAAATATCAATAACCTCAGATATGCAGATGACACCACCCTTATGGCAGAAAGTGAAGAGGAACTAAAAAGCCTCTTGATGAAAGTGAAAGAGGAGAGTGAAAAAGTTGGCTTAAAGCTCAACATTCAGAAAACGAAGATCATGGCATCCAGTCCCATCACTTCCTGGGAAATAGATGGGGAAACAGTGGAAACAGTGTCAGACTTTATTTTTCTGGGCTCCAAAATCACTACAGATGGTGACTGCAACCATGAAATTAAAAGATGCTTACTCCTTGGAAGGAGAGTTATGACCAACCTAGATAGCATATTCAAAAGCAGAGACATTACTTTGCCAACAAAGGTTCGTCTAGTCAAGGCTATGGTTTTTCCTGTGGTCATGTATGGATGTGAGAGTTGGACTGTGAAGAAGGCTGAGCAACGAAGAATTGATGCTTTTGAACTGTGGTGTTGGAGAAGACTCTTTAGAGTCCCTTGGATTGCAAGGAGATCCAACCAGTCCATTCTGAAGGAGATCAGCCCTGGGATTTCTTTGGAAGGAATGATGTTAAAGCTGAAACTCCAGTACTTTGGCCACCTCATGTGAAGAGTTGACTCATTGGAAAAGACTCTGATTCTGGGAGGGATTGGGGGCAAGAGGAGAAGGGGACGACAGAGGATGAGATGGCTGGATGGCATCACTGACTCGATGGACGTGAGTCTGGGTGAACTCCAGGAGTTGATGATGGACAGGGAGGCCTGGCGTGCTGCGATTCATGGGGTCGCAAAGAGTCGGACATGACTGAGCGACTGATCTGATCTGATCTGAACAAGTCTTAGTTGCAGTGTGTGGGTTCCTGACCAGGTTTTGAACCCAGGTTCCCTATATTGGGAGTGCAGAGTCTTAGCAACTGGGCCACCAGAGAGGTCCCTGTTTTTTAATTCTATTCTATTGGTCTACTTGTATTTCTTTAAGCTAACACTATACTGTCTTAACTATTGCTCATTAAAATATTGAATTAAAATCCTTCAACTTTGTTTTTTCTCATGATTACCTTATTCTTGGCCATGTTCATGTTCAAATAAATTTTTAAATCATCTTCATAATTTTCACAAAAAAATTCACCAAAACTCTTGCAAGGATTTTCAATGGGATTTTATTAAACCAAATGACAGTGGAAAGAATTAACATTTTTCCATGCACAATAATTTGTTTCAATATTCTACAGGGTTTTTGTGCAATAGTCTTAAATAAATTTTAATAGATTCATTTTTAGACATTTGATGCTTTTTGGTATTAAGGTAAACAGCATCATCTAAAAAATAATTCAACTGGGTTATTGCTGGTGTAGAGAAATGCAACCGATTTTTGTGCATTGGATATATGTACCCAGTGACTTTACCAAATGAGTATAATAAGACATAGGTTGTAAATTTTAAGTTTTCTGTAAACATGATCATGCCATCTGCAAATATTTATTTTAATTTTATCTTTCAAGTCTATGCCTTTCTCTTACCAGTTGCTCTGTAAGGAACCTCCAACCCAATGTTGAATAGTGGTGGTGATCATAAGCACTTCTGTCTCCTCTTAAATTTGACTTGGGGAAAGCTGTTAATATTCTAATATTAAGCGTGATTTTTTTTTTTCAAATACACTGTATCAGATTAAGTTTACTCCTACCTTTCCACTTTACTAGAACATTTGGGGGATATTGTTTTATATTATTTTCATTTTCTCTGTGTCTCTCTTTGTCTCTGTCTTTGTGAGACTATCAAAACCTCTGATTAGTGTCTTGTCATGTGGCCATCACTCATTAATAGGCACATGTTTTGAAAGAAAAAGCAGTACGGAATGTTGCACCCGTGTCTCCTTGGAATTCTGATTTCTCCACCTTGACCACAACATTTCATTCATCTGAAATGTTATGGTCTCAGCTCCATAGGGCTACTTGAAGAGTCTTTGCTCATTTCCTTATCTTTCTAGAAGCTACTTTATCTTGAATGCTCCCTCAGCTCATTTTGCCTAAGAAAATGCCTCCAGAGGAAAAGCAGAGCCAAGGTTGAATCATTTGACTGGACTTTCCACGATTTTAGCCCCTAAAGTCTGAGCTGCCTGGGTAGGTCTTTGATTCCATATTTTAACCAGATTTTCCAGTTATTCTTGGCAGCAGGGTTAATCTTATCTTAGCCATAATCTAGCACATCTTTGCCAGAAAATGTTATTCACTCAGTCGTGTCTGACTCTTTACAACCCCATGGACTGTAGCCTGCCAGGCTCCTCTGTCCATGGGATTCTCCAGGCAAGAATACTGGAGTGGGTTGCCATGCCCTCTTCCAGGGGATTATTCTGACCCAGAGATCGAACCAGCATTTCTTATGTGTCCTGCATTGCCACGCAGGTTCTTTACCACTAGTATCACCTGGGAAGCTCATATTATATATATTATTATATATATATATTATATATATGAGCTTCCCAGGTGGCTCAGATGGTAAAGCGTCTGCCTGCAATATGGGAGACCTGGGTTCGATCCCTGGGTTGGGAAGATCTCCTGGAGAAGGAAATGGCAACCCACTCCAGTATTCCTGCCTGGAGAATCCCAGGGATGGAGGAGCCTGGTAGGCTACAGTCCATGGGGTCGCAAAGAATGGGACATGACTGAGCGACTTCACTTCACTTCACTTCATATATATATATATATATATATATACACATATACATATACATATATATATATACACATATCTATTCTTTTTCAGATTCTTTTCTCATATAGGTTATTACAGAATATTGAGCAAAATTCCCTGTGCTGTATAGTAGATCCTTGCTGGTTCTCTACTTTATATGTAGTAGCCTGTATATGTTAATCACAAACACCTCAATCCCCTTTTTCCCCCTTAGTAACCATAAGTTTGTTTTCTGTCTGTGAGGACATATGTCTGTTTTGTCCTATGTCCTATGTCTGCTTCAAAATAAGTTCATTTGTATCACTTTTTAGATTTGACATTTAAGTGATATCATATGGCATTTGTCTTTCTCTGACTTCCTCCATGTGGTATGATAATCACCAGATCCATCCATGTTGCTGCAGATAGCATCATTTCATTATTTCTTTTTAATGGATGAGTAATATTCCGCTAGGAATTCGCTGGTGGCTCAGTGTTAAATAATCTGTCTGCCAATGCAGGAAAAATGGGTTGAATTTCTGGACTGGGGAGATCCCCTGGAGAAGGAATTAACAACCCACTCCAGCATTCTTGCCTGGAAATCCCATGGACAGAGGAGCCTGGTGGGCTACAGTCCATGGGGTTGCAAAAGAGTCAAACACAACTAAGTGACTAAACAACAACAAACGTTCCATTGCATATATGCACCACATCTTCTTTATCCATTTGTCTGTTCAGGGACCCTGAGGTTGCTTCCATGTCTTGGACGCTGTAACTAGTATTGAAACAGTTCACTGCTGTGTTCCCCTTCTCTGGAATTGGTGTAGTTTGCCTTTAGTGTTAGCTTCTTCACTTTATGTTGGCTCCAGGCCTGAATGATGGAGGGTGCTTTTCTCACTTATGCCTAAAACCTGGTGGCATATGCCACAGCCGCTGCTCAGTCAAGTTCCTCAATAGAAAATACTTCATTGTGTGTAGCCCCTCCTAACACTTAGATGGTCTAAACCACAAAGACAGCACTTGTTGCCCTCTCTACTAGCATCTTCTGGGCTGCAGCTCCTACAGCCATATTCTTTAATTCAGCATGTTTCCATTTATAACTCTCCATCAACACACAAGTGCACAGTTGGCCCCTTCCCATATATACATAGACATAAACATCAGTCAGTCAGTCAGTCAGTCATTCCAGTTGCTTAGTCGTGTCCAACTCTTTGTGACCCCATGGATTGCAGCACGCCAGGCCTCCCTATCCATCACCAATTCCCGGAGTTTACTCAAACTCCTGATCATTGAGTCAGTGATGCCATCCATCTCATCTTCTGTTGTCCCCTTCTCCTCCTGCCTTCAATCTTTCCCAGCATCAGGGTTTTTGCGAATGAGTCAGTTCTTCGCATCAGGTGGCCAAAGTATTGGAGCTTCAGCTTCAACATCAGTCCTTCCAATGAATATTCAGGACTGATTTCCTTTAGGATGGACTGGTTGGATCTCCTTGCAGTCCAAGGGACTCTCAAGAGTCTTCTCCAACACCACAGTTCAAAAGCATCAATTCTTCTGTGCTCAGCTTTCTTTATAGTCCAACTGTCACATCCATACATGACTACTGGAAAAACCATCCCTTTGACTAGATGGATTTTTGTTGGCAAAGTAATGTCTCTGCTTTTTAATATGCTGCCTAGTTTGGTCACAACTTTTCTTCCAAGTTGCAAGGGTCTTTTAATTTCATGGCTGCAGTCACCATCCGCAGTGATTTTTGGAGCCCCCAAAAATAAAGCCTGTCACTGTTTCTGCTGTTTCCTCATCTATTTGCCATAAAGTGTTGGGACCAGATGTCATGATCTTCGTTTTTGAACGTTGAGTTTTAAGCCAACTTTTTCGCTCTCCTCTTTCACTTTCATCAAGAGGCTCTTTAGTTCTTCTTTGCTTTCTGCCATAAGGGTGGTGTCATCTGCATATCTAGGGTTATTGATATTTTTCCCGGAATTCTTGATTCCAGCTTGTGCTTCATCCAGCCCAGCGTTTCTCATGATGTACTCTGCATATAAGTTAAATAAGCAGGGTGATGATATACAGACTTGATGTACTCCTTTCCCTATTTGGAGCCATATGGCATAAACATATTACCTTCAAATCTGTGAATATATCAGTGATCAACTACAGAGTCAACCAATTTTCAATTATTTCATAGAAAACTTTGTTCTTTGGAAATTTAACTTATTTAGTTGTTTATTTTCTTTTACTCTGGACATTTGTCTATTAGAGATGATTTAAATCTCAAATGGAATAATAAAAATGCATTTTTATTAGTAAATCAAATGAATAAATATTGTGAGAAATCACATTGTAAATAAAGCATTTAAAATGGTCAGCTATCTGTTTATATGGATATTGACAGGTTTTTTTTTTTCAATCTCAAAATGAGCTTATTTCATGTAATAACTATATGGGTCCCAAGGAGGAACCAGGGTACAAATAGCTGTAAAATGAGATCCATCCTGTAGTTAGGAAGTTTGAGATGGCCATGGACACATTGCTATATTCAAAATGGATAACTGACAAGGACCTATTCTACAGCCCAGGGAACTCTGCTCAGTGTTATGTGGCAGCCTGGATGGGAAGGTGGTTTGGGGAGAACAGCTATGTGTATATGTATGGCTGAGTTCCTTTGCTGTTCATCTGAAACTATGACAATAGTGTTACTGGTTATACCCCAACACAAAATAAAAAGTCTGAAAAAAAATAAGACCCATCCCTTGCTTTCTATAAGGTAAGGGTTAATTTGAAAAATTATGACTTTTCTGGTGAGGGCAGTGATAAGTGAAAATATACAATTAAGTAGCTGGAATAAAATAAGTGTTTCAAAAAAATGCTTAGAGATCAAATATGGTAGAAGATGACACCACTTTCAGCTGAAATTTTTCCTACAGGCTTGGTGGATGACTGGGGTTTGAGTGGCGTGTTAATGTAAGACTGAAGAAGGATCCTAGGGAGGCAGAGAGGCATGGAAGCAGAAGACTATCAAAGACATCTAGTTAAGAGCACCGTATGCCTAGAACGGAGTGTGTGAGAGAGGATGTGAAAAGACATAGGGATGCAGAGATCAGAGTATGAACCTACTGTGCTTGGAACATAAGATTTAGGACTTGAATCCCCCTGTGGGCAGCCAGTGGAGAACTACTGAAGAATCTTGATCAAGAATGTGACAGAAAGGAGAAAATGGGGAAGATGGATTGACAGGAGGGAAGCAGGGGTTGGAGGAATCTGATAGACCCAGAGGCCAGCTGGTTCGGTCCAGTGTGGCAAGAGTGACATCAGCGAGCAAGCACTTAGAGAACAACCAGCTGAATTGCATCTGGGCCACAGTGGGAACTTATTAATTCACTCACGCATCCTTTCAAATTCATTGGATTAATAATCGATAATAAATCTTTGAAAAATCAACGGTTGAACCAAGAATATTCAAGCACAATATTCTGTGTCTAGCAGAAACTCCGAAAGTGTTTTTAGAACAAATGAACGAAAGAATGCCTGAGTGGCTCTCCATGGTGTCTGGAACCTCAGGGATGAATTTTTACAAAGACGATAGTCACTATACAGATTTGTTCCTACGTGAGGGCATTTTCCTCCCTTGAGTGCAAATTGAAGGCAGAGAGATTTGCAGGCAAAACCTAGATGTTTTATCCAGGGAGACTGCATTTATACCTAAAACCTTTCTATTTCAAATAAAAGTAGGTAGAGAATCGAATCTTTAAAGAATTCCTGGTGTTGGAAAACCTGTCTGCTGCTTTCACAAGTTTTAAAAAATCAATGGGACCAAAGGGCTCTTGTCCAGATCAAAACTCAAGTCAGTTACAGGTTGTCTGGGACCACAGACCCAGCTGTGGCCCTGCCTGTTTGGTATTCCATGAGTGCTGAACAACCAGGAAGCAGCCAGAGGAGCTTGTCCACCAGCTTATAGTTAGCATGGATATTTTATCTCTCTCTTGGACACTTCTTTCCACTGTGAAAAAAAGGCATAAGGCATTTCATTATGTTAATGGAGCATGAGAGACACAAATAAAGCACTCAGGTCATACTGGGGATCTGTGAGAAGAGAATATTTTTAAATACCTGTAGGTGGTTCACTAACACAGGTAATTGAGTTTCACCATATTTCTCCTTTGAGCCTTTCCATGGGGTGTTCTGTCACACGGTTAAGAAAGGTGGTGGGGAGTAAGTCAAGCCTTTTAAGGAAGCATTGCCTTCCTTAGCTTGATCCTTTAAAAAAAAAATGCACTTTCTTAACTTGCTTAATGCTCCCTTTTATAGCAATCTTTTTTTTTTTTAACTCTAAAAGAAGCCAACCCATTTTTAGAGAAATAGCAAAGGTGTTAACACTCCCACTTAAAGTGACATAGATATTTCACAAAAGAGCACGGGACTTGTTCAAGGTGGTGTGCACAGTGATGACATGGGCGCCCCTCCGTGTGCATTAGGAGGACAAATCGCTCTCTTGGTAATTCTAAACATGTGTAAGTTATAACCTCCCTCCTGAAAAAGGATTTGCTTCCCTCTCTTTATTGTAATCACATGCCTTTCAGTGCAGGCTTACTTTACCTTTCATCTACATTAAGAATAGTTGGCACTCAGGGATGCATTTAAAATTAGGGATTTTTTTTCTCTCTTGCTTGTTCTGAGTTAATAAATCTGTAGATGCACTTCTTAAAAAAAAAACCAGACTATGGGACAATGGAGCCTAGGCACTGCCACAGTCTCTTGTTCTGATTTCCTAGTTCTTGTTTTCTCGCAGACCTCCCAGTGATCAGAGGAGCTCCAAAAGATGAGCCCTAAATGGTACTAATGTGCCAGAAGACATTGTTCACCACAGCATGGACTAGACACAAGGCCAGGTCCATTCTTTTTTTTTTTTAACTTGAGGGAGATATTATATAATTGAGATACAACTTTGTGTAAGTTTAAGGGGTGGGCTTCCTAGGTGACTCAGTGGTGAAGAATCCACCTGTCAATGCAGGAGATGTGAGTTTGACCCCTGGATTGGGAAGATCCCCTGGAGGAGGAAATGGCAACCCACTCCAGTATTCTTGCCTGGGAAATCCCATAGACAGAGGAGCCTGATGGGCTACAGTCCATGGGGTCACTGAGTACTCATGGAAAGGATAACCTGCAGTTGTTTATTGCAAGATGAATCCAAGGATCGTTCCATGAATGAGACCTCTATCTCGTTTATGGGTCTAAAGAAATACTGAAAGTGTGTAAAAGTAACTGTAGAGCTAGAATAGACATCAATTCAGCGCCAGCTCCTACAAATTATGACACCCAAGTCCTGAAGGCTTGCCTGTGCCTCCAAAGGGTGGGACAGCTTGTTCAGAGCAGACAGAGACAAGAACGTGGCTGTAGGCTTGCCCAGTGGATCTGTAGCACTCAGACCTCTGTGCCACTCTCCTGGGTCTCCAGTGGCTGTCCATTCACTGACTCAGAAGACAGCACAGTCAGGCTCCTACATCGGGCTATCCAAGTTCAACAGGAGAAAAATGTTCCCGAGTAGACAAAGGGCAAATTTCCATTCAAGGTTTAACAACAATGGAGCCTTAGGAAACATGCTTAAAAATGTGGCCTTCACCCTGTACATTTGGAAGAAAATCATTCTATTTGGCCCAAAGGTTTTTGAAAGATATCTTTTCAATAAATTCATGGCAAAATATTCTATGTACTTCCACAGGATGGCAAAGAGGTATTTTAAATAATCCAGTCTTTCATTCATTTATTAATGTATTTGTTCATTTATCCACTCGATCAATAAATGTTTACAGAGTTCTAGTAATGTGGAAAGAATAATAAAACAGTCAAAAATCACAGCACTTGTGAACTCACATTCCAGTGAAGGGAAGACAGACAACAAACTTAAAAAACAAACCGGTACATTATAGAGCATAGTGAATAATATTCTAGAGAAAGAGAAGTGGGGGACAGAGGAGAGAACGTATCTTAGGAGTGAGGGTGGGGTTTGGGCAATAAAGATACTTACTGCTTTTAACAAAGACATAAAGGGGATACTACCACCAGTCATTGTTAGAAACACCGTGTACATTGTCTCATTTGCACCTCTCCAAATCTATAAAGTAAGTTCTTTTTTTTTAACCTCATTTTAAGGCTATGAATGTCCAAGAGGTCTGGTGACTTGGTCAAGGTCACACAGTTAATATATAAAAGCACCAGAAATTTGCGCTCAGGTTGATCATCAGGCGGCTTTCTTGTTAAGACAGTTCAGTTCAGTTCAGTTGCTCAGTCGTGTCCGACTCTGCAACCCCATGAATCGCAGCACGCCAGGCCTCCCTGTCCATCACCAACTCCTGGAGTTCACTCAGACTCACGTCCATCCCATGATTCTATTTTCAGCAAGACCTTGTTTGGTATCAGACAGTATATTTTGTGTATGTGCCTGTGTCTAAGAGTTTAAGGTATAATTAGGAATTCACTCTAAAATGCTAAGAAAAGAAAGGGATAAGCAATCATTCAAAGATATTTTAATAACAAAAATAAAATAATCCAAATTTACTTTATCTGATTCCCACAAGAAATAATATCAAAGGTACAGCTGATGCTGCCTCTTGACATTAATTCATTAAGTAATCAAACAAGGAGCATACGCACTCCTGTTCAGCATCTCGGCACGTGGAAAATCATCATATTTCCACCCTCTAAAACAGAAGGGGCCAGGCAGGATATCTGTGCAAGGTGTGCAAGAAACAAAAAGACACGTTTTGGAGAGGAACACAATGAGGAAACAGTTCAAGAGCCACACCCCTATCTTTTGCGTTGTGAGGACTGTTCACACCAATTTCCTTGTCAGCTTGCTGCTGGTGTTTAATCGCCAAGTTGCGTCCCACTCTTTCGTGACTCCATGGACTGTAGCCCACCAGGCTCCTCTAGGGACTGTAGTCCACTAGCCTTGGCATTCTCCAGGCAAGAATACTGGAGTGGGTTGCCTTTCCCTCCTCCAGGGGATCTTCCCAACCCAAGGACTGAACCTGGTTCTCCTTCATTGGCAGGCAGATTCATTACCACTGAGCCACCTGAGAAGCCCCCTTGCCAGGTAGTTCTTAAAAAAGTCTCACTGGGTGAATATCAATTCCATGTGACTTAGTTTGGGGAGCTCTATCCTTCTACATTCCATATGCTGAGAAGTCAGGCCTGCACGAAGACTACATCAGAGAAATCGTGCACTTTGGGGTTCCTAGAGCAGCACCAGCCAATTCTTACTGCCAACCAATCTTTCCTTTTCACTTAAGCTTGCCTCTATCACAATTACGTGATTATGTCATATGTATATACTCTCAGGTTATTAAAGACATCAATTCATTCTTTAATCCATGTACATTTGATTGCTTGGCTTCCCCCCACCGCCCCCAAGATAACAAACTAACGGTTAGGGTCTACATTCCAAATGCAAATGAAGTGTCCTGGAGGAGACATTGGAGTGAGATATAGATGGAGGTGGTGGGTTAAATTGCATGTGTCTGGGTAGCAGGGTTCACGACACACAGTGAGGGGTGGTCTTCTGCAAGCCGATTGTGCTTCAGACCCTGGGTTTAGACAGCAGCTGTGCGGGCCCTCTGTGAGGATGGCAATGACCCCCCTACCCCACCCCGCCCCAGCACACATGGAGGGTACTGCTGCATCTGCTGTCACTATTCAAGTCACTGCCTATGACATTTGGCAGGCAGCGCCCGGGCAGCAGGGAATGATGGAGGTGGGTGGGGGGGGGCGGGAACCAATCGGCCATAGTGCAATTGATATCTGATTGATGAATGCAGGACACTGTGGAAAGGACCCCTTAGAAGTGGAGCTCTCACAGTGAGAGACTTGAGAGGCACTTTCTTGTGAATAAAAAAAAAAAAAAAAAACCTCAAAAACCCTTTGCTTTTTCAGAAGAGGAAAAAACTATGTTCTATGTATTTCTCTGTTAAAAATAAAAATGCAAAGACAATATTTTCATATTGAGAAAGCTAAACAAGAGGAAAACAGTTTTAAATTATTCAGAGGGAAAATGAATTGAGCGTTCCCAATTAGACTGAAATATTTAAAGCATTAGCGTTACGGGTCCTTCCGCATGTGGAGTAAAATAAAATTAAATAAAATTTGCTATGAGATCAAGGTTGACTTAGAAAAAGCACAGATTCTTTTAGTTCAAAAGTTAAATAAACTTAATTATTTTTCACCTGGAGAAATTTTTTTGTATTTTTTTTAAAATCCAAGGTTAAAAAATCATCACATTAGTTTTGACTTGTTTTTATTTTTATTCCTCATTTAAATATAGTAATGAATAACCCCTTACCACATGGTCTTACACCCTCATTGAATCTTTTTTTTTTCTTTTTTGGGGGCTGATATTGAACCAAACAATTGAAATTTTCCAAATTTGCTTTTCCCTGTAAAACGCACATTATCATTCCCTGCTGGGAAGGGGAATCCATTCTGATATTGATTATGCTGTGTTAGATCTTAGATTTTTCTATAAATGTGTAAAGGCTGTAAACACCAGCAATTCCCAATGGTTTAACAGAATCATTCCTCCTCTGACCACATAATTGCTAAATTGTGCATGTCAAATGGCTTCAGGATATTCGTCCCCCTTTCCAGCAGGTTTATCAAGGAAAACTTGCTGGAGAATGGTGTTGTTTGTGTGTCCTTTAAGTCAGGAACTCAAAGGTCAATAGTTGCCAAAAGCATTTTCACTGAGTAACTGCTTCTTTTCCCAAGCTCTGCAACGTGCTGTCTCAACCAGTGATCCTTATCAGTTATTTCTAAATGTGTGCATTTCGTTTCGAAGCCAACACCAGCGTTCACATCCAAGCTTGATTATCATTCATCACACGATTGTTTATATCATGCCTATACACCAAATCAACAAGGTAATACTGTGTTGTTTTTCTCATGATTATCTTTGAAGACATTCTGAAATTAAATATGCTTTTCTTTTCCTCCAGTGATTTGAATTCCAGTACAAGAAATAATTAAATATATGGTGGACAAGAGTATTTAGCAGGGTCTAAGAGCCCTTATGTGTAGTGGGATAGAAATTTATCTTCTGAATGAATGTGTTTTTGTCTGATTTCAGAGCTAACTTAAGAGTAAAATGGTTCTGTTAATACACTGTGAGTAATGCTAGTCCTGAGCTGTTAGATCCACGTAGCGTTCAGTTCAGCATCTCTGCTCTTCCTAACTGTTTTCTATGAGTCATATGCCTAAGCAGTTACCATTGGTTGTTATCCTGGTTGAACTATTCTTGCAGGATTCATCTTTAGTTTTGACAGTTAAAACAGTTGCAGCAATTAATTACTAGGGAATAATTCCCATCCCAAAAGTGCAGACGATAAAAACATGTTCATAAATATGCTGTAATTCTTCACTTCTCAAAGTATAGCCCAAGACATCTTTGCAACAACAACATCTAAAAAACTCACAAGTTGCATATTCCTATAAGTAAAATAACTGGGGGGTAGGGAAGGCAGTTTGATTTTTTTTTTAAAGCGTAATGTGAAAAGATATTTGACGTTCACTTTTGATCAGAAATCTGTAATCACATTGTATACATACCTCATTACAATTTTCAATAAGGTCTTTTTTCCCTCTTCTTTGCTTAATTGTGCTGATATCATTTCAAGAAATGTAGTTTATGAATGTAAAAGCTGAAAGAATAAAAGAAAACAGGGATGAACATGACAGGACACTATATCCCAAAGACAGACAAAGAATTTAAGCAGCAGATGAAACATCATGCAGCATCTGAAACAAATGAAAGGAAAACAGATTGTCATCAAATCCTCATTTTTTTCCAAAAGTTTGATACATATTTCTTTGGAGGATAGTTTGCAAATGATATATAGAATATGTGAAATACAATTGTAAACAGACATGCAATTTACCTAGGTTACAATCTGCTCCATGATCTTTGTTCATTCTTAAGAAAAAAAGACAGAGTACACTACTTGGAGCAGGACTATACCAAAAGAAAGCTGAGATTGAATTATTAGAACTGACATTATTAATATTTTTTTAATATTCCATGGCTTTCTCATGATTCTTTGCATGCCACATCTTTAGCAAACCCCAGTGCCTTAATCATTTTAAGATTTGCTGTGTTCTCAAGAGCTGTTTGCTGGTATGCGAGCATCGTCTCTTTGAATGGCAATAAATATGCATGGCTTAAAAGAAAACCGGAGTCGGAAAACCGTCCGTCTAAAGTATTAACTGCTATATCCAGTGTTTCTTACACTCTCCTTCGCTGAACACATGTTGCCCTGGGGTCTGAAACTGAGCTGGCCTTGGCCTTTTGTGGCACTCTGGTCTCTTTCTTGCACCAAAGGCTGGGCGCGGTGGGGGAGAGGGAAGGGGGAGGGGCGGGGGCCAAAAGGCCAAGAGGGATGGTGGATGCCCGGAGAGGATGCTGGCCGCGGGCCGCTGGTCCTCAGAGCCTGGGAAAACCCAAGGCAGCGCCCCAGTCCGCTTCCTTCCACCCCACTTCACCCACACACCGCCCAGCACGGCCACCAGCCACTGACCACGGACTGGGCCGCGTTTTCTTTCACCCTTTGAGGTTGTACAAGTGCCAGAGCGCTGACTGACACCGCATTCTGAAACTGATTGCCCGACATTGTCCGGCACAAGCCATGCAGAAACCGCAGCCGGCTGGCTGTGCGCGGGGCCAGAGTCCCAGCAGAGAACGTTTCTTTCTAGGTGGTCAGCCGTGGAGTGCCGATTCTGACCATTGTTATTGTGTATCTTGCTACAGAATCGCTGGAGTAAGAAATGCAAGGTTTTCAGGGGAATGAAAAGGCGAAAGATCAGCTAGGCAGAGATTTTTATCATGGCTCTTGGGCTGGCATAGTTTCTAGCAGGTGAGAAGACCCCAGTGTACCCCTTTTCCCTACCTGTGCTGTGTAAGTTTCCAACAAGTCATTCCTTTTTCATGGAGTTATTACAAGGTATAGTTTGGATAAGCCATATGCTGATCTGACTTAAATGGAGAAGATTTTTCGAGAAAAAGAAGAGATTGCAGCTGGTAGCTACGGTAGTTTACTATTTTTGAACGCCTCTTTAGTATATGGTATTTTAATTCATCCCACAGATTCAAATTGGACTCTGACTGTGTACACTGGGATATACTGTATGGTGTTCTGAGTAATGCTGCTTTGCTAAAATTGCAATGTAGATTGATGCAAAAGAGGCGGCTTTGCCATTTCTAAAATCTTCTCAGGCGTTTTGTGCAGAATGAAAATGCTGACTGGCCGGCTACCTCTGCAAACATGGGTGCTGTCAATGCATAGAGCTCCCATACTTTTACTTTTTAAGTACAGAATGAGTAATTAGTCCCGCACAGGATGTGATGGAGAAAGATACACAGTATTCCCATTTTACCAAGAATGCTGATTTTACCGAGCTTAAAATCAGGCTGGAAAAAGACAGTAGGAAAAAAAAAAAAAAACTGGTACCCGATTTTCAGAGATGGGCAATCTTATTTTTACGTAAGAAACCTTGCAGTCATGTAAAATTGAGGCTATTTCCAGGCTACAGAATTCCGGTGAGTGGACATATAAATTCTCTGGCTTTCTGGCTGATAACCTGAAGGTGTTTTCTTTTCCATTCTGTGCTCGAAACACAATTTTCTGTGTCCTGTTTCCCTGAATCTCACCCATGCCTCAGGAAGAGGTCTTTGCTGCCTAGCGCTAGAAGACCAAGTAGGGGTAAATTCTCCTGTGCTCTGTTCATCAGATGGAAGCAAATTTTGAGAATTTCCCGGTGACCATTGGCTGCCTTAGCTGGTCAGAGTTCTGTCTCCAATATTGGTGGTCACGTTGTGTTGGGTTTCCTTATTTCATTCTCTGCTAAGCCAAGGAAAACCTGATTCAGGTGATCCCACTACTGAAAACAATTAACCTGTAACATGAGCTCTAACATTGCTGCACACTGCAGAGAACCAGCAAATATTTGTTCTTTGGCATAATGACGAGTTTTAATCCTCTCCCAGTAGAGCCCTCTTGGGGACTTTTAGCACATGGACATTACTTAACAGACATGTTGCAACCGCCTTGGTACGATGCACTGGATTTATTCCAAACGTGGAAAATCTACCAAAAATCTAGTGCATGATACAAACAATTGACCATAAAACATCTATTATACATTGCATTTTGCTCAAAATCTTTATTAAGTAAAGCCTGAGCAAGTCCTGATAATAATATATACAACCTTTGGATGAAAGCATACCGTGACTGGGTTTGTTGAGGTGAGAAAACTGTCATTATTTAGAGCATTATCTGAAAACACTTTTTTGACTTCTTTTAAGTTTTTTTTTTTTAAACATGTTGTTGTTTTTCAGTCACTAAGTCGTGTCCAACTTTTTGTGACCCCATGGACTGCAGCACACCAGGCTTCCCTGTCCTTCACCATCTCCTGGAGTTTGCTCAAACTCACGTCCATTGAGTTGGTGATGCCATCCAACCTTCTCATCCTCTGTCGTCCCCTTCTCCTCCTGACCTCAACTATGGGTCCAGTACAAAATCAGGTCATGGACCACAGCTGTATCTGTACCTGCTTTTTAAGTACTCCCTGGCTTTAGCATCTTTCATTCATTAACTCAGCTCATGCCACAAATGCTGATTGTGTACCTGCTTTGTTTAGAGCTTTGCACTGTGTTGCCTTTTTAAAATATATTGAAGCATAGTAACATTTAATCGCTTTTCTTTCCCTCCACAACTGCATTTCCTGTGTGCTTTCTTCCCCTGCTCCATACTGAACACGATAAAGCTGATCTGGCCCCATGAAGCCATGATTTATTTCTGAGAGCTTCCCTTTCTTCTGCCAAATACCATTTCTTCCACATAGTTCCTAATTACAGTGTATCTATGTTAGTTAACCTAATCAAACTAATGTAGCAAAACCCAAGAACAATACAATCTAAGTATTTCACATCAGCATTTTTGCCCCATTCCAACCTGAAAAGAGAAGTATCTGTCCTCTGTCTTTTACCCCCTCCTAACTTCTCCATCTTACTGCCTCTCCATAAATAATAAAACGATTTTGACAGTGAAGTAACTCCTCCAACAACATAGGGTTATGTGTTTAATCTGAAACCTATTGAACTTCTCAGCCAATGAAATGCCTGGTCAAGTTGTTCTGAAGGCTGTGTTCTTTAATGATGTATTTTTCCCCTAACTAAATTGCTTTACTTAGTAATTTGTGTCACACCTGAAGCATTGATGTGATATTTTTCAGCTTCCAGAGGCTAAGTTGGTTGCTTCCACCATCACAGCACTTTATCAGAAATGAGAACGTGTCGATCATGTATCTGTAATGCAACACTTAGTTTAAATCTCATGGAATATTAAAATTAGGAAGAGACCTAGCAAATCCTGATTCACTGGGGTTTAAATGAGTCTTCCCTGGAGGCTCCGATGGTAAAGAATCCGCTTACAAAGCAGGAGATGTGGGTTCAAAACCTGGGTCTGTAAGATCCCCTGGAGAAGCAAATGGCCACTCAGTCCAGTATTGTTGCCTGGAGAATTCCAGGGACAGAGGAGCCTGGCCGACTACAATCCATAGTGTTGCAAAGAGTTGAACATGACTGAATGACTGGAAAAAAAATGAGGGCTGCAGGAACTGATCACCAGCCTAAGCCCTATATGTACTGACCAGTGAGAGAGGAATCAGCACTCAAAGCTTCTAGCATAATCACTGCCTCTCCCATCACAGTGTGATAAAAAGGAGAGTGTACAATAAAAAAGACAGCACAGAAAGGCAAAAACCCACTGTCACTATCTGGTAAAGGAACAGTACTTTGAAGAAAGGAAACAGAAGAGGTGAAAGGAAACCAGCAGGTAAAAATCCCGATAGCAAAGTGAGATAAGTCTGGAAGAGCCGTTGGGTCAGATAAAACTGGGCATAGCAGAGTTTCACGCACCCGAATTCTGTACCTTACTCACCACTTAAAGCAACGCATGAGACAAATGCCATTACTAACAAATACTTTGAGAAGACAAACACCTATTAGTATTCAATTTATTGTAACATTCAAACTTCAGGTTGAGGTATCTTCCCTGGTGGTCCAGTGGTTAAGACTCCACGCTTCCACCACAAGGAGTGTAGGTTCTATCCTTAGTCTGGGAACTAAGATCCCTAATGCTGAGTGGCCAAGAATAAAAAGTCAGGTTGAAGTTTTTGTCTATCTTGTTTTCATGTATGATCACATAGTTGATTAGCACCCTTTTCTATTCACTCAAAAAATTATACCATTAAGAATTTTGCTTACACTGTCAATAACCGTGTAAGCAACCGTCAACTCCAAACCCTGGAGATTTTAAAAAGAAAGGAAGAAAGAACAAGGTTTCTCTTCATCTTCCCAGAAAATGGTAATCCCCTCACCCCAGTAAGAGCATGTAGTTTTATTTTCTCTATGATAGCAAGGGTACTAAAGCTGGATTATTTATTCTCTTCTCCAAAGGTAACCAGACAGAAAAGTTTACATCTCCCATGCTTTAAGCCATAATTACTGAAGCCATTGTGACAAGCATGAAGTAAGGACAGCAGGAACACCTGAGTCCTGAAACCCCAGATTCCTCAATCTTCTGGCATATTCTACCAGGTTAGAGGCAGACTCAGATCTCATACCAGGGTAGCTTCAGAAAGATAAATGAATCAGTCATTATCATTTTAACAGAAGGATTCTCTCCAGTAGGATTTATTTTAGGCATTCAGTTCAGTTCAGTTGCTCAGTCAAGTTCAACTCTTTGCGACCCCGTGGACTGCAGCATGCCAGTCTTCCCTGCCCTTCACCAACTCCTGGAACTTACTCAAACTCAAGTCCATCAAGTCAGTGATGCCATCCAACCATCTCATCCACCATGGTCCCCTTCTCCACCTACCTTCAATCTTTCTCAGCATCAGGGTCTTTTCAAATGAGTTAGTTCTTTGCATCAGGTGGCCAAAGTATTGGAGTTTCAGCTTCAATACCAATCTTATTCAGAACTTATTTCCTTTAGGACTGACTGGTTGGATCTCCTTCCAGTCCAGGGGACTATCAAGAGTCTTCTCCAACACCATAGTTCAAGAGCATCAATTCTTCAGTACTCAGCTTTCTTTATAGTCCAACTCTCACATCCATACATGACTACTGGAAAAACCAGAGCTTTGATTCAGTTCAGTTCAGTTGCTCAGTCGTGTCCAACTCTTTGTGATCCCACGAACCGCAGCATGCCAGGCCTCCCTGTCCATCACCAACTCCCGGAGCCCACACAAGCCCATGTCCATTGAGTTGGTGATGCCATCCCACCATCTCATTCTCTGTCATCCCCTTCTCCTCCTGCCTTCAATCTTTCCCAGCATCAGGGTCTTTTCAAATGAGTCAGCTCTTCGCATCAAGTGGTCAAAGTATTGGAGTTTCAGCTTTAGTATCAGTCCTTCCAATGAACACCCAGGACTGATCTCCTTTAGAATGGACTGGTTGGATCTCCTTGCAGCCCAAGGAACTCTCAAGAGTCTTCTCCAACACCACAGTTCAAAAGCATCAATTCTTCTGTGCTCAGCTTTCTGTATAGTCCAACTGTCACATCCATACATGACTACTGGAAAAACCATAGCCTTGACTAGATGGACCTTTGTTGACAAAGTAATGTCTTTTTGACTAGATGGACCTTTGTCGGCCAAGTAATGTCTCTGCTTTTTAATATGCTATCTAGGTTTGTCATAATTTTTCTTCCAAGGAGAAAGTGGCTTTTAATTTCATGGCTGCAGTCACTATTGCAAAATCACTGTAGTGATTTTGGAGCCCAAAATATAAAGACTGTCACTATTTCCATTGTTTCCCCATCTATTTTCCATGAGGTGATGAGACCAGATGCCATGATCTTTGTTTTTGTATGTTAAGTTTTAAGCCAGCTTTTTACTCTCCTCTTTCACTTTCATCAAGAGGCTCTTTAGTTCCTCTTCAATTTCTGCCATAAGTGTGGTGTCATCTGCATATCTGAGGTTATTGATACTTCTCCCGGGAATATTGATTCCAGCTTGTGCTTCATCCAGCCGAGCATTTCTCATGATGTACTCTGCATGTAAGTTAAATAAGCAGGGTGACAATATAGAGCTTTGACGTACTCCTTTCCTGATTTGAAACCAGTCTGTTGTTCCATGTCCAGTTCTAACTGTTGCTTCCTGACCTGCATTCATATTTCTTAGGAGGCAGATCAGGTGGTCTGGTATTCCCATCTCTTGAAGAATTTCCCACAGTTTGTTGTGATCTGCACAGTCTAAGGCTTTGGCATAGTTAACAAAGCAAAAGTAAACGTTTTTCTGGAGCTCTCTTGCTTTTTTGATGATCTAACGGGTGTTGACAATTTGATCTCTGGTTCTTCTGCCTTTTCTAAATCCAGCTTGAAAGTCTGGAATTTCACGTTTCATGTACTATTGAAGCCTGGCTTGGAGAATTTTGAACATTACTTTGCTAGCGTGTGCAATGAGTCCAATTGTGCAGTAGATGGAGCATTCGTTGGCATTACCTTTCTTTGGGATTGGAATGAAAACTGACCTTTTCCAGTCCTGTGGCCACTGCTGAGTTTTCCAAATTTGCTGGCATATTGAGTGCAGCACTTTCACAGCATCATCTTTCAGGATTTGCAATAGCTCACCTTGAATTCCATCACCTCCACTAGCTTTGTTCATTGTGATGCTTTCTAAGGCCCACTTGATTTCACATTCCAGGATGTCTGGCCCTATGTTAGTGTTCACATTATCATGGTTATCTGGGTCATGAAGATCTTTTTTGTATAATTCTTCTGTGTATTCTTGCCACCTCTCCTTAATACCTTCTGCTTCTGTTAGGCCCATACCATTTCAAATGACTACTACTGTGGGCAAGAATCCCTTAGAAAAAAATGGAGTATGCATCATAGTGAGCAAAAGAGTCCAAAATGCAGTACTTGGATGCAATCTCAAAAACGATGGAATGATCTCTATTCATTTCCAAGGCAAACCATTTAATATCATGGTAATCCAAGTCTATCCCCCGACCAGTAATGCTGAAGAAGCTGAAGTTGAATGGTCCTATGAAGACCTACAAGACCTTCAAGAACTAACACCCCCACAAAAAATGTCCTTTTCATTATAGGGGACTGGAATGCGAAAGTAGGAAGTCAAGAGATACCTGGAGTAATGGCAAATTTGGCCTTGGAGTACAGAATGAAGCAGGGCAAAGGCTAATAGAGTTTTGCCAAGAGAATGTACTGGTCATAGCAAACACCCTCTTCCAACAGCACAAGAGAAGACTCCACACATTGACATCACCAGATGGTCAATATTAAAATCAGATTGATTGTATTCTTTTCAGCCAAAGATGGAGAAGCTTTATACAGTCAGCAAAACAAGACCGGGAGCTGACTGTGGCTCAGATCATGAACTCCTTATTGCCAAATACAGACTTAAATAGAAGAAAGAAGGGAAAACCACTAGACCGTTCAGGTATGACCTAAATCAAATCCCTTATGATTATACAGTGGAAGTGACAAATAGATTCAAGGGATTAGATCTGATAGAGTGCCTGAAGAAATATGGATGGAGGTTTTTGACATTGTACAAGAGACAGTGATCAAGACCATCCACAAGAAAAAGAAATACAAAAAAGGCAAAATGGTTGAGGAGGCTTACAAATAGCTGGGAAAAGAAAGGCACAAAAGGCAAAGGAGAAAAGGAAAGATATACCCATTTGAATGCAGAGTTCCAAAGAATTGCAAAGAGACATAAGAAAGCCTTCCTCAGTGTTCAGTGCAAAGAAATGGAGGAAAACAATAGAATGGGAAAGACTTGAGATCTCTTCATTTTAGGCATTAGAAAAAATATTTTATGAACTGCACCTCTTTTCAAGATGGAGAAAAAGAAAAAGCTTGTTGAAATATTTACTCAGTATTGAATATTTTAAAAGAAACTGAACCAGATGAAGAATTTTCTGGGGTGAAAGCAAGAGTCTAATGATGTCCTAAACAATAAAACAGGCTTCCCTGTTGGCTCAGCGGTAAGGAATCAGCCTGTCAATGCAGGAGACATGGGTTCAATCCCTGGGTTGGGAAGATGCCCTGGAGAAGGGAACGACTACCCACTCCAGTATTCTTGCCTGAAGAATCCCATGGACAGAGGAGCCTGGTGGGCTTTAGTCCATGCGGTCCCAGAAGACGTGGACAGGACTGAGCAGCTAAACAACAACAACAGAACATATTTAGTTTAACTCTTTTACGTGGGAAAACTATTGTGCCAAAATCTGTCCGATCTGGTCATTTGGTCAGCAGAAAGTAGGCCTGACATTTGAAGCCACTGTGCATTATGGTTATTGATCATGATTACTTTCTGTCCTCTTCTTCCATGGACCAGGATAAACTGCGTGAACATTTTAGAGCATATTGATGGCCATGCCTTTTTCTGTTTGGCTGTTGGTGGAAGGAATTGCTGTGTCCATCAATCCCAAGGACTAAATGCACCATTTCTGTGCATGTGTATATTTTAATCCCCACTCTGCTTTAGTTGATCTTTATAATAATAAGGATAATGTGCTTCCCAGGTGGCTCAGTGGTAAAGAATCTGCCTGGCAATGCAGGAGACTGGAGTTCCATCCCTGGGTGGAGAAAATTCCCTGGAGGAGGAAATGACAACCCACTCCAGTATTCTTGCCTGGGAAATGCCATGGACAGAGGGGCCTGGTGGGTTATAGTCTATGGGATCGCAAAGAGTCAGACACTACTGGGCCACTAAACAACAGCAACAACAATAATAATAAATGTTCCAACCCCTTTGAAATTATCACTCTAAAGTGAAAATCTACATACCTATATTTCTGAAGTGTCTATGAGACAATTAAATAGGTAACCTTGTGGGCCAATGCACATCTGAGTTACAAATATAGCCTTATTCTTCAGTGTTTGACCTGAAGTTGTGTTTGTTTTCTCACCTTTGAAATAGTAATAATTCCATTTTATATGTTAGAGCCAAGTGGCTTTTTCTTTACGAGGAAATGTTTGAAGTTTTTAAGTTTTATTTCGTCTTGGAGTATAGTTGAATAACAATGAATAACAATGTATTGCTTTCAGGTGTACAGCAGAGTGATTCAGTTACACATATACATGTATCTATTCTTTTTCAAATTCTTTTTCCACTTTCAGTTGAATTTTGATGGAAAACTCAGCCTGTCCTTTCCAACTTTTTTTTAAAACCAAAGACTGCTCCTAATGAACCAGACCTTCATGCCTTTTAAAACTTTTTAAAACTCAATGCCTCATGCTTTAGTACCTGAAGAGTTCAGGAGGGATTTTTATTTTCTCATTGTCGGTCTTAAAGGAGGAGACTACATCAAGATGTTTTTTCACTTTCCTCAATGCTTTGGGGTCTTGTGTTTTCTTATTCTTAGGTTTTGATTGCCACTTTCAAGAAACCCTTAGTCATTGATTAGCCAATTACGGATCGCATTTCCAAAGGTGAGATTTTAAAAAGTCCTTAATGTTTCCTTTTTCACATGGGCTAAAAACTGAATAAGCCCACACAAATTTACTTCCAACTTTCTAAAATATAAAATAAAAAGATCTCTCCTTTATTGTGCTTGTACATTTTGTATATGTATATTTAATTTTTAATGCTGTAATCTCCCTGAATTATGAGCAACACATATCCTGCAACATGTTTGTAAATAAGATCTTTATTCATTTGGGGAGGTAACATATCTTCCTTTAGTCTGAGAAGGAATGTAAATTGTCTACAGATGATTTCTGTTATAGGTTATAAGCAAAAATACTGTAGAGCAACATTTACTTTATGGAGCAAAAGGCAACAACATTTACTCATTTCAATATAATAAACAGTTACATTTTTTGGTTTAACTATTTGGAAAGGAGATCTATAACATATGTGTCATGACTTCTTTTTTCAAAATTCCCCCAAATGGTAGTTTTGTCTAAATTTTTGTTTGCTATTATTTTATGAAATCTGCATTCCAGAAAGCAGCACATGTATAGCATGCTCTATGAAAATATAGTAAAATAACACCTAGGGCACTTTATTAAAAGTAACATTAAAACAATAATTTTGATGCCAAAGAACTGTATTCTTGGAAGTTAGTTTTTAGTAAAAGTGATTGGAATCAACGGGTTAATTGCTTCTAGAACACTTATAAGTAAATATTATTAGCAAAATATTTTAATTACTGTACTTTATGTGGCCTAAATGTAAGCATTTATTAATACAAACCAAACACTCATTACAAATTTGCACAGAAAATGATAAAATATTATGTATGAAATGAAGCATTAGCATGGACCATTAAGTCTTCTATTTTCTTTTAATTGAATTTGTCAGTAGTACCCGCTTTAACTGAAAACCAGTCATAACCACAAAATTAAATAATAATTAAAGAAACAACTATTGAAAGAGTTGCTGGGAAGCTAAGGTGCCATTTAACCAAAACATAGCAATTTAATGTAAATTGCAGACCATGGAGACACAGTTCTGAAAATCACGCGTCTTGTGGTTCTGTGTGTGTTGGATTTTCCAGCACTTTTGGCATATTTCAGGCCAGATAGTTTAGTCGAAGGACGAGGCTGTAACTCAGAAAGGCAGAAATGTGAAAAGTTCCTATAAACTTACTTATGCCTGTAAGACATAAAGGTGCTTGTAACAATTCAATTCATTGTTGCATAGTCAGTGCTGTGGGCCTATAGGAATCTCTATGAATCAACATATAGAACTATGAGTAAATATCTTTTTAGGATATCTGGTAAGCTGTGTGCAAATCATATATATCTAAAAAATATAAATATATATCTAAAAAGTATATCTAGAGCTATAGCTAGATTAAAATACACTTCACTGTTAGAGACTATATGATTGAAGGATTTATCTTGGGTGTGTTTCTTGTTCAAAATATGATGGATTTCCCTTTCAAATAAAATGTTATTTTTCATTGCCTAAAAATGTAATCTAAGATTCAGTTTAATTTACCAAAAAGTCTAGTTTCCTGGTGTATATGTGTACACCTGTGCTCATTTAATTGTATGTGCAAGTGTTTATTTTTACTAGTGGCCTTCTGAGAGGTCTCCAATCTTTATGAGCTATTTTCAAGTCTACCTAGACACATTCCATGATGCACAGCCAGCAGGGGGAGGTAAGATTTAAGGAAATGGCAAAATGAACTTGATGGAAGCAACTACTTTGCAGGCAAACAAACAAACAAACAAAGACTTGTCACTGAGGAGAATGGAAGGGTCTGTAATGCATGTGGGTTATATTTAGCATCTTGGTTACAAGGCTGGCTGTCAATTAGAATTTTGATAAACATTTGCCTGTGTACTTGAAGGATCTAGATTTTAAATATGATACACAGAAAACTTCCAGTTATTGAGAGCCCTTTGTGATATTTTCCAGTGTGCAAACTGTAGCTGAATTGATGTGTGTGGATCTGTGAGTCAGTTTAAAGAATACAAAAGTACAGGCTCATACAAATATGCTCATGAGCTTGGAGAAAATGTCGATTTTGTTGAAAAATTTAACAGCATCATTAAACAGTATCATAGAACAGCATCTGCTCACAAAATTGATTACTTGGACTTCCCTGGTGGCTCAGACGGTAAAGTGTCTGCTTACAATGCGGGAGACCCAGGTTCAATCCCTGGGTCGGGAAGGTCCTCTGGAGAAAGAAATGGCAACCTACTCCAGTACTCTTGCCTGGAAAATCCCATGGACGGAGGAGCATGGTAGGCTACAGTCCATGGGGTTGCAAAGAGTCGGACATGACTGAGCGACTTCACTTTCACTTTTACATGCAGCAATTAATACAAGATAACCACAGACAAACTGAAGAATTCTAATTAAAGACATATCATAGAAATTACATTTTCATCTTTGTATCCAAGTGGTCATGAAATAAATTGGATGTGATGTATTATATATTCTTGAAAAGGACAATAGTTAAGTTTGGATTTTGCAAAAAGAAGTACAATTTTCATATCTGTAGATTTCATTTTACTAAAACAAGTTTAGCCAGGATGAGGGTTAACTCAGCTTGCCTAGTAAAACTTGACAAGTACAAACCCTGAATGTGTCTGTAGTTAATATGAAGAAGTAGATTCCTTACATAAAAGAGGCAGATTGCTGAGGGAAACATATTGAATTACATTAAAATTGTCAGCAAGGAAAATAGAAAATTAAAACCATATCTTATATTCAGTTGTAAGCTGACTTCTCATTGCAAAATATTTTACAAATTTTATTTTATCTAAACCACAACCTCCTTTAAGAGAAATGTCTCATACCCACTTTACAGATTGAAAAGTATATCTGTTCATAATAACACTTTAAAATAAACTTTGGTTTCACAAATTTCCTGGATTTTGTTTCTTATTTTTAAAAAATGATAACTGATTTAAAAATATGACTGGAATTTATCTTTTCCATTGATTCAGCTCCTTTCCTATAACTGGAAATTGTCAGATGTATAAATATATCTCCTCAGTCCATGGAATTCTCCAGGCAAGAATTCTGGAGTGAGTAACCATTCCCTTCTCCGGAGAATTTTCCCAACCCAGGAATCTAACCTGTGTCTCCTGCATTACAGGTGGATTCTTTACCATCTGAACCACCAGAGAAGCCCTTCTCATTTTAACTTTTTCATTGCACACATTAATATCGAGTCTTTCAAAGTTATTTTTTAAATTTCATTTCAGATCACCATGTAAGGAAAAAACTGAATTTCAATAATTCTGAACTCAGGTTAAAACAAATTTAACATTGTCACTAATCATACACATACATTCGCACACACACACACATACAGCCAAATATATATCAGTGAAGTTCCAACAAAACTTTGCTGCGTTTTCCAATATTTCAATTTGGGGGTTTTATATATGCTGATTTGTTCTGTAATATCAATATAGTGTCTTCTAAATCCATGTACAATAGTTTGTTTTTTTTTTTTCCACATGATACTTCACCTCTCATGCTTTTCCAGAATTTTTAGTTTGAACAAGTCACTATAGCACTTGATTAACTGCTAAGGTCAATTTTAAAAATTGAGGGAAAATATACCATTAAACTCTCAGTATTTTGGATCTATGAATCCAACATTGTTAGGCTATGCTATTTCCCAATAATCTTGAAAGATTAGAATATTTGTTTGGGGATTATAGTTTACCAGAGCTTCTGAAGAGATTGCATCAGTATTTTATATATTCACCTCAAAAAACATAGTCATCTATTAGGCCTTGGCATTTCTGATATGGATTAAAAAGAATTTGTAACTTTCAAGAGGAAATCCAAAGTCAGAGCGATAAACAGTCATTTTGTAGAGAAATTATTTTTCCAGTCAGATGGTCTGGATTATGCTGATATAACCCCACAAAGAAGGCTGAGCACAGAAGAATTGATGCTTTAGAAATTTGGTGCTGAAGAAAACTCTTGAGAGTCCCTTGAGGAACAAGGAGATCAAACCAATCAATCTTAAAGGAAATCAACCCTGAATATTAATTGGAAGGACTGATGCTGAAGCTGAAGCTCAAATACTTTGGCCACCTGATGCAAAGAATCAACTCATTAGAAAGACCCTGATGCTGGGAAAGATAGAGGGCAGGAGAAGTGGGTGACAGAGAATGAGACAGGTGGCATCATCGACTCAATGGACATGAGTTTGAACAAACTCCAGGAGATAGTGAAGGACAGGGAAACCTAGCATACTGCAGTCCATGAGGTGGCAGTTCAGTTCAGTCGCTCAGTCGTTTACGACTCTTTGGGACCCCATAAATCGCAGCACGCCAGGCCTCCTTGTCCATCACCAACTCCCGGAGTCCACCCAAACCCATGTCCATCGAGTTGGTGATGCCATCCAGCCATCTCATCCTTTGCCGTTCCCTTCTCCTCCTGCCCCCAATCTCTCCCAGCATCAGGGTCTTTTCCAATGAGTCAACTCTTTGTATGAGGTGGCCAAAGTATTGGAGTTTTAGCTTCAGCATCAGTCCTTCCAATGAACACCCAGGACTGATCTCCTTTAGGATGGACAGGTTGGATCTCCTTGCAGTCCAAGGGATTCTCAAGAGTCTTCTCCAATAGCACAGTTCAAAAGCATCAATTCTTCAGTGCTCAGTTTTCTTCACAGTCCAACTCTCACATCAATACATGACTACTGGAAAAACCATAGCCTCAACTAGACGGACCTTTGTTGGCAAAGTAATGTCTCTGCTTTTGAATATGCTATCTAGGTTGGTCATAACTTTCCTTCCAAGGAATAAGCATTTTTTAATTTCATGGCTGCAATCACCATCTGCAGTGATTTTGGAGCCTCCCAAAAATAAATTCTGACACTGTTTGCACTGTTTCCCCATCTATTTCCCAGGAAGTGATGGGACTAGATGCCATGATCTTAGTTTTCTGAATGTTGAGCTTTAAGCCAACTTTCTCACTCTCCTCTTTCACTTTCATCAAGAGGCTTTTTAGTTCCTCTTGACTTTCTGCCATAAGGGTGGTGTCATCTGTATATCTGAGGTTATTGATATTTCTCCCGGCAATCTTGATCCCAGCTTGTGCTTCTTCCAGCCCAGCAGTTCTCATGATGTGCTCTGCATATAAGTTAAATAAGCAGGGTGACAATATACAGCCTTGACATACTCCTTTTCCTATTTGGAACCAGTCTGTTGTCCCATGTATGACTTAGCAACTGAACAACAACAAAACCCCACAATCTGAAAAAAAATCTCAATAGCTTAAAGCAACAGGCTAATTTTCTGCCTGTTTAGAGGTCTGCCTCAGGCCAGTCTTAGAGAAGGAAGAAGAATGCTGTGCTCCTCCAGGTCACTCAGGGATCCAATTGGGAGAATCTAGCCTGGATCCTGCTGACATCAAAACACAGGAATCTGCTGAGACAATGTGAGTAAGAAGAGGGGATTATGTTTCGCTTTTGAAATGGTTTGCCCAGAAGTGACACGTGACCTTTCTTCCATGTATCATTGGCCAAACCTGTCTATATTACCACACTCCACATCAAGAAAGTGGTAAAATATAACTTCCAGGGAGCTGCAGACAGAGAGTATAGGGAAGGGTGGTTGATTTATAATGTCTTCCCCAAAACAATAGCAATTAACTGAGTGTTAGAGGTATGGAAGGGTTTCCCATGTGGTGCTAGTGGTAAAGAATCCACTTGTCAATGCAGGAGATGTAAGAGACATGAGTTTGATCCCTGGGTCAGGAAGATACCCTGGAGGAGGGCATGGCAACCCACTCCAGTATTCTTGCCTGGAGAATCCCATGGACAGAGGAGCCTGTCAGACTACAGTCCGTGCGGTTGCAAAAAGTCAGACAAGACTGAAGCAACTTAGCACACATGGGTATTGGAGATGTTAGAAAAAGCAGAAAAGGGATATGAAAAAAAATTATAGACTCTTTATATTGGAGATTTTAGAGAAAGCAAAAAAGGGATATGAAAAATTATAGATTCTTTTTTATAATCAAATAGTAAATTAAAATTTTAATATCTCCCCAAAAAAGTTTGACTAATTAACTAGGAACTTTAAAATCTCTAGCAAATACCTAGTTTGCATTCTTCCCCTTTATAGGCTCCCATTTTCCTGAGGTATGACCAAAAATGCTGATATGTGCACCATATTGACACACATTGCCAAGGCTAGTCCTCAGCATCCTTATATTTTATTATTAAACTTCCACTGCATATGGCAGACTTAGCCTTCCTATACCTGTGTGACCCCTGAGTTCTGTAAAATCTTTGCTTCATTTAATCCCAGAGTGCTTTCCACAGATTTTGACTGTGATGTTGATACTTCCTCTAAGTTGCCTCCTACATCTGAAGACTGAGACTCATAGTGTCAAAAGTTCATTTGGATCCTTCAGTAGAGTCCCCACTATATGTGTGAAGGCCAGTATCTAGGGTGACTCTAAACATCAACTCACCTATCTTCGCATTAAACTATCTGCTGTGCTAAATTGAACAAAAAAGCAATCAAGCACCATTTGAGCTGCTGCTGCTAAGTCTTGTCCAACACTCTGCGGTCCCATGGACGGTAGCCCACCAGGCTCCTCTGTCCATGGGATTCTCCAGGTAGGAATACTAGAGTGGGCTGCCATTTCCGACTCCAGGGCATTTTCCCCACCCAGGGATCAAACTTGTATCTCTTGCATCTCCTGCACTGCCAAGTGAATTCTATATCCCTGAACCACTTGGGAAACCGATAAATACCATTTGTAGTCAGTAATATAGAGTATGAGGAGAAAAGATATTCTAGAAAAAGACTAAAAGGGATCTTTCTTAAAGATATTCTATATGGAACTAGAATTCAGAACTGTGTGGGAAAAAAAAAAATTTTTGGTCAAGGATTAAAACACATTTCTGAGTGAGAAATACAGTGTTTTGAATCCCTTGTTTAAAATTCCAGAATCTGATAGAAGAAAACAAGTGTTTTATGCCTATCAGTTGAGGCATGAACTCACTAGAAACCAAATCCAACCTGAGCTGAAAGAGATTTTTAATGTTTAATTCATCCCACTTAGTATAAATGCCCGTGTGTTTAATTGTAGAAATGTTACATATTTGTTTATGGAGTATTATCTCAGAGCCTAGTAGTTCAGTTCAGTCACTCAGTCTTTTCTGACTCTTTGCAATCCCATGAACCACAGCATGCCAGGCTCCCTGTCCATCACCAACGCCTGGAGTTTATCCAAACTCATGTCCATTAAGTCCGCGATGCCATCTAACCATCTCATCCTCTGTCATCCCCTTCTCCTCCTGCCCTCAATCTTTTCCAACATCAGGGTCTTTTCATATGAGTCAGCTCTTCACGTCAGGTGGTCAAAGTATTGGAGTTTCGGCTTTAACATCAGTCCTTCCAATGAATACCCAGGACTGATGTCCTTTAGGATGGACTGGTTGGATCTCCTTGCAGTTCAAAGGACTCTCAAGAGTCTTCTCCAACACCACAGTTCAAAAGCATCAATTCTTCAGCACTCAGCATTCTTTATGGTCCAACACTCACATCCATACATGACTACTGGGAAATCCATAGTGTTGACTAGATGGACTTTTGTTGAGCCTAGTAGGGATGCAATTAAATCTACAATATGCACAAATTATACTCAGCTCCATGGGTTCCCTGGTGGCTCAGTCAGTAAAAAAAATCCACTTGCAGTGCCGGAGACCCAGGTTCCATCCTTGGGTTTGGAAGATCCCACAGAGAAGAAAATGGCAACCCACTCCAATATTCTTGCCTGGGAAATTTCATGGACAGAGGAGCCTGGCAGGTTACAGCTCCTGGGGTCACAAGAGTCAGACAAGACTTTGCATCTATATAACCACATAGCTGATTTAGAGTGTTGTATAGCAGAAACTAACAAAACATTGTTGAGCAATTATACTACAATAAAAATTTTTTTTTAATAAAAAGGAGAAATTTGGGTTTCAGTTCTGGTGTACTGATTTTTACTGATTCAGTCTGGTTCATTTGCTCAGTTGTGTCCGACTTTTTATGACCCCATGGACTGCAGCAAGCTAGGCTTCCCTGTCCATCACAAGCTCCTGAAGCTTGCTCAAACTCATGTCCATTGAGTTGGTGATGTCATCCAACCATCTTATCCTCTGTCATCCCCTTCTCCTGACTTCAGTCATTCCCACCATTAGGGTCTTCTCCAATGAGTTGGTTCTTCATATCAGGTGGCCAAAGTATTGGAGCTTCAGCTTCAGCATCAGTCCTTCCAAAAAATATTTAAGACTGATTTTCTTTAGGATTAACTGGTTTGATCTCCTTGCAGTCCAAGGGACACTCAAGAGTCTTTTCCAACACCACAGTTCAAGAGCATTAATTATTTGGTGCTCAGCATTCTTTATGGTCCAACTCTCACATCCTTACATGACTCCTGGAAAAACCATAGCTTTGACCACACAGACCTTTGTCAGCAAAATAATGTCTCTGGTTTTTAATATTCTGTCTAGGTTGGTCATAGCTTTTCTTCCAAGGAGCAAGTGTCTTTTAATTTCATGGCTGCAGTCACCATCTGCTGTGATTTTGGAACCCTAGAAAATAAATTCTGTCACTGTTTCCATTGTTTCTCCATCTGTTTGTCATGAAATGATGGAACTGGGTGCCATGATCTTAGTTTTTTGATTGTTGAGTTTAAGTTCTGGTGTACTAATTGCTGGAGTACTAATTACTATTTAATTGTAATTTGCCTCTCTGTGTCTCATCTCCTTCATTTGCAATGTTGAAAGCCTGTGTAGCTCACAGTTTTCCAAGGTGCTTTCTTCTGCTAGTGCTCTCTGACGTTGCTAATTTTCACATTCTATCCTCTAAATTCTCCACAGTGACTTACTTCAAATACCACATATCATCTCCTTTGAAGCAAATAATTTTCTAGTGAACAGACATAGTCCTGAGCTCCCCAGGACCACACAACTTCCTTCATGTCAAATAAGGTGTGATGAATTTATTTATTTAGGGGATTTATTTTCTTAATCCTAGAGTGTCCACAAAACAAAAATATTGAAATGTTAAAGCAATTGAAGATTGATTTAGACATAAAATGAAGAAAAGAACTCCAACTTTGTATTTTCAAATTAGCTCATGGTTCTCCCAAATCATTTGGTTCCTATTTTGGCTTTTTAATATACAGCATAAAAACTTTTAGACCTCTACAAGAATTGTGGTTTAGACTAAAAGAAATACTTTATGATGTTGTCTGTGTAAGATGGAAAATAATACTTTATTACAGATGTTGTGGTTGTGTCCCAAATTCCCAAATCAATGTCATTTTTGTTAGAAGTGGTTGATCTTATTCACACAATAAAATAACTCATTTGATTATTTCCTATGATGTTCTTATGTACATATTATGAGCCAGACTCTGCTCTTTTATAGGCATGAAAATTCCTCCTAACTTTAATGCCTTAAATTGAATCTAATTGATTTTTAATTAACTTTATAAGAGGGTATGTGTGTGTCCATGTGCATACACATGTGTGTATGTGATGTGTTTCCATGTGTTCAAAACCTGGTTTTAGAAATTTATAATAATTTATTTTAGAAAAAATTTAAAAGCTATTTTTACATAGCTTTTTATTGTTAAGACATAATTTTAAACAAAAAATCTGGAGTATCTTTTATTTCCCTTGTGAAAATAAAATAACTTCGTTTATTTCATTGGGAGTGAATAACACTTTAAACATACACCTAATAATTTAGAAGGTGTCTTACAAGTTGACACTGTATCCGTTAGTTATTGGGCTTTCCAAGTGGTGCTAGTGGTAAAGAATTGGTCTGCCAACGCAGGAGACTCAAGAGACATGGATTTGATCCCTGGGTTGGGAAGAGTCTCCTGGAGTAAGAAATGGCAACCCACTCTGGTATTCTTGCCTGAAAAATTCTATGGACAGAGGAGCCCAGGGGGCTACAGTCCATGGGGTCGCAAAGAGTCAGACATGACTGAGCAGCTGAGCACACAGCACACACAGCAGTTGGTTATTGCCACATAGCAAGCCCCCACAAATCTTAATGACCTAATACAGCAATGAATTATAAGTCTTCATGACTCAGTGAGTGGGCAATCCTGACACTTGCCTGCATTCTGTAGGATGATCAGCTTGACTTAAAGGTTCAGGATGGCCTTGCTCACAAGCCTCCCAGATAATGTAGGCTATTGGCTGACGTTCTTTTGTTCTTCTCCAGGAGGCTGCTAGTCTCCCTCTGGGCTCACTGACTTCCCATAGAATGCTGAATTGACATTCCTGAGTGTCCAAGAGGATGCCGCTAGGCTTCTCAGTGTCTTGACACTAGAACTCACACAGTGTTAGTTTAATGACTTTCTATTGTTGAAACAAGGGGAAAAGACAGCCAGGATTCAATGGGAGAGCAAGATGCAATATCAAGGTTGTGGACACAGGGTGGTATAATTCAATGGAGATCTTATTTGATGGATATACCACCAGACATCCTAAAATTTGTGAGAGACTCTAAAAGTCTTCAAATTAAGTTTCAAATTTCAGTTCTGAACTGAACTGAACTGAAAGGTCTTCTTCAAATTAAACTTTTCTCCCCTAATTTCCTGCATTCTTTTCCTTGAGAATGGCATGCTCTTATCATAGTTTACAAAATCAAGCAAATATATATATAGGCTCCGGTAGTTCTAGTGCACGGACTTAGGTGCCCCACGGCATGTGGGCTCTTCCCAGACCAGGGATCAAACCTGTGTCCCCTGCATTGGCGGGTGAATTCTTAACCACTGGACCACCAGGGAAGTCCTCAAGCATACTTCTTGCCCAGCCATCATTGTACTGTGGTTATTATTCCAAGATGCTAAACAAAGGGAACATATAAAATATTGTGGTAGGTGAAGTTGACTCCTTGGTATTCTTGAGTTCAGGCATATTACAGAGTGGAGAAAAAGTCATAGGAATTCTTTTTAAGGGTTTTTCTTGTATTTTTTCCTACGCTATCATCAGAGTCCATCACTTCAAGGCCAGTGAGTCCTCTGAGGGCAATGTAAATGGTGTACCTTCAGGAAATACTCCAGGTGTTCGAAACATCCACTGGAATTCATTGCCAACATCCATGCTTCTGCTACCAAACTTGTTTATATCATTTTCATCAGCTGTGTACTTAATAGATTGATAAAGATAACTCTATCCAATGCAACACGATAAAATATAAATTGTTATGGTCATATACTTTTATTTTTGGAATTTCAATGTTCTTTTATTGTAAGATTCTATTATCAATAAAAGATTTCTCAGTCCCCAAATACATCACACTACGATAAACTTCTTTAATGAGAGTGGAATGGAAATGGAATTTGAGAAGAGAAAGAAACCTTATAAAATTCCTGACAATGCAATAACATTCTGTGCATATAGATTTTTTGTGTGTGGTTTTTTAATGGACGATGTTCCAAATGAGATCCCTATGGTGTTTACATTTCATTGGATACATTTTGGGTTTTCTCAGGTGGTGCTAGTGGTAAAGAAATTGCCTGCCAATGCAGGAGACATAAGAGACACGAGTTCTATCCCTGGGTCAGGAAAATCCCCTAGAGGAGGGCATGGCGACCCACTCCAGTATTCCTGCCTGGAGAATCCCATGGACAGAGGAGCCTGGTAAGAGTACAGTCCATGGGGTCGCAAAGAGTTAGACACTATTGAAGCAACTGAGCACACAGCTAGGATACACTTGAAAGAGTCACGCAGCATTTTCATTTTTAAATGTCAATATTTACAACAGATCTGAAATTGCATTCTTTGAAAATATTTAAATGGATGAGAAAATATTTTGCATACCTACCTGTTATATGCTAGAGGGTATATACTGCTGCTACTGCTGTTAAGTCGCTTCAGTCGTGTCCAACTCTGTGCCACCCCATAGACGCCAGGCCATCAGGCTCCCCCGTCCCTGGGATTCTCCAGGCAAGAACACTGGAGTGGGTTGCCATTTCCTTCTCCAATGCATGAAAGTGAAAAGTGAAAGTGAAGTCGCTCAGTGGTGTCCAACCCTTAGCGACCCCATGGACTGCAGCCTACCAGGCTCCTCCATCCATGGGACTTTCCAGGCAAGAGTACTGGAGTGGGGTGCCATTGCCTTCTCCAAGAGGGTATATAGACGCTCCAAAATTTTAGGTATTATGTGAATATCAAAACAATTGGGAAACCAGTAATTCATAGTGCAGTCTAACTGAGAGTCTTAGACTTCAGGGGGAGACATGCATTCACTGGGTTGGCTGGAAGAGGCTGACCAGGCCTTGAGATGCAGTTCATGTCATGACAAATTTCACAGGGCTTAAACCAGGCTTAATATGAGTAATTCGTAATAATACTGGCCTGCATAAGAACTCCCACATCTAAGACTGTTCAGCTTAGTAACATCATAACAAAAATCAGCTTAGTTTTCAGCTTTTTGTAGCTACTATTTAGATGTGATCCAAGGAGATCCATGGTTAACTTTATATAGTCATGGAATACTTTGAGAATCTAATAAAAAATATGGATATTCTCATAATTTATACTATCTTTGCTCTACATCCACATAAATGGTTTGTATGTGCTCATAGGCCAAAGATCGCAGAATAATTTCTGGGTTTTTTGAATGCAGTGCCCAGGTTTTCATGGACCAGATTTAAGTGCAGCAGTTTTAAGGGAAAATTCTCACACCTTCCACCTGCTTTGAAAGTCCCCCACACTGTACATCATGGATATTCAGTATTCAGCAAATATTAGTTGATGATGATATCAGATATTTGTCTTCCTTCATATTGCTTTTTGATAGTCATTTTCAAACAACCTAAATTCAGCATGAAAATATCATTTTGGAAGTGGATGAAACTTTCCACCTTCAACATACTTTTGAAAGCGTTTTGTAATAGAGCAGACTGACTGAGAAAACACCTAGGAGGCTGGGTCCTGTTCCATTTTGAACATACTATGAACAGATTTTTGCTTTCATGCTTCAAAGTATTCCTGTCTCAATTCAGGATCAAATTTTCCACAAAGCATTAATTTTATGCAACTTAGTATTTCACATACTGTACTTTAACATCATGATGATCAAAAACAAGAAAATAAAATCTCCTGTGTGGTTCTATTTACTTTCCTCCTCCCTCGCTTTTAGTTTCAAAGCTCGCCCCTCTCTCGAGTTTTATTCATTAAAACCCAAATCTTAATTTTGACTATGGGAGGTGCTAGCTAGATAAGTTTATCCCTGTTCTTTGGGGAAGAAAAGTACCATATGAGTTATAGATTTGTAAATATTAGTACTGTAAGGTCTCTGATATAAACATATAAATTACTTTAAACATGATATTTTTTCTTAATTTTAATATCCTGAGGCTTACTAGGTGTAACGGCTTCCCTGGTGGCTCCGAGGGTAAAGAATCTGCCTGCAATGCAGGAAACCTGGGTTCGATTCCTGGGTCGGGAAGATCCTCTGGAGAAGGTAATGGCGAATCCCACAGACAGAGGAAACTGGTGGGCTACAGTTTGTGAGGTCACAAATATTCGAACAAGACTGAGTGACTATAGTTAATATATAAAAACAGTGTATTTTCTGTAATAAATACAAAGTAACTTTTAAAAAATATTTTATTGTTTTGTTTTCACATACAGGCCACCAGAAATAGCCATGTTCACACAGGGTAGTGTTTTTGAAGCAGACGGCACGAATCTCTTAAACATACTTTGCTATTTTCACCAAATAAAAATTGGATGGTCTATCGCTGATACTCCCGTGTCAGAGAAAGTTCAAGGATGCAGATGCTGACTCCAAACTCATTTGTTGGTTTAGCTACAATTATATTTCATTGATGTTAGGTGACAAGCTAGGAAACTCATAGCTAAGTTGGTCTGATTGCTGTGAAATGCAAAACACAGACGTTTATTGAGTGCCTAACACATGCCAGCCCCTGTTTTAAGGACTGGCATCTTACGTAATCCTCATAACGACCTGAGGAGGTAGGTATGATGACCCCATTTCACAGATCTGTGGATGGGAGCTCAAGGACTGCAGCTTCTTCCAACCCCACAGAAACAGATGGAATCAGATTTCAAATGCATGGGGTCTGGCTTTAGCCCCATTGGTATTTACATATAAAGACAGAGTAATTAAAATTAAAGAAAATTAAAAATTTGGTTTCTCAGTTTCACAAGCCAAATCTGATCTAGATTACTCGGCTTTACCAGCCACTAGAAAAAATTAAATTGCACAGTTTTTAACCATGTGCAACCCCATGGACTGTAGTTCAACAGGCTCCTCTGGTCATGAGATTTCCCAGGCAAGAATACTGGAGTGGGTTGCCATTTCCTTCTCCAGGGCATCATCCTGACTCAGAGATCGAACCTGTGTCTTCTGCATTGGCCAACGGATTCTTAACCACTGAGCCACCAGGGGAACCCCTTGTTAACCACAAAAAACTTTATAAATGATAACCACAGTACTAACTCTGCTGATGATTCTCTCTTGTTGACAACAATTAATATTTGTCGTAACATAACCATGACACATGCAAAAAGTTTTCTTTGACAAAATCCAAGTGACAAATACCACATTCTACATACAGACACTAAATAATGCCTGAAGTATCATGAAAACGTGGCGAAACAATTAACCAAATTAAAAGCACTGCCAACTCCTGTCTCTCCAAAGATGGCTCATCAGAGAGTGTGAAGAGATTGCAAAATTACAGTTCAGAAATTTAAAAGAAATGTATGCCTACATTTTAATGCTTAATAGCAATTGGAACATCGGGACTATGGCTTATAAATATAATAATGTGAAGACAAGTTTTTTAAAAAACACACTTGACATTACATATATTTAAGTTAAAAATTAGAGGATACATTTTGAGGCTTGGAAGACAGAAATAAATTTTTTATAGCAACTTAGGATTAACAATATCAAATTTCCAACTATTTCAATGAATATTTCAAATTATTTCAAATATTCCTTATTTTATAAAAGACCGCACAGTGACATTCATTTAAATTGCAAAGTCTCCTTAGCAGTTTAGGAGGCTATTCAGTTGAAATGCAACACTGAGGAGAAAAAAAAAAAAAAGGCAACTTCACTTACCCATAATGGCACTAAAATACCTTTGAAAATAGAGTGAGTGAGCTACAATTTTAAATGGTGATATGATCCTAATGTGAGGTGGTCATGCGATAATTTATACTATTAGAGAAATTTACTATCTGTGCTAGTTGTCCAAGACTAATCTCCCCTTAGAATTCTAGTCTTAGATTTAAATTAACCACTTCACAGGTTGTCTTTGAAGCTTCGCTGTAACATGCAATATGTACCATTTTTCCTAATGATGCATTAAACCTGTTACATCTATTTATATTTGGGTCAGAGGGTTTCTGAATGGGAACTGATACCAGAGCTCTTCTGACAAGGCTTCCTAACTTCTCATCTTGTTAATAATGATGAAAACTGTGGACATCTTGTTATTTGCAGAGTTTAGGAGATAAAAATGTCTCCTATCATCTCGGAAACATTTAGTGAAGTCTCTTTACGAATACAGAAGAAAAGGTTAAGCAGTGAGTTCACAGTGCTAACTGTTATGATCCTGTATCTTGCAATCCCCTCTGACTTTCCCCCATCTCTTCCTTCTCCCAAGTGTCTTGTCTGGTGCTGAAGCTGCAGCCCCAGCTCCTATTGGAGTCTCTGGCCAGCATTGGGGAGCTCTCACAGCCACCCTGCTTGACCTGGTCCAGGTAAGATCAGGGTACATGTTGAATGCGAACCTGAAGGATGCTACTGCTGCTCCAGTGAGTCTTCCGGGTTTTAAAAACAAGTGCCCTTTGTTGTTGCCTCTGTTTTATAAATGTCAGGAGAGTACATTTTAACATCTTAAGTTTTATTATAAACCTGAAATATTTACATGACCAAGAGAAAACATTCAGGCTGATGGTTCTTTCTCTGCTGACTTCCAAAGATAGATGTTTAAGGGAAAAATAAAAGCAGTACAAGAATGATTATATTATGAAATTTATAACACGAGGTAAGGGGAAAATAGACACAGACTAAGTGCTTTTGGTTTTTTCTTTTTTTTTTTTTATTACATTATCTGAAAGCTTATGCTTTAAGTCACATTTAGAAAGAATGATAGTGGTATCCATTTCTTAAAAACTTAGCCTAAATCTTTTATGTTTATTTAGAATTTTTGTCAAGTTTCTCCACAAGGTATAAATACAAGAATGTATGATCTAAAGAACTGATGGGATCCAGGTCTTCAATTAAAAACTCCAGCTACCAGTAACAAACACTGCATCTGTTCAGGGTAAATTAATGATGAGTAAATTTTGACTTTTGCATTTTTATATATTTATACAAAAAAAGTCTTAAAACTGAACTATTACTACAGTTCTATAGTAAAAGACTACATTAGTTTGTAGAATATACAAAAATTAAGTAATACATTTTATTCTTCATGTATTTCCATTTCCAATAGTTAGAAATAAGAATTTATTTTTTACTACTGAAATCTTATTGATCCATAAATGGAACAATAGTCATTTAGTTTGTACCTCTGAATGTCATGTCCAATGTTAATTTTTTATAGTATGTACTTGTATGCACCCAAATAGTATACAAACCAAAAGCATCTAAAATTATTTAATAATTTATGATGTTAATTTTAACTTCAATATTATTGGTATAGTGAAATTAAAATAATTATGTAAACTGATAATTTCAGCTCATTTACACCAAAGAATTAATTCATTTATCATTTGAAACTGTGGCTGAGAGAAATTAGGAAATATTTTAAAATTCATATCAAATCCAAAATTTTCAAGCTTATAAATTCAGACAGTCTCACTTGAATCCTCAAATATCTTAATTTGCTTTGAAGAGAAAGTATTTTTTCTTTCATTCATATAATTCAAAACAGCTAAACAGATTCTACTTCAACAATTTAAATGATTCACATGTGTGAACAAATATGGAAAATCTAAGCCCCAAACAAAATTGCAGACTTAAATTATAATGATAATTTAAAATGTGTGTAATGTAATTATAGTATAGGGTCTGCTATAATGAGCTCGGCGATACTATATCTATATCAAATGTGTTAGGACGGTGATATTAGATATGCTTTTCTCTGAGCATTTTTTTACACATTTCTGAATTATGATACCTGTGCCAGAATCAGCCTACTGTATCAAGGATTTTTTTTTGGATGGAGAAATGAATTTTTTAAATTGTCAAAACATGATAGAGCAAACTTCCATTTTCCACATAGGATGTACTAAAATATGAATATCAGCTATATGTGAATTTTAAATGTATAAAGATAGTCTTGTATTCATTTTGAAGTATCTCTAAAAGAAAGTTAAAGATAGATAAACCTATAATTCAGATTTAATAACTGCATAATCAAAGAAAATTGTGGACCTATTAACTGACCTTTTTATACAAGACTATTTTTTTAAACACATAAAAAATACATCAAATAGCAATTCAGATCCTTTTTTGACAATCACAGTTGTTAATTATTGAATTAATATTGCATTGTTAGATTGACAAATATAGACTGTTACATCATTAAAAAGTTTAGTTCCATAACAGAAAACTTCTATTTAGCTAGTAATGTTTATGGGTGTGTCTGTGTTAGTTGCTCACTTGGGCCAACTCTTTGCAACCCCATGGACTGTAGCTCACTAGGCTCCTCTGTCCATTGGATTCTCCTGGCAAGAATACTGGAGTGAGTTGCCAAATAATTCTCCAGGGGATCATCCGGACCCAGGGATCGAATGTGGGTCTCCTGCATTGCAGGTAGATTCTCTACCATCTGAGCCACCAGGGAAGCCCAGTAATGTTTATAGTGAGTAGTTTTATGACAAAACCCATGAGGAATCATTCTATTTGCTGTTGAATAGGAAAGTACAGCTTACATTTAAGTCATTAATTCCAGACTGAGGCAAGAAAGCAATGCAGTTATTATCTTGAACAGTGATGGACAATGCACAGCAAACTCAAAGATGGAACAAAGATGGCATAATACTCAACTATTTATATCCAAATAGTTATCCATCCATCCATCTGTCTGTCTGCCCATCCATTCATCTGTCCATCAAACAACCACTGAACAAAGAACTATCAGAAATGAATAACTACAATGCACAAAACGTGGTGCCAATAAGATATGGTGGGTATACTCATCCTCTAGTCGCGAGACATGCAGAAAATTAAAATACAGACTTTGGTGAAATAGTGATACATAGTATGTTTTATTGTTTTTCCCCCTGTGGTGGCCCTTAGAAAGGGGTAACAAATCCAAAATGAGATAACAGAGGAAGGTTCCCAAAGGAAAGCACAAGTGAGTCTCAGTGGGTCAAGTTTCGTGCCTTTAGTAACAGGCCAGCTCCAGAAGTCACCTTATTATTCTATGAGCTCGGAGCATGGATTTAAAGACTTGGTTGGAGCTGTGGTGCACAGGTTTAGTTGCTCCGTGGCGTGTGGGACCTTTCCGAATCAGGGGTTGCCTGCATTGGCAGGCAGAATCTTCATCACTGAGCCACCAGAAAAGCCCTGGTAGTTATTTTGCTTTTCCCTGGAGGCTCAGTGATAAAGAATCCTCCCTGGGTCAGGAAGATTCCCTGGAGGAGGAAATGGCAACCCACTCTAGTATTCTTGCCTGGGAAACCCCATGGACAGGGGAGCCTGGTGGGCTACAGTCCATAGGGTGGCAAAGAGTTGGACATGACTGAGCACACACATCTGGGTCTCTGTAAATATTTACACCATAAATAAGGAAAGGAGAGCTGTCCAGGCAGAGAGAAGCCATATGAGGCTGAGTCCGGGAAGAAGCTACAGGTGTGATTGGATGTGCAGAGCTGAGTGCTATAGTGGGGGGCAGGGCATGCAGAAGGGCCAGATGGTGAATCATATGGAAATTGTGAAAACTGATGCGATAACATCTCCTTTGCTTTGAACTCTGTTGAAAAAGACAAGATTATGTTTAGACACTGAGACCTGAATCAATAAAAGAGCAGAGAGATCCGTCCAAAGGCGGGAGATTGAGCTCTTTAAATGATGCGTATTTCAGAATATCTTTTCTTCCTAACGAAGTCTTGGTGCAGAAATAAACTGCCCTCTTAGGAGCAAGGAGCATTTTCTTTATAGTTAGCAACCTTTTACTAATGACTAGATTCTGAATAAACAAAGAACAGGCTAAGTAGATCTCGTCTGCACATTTATTACTGCTCCATTCTCCGTAGGAGGTTTCCCCTCCTTCCCTCGACGCCTGCCAGGGTCTAGGGCCTGGCCGCCAGGTGTGGACCTTGACTGACGAGGCCACTGTAACCTGCTGACCCCACCCCCAGCCCTGGTTTCCGGACTTCCTTTTTATCTCGCCTCTTGCCTTCTCTCCCATTCTCTCTCTCTAAGAAGTCTGAGAAGCCCTGGGCTGAAGACTGGCTGTCTACTGTCCCCTTGCCCTGCCCCGGGTGGACTTCCCGGCTCACCTTTTCATGCCCCGGTTGACCCTGATCTTGGATTCTGATTCAAGTTGAGGGAACGCCTCCTCTCTGGTTTCTGATTGTGGCTGGACTTTGAAATGACACGTCACCCTTCATTTATCTTTTTTGGACGTCGTGGTTTGGGCTTTCTGACACTGCCGTCTCACCCGGGATACTGACGCTTAGTTCCAAACTCCAAAACCTTCCTGGTTGTATTTATTTATTTATTTAGATGTTGCACATCAGCTTTGATGCCTAAGAAAAGTAATCTCTGATTTATAACAATTCACAGTCTGGACAAACACGTGCATGCTATGCCTCTGTGTCTCATGAAACTGTACTATACCTGCTGGATTGAATGGAAATCGACAGATTCATCTCCTGAGGATGGCCGTATCTGTGGTGGACAAGCAAGTCCTCCTCTACATCCAACAGAAGCTTGATCTTACCCTTTAGAATCCATTTTACCTCAAAGTGAGTGTGCTTAAAATCAGATTACTTTCTTTTTTACAAAAAATAAATGACATTTCTTAAAATCCTTACAAAGAATCTTGAGCAGATAGCTTTTTCCCTAGTCTGTCTCCCTGCAATTTTGGATTGTACAGATTAGAGTGAAGTTATGTATAAACACAAGCTTAGACTATTCCTTCGCAGCAGAAAAATTCTTTCTAAAAGCCTGCTGCTGCTTGTGGTGAGAAATATGTGAAATAACTCTTTTACAAAGTAATAGAAGTTTGAAGTCAAATTATGCTAATTTTTATATAAATAGATACAAATTAAGGGAGTAATAAGATGCAGTATGAATCATGCTCAATCTTCCTAGACTGCCCTTATGGATAAAAAAATTTTTCTAGTTAAGAGATGGAAAAAATGATACGTTAAATGATTTCTCAATTGCCAGTTGAGTCACTAATACACGTTCATCCACTAACAAAATCACCTCTCTTCCGTTCTTCCAAGAGTTTCAAGCAAAAATAAATTTACCCTTCTGTCCATCATAGTATGAGATCATTTGTTGCTATCACTACCTTCTCTGGACATAAAGTCCTCTCACGTAGAATAAACTATATCAACCACAGCTATTGCATAAATAGTCCAGAGTTTTCCAGGGTTTTGAAGTGCTTCAGCAGCATGAATACATTTTTGTGTTAAATATCAGTTCTCCAGAGTCAACTAGTTAACTCCTGCTGTATCTTTAAATGAATCTCAAAATGTGAAATGACTCTCATAGCTCTTCCGAAATACTTAAAAGGAGTTTTTTCACATCACACTGTCACTTCCACAGTTTTAAAGATTCTAAGTGCTGATCTATGTTTTCACCACTATTACCACCAGCTCCATCACCATCCTTTTACGTGTGATTATAATTGACTTGCTTGAAGAATGTAGTTAAATGCTGAAATAAATCAATGGCAAATTATACGTGAAAAAAATGTATAGCAAGTGTTTATCAAATTGGCTTTAGTCTCCTTTTCCTTAATACTCTGAGCATGCTGGGTGTCTCTCTTTCTTCCTTCTTGCTTCCCTCCCTTCCTTTACTTTTTTTTTTTTTTTTTTTTTTGCGCTTTTATGTTATGTCTTTGATTTTTTCATTGTTCTCTGTCTTTTTGTTTTATCTATTCTTTGCCTCTGCTGTCCTTAGTTTCAAATTGCAGACTCATTCTGCTTCTTCCAATATCAGATCTGCTCTGCATAGCACTGAATCTGCCTTCTTTTGATGATGATTTGAGAGAAAAGATAATATGTTTAGGAAAAGACAGAGGAAAAGATGTTTGAGATAGTTTATTTCTTCCCTATGCCATTTTGTCCTAGCTGCTTCATGCACTGCGTCTCATGATGCTGCTAAAACTTACAGAGGGTCCAAGATGCAGGAGTAGCCTTGGAGTTGATTGTTAGAAGCTGTTGACAAACAAAAAATAACCTTGAAGAATTCTTTGGGGATCAATACTTTTCCCAGTAGTTCAGATAGTAAAAAATCTGCCTGCAATGCAGGAGACCTGGTTTCTATCCCTGGGTCTGGAAGATCCCCTGGAGAAGGAAATGGTAACCCACCCTAGTATGCTTGCCTAGAGAACTCTATGGACAGAGGAGCCTGACAGGTTACAGTCCACGGGGTTGCAAAGAGTCGGACACTGCTGAGCGACCGACACTTTTACCTTCCTAATAGGTTCTTGGGCTCCCCAGATGGCGCTAGTGGTTAGGCAGATTTCAGAGCCTTCAAGGGACAAAGTTGAATGAGGTGACATGGAAGGTCATCTCTCTGCATATTTTTATATTAAACCCTCCATTGGTGCCAACTGTCTGTCTTCTGTGTGTTTGGTTGAAGCTGGTGCTAAAATCCATTGCATAAGTGGTGCCTATGTTCCCAAGTCCTCTCTAACCGGTCCTCACACTTCCTAGAATCCTTGATCTGCTTAGCAGACATGGGACCCCCTGCCCTGGGTGTATGTGTGCATCTGCGCATGCCTGAACTAGCCTGGCTCTTGAATGTATGTAGACAAATTCACAATGCTGTTCCATTGTGATTTATGATTTGTTTTTGAAATTGCAAAATCACTTTGATGTGAACTGCTGTTCTCTGAACCCACTCCAGATGTGTTTAAAACTCCAGATTTGTCAAACAAAAATTTTTTTAGAAATATAATCATGGTGAATATTAAGAAAAGAGGACTCATGAGTCCTCTGAGTTTGACAAATTCTCTTGGACGGTCTTGCCGATTTCTGGGGGGCAGGGTAGGGGGGGTGCGGTGGGTTGGTAAGATTTGTTTGGCCAAGCATTTCTCTCTTAATTTTTAAACTCCTGAGTATTCCAGGGGAAACTTAATCCATATGTTTCTGGTTCATTGCCTCTTAAATCATCAAAATGCTGTTTTCCAAAGGCTCTCTAGTGCTGAAAGAGGTTTATCAGACACTATACAAGTTCTCCAAAGTGTTTTTTACCTCAACTTATGGATCCCAATGGACATGAACTCAAGATCCTAGAGTTTGGTTCTAAATTTAACATCAAGAGAGCTTGACTGTGACCCAGAGCAGCCCTGGCTGCTAAGAGTCCTCTGAAAAGCACCACATTATTGGAAGAACACATGTGTTGAATGGAACGTACAAATAAAAATGCACCAAAAAAGCTAAGCTTGAAGGATTGATGGCAAGCCTTCCGACCAATGACTGTTGTATACATTTCTATTTGATTAGCTTTCCTTTCCTTGCTAATTTCTCAGCCCTTCCTCCTTGCTCCCTCAGCCTGATTGTATCCTGGGTAACAACATTTCATATATTAAAAAAAAGGAAAAATTTTAAGAAGTACTCTAATAATCATGTGAAAGCAAAAAGGATAAGGAAAAAGGCATAAGAACTTATTGTCTGAATGCATCTTGTAATTTCCATAATTCACTAAAAAAAAAAATTCACTCCCTGCCAGCATATTTGATTTAACACCATCCAAAGTGTAAGGTTACATGGAATAAATAGCTAATTGGGTTAATTTAATAGCAGGTTAAATCTTTCTTTTATTTTGTCTAAAAGGCACATTAAAATAGTGCAATTTTCAAGTGGTCTTGGAAATCTAAAGTAGAGTTTCTTGATAAAAAAAAATATATAGCTTTCCCACTGCTGGGTTTATAGTGGGAGTTGCTGGCAGGCTTCCAGTTCACCGCATGAAAATCTAAGCTCCCTGTATAAGTGCAGAATTTAGTGTTGGGTCTTAAGGTTTTGTTTGGCATCTTGCCAAAGATGTTATGCATTTAGCTGGGAAAATTGCCTGGAAGTTAATTGAGAGGAAAACACTAATATACAACCTCCCCCACCCTTAAGAAAAAAAAAAAAGTCATGGATATGCATACAGTGCTGTTCATTGATAAGATTTGTATGTATACAATAAAGACTTATAGTAAAGTTGATCCCAAGATTGCTTAAGATGGATTTTCACTGATTATCCACCCAGCATCTATATGCTCCTTTGTGAATGTCCAGATTTTTCCTGGGATCAGGGTTTCCCCACAGAGCCTGCTCATTAGAGACACGGAGGTCACTGAAGTCCCTTTAAAAATGCTACTTACTAAAGGATGTATGATTATTCCAGAATTCAGTAGAGGATATATAATAATTTCATCTCTTAATTAAAAGGATATTTTGATGTAGGACCTCAGTCTCTTCCCTCCAAATGAGGTGAGTGAAATTGGCTTTGGGACCCCCGCCCCTGAGAACCACCAGTGCCTGGGTCACACTACAGGTCTGGTCTCTGCAGGGCTGACAGACCCGTCTTAATCGAGACTTCATGACATTTTATTTTGTCAAGAGTCTCAGGACCTGAATTTTGCTACCCTAGCAGCCAGCTTGTGTTTTCTCTCTAGTGCTTTTAAATACATTGCCTTCTTTTAACCTGTGATCTTTTCCCATTTGTGGCATCCACCCCCACCCCCAACTTGATTTTATCTTTTCTGATAATGATGACTGTGAACTGCCGAAGTTTCCAAAGAGCTAAGAACTGTATTTCCTTCTTCAAAATGAAAGTACAGGGTGTAAGTTGTAGATGTGTGTTTATTGTTCATAGTAGATTAAATGTATTTGGGAGACCCCACTCACAGCATTATCACAACTTTCAGAACCTTTTCTCCATCCATACCTTCATCCTTTTCAGGGTCATTTTAAGCCACGGATACAAAAATAACACTTCTCCAAACCAGAGTCCATCCTGAAAATCCTGCTCTTCAATGACAGAGCTCCCAGTAAGTGGGCTTCTTGGTCACTTTCAAAGCCTTTCATGAAGTTTCTCACTGTGGTCTTAAGGAAAGGGCTTGAAGGGAGAGGGCAAGAAAGATGGGGGGAACAAGGCTGGAGGGGGTGTGCTTCAGGCTGCAAAGTGAGGGGAAAGTGATCCTTTAATTAAGATGAGTGTTCTTTTGTACCTGGACTGTATCTCTTGGATGTGTTAGAGACAGGAGTGGGGCAGAAACAATACAAGTTTGCTACTGTATGAATTCCTTCTCCTTTCCCTTAATCCTGTCCTCACTGGGGCCTCGGGTGGAAAGCTGATAATTTTGGTGATCCCTAAAAGAAAGGCCAGGGCTTGAATTCCTGCCACCATTGCCTTGATAATGAACAGCCCTAATGAATGCGGGTAAGTGGTAGGACTCTGTGACCAGCTGCATCAGGGCAGGTAATACAGCTCAGATTTAATTGGGAGCAGGTATTGGAAGGCTGTATTACTTTAATTGGTGAGGGGTTTTCTAAATGGAAAGGACAAAGTATAATGGACAAATTGTGCAGTACAATAGCACTTAAGCTGGGGTTGTATGCATTCGTTAATCTGCTGAGGAATGAGGCAATTCTAAACAATTTTCTCAGTGAAACCAACTTCAGAAAGCTTGTCCCTTTTGTCCTCCCCTGGGAAAATGTAAGATTGAAACAGAAAATACCTTTACCGAGGCAATCATTTGCCACGTGTGGAAAGCGGATACAGCAGTAAACTATGAAAAAAGGGATCTTTGTAGTACAATAAAGGATGGAAAAAGAGATAAAGCTCAGGATAAGAGTGGGCCTGTCACTGCCGCTAAAGGAGGAATGAAGTGCTGGCGTTTACAGTGACAGACAAGCCTCTAAAGAGAGCGCAGGGCAGTTTAGAGAGGGAAATTTGATATTTAAAAGAAAGAGCTGTGATAATTAAAAGTAGCATTACATTAAACTATTATGCATATCATTAATGGCAGAAGGAAACCGGCGCTTTTCAAAAGTTAATGATTTCTATAAATTGTTCTTGAAACCTTACACTTTTAAACAGACTATCTGCACATAAATTGGCCTCACAGGTAGCTTTTCTGATATCCAACTTTCCTGAGAAATATAAAAAGCGATTCAATCGAAGTTATTCCCCAGTCACGGTGTGGCTGGGAAAGGTTGAAGGCAAAAGAAGAAGAGGGTGGCTGAGGATGAGATGGTTAGATAGTATCACCAGCGCAATGGACATGAATCTGAGCAAAATCTGGGAGACAGAGAAGGACAGGAGAGCCTGGCATGCTGCAGTCCATGGGGTTGGAGAGAGTCTGACACGACTTAACAGCTGAACGACAACAGCATGGTGTGGCATCGTCCATGGACACAGTTCTGCAGTCTTGCACAGAGAGGACAGAGACCAACCACAGAGACGCTGTTGTAAAAGACTCTCTTATTGATATGTGGGTATAAAATGGGCCGTGTGCTATCACCATGTTTTCCTTTGATAATTTATACTTGACAACATCAAAGAGCATATCTTTGGAATGGCATTTATGAGGGAAAAATATTGCTTCCAGATTTGTGGTTCAGGGACCAGCTCTGATGAGACGGTTACCTGGGTCTTCAACTGGTTTAAACCTAATGGTTGAGGGGCCATTGTACTTGAGCTGTTTTAATGGGGCTCTTGCACTTGTCTATTTCATTACAGGTGGGGAACCTGGAAATATTGAATGTCCTCTGAGTTCATGGGGCTTTGGCAGTGGGAAAGCTAAACAAAACGGAGCACAGAGAGAGTGTGAGACAGACTTTCCCAAGATCCCCAGGTGGGTTTCATATACTGCCTACCTCAAGAGCGAGTCTGGTTCAGCTTCCCACAGTGGCCATAAGGGCCAAATTATCTTACCCCAGCTATTGTTCGCTGCTAGAGCCAGATCTACAAAGCTATGGTAAGTATAAAGGATTCTTTGGGAGGAAAACAATTTTGCTATCTGCTCATCTAGATCCCCATTCTGGAAGCACCTACTTGGCTTCAACCTCCTAAAGTGCAGGTGGTGATGAAAAAAGGCCCCTTGTGGGAAATCATATTTATTCTAAAAGTAAAGAGTAAACCCTGCCCTGGCTGTTGGTGCATCGTGGTAAAATCCTGCTTGGAACTCATTTAGAGATGCTGTAAAACCAGGGCTGGGAAAGATTGAAAGTATAAGAAGTTGGTGGCAGAGGATGAGATGATTAGATAGCACCACTGTCTCAATGAACATGATTCTGAGCAAACTCTGGGAGATAGTGAAAGACCAGGAGTCTGGCAGGCTGTAGTCCATGGAGTCAAGGACAGTCAGACACAACTTAGCAATTTAATAGCAACAACAACAAAACCAAGGATCCCCAACTTCTGGGACCTAATTCCTGATGATCTGAGGTGGAACTGATGTAATAATAATAGAAATGAAAGGCACAATGTATGTAATCTGCTTGAACCATCCTGAAACCATCCCGCCAACCCCTGCCCCTAGAAAACCTTTCTCCGGAACAAAACCAGTCCCTGGTGCCAGAAAGGCTGGGGATCGCTGCTAAACATGCTGAGAGAAAACCAAAACTAGTCACACCAAACCACGCTCACAAAGCACATTCAGGAACCTCAGCACCTCAGCACATTTCAAAAGATGTTATTGCGGAGACTCAAAGTATTACCAGGTTTCTACGTTAAAAAATTAGAATCCGTCAAACCCCTTGAGGGAAGAGAGGAAAGAAAAGTGGAGAATAAATAACTAGGGTCCCAAGTTTTTCTTTTAAGAAGTGTGACATGTGGAGCATCACAGAACTTACTGATATTGAAGAGGCACTACCTAAGCTTTCAATTGTGTATGTGTGGTTTAAGTATGACTGAAGTTGGTGAAATATGCCTATGTTATATACAAGGGTGACAAAAACTAAATCAGACAAAATGCAATTAGAACAAGTCAAGTTTGGATTAAATCCCCTACCCCTGGCCCCAGGCCCCTAGAATTAAACTGAAGTAGTCTATCTTTTTTTGGGCTTCTCTGATAGCTCAGCTGGTAAAGAATCCACCTGCAATGCAGGAGACCCTGGTTCAATTCCTGGGTCCTAAAGAACTGCTGGAGAAGGGATAGGTTACCCACTCCAGTATTCTTGGGCTTCCCTGGTGGCTCAGCTGGTAAAGATTCTGCCTACAATGTGGGAGACCTGGGTTCGATCCCTGGGTAGGGAAGATCCTCTGGAGAAGGGAAAAACTACCTATTCTAGTATTCTGGCCTAGAGAATTTTTTTAAAAAATTCTTCTTTTCACCCCAGGCCCATTTCTCCTTACCAAAATGGCAGGGAAAGAAGGTGTCTCTTGGTAAACAACAAAATAATAAAAGTCACTCAGTCGTGTCCAACTCTTTGTGACCCCATGGACTGTATTGTCCATGGAATTCTCCAGTCCAGAATACTGGAGTGGGTAGCCTTTCCCTTCTCCAGGGGATCTCCCCAACCCAGGGATCGAACCCAGGTCTCCCACATTGCAGGCGGATTATCTACCAGCTAAGCCACAGGGAAGCCCACAAGGGAAGCTCTTGGTTAAAGTCCTACACAAACTGTACCTAAATGCCATCTGACATTGGTGATACCAACTTATATAAAACCCCACTACCCTCGAGCTATTTACAGTGGCCAAATGAATAATAAAGAAGAAACTTGGTGCGTACACACAGATGCACACAGACACACAACAACACATGGAGGCAGATACAGGTTTATGGAATGCTTTTTGTTTTTGAAGATTTTTTTATGTGGACCATTTTTAAAGTCTTTATTGAATTTGTTATAATCCTGTTTCTGTATTATGTTTTTGGTAGTTTGACCACAAGGCATGTGGGATCTTAGCCTCCTAACAAGGATCGAACCCACACCCTCTGCATTAGAAGGAGAAATCTTAACCACAGGATTGCCAGAAGAAGTCCCTATTGAATACCTTTTTATGAGTTATTTAATTCAACTGGTTGACCTTGTGTTCTTCTTACCAACAACAAACACAGAGATCGTAGGACTGTTTTCAAAATATTCAATTAGAGGCTTAGCAACCATAAATGTCAACCAAAAAAAAAAAAGAGAGAGAAAGACATTTCAATTCAGTTTGGTAAGGGAAAATTTTACAGATGTGATGATATACTTTTTTACTATTGAGCTATCCAAAGAATTGGTCATTAAGGAGACAATCAGAAGAGAGAACCAGGAGAACTCTGGAGTTGCATGAGATGAAATCCTCCATACGTAGATAATATCTCCAGGGGCTTCTGCATCTGGATTTCTCCCCATCATCCTTTAATCTGCACTTTATGACAATTCTAATGGCCACAAAGTACTCATCCTCTAATCACACATGTAAGGAGAGATATTCAATGCAGGACATTTATGTTTAAACTTGATGTTCAACATTTATCACTTATGGTAATATTTACACAGAAAGAGAGACAAGGACAGAAAGACACACACAAATGGTTAAAATAAATACCAGATGTTATATAATATCAAAGACATCAAATTTTAAAAAATATTACAGTGAAATTTCCATTTTTTTTTTCAGTAAATGGAATACATGAAAAAGAGGTCTTAATTTTAGGAGCCATGTTGTCAATGCTGTTCAGTCACTAAGCCGTGTCCGACTCTTCATGACCCCATGAACTGCAGCACACCAGCCTCCCCTGTCCTACACTATTTCCGAGAATTTCCTCAAATTCATGCCCACTGAGTCGGTGATGGTATCTAGTCATCTCATTACCACTTTTATGAGACTGAGGGATAAAAGAATTTGAGAATCGCATTGAAAAAGGTTTATGCTATTAACTTTTTCTGAGCAGCTCTGTGTATAGGTATGCATGGCCACTAAATTAAATTGTAAAGTAGCAATTTTAGATATTATCATTATTTGTATATTTAGCTAAAATGTATCTAGGTATAGAAAATATGATAAATAATGTCTATGTGTCTTCTGGAGGATTTAAAAAATGAATTGCACTCATTCATCAGCATTGGTTTAAATCTGAAATCTCACAAAGTGAATATTTACTGACTATTCTATTTTGACATCATTCAACTAAGTCTGGAGCATACACAAATTTTGTGCTTTTATATGAGATGTAATTAATCAATGAAATGAAAAGAACTTCCCATGGGAAACAGCCTTCATCTGTTTGGAATAGAAATTGAAACTTGAGAAATGGAGAGAAAATGAGGAAAAACTATTAGAGCTTCTTTTAGATTGAAAACTATTGTAGGGCTTTGCAACTGAGACCGCCTGCTTAAAATTAGGAATCTAGAAATTCTGCTCACTTCATCAAAAGGTCAAATAAAACATCCACTCCACCATCCCACAGTAGAAGAAAATAAGCTTTCACTTTCAAAACTCTGGTGTGAAAACATTTTCTATGAGAAATAGAAACAGTAAATCTATGCCACACTCAGTTTGAGGGGCTGGAATTCATTTTAACTTGGAATGCTTTGTATGTCTCAAGCTGGATACCCCCAAGAGATCCCACAGAAGCAAAGATAAAACTATCTATACACTAATTCTACAACACAGGGTATTCAGTTCATGTATGGAGAAAATGAAGGTAGGGGTGAGCTCTCAATTCAAAGATACAAACCAGGTAAGAAAATGTACCCATATCAAGAGAATCAGCAGTCACAAATAGGAGAATTGTTAGTCTCAAATGCCTAAATTAATATTATAAAATTAATAGTCTAGAAGTGAGAATAAAATACTGACATTCAAAATCATTAGAGAAATAGAAGCTGGAATGGAAATCACACTGAAAGAGAAGCAGGTTATGGGAAAAATTTCAGAATTTTGAAAGAATCACATAAAATTTCACCATTATACTATCTAAACTCAATTAAAAACAAAAAACAGAAACAGTACTTATATCCTGAATTCCAAGAAATGTCCAAAATATGTATTCATAAGACAAACAAATGAATTCATTAAAGTTTTGTGTTTTACCTTCATAGTTTTTGAATTTTAAAGGATGGTAATCTATACAAAGGGCTTCCTAGGTAGCTCAGTGATAAAGAATACACCTGCCAATGCAAGAGACACAATTTCAGTCCCTGGGTTGGGAAGATCTGCTGGAGGAGGAAATGGCAATCTGATCCAGTATTCTTGCCATGGAAAACTTCATGGACAGAGAAGAGTTGGACGTGACTTAGTGTCTGAGCACAATCTATACCTAATATTAGGTAATCACTGAAAACATCTAGTAACAATGAAAAGAAAAAAGAAACTGTTCAGAAAATGCTGAACTTGAGTGCAAAGATTTTGGCCCCTTCCTAGAGGTCTTAGAAGATAATGAGAGAAGAGATAAAAGATTTCTCCACTTGTCTAGATGGGAATCCTTGGGAGAATGAGGTCAGCAAAATGACTTAGTAGGAAACGCCACACGTTATTTTCCAAACAACAACAAATCAGGAGAAACTATGTGAATCAACTTCATAGGAGTTTTGGAGCACAATCAGAAGTTTACAACAATCAAGTAAATAAACACTCCATCAAGAAAAAGCCATCTTCAAAATATTAAGGAGTTTTATAGTGTTTTTGCTCTGCATTCATTCATCCCCTCCCCAGCACACAGACGTCTGGACTGTGAGCAAGGGAAACCTGGTTACCAATACCCCTCCTTCAACTGGTGGGAGCAGAGAAGTTATTTTCAAACTACTGTGTACGTTTATTCTAACTCAGCTGGGGATCCATGAATAGCTGACTTGATCATCTCTGTCTCACATAATGTGGAACATAGGCAGGAGATGCAACCAGAACTACTCATAAACGCTACAAGGGACAACAAATCCAGTCACCTATGACAAGAGATTCTGGGTGCAGATCTACAACAGACCACCTAAAGTCCAGAGTTAAAACTAGGATTGGACTCTTTGGGAAATTAGGATGTTCAAAGGCAATCGCATATGCAGGAGAATTTGGAAAGTCATGTGAATGAACTGGCAAAAGCATGCTCATAAGTCCTGAGAAGATCTTGACTTTCTCCTCAGCCAATTTCTAGGCTCAGAGCAAACTTAGTTAAGTACTAAAGGAATGCATCCTCACAGAGCTAGTCTTTAAAGACTGAAAGAGTTGTTTGTCCTTATTTTTTTATTATTGTTTTTATTGTTTTTGGTGATCTTTGTTTGCTTTTCTCTTTCAGCTCCTGGATTTCAAGAAAATCTTTGTCAAAACATTTGCCTAGCACAAGATTAAAAAAACAAACAAAAAAATGAGTACATATAACAAGGAATATTCTTTAAAAAAAATAGCTTGGAAAAGTCTCAAATGGAATGCAGCAGCCTTCGATGATCAAAACAATAACAAAAAATCAAAATAAATAAAACCCTATGGACTAGATGAATCTGGGTTACAACATTATAAAAATCAAACAACAATTTTCAATAACAAAAATCACAAGGAATACAGAGAAATAGGTTTTGATTTATTCAAAGGAATAAAATAATTAACTGACAGAAACTATCCCTGAGGTAATGCAGATAGTGGATTTATTGAACAAAGACTTTGAAACCACTATTTCAAATATGATTAAGGAGCTAAGAGATATTCAAGATTTAATATACTAGTAAAAGAACATTAATTAACAAATAGAAATTATAAGAAGAGAACCAAATGGAAATTCTGGAGCTGAAATTTTCAATAACTAAAATGAAAATTTCATTAGAGGGGTTCAACAGCAGATTTGCAGAAGAATGGGTGAACTTGAAGACAGGACAATTGAAATTATTGAATTTGAGATGCAGAAAAAAATGGGTAAACAAAAGTGAACAGAGCCTAAAGGACTTGTGAGACACCATCTAGTATACTAAAATACACAAAAGCAGGAATATCAGAAGGAGAGAGAAAGAAAAGGGAACAAACATTATTTCTTGAAATATGATCAAAATTATGACCAAAGTCTTTTCAAATAGGAAGAAATTCATGAATCTACAAATCAAAGAAACTCAGTAAATTTCAAGTAAAATAAACTTTTTCAGACCCTAACTGAGACACATTATTATCAAAGTGTTGAAAGTCAAAAATAATACATAATCTTAAATGCAGCATAAGACCTGTATTAGATCAGATCAGTCACTCAGTCGTGTCTGACTCTTTGCGACCCCATGAATCGCAGCATGCCAGGCCTCCCTGTCCATCACCAACTCCCGGAGTTCACTCAGACTCACGTCCATCGAGTCAGTGATGCCATCCAGCCATCTCATCCTCTGTCATCCCCTTCTCCTCCTGCCCCCAATCCCTCCCAGCATCAGAGTCTTTTCCAATGAGTCAACTCTTCGCATGAGGTGGCCAAAGTACTGGAGTTTCAGCTTTAGCATCATTCCTTCCAAAGAAATCCCAGGGCTGATCTCCTTCAGAATGGACTGGTTGGATCTCCTTGCAGTCCAAGGGACTCTCAAGTGACCCTAAACATGATTATTAGCCAATTTCTCATCAGAAACCCAAAGTTTCTGACAGTAGGATGCATATATATATGTATATATTCATACATATATATACCAGAAAAGCTGTCAATTGATACTTCTATATCTGTCAAAACTGTCCTTCAAAAATGAAGGAGAAATTAAGAGATTCCCAGATATTTTTAAAAACAAAGATAATAAAGTTAATAACAGATAGACCTGCCATATAAGAAATTGTAAAAGGAATCCTGTAGGTTGCAGTGAAAAGACACTAAACACTCAGTTGAAGAAGTGTGAAGATGTAAACTTCTCTGCCAAAATAAATGCATGGGCAAGTAAAAAAGTCTCTACCATTATAACTTTGGTTTCTAACTCACATCTCATTTTCTCAGTTCAGTTCAGTTCAGTCGCTCAGTCGTGTCCAACTCTTTGCGACCCCATGAATCGCAGCATGCCAGGACTCCCTGTCCATCACCATCTTATTTTGTACAGAGTTCAAAAGACAAAAATATGAAAAACAACTATAAAAACATGTTATTAGGCACATAACATAAATAAATATATAATCTGTGACATCCATAGTATAAGGGAAGATTGGAACTTTATAGGAATCATGCATGTAACTGAGGTTAAGTTGGTATTAAATAAAATTAAATCAGTACAATTTTACGATGTTATATGTAATCCCCATGGTAACCACAAATAAAATATCTATAGAATATACACAAATGAGAAAAAAGAGAAGCAAGCATATTACTAAAAACTCCACAAAATGCAACAGAAGGCAATAATGCAGGAAAGGAAGAATCAAAAACTTTTAAAAATACCAAAAACAAAGAGCAAATGGCAAAAGCCCTTCCATACAAGTATTTACTTTCAATGTAAATGCACTGTACTCACTAAAGAAAAATCACAGTTTAGCAGAATAGAGAGAAAACATGATCTAAGTAATGCTATACTCAGTAAATTCACTTGATATCTAAGAAACAATTTGAAGGTAAATGAATGTAAATGAATGTAAAAAGAAATTTAATGCTAATAAAAATTTAGTGCTAGGCAAAATAGTCCTTAAATCAAGAACTGTAACAACAGATAAAGAGGTACATTATGTAATGACAAAAATGTCAAATCACTAAGAAGATATAGTGATTATAAACACACATATATACACCAAATAGCATAACCAAATGTATACGCTAATATTTGCCAGGTTTGAAGAGAGAAGTAGGCAATTCTGTAATAGTGGAGACACCAATACTTCCAACTTTAATGTAAAAAAGAGAGAGAGAAAATGGATCAATAACAACTTAGAGGACCAGAAAGCATCTTAAATGAATTAAACCTAACAGACACACAGTCATTCAACTCCAAAACAGCAGTTATACATAGTGCATAGGAGACATTCTTCAGCACTGAAATGTTAGTCAAGACTTTGTACAAAGTATCACTTCCAGCCACAGTGGAGTGAAGATACAAATCAATTTGAAAAGCTGTAAAATTCACAAATTAGTGAACACTTTAAAAAAAAAACTAGTTGGAATTGTTTCCTTAATTTCTCTTTCTATTTTCTCATTATTAGTGTATAGGAATGCAAGGGATTTCTGTGTGTTGATTTTATATCCTGCAACTTTACTATATTCATTGATTAGCTCTAGTAATTTTCTGGTGGAGTCTTTAAGGTTTTCTATGTAGAGGATCATGTCATCTGCAAACAGAGTTTTACTTCTTCTTTTCCAATTTGGATTCATTTTATTTCTTTTTCTGCTCTGATTGCTGTGGCCAAAACTTCCAAAACTATGTTGAATAGTAATGGTGAAAGTGGGCACCCTTGTCTTGTTCCTGACTTTAGGGGAAATGCCTTCAATTTTTCACCATTGAGGATAATGTTTGCTGTGGAAGGAAACAATTCCATTCACTGTTGCAACGAAAAGAATAAAATACTTAGGAATATATCTACCTAAATAAACTAAAGACCTATATATAGAAAAGTATAAAATACAGGTGAAAGAAATCAAAGAGGACACTAATAGGTGGAGAAATATACCATGTTCATGGATCGGAAGAATCAATATAGTGAAAATGAGTATACTACCCAAAGCAATCTATAGTTTCAATGCAATCCCTATCAAGCTACCAACGGTATTTTTCACAGAGCTAGAACAAATAATTTCACAATTAGTATGGAAATACAAAAAACCTCGAATAGCCAAAGAAATCTTGAGAAAGAAGAATGGAACTGGAGGAATCAACCTGCCTGACTTCAGACTCTACTACAAAGCCACAGTCATCAAGACAGTATGGTACTGGCACAAAGACAGAAATATAGATCAATGGAACAAAATAGAAAGCCCAGAGATAAATCCACACACCTGTGGACACCTTATCTTTGACAAAGGAGGCAAGAATATACAATGGATTAAAGACAATCTCTTTAACAAGTGGTGCTGGGAAAACTGGTCAACCACTTGTAAAAGAATGAAACTAGAACACTTTCTAACACCATACACAAAAATAAACTCAAAACGAATTAAAGATCTAAACATAAAACCAGAAACTATAAAACTCCTAGAGGAGAACATAGGCAAAACACTCTCTGACATACATCACAGCAGGATCCTCTATGACCCACCTCCCAGAATATTGGAAATAAAAGCAAAAATAAACAAATGGGACATATTTAAACATAAAAGCTTCTGCACCAAAAAGGAAACTATCAGATCAAATCAGTCGCTCAGTCGTGTCTGACTCTTTGTGACCCCATGAATCGCAGCACACCAGGCCTCCCTGTCCATCACCAACTCCCGGAGTTCACTCAGACTCACGTCCATTGAGTCAGTGATGCAATACAACCATCTCATCCTCTGTCGTCCCCTACTCCTCTTGCCCCAATCCCTCCCAGCATCAGAGTCTTTTCCAATGAGTCAACTCTTCGCATGAGGTGGCCAAAGTACTGCAGTTTCAGCTTTAGCATCATTCCTTCCAAAGAAATCCCAGGGCTGATCTCCTTTAGAATGGACTGGATGGATCTCCTTGCAGTCCAAGGGACTCTCAAGAGTCTTCTCCAACACCACAGTTCAAAAGCATCAATTCTTTGGTGCTCAGCCTTCTTCACAGTCCAACTCTCACATCCATACATGACCACAGGAAAAACCATAGCCTTGACTAGATGAACCTTTGTTGGCAAAGTAATGTCTCTGCTTTTCAATATGCTATCTAGGTTGGTCATAACTTTCCTTCCAAGGAGTAAGTGTCTTTTAATTTCATGGCTGCAGTCACCATCTGCAGTGATTTTGGAGCCCAGAAAAATAAAGTCTGACACTGTTTCCATTGTTTCCCCATCTATTTCCCATGAAGTGATGGGACCGGATGCCATGATCTTTGTTTTCTGAATGTTGAGCTTTAAGCCAACTTTTTCACCGTCCACTTTCACCTTCATCAAGAGGCTTTTTAGTTCCTCTTCACTTTATGCCATAAGGGTGGTGTCATCTGCATATCTGAGGTTATTGATATTTCTCCCGGCAATCTTGATTCCAGCTTGTGCTTCTTCCAGTCCAGCGTTTCTCATGATGTACTCTGCATATAAGTTAAATAAACAGGGTGACAATATACAGCCTTGACGTACTCCTTTTCCTATTTGGAACCAGTCTGTTGTTCCATGTCCAGTTCCAACTGTTGCTTCCTGATCTGCATACAAATTTCTCAAGAGGCAGGTCAGGTGGTCTGGTATTCCCATCTCTTTCAGAATTTTCCACAGTTTATTGTGATCCACACAGTCAAAGGCTTTGGCATAGTCAATAAAGCAGAAATAGATGTTTTTCTGGAACTATAAGCAAGGTGAAAAGACAGCCTTCAGAATGGGAGAAAATAATAGCAAATGAAGCAACTGACAAACAACTAATCTCAAAAATATACAAGCAACTCCTACAGCTCAATTCCAGAAAAATAAACGACCCAATCAAAAAAATGGGCCAAAGAACTAAATAGACATTTCTCCAAAGAAGACATACAGATGGCTAACAAACACATGAAAAGATGCTCAACATCATTCATTATCAGAGAAATGCAAATCAAAACCACAATGAGGTATCATTTCATGTGAGTCAGAATGGCTGTGATCCAAAAGTCTACAAACAATAAATGCTGGAGAGGGTGTGGAGAAAAGGAAATTTTCTTACACTGTTGGTGGGAATGCAAACTAGTACAGCCACTATGGAGAATAGTGTGGAGATTCCTTAAAAAACTGGAAATAGAACTGCTTTATGACCCTGCAATCCCACTGCTAGGCATACACACCAAGGAAACCAGAATTGAAAGAGACATGTGTACCCCAATGTTCATCGCAACACTGTTTATAATAGCCAGGACATGGAAGCAACCTAGATGTCCATCAGCAGATGAATGGATAAGAAAGCTGTGGTACATATACACAAAGGAGTATTATGCAGCCATCAAAAAGAATACATTTGAATCAGTTCTAATGAGGTGGATGAAACTGGAGCCTATTATACAGAGTGAAGTAAGCCAGAAAGAAAAACACCAATACAATATACTAACGCATATATGGAATTTAGAAAGATGGTAACGATAACCTTGTATGCGAGACAGCAAAAGAGACACAGATGTATAGAACAGTCTTTTGGACTCTGTGGGAGAGGGAGAGGGTGGGATGATTTGGGAGAATGGCATTGAAACATGTATAATATCATATATGAAACGAATCACCAGTCCAGGTTCGATGCAGGATACAGGATGCTCGGGGCTAGTGCACTGGGATGACCCAGAGGGATGGTACGGGGAGGGAGGAGGGAGGAGGGTTCAGGATGGGGAACACGTGTATACCTGTGGCGGATTCATGTTGATGTATGGCAAAACCAATATAATATTGTAAAGTAATTAGCCTCCAATTAAAATAAATAAATTTATATTTTAAAAAATAGTAATAATTCTGTTATGTAAGCTAAGTAATGTTTTTAAAATTCAGAATCTGAGGAGGAGCCAAGATGGCGGAGGAGTAGGACAGGGAGAACACTTTCTCCCCCACAAATTCATCAAAAGAGCATTTAAACGTCGAGTAAATTCCACAAAACAACTTCTGAATGCCGGCAGAGGACATCAGGCACCCAGAAAAGCAATCCAACTCTTCGAAAGGAGGTAGGAAAAAATATAAAAGACAAAAAAAGAGACAAAAGAGGGAGGGACGGAGCTCCGTCCCGGGAAGGGAGTCTTAAAAAGAGAGAAGTTTCCAAACACCAGGAAACCTTCTCACTGCCGAATCTGTGCCGAGCTTTGGAAGCACAGAGGGCAACGTAACAGGAAGAAAAAATAAATAAACAATTAAAACTCGAAGATTGCAAGTCCTACGGTAACTCCCCCAGTGGAGAAGCAGCGCAGACGCCTGCAGGCGCCATTAACAAGCGGGGGCTGGGCAGGGAGGCGCAGCGCGGGCTGCATCGCTTAGAGTAAGAATCTGGCCTGAATACCCTGAGCACTATCTGAGCGAAATAATTTGGGCTAACAAACCAGACTGTGGGATATCTACTACGCGAAAAGCCAGCCCCAACCTAAGACCGCCAGGCCCGTGCACGGAACAAAGAATTGAACAGAGATAGCCGGCTGCAGACCTTCCCCCTCCGGTGATGGGCAGCCAGAGCCGGAAGGGGGCAATCGCAGCCCCAGAGAGACATTATCTATAAAACTGTAAGCAGGCTTCTTTGCTAACTAAAACTTCTTGGGGGTCTGGACGGTTAACATCTGCCTAAGAAGGTGCGCCGGTTTTGCGCCCAGATAACCGAGTGGCAGGGAGGCGATAAGTCGCAGCATTGGCGCTCGCCAAACACCTCATCACTTGAGCTGCTCGGACCTGGGAAGAGCACAATACTCAGGCCCAACTGAGTCTGCGCCTCTGAGGACTATCCGAGTGCCTGAACCTGAGCGGCTTGGACCTGGGAGGTACATGCAACCCAGGGCCAGCCTTGGATTGTTCCCGGCGGAACAACCTAGAGCCCGAGCAGTGTGGGCAGGGAGGCTACACGCGCAGTGAGCGGGGGCAGACCCAGTGTGGCTGAGGCACTGCGAGCGCACGCCAGTGTTATTTGCTTGCAGCACCCCTCCCTCCCTCCCCACAGCGCGACTGAACAAAGAGAAGAAATACAGTTCCACCCATCAGAACACTGACACAAGCTTCCCTAACCAGGAAACCTTGACAAGCCACCTGTACAAACCCACACACAGTGAGGAATAGCCACAATAAAGAGAACTCCACAAACTGCCAGAATACAGAAAGGACACCCCATACTCAGCAATTTAAACAAGATGAAGAGACAGAGGAATAGCCAGCAGATAAAGGAACAGGATAAATGCCCACCAAACCAAACAAAAGAGGAAGAGATAGGGAATCTACCTGATAAAGAATTCCGAATAATGATAGTGAAATTGATCCAAAATCTAGAAATTAAAATGGAATCACAGATAAATAGCTTGGAGACAAGGATTGAGAAGATGCAAGAAAGGTTTAACAAGGACCTAGAAGAAATAAAAAAGAGTCAATATACAATGAATAATGCAATAAATGAAATTAAAAACACTCTGGAGGCAACAAACAGTAGAATAACAGAGGCAGAAGATAGGATTAGTGAATTAGAAGATAGAATGGTAGAAATAAATGAATCAGAGAGAATAAAAGAAAAACGAATTAAAAGAAATGAGGACAATCTCAGAGACCTCCAGGACAATATTAAACGCTACAACATTCGAATCATAGGGGTTCCAGAAGAAGAAGACAAAAAGAAAGACCATGAGAAAATACTTGAGGAGATAATAGTTGAAAACTTCCCTAAACTGGGGAAGGAAATAATCACCCAAGTCCAAGAAACCCAGAGAATCCCAAACAGGATAAACCCAAGGCGAAACACCCCAAGACACATATTACTCAAATTAACAAAGATCAAACACAAAGAACAAATATTAAAAGCAGCAAGGGAAAAACAACAAATAACACACAAGGGAATTCCCATAAGGATAACAGCTGATCTTTCAATAGAAACTCTTCAAGCCAGGAGGGAATGGCAAGACATACTTAAAATGATGAAAGAAAATAACCTACAGCCCAGATTATTGTACCCAGCAAGGATTTCATTCAAGTATGAAGGAGAAATCAAAAGCTTCTCAGATAAGCAAAAGCTGAGAGAATTCTGCACCACCAAACCAGCTCTACAACAAATACTAAAGGATATTCTCTAGACAGGAAACACAAAAATGGTGTATAAATTCGAACCCCAAACAATAAAGTAAATGGCAACGGGATCATACTTATCAGTAATTACCTTAAACGTAAATGGGTTGAATGCCCCAACCAAAAGACAAAGACTGGCTGAATGGATACAAAAACAAGACCCCTACATATGTTGTCTACAGGAGACCCACCTCAAAACAGGGGACACATACAGACTGAAAGTGAAGGGCTGGAAAAAGATTTTCCATGCAAATAGGGACCAAAAGAAAGCAGGAGTAGCAATACTCATATCAGATAAAATAGACTTTAAAACAAAGGCTGTGAAAAGAGACAAAGAAGGTCACTACATAATGATCAAAGGATCAATCCAAGAAGAAGATATAACAATTATAAATATATATGCACCCAACACGGGAGCACCGCAGTATGTAAGACAAATGCTAACAAGTATGAAAGGAGAAATTAACAATAACACAATAATAGTGGGAGACTTTAATACCCCACTCACACCTATGGATAGATCAACTAAACAGAAAATTAATAAGGAAACACAAACTTTAAACGATACAATAGACCAGTTAGACCTAATTGATATCTATAGGACATTTCATCCCAAAACAATGAATTTCACCTTTTTCTCAAGCGCACATGGAACCTTCTCCAGGATAGATCACATCCTGGGCCATAAAGCTAGCCTTGGTAAATTCAAAAAAATAGAAATCATTCCAAGCATCTTTTCTGACCACAATGCAGTAAGATTAGATCTCAATTACAGGAGAAAAACTATTAAAAATTCCAACATATGGAGGCTGAACAACACGCTGCTGAATAACAAACAAATCACAGAAGAAATCAAAAAAGAAATCAAAATTTGCATAGAAACGAATGAAAATGAAAACACAACAACCCAAAACCTGTGGGACACAGTAAAAGCAGTCCTAAGGGGAAAGTTCATAGCAATACAGGCACACCTCAAGAAACAAGAAAAAAGTCAAATAAATAACCTAACTCTACACCTCAAACAACTAGAAAAGGAAGAAATGAAGAACCCCAGGGTTAGTAGAAGGAAAGAAATCTTAAAAATTAGAGCAGAAATAAATGCAAAAGAAACAAAAGAGACCATAGCAAAAATCAACAAAGCCAAAAGCTGGTTCTTTGAAAGGATAAATAAAATTGACAAACCATTAGCCAGACTCATCAAGAAACAAAGGGAGAAAAATCAAATCAATAAAATTAGAAATGACAGTGGAGAGATCACAACAGACAACATAGAAATACAAAGGATCATAAGAGACTATTATCAACAATTATATGCCAATAAAATGGACAACGAGGAAGAAATGGACAAATTCTTAGAAAAGTACAACTTTCCAAAACTCGACCAGGAAGAAATAGAAAACCTTAACAGACCCATCACAAGCATGGAAATTGAAACTGTAATCAAAAATCTTCCAGCAAACAAAAGCCCAGGTCCAGACGGCTTCACAGCTGAATTCTACCAAAAATTTAGAGAAGAGCTAACACCTATCCTGCTTAAACTCTTCCAGAAAATTGCAGAGGAAGGTAAACTTCCAAACTCATTCTATGAGGCCACCATCACCCTAATACCAAAACCTGACAAAGATTCCACAAAAAAAGAAAACTATAGGCCAATATCACTGATGAACATAGATGCAAAAATCCTAAACAAAATTCTAGCAATCAGAATCCAACAACACATTAAAAAGATCATACACCATGACCAAGTGGGCTTTATCCCAGGGATGCAAGGATTCTTCAATATCCGCAAATCAATCAATGTAATACACCACATTAACAAATTGAAAAACAAAAACCATATGATTATCTCAATAGATGCAGAGAAAGCCTTTGACAAAATTCAACACCCATTTATGATAAAAACTCTCCAGAAAGCAGGAATAGAAGGAACATACCTCAACATAATAAAAGCTATATATGACAAACCCACAGCAAACATTATCCTCAATGGTGAAAAATTGAAAGCATTTCCTCTAAAGTCAGGAACAAGACAAGGGTGCCCACTTTCACCATTACTATTCAACATAGTTTTGGAAGTTTTGGCTACAGCAATCAGAGCAGAAAAAGAAATAAAAGGAATCCAAATTGGAAAAGAAGAAGTAAAACTCTCACTATTTGCAGATGACATGATCCTCTACATAGAAAACCCTAAAGACTCCACCAGAAAATTACTAGAACTAATCAATGATTATAGTAAAGTTGCAGGATATAAAATCAACACACAGAAATCCCTTGCATTCCTATACACTAATAATGAGAAAACAGAAAGAGAAATTAAGGAAACAATTCCATTCACCATTGCAACGAAGAGAATAAAATACTTAGGAATATATCTACCTAAAGAAACTAAAGACCTATATATAGAAAACTATAAAACACTGGTGAAAGAAATCAAAGAGGACACTAATAGATGGAGAAATATACCATGTTCATGGATTGGAAGAATCAATATAGTGAAAATGAGTATACTACCCAAAGCAATTTATAGATTCAATGCAATCCCTATCAAGCTACCAACAGAATTCTTCACAGAGCTAGAACAAATAATTTCACAATTTGTATGGAAATACAAAAAACCTCGAATAGCCAAAGCGATCTTGAGAAAGAAAAATGGAACTGGAGGAATCAACCTACCTGACTTCAGGCTCTACTACAAAGCCACAGTTATCAAGACAGTATGGTACTGGCACAAAGACAGAAATATAGATCAATGGAACAAAATAGAAAGCCCAGAGATAAATCCACGCACATATGGACACCTTATCTTTGACAAAGGAGGCAAGAATATACAGTGGATTAAAGACAATCTCTTTAACAAGTGGTGCTGGGAAATCTGGTCAACCACTTGTAAAACAATGAAACTAGAACACTTTCTAACACCATATACAAAAATAAACTCAAAATGGATTAAAGATCTCAACATAAGACCAGAAACTATAAAACTCCTAGAGGAGAACATAGGCAAAACACTCTCTGACATACATCACAGCAGGATCCTCTATGACCCACCTCCCAGAATATTGGAAATAAAAGCAAAAATAAACAAATGGGACCTAATTAAACTTAAAAGCTTCTGCACATCAAAGGAAACTATTAGCAAGGTGAAAAGACAGCCTTCAGAATGGGAGAAAATAATAGCAAATGAAGCAACGGACAAACAACTAATCTCAAAAATATACAAGCAACTCCTACAGCTCAACTCCAGAAAAATAAATGACCCAATCAAAAAATGGGCCAAAGATCTAAATAGACATTTCTCCAAAGAAGACATACAGATGGCTAACAAACACTTGAAAAGATGTTCAACATCACTCTTTATCAGAGAAATGCAAATCAAAACCACTATGAGGTACCATTTCACACCAGTCAGAATGGCTGCGATCCAAAAGTCTACAAATAATAAATGCTGGAGAGGGTGTGGAGAAAAGGGAACCCTCTTACACTGTTGGTGGGAATGCAAATTAGTACAGCCACTATGGAGAACAGTGTGGAGATTCCTTAAAAAACTGGAAATAGAACTGCCTTATGATCCAGCAATCCCACTGCTGGGCATACACACTGAGGAAACCAGAAGGGAAAGAGACACGTGTACCCCAATGTTCATCGCAGCACTGTTTATAATAGCCAGGACATGGAAGCAACCTAGATGTCCATCAGCAGATGAATGGATAAGAAAGCTGTGGTACATATACACAATGGAGTATTACTCAGCCATTAAAAAGAATACATTTGAATCAGTTCTAATGAGGTGGATGAAACTGGAGACTATTATACAGAGTGAAGTAAGCCAGAAGGAAAAACATAAATACAGTATACTAACGCATGTATATGGAATTTAGAAAGATGGTAACGATAACCCTGTGTACGAGACAGCAAAAGAGACACTGATGTATAGAACAGTCTTATGGACTCTGTGGGAGAGGGTGGGAAGATTTGGGAGAATGTCATTGAAACATGTGAAATGTCATGTATGAAACGAGATGCCAGTCCAGGTTCAGTGCACGATGCTGGATGCTTGGGGCTGGTGCGCTGGGAAGGCCCAGGGGGATGGTATGGGGAGGTTGGGAGGGAGGAGGGTTCAGGATGGGGAGCATGTGATTTTTAAAAAAAAAAAAAAAAAAATTCAGAATCTTTCTGTATAAAGATTAGAAACAAACATTAAAAGCCTTTAGAAGTCTTCTGCCTGGCTTAATTAAAAAAAAAAAAAAAAACTAGTTGGTCAAAGCAAAAAACAGAAGGGCAGTTAAAAAATACTTTGAAATAAAACACAGCATACTAAATCTTATGGAATGCAGCAAAACAGTGCTAAAAGGAAAATTCATGACATCCAATGTGTACATTTAAAAAATAAAAATATCTCAAATCAATTACATAATTGCACTTTAAGGAACTAGAATAAATTAAAAGAATGAATAAGATACTTGATGCAAATAAATTTGATAAAGTTCAATATCATTTCTTGATAAAAGTACTAACCAAACAAGGAATAGAAGAAAAAATTTCTCAACACAATAAAAACTTTCCATAAAATCCTCACTAACCTCATGTTTACTTGTGAAAGACAAAATTTTTCCTCTAAGATCAGAAATAAAGATGCTTACTTTCGTCATTTCAATTCAGCTTAGTATTTAAAGTTATAATCAGAGCAGTAGGCAAGAGAAATAAAAGGCATTCAAACTGGAATTTAAAAAATAAAATTATTTCTGTTCACAGATTACATTACCTTAAATGTATAAAACCATGCAGATTTCACAAAAATTATTGAAACTTAATGAATAAAATCAGTAAAGTTGCTGCATACAAAATCAATACCATAATAAATCAGTGGTGGTTCTATACACTAACAATGAACAATCTGGAAAAGAAATTAAGAAAATTTCATTTACAAAAGCGTTACAATGGACAAAATACTTAGAAGTAAATTTAAACATGAAACCATAGAACTTGTACTCTGAAAACTATAAAACATTCTAAAAGATCAGACATCAATGAAAAAAGACATCTCGTGTTCACAGATTAGAAGACTTAATACTGATAAGATGACAGTGTTATCCAAAGCAATCTATGGATTTAATGAAATTTCTGACAAAATTTCAAAGGCATTGTTTTGCAGAAATAAAAAATCCTGTTCTAAAATTCCTATGGAATCTCAAGGACCTCAAATAGCCAAAACAATAAAGTTGTAGGAATCACATTTCAAAATTTACCTCAAAAGGACAGTTATTAAATCAATGTGGTATTGGCATAAGGACAGACACATAAACCTATGGGATAAAATAAAGAATCCAGAAATAATTTTAACCAGGGTACCAAGATCATTCAATAAAAATAAGACATTCTTTTCAAAAAATAGTGCTAGAAAACCACATGGAAATGAATGAAGTTGAACCTATGCTTTACACCATATGTGAAAATTAACTTAAAATATGTCAAACACTTAAACATGGAGATCTAAAAAACCCTAGAGGGAAGAGAACCTAAAGGAGATAATGCATGACATTGGATTTACCATTGATTTTTTAGACACGATACCAAAAGAACAGGTAACAGATTAGTAACAAATGGTCTGAAACTAAAATTAAGAATGCAATTTTTTCACAGACTCATCGATATTAATAAAATGCCTAGAAATTTAACAATAAAAGAGCAAGGCATACATACTGAAAACTGCAAAACATTGCTATGAGACATTAAAGAGGATTTACCTAAATGTTGGGACTTCCCAGGAGGTTCAGTGGTAAAGAATCCACCTGCCAATGCAGGAGATGTGGATTCCATCCCTGGGTTGGGAAGATCCCCTGGAGGAGGGCCTGGAAATCCACTTCTTGCCTGGAGAATCCCATGGACAGAAAAGCTTAGAGTCTACCATCCAAGAGGAAAAAAAAGAGTCAGACACGACTCAGCGACTAAACAACAACCACCTAAATGGAGAGAAATTCCATCTTTTTGAATTAGAAATCAACATTTTCATGATGTCAATTTTTTTCTAAGTGGTTTTATAGATTTAAACACACTCTATCACTTACTTTACAATATTGTATTGGTTTTGCCATACATCAACATGAATCTGCCACAGGTGTACACGTGTTCCCCATCCTGAACCCCCCTCCCACCTTCCTCCCTGTAAAAGTAATTAGCCTCCAATTAAAATAAATAAATTTAAATTTAAAAAAAATAAACACACTCTATCAAAATCTGAGTGGTATTTTTCTATAAAAATTGACAATCTGATCCTAAAGTTTATATAGCTTTGCTTAGTACCTAGAAGTCGAAATAACTCTGAAAGAGAAGAATAAAGTTGAAGGACTTACACTTCCCAATTTCAAAATTACTGTAAAGCTACAGTAAGCAAGACAGAGTGGTTGATGTGGAGACAGACATATGGATCAATGTTACAGAATTGAGAGTCCTGGAACAAACACATTTATGGCCAATTGATTTTCAACAAATGTGTCAGGACGATTCATGGAGGAAAGGATAGTCTAATATAAATAGTACAGGAACAGTTGGATGTCTGCATGTCAAAAGATTAATGTAGACTCTCACATCCCATCATATACAACCAACTCAAAAATGAATCATGTCTAATATATGAGCCAATCCCATACACTTTATTTTTTTTTATTTTATTTTTAAACTTTACAATATTGTATTAGTTTTGCCAAATATCGAAATGAATCTGCCACAGGTATACCCGCGTTCCCCATCCTGAACCCTCCTCCCTTCTCCCTCCCCTACCCTCCCTCTGGGTCCTCCCAGTGTACCAGGCCCAAGCATCCAGTACCGTGTATCGAACCTGGACTGGCGACTCGTTTCATACATGATAATATACATGTTTCAATGCTATTCTCCCAAATCTCCCCACCCTCTCCCTCTCCCACAGAGTCCATAAGACTGATCTATACATCGGTGTCTCTTTTGAAGTCTCGTACACAGGGTTATTGTTACCATCTTTCTAAATTCCATATATATGCGTTAGTATACTGTATTGGTGTTTTTCTTTCTGGCTTACTTCACTCTGTATAATAGGTTCCAGTTTCATCCATCTCATTAGAACTGATTCAAATGTATTCTTTTTAATGGCTGAGTAATACTCCATTGTGTATATGTACCACAGCTTTCTTATCCATTCATCTGCTGATGGGCATCTAGGTTGCTTCCATGTCCTGGCTATTATAAACAGTGCTGCAATGAACATTGGGGTACATGTGTCTCTTTCCCTTCTGGTTTCCTCAGTGTGTATGCCCAGCAGTGGGATTGCTGGATCATAAGGCAGTTCTATTTCCAGTTTTTTAAGGAATCTCCACACTGTTCTCCATAGTGGCTGTACTAGTTTGCATTCCCACCAACAGTGTAAGAGAGTTCCCTTTTCTCCACACCCTCTCCAGCATTTATTGCTTGTAGACTTTTGGATTGCAGCCATTCTGACTGGCGTGAAATGGTACCTCATAGTGGTTTTGATTTGCATTTCTCTGATAATGAGTGATGTGACAAAGGAGGCAAGAATATACAATGGATTAAAGACAATCTCTTTAACAAGTGGTGCTGGGAAAACTGGTCAACCACTTGTAAAAGAATGAAACTAGAACACTTTCTAACACCATACACAAAAATAAACTCAAAATGGATTAAAGATCTAAACGTAAGACCAGAAACTATAAAACTCCTAGAGGAGAACATAGGCAAAACACTCTCTGACATACATCACAGCAGGATCCTCTATGACCCACCTCCCAGAATATTGAAAATAAAAGCAAAAATAAACAAATGGGACCTAATTAAACTTAAAAGCTTCTGCACATCAAAGGAAACTATTAGCAAGGTGAAAAGGCAGCCTTCAGAATGGGAGAAAATAATAGCAAATGAAGCAACGGACAAACAACTAATCTCAAAAATATACAAGCAACTCCTACAGCTCAACTCCAGAAAAATAAATGACCCAATCAAAAAATGGGCCAAAGAACTAAATAGACATTTCTCCGAAGAAGACATACAGATGGCTAACAAACACATGAAAAGATGCTCCCATACACTTTAGACAAAATTGTAGGAGACAGTTTTGTGACCTTTTTTAGGATAAGACCTTTGGACTCCAAAACAACAACAAAGAGATAAACTGGAATTCATCAATTAAAAAAAAAGCTTTGAAACATGCCATCAAAAAATTAAAAGATAGAAGGGGACTTCTCTGGTGGTCCAGTGGCTAAGAGTCTGTGCCCTTAATACAGGGGGTCCAGGTTCAATATTTGGTCAGGGAACTAGATCCATGCTGAAACGAAGGCACTGCCAAATAAATAGATAAATGTTTTTTTAAAAGTGAAGGATGAGATACAACTGGAAGAAAATATTTGCAAATCACATATTTCTAAAAACTTGTTTTCAGAATATATAAAGCAAATTTACAATCTAAAATAATAAAAACGTCTAAAAATGAGCAAAATATTTGGATAAGTATTCTCCCAAAGAAGATATATGGATGGTTAGCAATCCCACGAAAAGTTGCACACATATTACATATTAGGGGGGTGCAAATTAGGAAACAATACAAATTCACTCCTACTAGAAGGATTTTTTTAATTTTAAACAACAAATAACATGAATGCTTATTTAAGAATGTGAAGAAACTACAACTCTTCTTTTGTTACTGGTGAAAGTGTTTAATGATTTAGCCACTTTGAAAAAGTTTGGCATGCAATTTTAAAAGTTCACATAAAACTTACCAAACAACCCATCAATTTCACTCCCAGGTATTTTTCACATTCTTCCCCAACTAGACAAAGTATTGTTTCCATATCTCATTATGGAATCTGCTATTACTGCATTTGCTTTCTCTGTGTTAATAAGGAGGATACATTCCTATATCTTCAGATTCTGTGATTGTACTCAAGCCAGAAATAGCTTTACTGCAAGGTAAGTAAAATAAGATGAGCACAATAAAAATGCCACAGGAGTTTTAGTATGGGGTGGGGGGAAGGGGAGGTCATGTCTCAAGAGTACTCAGGAAAGCACAAAACTAGTGGGACTGAAAGGGACCAAGAAAATAAGCAGATATAATCTTGAAGTTTGAGATAATAGCACTTTTTCCTGATATTTGTAAGAAAAGGAACAGCAGAAAAAATCCTATGTCGGTCCAGAAAGGAGCAATGACTACAATTGTCTATGAGTGAGTCTTGTAAAAGCAATTGTGGAAGTTGGACAGATAAACTGAGACCTGAATTTCAGCTGGTCCAAGAAAATCATATCCTTCAAGGGAATCTTTTGGATGGATGGAAGGATCTCATAACTTTAGAAATCAAAGATAGTCGAAGAGGAAATTCACATCCCACTGTTACTGTTATTTCAATGAATTACTGTTATTCAAATTTCCAATAAACATAGGTTAGATTCTGTTGTGAATTATTATTTTACATTCATAGAAGTTTGTTATTTTTTTGTTATGACATGTATTTGGAAATAGACTCAAATCAATATTCTAGTGCATACTCATCTTAATGTGATTAAAAAATTAATACATAATTAATTTCACCTTGGTCATGTGTGACTGTAACTACAGAACTCCTTAAATTAAATCATTGAATAATGAGGACAGTGCAACTTTGTAGAGAAAAAGATTCTCAGGAATCCTGTGTTCCTGTCTTCTATGACAATTTAAGAGAAAACTCTATGTCCTGAAATTGCATTTAAAAAGAGACAAAAAATAATATCATCTGTGGGTCATTTGAGGATAAATTACCATAGAGAGATACTCTCCTTTCCAAGAATGGATGTGTTATTTTGTAAATTTTAACCAAATAAGAAAATTCTATTATTTCTTCACCATGTCTTTGTGACAACCATAAAGTGTCACTAAACAAGGAACTTTTTCTTTATGCACATGACTGATTTGAGTATGTAAAATCTTTAATTATCCTCAATACCCACCCATAATGATGTACTTTCCCCACAGTTTGCTCAAAATTTCTTTTATTCTATATGTGGAATAATTGGAATTCTCCTTAGCATTTTATCATATCTTTCAGTAGAAACTCCAAAGCTTTTTTAAAATCAAAGACAAAAAATAAGATACTTTTATTTAATGCTGGTTATCATCTGTGTTTTATGATTATGGATAATACTAATTAGGGTTAATAATTTTGAATGTTGTATCCTTGTGCTGTGCTGTGCTAAGTTGTATCAGTCGTATCCTAAACTTGGTAGGGAATCTTTTTGACCCAGGGATCAAAAGCACGTCTGCATTGCCAGACAGGTTCTTTACCACTAGCGCCACCTGGGAAACCCTGATTCTTAAATATATATATATATATATATATATATCGTTTTTCTAGTGTTGACTTCCTTAGTTAATATAATTGCATATCTCTTCTGAAACAAAACTGTATGCCTCATCATAATTTTTCTTTCTCTCTTGTAGGGGCCCTAAACTAAAAATATTTTATCCATTTTTCTTATTTTAATTCTTTTACTTTAGATAAGATAATCAGAATAGCAACTGTATTAATGAAGTTAGTATATTTTTAGAATGTAGATGTGAGCTTAATAAAAATAACTGCTCTTAGTGGTGCTTCAATAATTTTGAAAACGTCTACTTTAACTTGTGATTCTTAAGCAGATAGCCTTTTTTTATCACAGAATTTAATCCATGTCAGGCTTAATGCAAATAATAATAATAATAATGACAAGACAAAAAATTATGACTTGAAAATAATGAATTAGAAATAATTATGGATGGTAACCCAGTTCTGAGTTCTCTTTCTTGAGCTAATTTGTCTATGCCTGTTGATATGATCCTCCTCAGTGCTTTGGAGGCTTCCCTGGTAGTTGAGCTGGTAAAGAATTCGCCTACAATGCAGCAGACCCCTGTTCGATTCCTGGAACAGATCCCCTGGAGAAGGAATAGACTACCCACTCCAGTATTCTTGGGCTTCGCTGGAGTCTCAGAGGGTAAAGAATCCGCCTGCAAAGAGGGAGACCTGGGTTCGATCCCTGGGTTGGGAAGATCCTCTAGAGGAGGGCATGGCAACCCACTCAGGATTCTTGCCTGGAGATCCCCATGAGCAGAAGAGCCTGGAGGATACAGTCCACGGGGTCACAAAGAGCCAGACACAACTGAGCAACCAAGCATGCACCTTCCTCGGTGCTTTCAAGGAATTTTTCCTAATCCCATAAGTATAATCAATATATATAAATAAAGCAGGTCTACAATTAGGTCTTCTAAGAATTTTAATGAATTTAAAGGAAAAATACAGCACACATTGCCTTATAGAGTCCTGATTAATGATTTAAATATACATTTTTTTACAATAAATGTCCTCTATTTAACTTGAATTCTGCCTAAAAAGTGAGCTAAAACAAATTTGTTTTATTATATACAGAAATTATATTAATTGAATGCATCAGTATATCTATGGGGGGTACTAAACAGATTGAAAACAAAGTATAAAATAAAGAGGAAACACAAAGATTTTATTTAACTAAGGAAGCATGCATAATAAAGCAGCAACTTTATAACAGAATAATATCAATTTATTCAGCACTCTTGCAAGATTTTCATATAGGATTTTCAACAGGATCTATTCACAAAGGACAAAAATTCAATTCAGTTTATCACCAGTTAGCATATCATTTCTAAAAGAAGCTCATGGCAATCTCAAATGGGCCCTGCAAGGAGCTAATGAGCAAACTCCTGCCCGATATTGACAATTAATCAGGCATAAACGCATTTAGGATCTGGACCCATTGACAAGCATGAAGGCTCACACAAACTTCAATGAAACATGATACTCGAGCATATTTGTCTAATTGTATATCGGGTTTTTGCACAAATTCCCACCAAAACACTTCATTATCTCCAGAGGTGATGCATCCGTTTCAGAATCCGTAGGAAGCTTTTTGGTTTGCTGTAACCATATATAATGGATTGAATGAAGAGCTATTAGGTTTTGTTCCCAGTTTTCCCACTTTAATTGCTATAGCAACCTGAAGCCAAAGTTGGATCACTGGATAGAGTAACTGAGCAATTAAAAGCAGCTATCAGTGTGTACTCATAGAGTGATCCTTGTCCCTTAAGGAAAAATAAATCAAGTATTAAAAATAATTGGAAATTCGGAATCGGAAAAGAAAGAAAAGATTTTATTTTTTAGCATTTAAATTAGGAAATTAGAAATGAATTAGTATTTCTATGTCTCCTTTTAAAGTTTATAATTGAAAACACTCAAAATGTATATTGTATATCAACTTTGAACCTACGAAATGAGTGCTTTGTCTCATAACTCATAAATTACTCACAGCTGATTTCACTCTGATATACAGAGAAAGGGACATAAAAACAAAAGCCTGTTATATGGTTTTGTTCTTTTTACATTTTTTAATTAATTTTTGATGTGATATATAATATTTCAGGCACCTATATGTTTTATTTTGCTGATAGACCAAATTGTGGAATAATCTCAACACTCTCTTTTTTCTCTCAATTTATTTAATATTTTTAATCTCAGCAACAATAAAGGGAAAACAGAAAGTTTATCATTTAAAGTGTTATAGTTAAATATAGTCTTTGTTGCTATTAAAGATGAAATAGTTCCAGGTACTTTTTGACTGTGCTCCTTAGTTATAGTTAGGTTTATAGCTTTAGAATATAATGCCATATTAATATTTTATTCCGGTTTGATCTTGCTTAGTTTAGAAGCTTGCTTTTCTCTTTCAAAGAGATTTCAACAAAGAATGTTGCTTTCTTGCAAATTGGCAGGAATGTCTCAGCAGAGTAAAGGAATGAAGAAAGAGTAAATTAACCCAAGCATAAAACAGAGCAAGTATAATAGAGAATTATATCAGGAAAGAAGACAGAGGGAGAGACTCAATGAACTAAGAACAATGATGAAGGAAACTAAAAATTACAAGAATGACTTTTTTTCCAGTATATAGAGACAAGTAAACTATAGTGAATATTTGCATTAATACTATGCTATATGGATAGCATTAATGCAAATATTCACTATAGTTTACTTGTCTCTATATACTATGCTATATGGACGACTGAGCGACTTCACTTTCACTTTTCATTTTTGTGCATTGGAGAAGAAAACGGCAACCCACTCCAGTGTTCTTGCCTGGAGAATCCCAGGGACGGCGGAGCCTGGTGGGCTGCCGTCTGTGGGGTCACACAGAGTCAGACACGACTGAAGTGACTTAGCAGCAGCATGCTATATGGAAACCTGGATTTTCTCAAAAGAGAAATAAATATTTCTTTATTTTATTAAACTTCTCATAGCATTATTTCTTTATAAATGTAGCTCCTATATTGCACTTGAAATAAGAGTACAAGTGTTAAGAATAGCTTATACACTAGGTCTTTGAGACAGAAACATAGAGCTGTATGTTTTATAAGACAATGAGCCAGGATACTCTAAATTTAAGATAACCAGGTACTCAAATTAAAGCATATTCTTGTCATCTGTCTTGATGTAGGTTCTTTAAAAGTCCCAATAAAATACCAACTTTAACACAGACATAAAGAAAAACAGCAATGAAACTCAAATTCATGGTCAACTTATCATCAAAATTTTGAGAGATACAGGATCTATAGAGTTGAGAATCATGTGTGCATTTTTGTTTAGGATAAGTGTAATAGTTTGAAGAAGATGCAGAGATATTTTATTATTTTTATTACCTGCAGCCTGGTTGGCAATACATAATACATAACAGACACCAATGAGAAAATTATGCAGCTGTAATAGAATAGCCAGTGTGATGTCTCTCTTCCAACTTTGTTCTCTCATAATCACCTTCTCTTTAATATTCACCCAGAAATAACAACTGTGCATAAAACCATAATCACAGAAAACCAGCCAGTCTGATCACACAGACCACAGCCTTGTCTAACTCAATGAAACTAAGCCAAGCCGTGTGGGGCCACTCAAGACGGGCAGGTCATGGTGGAGAGGTCTGACAGAATGTGGTCCACTGGAGATGGAAATGGCAAACCACTTCAGTATTCTTGCCTTGAGAACCCCATGAACAGTGTGAAAAGGCAAAATGATAGGATACTGAAAGAGGAACTCCCCAGGTCAGTAGGTGCCCGATATACTACAGGAGATCAGTGGAGAAATAACTCGAGAAAGAATGAAGGGATGGAGCCAAAGCAAAAACAATACCCAGCTGTGGGTGGGACTGGTGATAGAAGCAAGGTCCAATGCTATAAAAAGCAATATTGTATAGGGACCTGGAATGTTAGGTCCACGAATCAAGGCAAATTGGAAGTGGTCAAACAGCAGATGGCAAGAGTGAACGTCAACATTCTAGGAATCAGCGAACTAAAATGGACTGGAATGGGTGAATTTAACTCAGATGACCATTATATCTACTACTGTGGGCAGGTTCTGCTGGCAGGTTCCTTTAGGAGAAATGGAGTAGCCATCATGGTCAACAAAAGAGCCTGAAATGCAGTACTTGGACGCAATCGCAAAAGTGACAGAATGATCTCTGTGCATTTCCAAGGCAAACCATTCAATATCACGGTGATCCAAGTCTATGCCCCAACCAGAAACGCTGAAGAAGCTGAAGTTGAATGGTTCTATGAAGACCTACAAGACCTTTTAGAACTAACACCCAAAAAAGATGTCCTTTTCATTATAGGGGACTAGAATGCAAAAGTAGGAAGTCAAGAAACACCTGGAGTAACAGGCAAATTTGGCCAGGGGTACAGAATGAAGCAGGGCAAAGGCTAATAGAGTTTTGCCAAGAGAACGCACTGGTCATTGCAAACACCGTTACAAACTTCCAACAACATAAGAGAAGACTCTACGCATGGACATCACCAGATGGTCAACACCGAAATCAGATTGATTATATTCTTTGCAGCCAAAGATGGAGAAGCTCTATACAGTCAGCAAAAACAAGACCGGGAGCTGACTGTGGCTCAGATCATGAACTCCTTATTGTCAAATTCAGACTTAAATTGAAGAAAGTAGGGAAAACCGCTAGACCATTCGGGTATGACCTAAATTATATCCCTTATGATTATACAGTGGAAGTGAGAAATAGATTTAAGAAACTAGATCTGATAGAGTGCCTGATGAACTATGGATGGAGGTTTGTGACATTGTACAGGATACAGAGATCAAGACCATCCCCGTGGAAAAGAAATGCAAAAAAGCAAAATGGCTGTCTGAAGAGGCCTTACAAAGCTGTGAGAAGTGAAAAGCAAAGGAGAAAAGGAAAGATATTCCCATTTGAATGCAGAATTCCAAAGAATAGCAAGGAGAGATAAGAAAGCCTTCCTCAGCGATCAGTGCAAAAAAATAGAGGAAAACAACAGAAAGGGAAAGACTAGACATTTCTTCAAGAAAATTAGAGATACCAAGGGTATATTTCATGCAAAGATGGGCTCAATAAAGGACAGAAATGGTATGGACCTAAAAGATGCAGAAGGTATTAAGAAGAGGTGGCAAGAATACACAGAAGAACTGTACAAAAAAGATCTTCATGACCCAGATAATCATGATGGTGTGATCAGTCACCTAGAGCCAGACATCCTGGAATGTGAAGTCAAGTGGGCCTTAGGAAGCATCACTATGAACAAAGTTAGTAGAGGTGATGGATTTCCAGTTGAGCTATTTCAAATCCTGAAAGATGATGCTGTGAAAGTGCTACACTCAATATGCAGGCACTTTTGGAAAACTCAGCAGTGGCCATAGGACTGGAAAAGGTCAGTTTTAATTCCAATCCCAAAGAAAGGCAATGCCAAAGAATGCTCAAACTACTACACAATTGCACTCATCTCACACGCTAGTAAAGTAATGCTCAAAATTCTCCAAGCCAGGCTTCAGCAATACGTGAACCGTGAAATTCCAGATGTTCAAGCTGGTTTTAGAAAAGGCAGAGGAACCAGAGATCAAATTGCCAACATCCTCTGGATCATAGAAAAAGCAAGAGAATTCCAGAAAAACATCTATTTCTGCTTTATTGACTATGCCAAAGCCTTTGACTGTGTGGATCACAATAAACTGTGGAAAATTCTGACAGAGATGGGAATACCAGACCACCTGACCTGCCTCTTGAGAAACCTATATGCAGGTCAGGAAGCAACAGTTAGAACTGGACATGGAACAACAGACTGGTTCCAAATAGGAAAAGGAGTATGTCAAGGCTGTATATTGTCACCCTGCTTATTTAACTTATACACAGAGTACATCATGAGAAACGCTGGACTGGAAGAAGCACAAGCTGGAATCAAGATTGCCGGGAGAAATATCAATAACCTCAGATATGCAGATGACACCACCCTTATGGTAGAAAGTGAAGAGGAACTAAAAAGCCTCTTGATGAAAGTGAAAGAGGAGAGTGAAAAAGTTGGCTTAAAACTCAACATTCAGAAAACAAAGATCATGGCATCTGATCCAATCACTTCATGGGAAATAGATGGGAAAGCAGTGGAAACAGTAGCTGACTTTATTTTGGGGGGCTCCAAAATCACTACAGATGGTGATTGCAGCCATGAAATTAAAAGACGCTTACTCCTTGGAAGGAAAGTTACGCCCAACCTAGATAGCATGTTAAAAAGCAGAGACATTACTTTGCCAACAAAGTTCCATCTAGTCAAGGCTATGGTTTTTCCAGTGGTCATGGATGTGAGAGTTGGACTGTGAAGAAAGCTGAGCGCTGAAGAATTGATGCTTTTGAACTGTGGTGTTGGAGAAGACTCTTGAGAGTCCCTTGATCTGCAAGGAGATCCAACCAGTCCATCCTAAAGGAGACCAGTCCTGGGTGTTCATTGGAAGGACTGATGCTGAGGCTGAAACTCCAAAACTTTGGCCACCTCATGCGAAGAGTTGACTCATTGGAAAAGACTCTGATGCTTGGACGGATTGGGGGCAGGCGGAGAAGGGGACGACAGAGGATGAGATGGCTGGATGGCATCACTGACTCGATGAACATGAGTTTGGGTGAACTCTGGGAGTTGGTGATGGACAGGGAGGCCTGGTGTGCTGCGATTCATGGGGTCACAAAGAGTCGGACACGACTGAGCGACTGAACTGAACTGAACTGATAAAACCCAATGACAGAAGCAGAAAGGACTTGTTGGATGAGTTAGCATTATGGGACATCCTCCTTAGTTTGGAATTTTGCAACAGGTGACAGAGAATTGGTGCATTTTTTTCCATAAATGTTTGGTAGACTTCAGAGTGGGCCAAATACTCTCTGTTTTGGAAGGTTAATTATTGATTTAACTTATTTAATAGATATATAGGGCTATAAGATTGTCTGTTTCCTTTGGTGTGAGTTTGGCAACTCATGTTTTTGAAGGAATTGTTCCATTTCATCTAGGTTATCAAACTTGTGGACATAGAATTGGTTGTAATATCCCTTTATTATCCTTTTCATGTCTATGGGATCTGTAGAGATCTCATCTTTCATTTCTGATATTAGCTATTTCTCTCCTCTCTCTTTTTTTTTTTCTTAACCTGTCTGGAGGCTTAACAATTTTTCTGAAATTTTCCAAGAACCAACTTCTAGATTTTTTTTATTTTTCTCTTTTGATTTATAATTTTCAATTTATTTTTAAATTCCTGCTCTGATTATTATTTATTTTCTTTCACTGTCTTCCTCTTCACCTTCCCCCCTCCGTTCTGTCTTCCTCCTACACTTTCTTTTCATTCCCTTCTCCTTTCTCTCTTCCCTTCTCCTGCTTCTTCTTTTATTTTCCTAAAGTGGAAGCATATATTACTGATTTTAGATCTTCCTTCTTTTCCAACATAGACAGTCAATGCCATACATGTCTCTCTAATCACTGACTTTTTTGCATCCCACAAATTTGGATAATTTATATTTCATTTACTTCAAAACATTTTAAATTTCTTCTTAAAGCATCTTTTTTTTATCCATGTGTTTTTTATAGGTACGTGGTTTACTCTTCAAGTATTTGGGGGCTTTTTTAGGTATCTTTTTATTATTTATTTCTCGTTTGTTCCATTAAGGTCTAGTACATGATTTCTCTTTTTTTACATTTGTTAAGGTATGTTTTATGACTCAGAATGTGATTTGTTTTGTTCGATGTTCCATGTCAGCTTGAGGAGACTGTGTAATCTGTTGCTTTTAAACAAAGTTGTCTATGGATGTCAATCAAATACAGTTGACTGATGGTGCCACTGAGTTCAACTACACCCTTACCAATTTTCTTTCTGGGGCATCTGTCTATTATGGTTTCTCTTGCAGTCATGTAGGGATGTGAGACTTGGACCATAAAGAAGGCTAAGTACCAAAGAATTGATGCTTTTGAATTGTGGTGTTGGAGAAGACTCTTGAGGGTCCCTTGGACTGCAAGGAGATCATACCAGCCAATCCTAAAGGAGATCAACCCTGAATATTCTTTGGAAGAACTGATGCTGAAACTGAAGCTCCAATACTTAGGCTACCTGATGGGAAGAGCCAACTCACTGGAAAAGACCTGATGCTGGGAAAGATTGAAGGCAAAAGGAGGAGGCAGCAGAGGATGAGATGGTTAGATGGAATCACCAACTCAATGGACATAAGTCTGAGATGGACATAAACTCCTAGAGATAGTGAAAGACAGGGCAGCCTGGTGTGCTGCAGTCCATGGGCACACAAAGAGTCGGACATGACTTAGTGACAAAACAGCAACAACAAAAAGAGTCTCCAGCTGTAATAGTGAATTCATCTATTTCTCCTTGTGTCTCTATCAGGATTTTCCTCATAGTGGATGCCCTGTTGCTATACAAGTACACATTAAGGACTGTTACATCTTTTTGGAATATTGACCCCTTTATCGTTACATAATGCCCTTCTTTACCTATGATAATTTTCATTGCTCTGAAATCAGCTCTATCATTTTAACTTATCCCTCCTGATTACTGTTAGCTGTGTGCATATTTCTTCATCCTTTTATTTTTAACCTATACATGCATTTATATTTAATCTGCATTTGGATTGATAATGTATAGCTGGGACTTTTTTTTTTTTTTTGCTTTGACAATGTCTGTTTTCAATTGATGTTTTTAGACCACTGATGTTCAAAGTGATTGTTGATATAGTTGGTTAATATATACCATATTTGTTACTTTCTTCTATTTGTTTCTCTTAATTTTTGTTTTATTTTTATCTTCCACACAGTTTCTGCTTTTTGTGGCTTTATTTAAACATTTTATTATTCTATTATTCTTCTTAGCATATCAATTGTGCTTATTTTTCTTTTTTATTTACTTTCTACCCTAAAGTCTACAATTTCTGTTTATGATTATTCCAAGTCCACTTTCAAGTAACACTGTACTGATTCTTGAGTAGTGTGCATGCGTGCTCATTCATGTCCCATTCTTTGCAACCCCATGGACTGCAGCCCACCAGGCTCCTCTGTCCATAGGATTCTCCAGGCAAGAATACTGGAGTGGGTTGCCATTTCTTACTGCAGGGGATCTTCCTGACCCAGGGGTCAAACCCATGTTTCCTGGGTCTCCCGCGTTGGCAGGCACATTTCCACTGCGCCACCTGGGAAACCCCATGAGCAGAGCAAATACCTTCCAATAACAAATATTTCTAATTCACAACTTTTGTCCCTTGTGTCATTAGCATTATTTCCTTTATACATAAGTATACATAAATACATTGTTACTATTATTATTTTGAACAATCTCCAATCAGTTTTATCAATCAAGAATAGTAAAAATAATATAAAGAAAATAATTTTGGACACAGGAGGGGAAGAAGAGGGTGGAATGATTTGACAGGATAGCAATGAAATGTACACATTACCATATGTAAAGCAGATAGCCAGCGGGAGTTTGCTGTGTGACGCAGGGAACCCAAAGTCAGTGCTCTGTAACAACCTAGAGAGGTGGGAGAGAGAGGGAGGTGGGAAGGTGCTACAAGAGGGACGGGACACATGTATACCTATGGCTGATTCATGCTGATGTATGGAAAAAAAAATCATGAGATTGTAAATTTATTATGCTATAATTAAAAATTAAAATATTAAAAAAAAATATGTTTCTATTTTTCTTTTACTTGTCTTCTCTTTGATGCTTTTCCTTTTTTATGGAGAGCTGAGTTTCTGACCTTATTATGCTCCCTCTCTATAATGAACCTCTTTAAATCGTTTTAACAAAGCAAATCTTTTTACATTTTTTTTTACAATTTTTACAAAATTGTTTTTATAAAGCAAATTCCTTGAATTTTTATTTGTATAAGAAAGTCTATTTCTCCTTAACTTTTAAAGGACAATACCACAAGATAGAGAATTCTAGTTTGGTGATATTTTTTATTGCAACACTTTAAATATTTCACTCTGAACCCTTCTTGCTTTCATGGCTTCTTAGGAAAGCTTGGATGTAATTTTTATATTTATTTCTTTATGAGTAATTTGGACTCTTTTTACCCTTCTGGTTTCTTTCAAAAATTTTTATTTATCCTTGACATCCTTAAGTTTGGGTATGATATATATAGATAGTGGTTTTGGCATTTATCCTGTTGTCTGATATTAATTTGGAGGAAATTGTCAGTCATTATGGAGTTAAATACTTCTTCTGTTTCTTTTTTCCTTCTCCTTCTAGTCTTCAACCTAAACATATGTTATACCTTTTGTAGTTGTTCCACAGTTCTGGGATATTGTGTTCTGTTTTTCTTTAGTCTTTTCTTTTTGCCTTTCAGTTTTGGAAGTTTCTGTTATCTTGTCTTTCAGCTCATGTATTTTTTTCCTCGACTGTGTCCCACCTACTAATGAGCTAATCATAGGCATTCCTCATTTCTACTGCATGGTGTTTTATTTCCAAAGTTTCTTATTATTATTATTATTTCTTAAAACATTTATCTTTCTGTCTCCATTGTCCCTGTGCTCTTGCATGTTGTCTGTTTGCCTCATTAGAATTCTTGCCATATTTATCATAGTAGTTTTAAACTCCCGGTGTTATATTTCCAACAGCTTTGCCATTTCTGACTGTAGTCCTGGTACATCATGTCACAAGTATCCTTATTAGTAAGAAGCAGGGACAGACTGTATGTGGCCAGGTCAGTTCAGTCACTCGGTCGTGTCTGACTCTTTGCAATCCCATGGAGTTCAGCACCACAGGCTTCCCTGTCCATTAACAACTCCCAAAACTTGCTCAAACTCATGTCCATCAAGCAGGTGATGCTATCCAACATCTCATCCTCTGTCATCCCCTTCTCCTCCTGCCTTCGATCTTTCACAGCAACAGGGTCTTTTCCAGTGAATCAGTTCTTTGCATCAGGTGGCCAAAGTATTGGAGTTTCAGCTTCAGCATCAGTCCTTCCAATGAATATTCATGACTGATTTCCCTTAGGATTGACTGGTTGGATCTCCTGGCTGTCCAAGGAACTCTCAAAAGTCTTCTCCAACACCACAGTTCAAGAGCATCAATTCGTCAGCACTCAGCTTTCTTTATAGTCCAACTCTCACATCCATGCATGATTACTGGAAAAACCATAGCTTTGACTAGATGGACCTTAGTTGGCAAAATAATGTCTTTGCTTTTTAATATGCTGTCTAGGTTGGTCATAACTTTTCTTCCAAGGAGCGAGTGTCTTTTAATTTCACGGCTGCAGTCACCATCTGCAGTGATTTGGAGCCCCCCAAACTAAAGTCTGTCACTGTTTCCACTGTTTCCCCATCTATTGGCCATGAAGTGATGGGATCAGATGCCATGATCTTAGTTTTCTGAATGTTGAGCTTTAAGCCAACTTTTTCACTCTCCTCTTTCACTTTCATCAAGAGGCTCTTTAGTTCTTTTTCTCTTTTGGCCATAAGTGTAGTGTCATCTGCATATCTGAGGTTATTGATATTTCTCCTGGAAATCTTGATTCCAGCTTGTGCTTCATTCAATCCAGAATTTCACATGAAGCATTCTGCATATAATTTAAATAAGCAGGGTGACAATATACAACCTTGATGTACTCCTTCCCCAATCTGGAACCAGTCTGTTATTCCATGGCTTGTTCTAACTGTTGTTTCTTAACCTGCATACAGATTCTCAGGAGGCAGGTAAGGTGGTCTGGTATTACCACTCTTTAAGAATTTTGTGATCCATACAAAAACTTTGGCATAGTCAATAAAGCAGAAGTAAGTTTTTTTCTGGAACCCTCTTGCTTTTTCTATGATCCAACACATGCTGGCAATTTGATCTCTGGTTTCTCTGCCTTCTCTAAATCCAGCTTGAACATCTGGAATTTCACGGTTCACATACTGTTGAAGGTAAACTGGAAGTGGTCAAACAGGAGATGGCAAGAGTGAACATTGACATTTTAGGAATCAGTGAACTAAAATGGACAAGAATGGGTGAATTTAACTCAGATGACCATTATATCTACTACTGTGGACAAGAATCCCTTAGAAGAAAGGGAGTAGCCATCATGGTCAACAAAAGAGTCCAAAATGCAATACTTGGGTGCAGTCTCAAAAATGACAGAATGATCTCTGTTCATTTCCAAAGTAAACAATTCAATATCACAGTAATCCAAGTGTGTGCCCTGACCAGTAATGGTGAAGAAGATAAAGTTGAATGGTTCTGTGAAGACCTACAAGACCTTCTAAAACTAACACCCAAAAAAGATGTCCTTTTCATTATAGGGGACTGGAATGCAAAAGTAGGAAGTCAAGAAATACCTGGAGTAACAGACAAATCTGGGCTTGGTGTACAAAATGAAGCAGGGCAAAGGCCAACAGAATTTTGCCAAGAGAAGGCACTGGTCATAACACATACATTCTTCCAACAGCACAAGAGAAGACTCTACACATGGACATCACATGATGGTCAATTGATTATATTCTTTTCAGCCAAAGATGGATAAGCTCTATACAGTCAGCAAAAACAAGAATGTGGCCAGAGGAGAATAATAAACCCATGTAGATAAGAAGGTAGCATGTAGGCCGAGGGAGAGATTGAAATGGTAGGTCCACAAGCCAGTAATGCCATTAGGCACCAGAAGCTGGGAGAGACATGGAAGGGACCATCTGCTAGAGCTGCCAGAGGAGGCACAGCCCTGTGGATCCCTTGGTTTTCTTCCAGTGATACTAATTTCAATATTCTAGACTCCTGAAATCTAAGAAAATAAATGTATTTTATTTTAAGCCACCGTGTCTGCCATCATTTGCTAGAGCAACCACATGGAATTAATATAATGTGTGTGGCATGATCTGTCTCAACATAGGAGGGTGGTGAATCTTGCCATCTGAGGGGCAACCACAAAACAGATGCTAAATAGATGAGGAAGAGGAGATATCCTTGCTTCTGATCTTTAGTCTGTATTCACAAGGAATATCGGTTTTCTTTTCTTGTGATGGATTTGTCAAATTTGGTATAATGATGACACTGATCTCATAGAATAAATTACAAGTTTTCTTTCTCTTCTACTTTCTGAAAGTGCTTGTGAACTACTGATATTAATTCTTCTTTAAATGTTTACTAAAATTCACCAGTGAAACTACCTGGGCATAAAATTTTCTTTGTGAGAAGATCTTGACTTGCTAATTCATTTCCTTTTTATAGATCTATTTCTTCAAATGGCTTTTCCCTCTCTCCCTGAGAGGGATATTATACATATGTTGTTATCCTCTGTGATGATCCACCAATTTCTGTAGCTCCATTTATTTCTTTACATTCTGTTTTCTTTTAGTGGCTCAGATTGGAAGAGGAATAGCTATAGATCTATCTCTTATTTTGAAAACTCTTTTCTCTGCAGCTCAATCTGATTTTGACCCCCTTTTCTATTTAAATTTAAGTTGTATTTCTTCCCATCTCCAAAATCTTAGCTTGATTATATTTAAAAACATTATTTTTATCTTTTTAATGATATTTTCAATTTGGCAAGTCATCACTGTTGTGTTTCCTTTAATTTTTTAAAATGTGATTTCTTTTTGGTTCTTTAACATATTTATAGTAAGGGACTCAATGTCTTCATCTAACACATCAAACATCTGGACCTTCCTGAGAGAAGTATGTATTGACTTCTTTGTGTAGGAGGGAGGGTGTCTTTTTTTCTTGTTTCTTTTCCTGCCTCATAATTCTTTTGTTAAACTTGAATCTTTTAGGTAATAAGATATGGGACTTTGGAAACCCTGTTTCCTCCATTTTCTACTACTTTGGTTGGCAGCAGATGGTTTAGTACATTTCTGGACTAATTCTATTATGCCATAGGTCATCTATTCTGCAGCCTCTGAAGTCTTGGTTTGGTTAGCTCAGTAGTCAGATAAAGATTGGTGAGAGACGTTCTTCAATAGTTTGATCCTACAAGTTTCTCAGCCTTGCCATGAGGGTCTGTGTGTGCTGGGGACAATCATTTCCACTACCTCAGTTTAAAAAGTCTATTTAGCCTTCACTCCCTCCTTGTGCATGGACACAGGCTGGTCAGGGAGTGACTGGTGCTCCCTAAGGTCTCTTCTGGGCTTGCATACGGCCTTCCTGCCTGTGTACTTGAACTTCTATGGCCTCCTACCTGTACAGGGGTATGGTAAGGCTTCATAAAGCACCCAATAAAAGCTTTGTCTTCAGATCCTCTTTTTAAATGTTTGTATGATTTCTTGCTTGCCCTCACTGATAACACTGCATTAGGTAATTTTTGGACGTTTTAAGTTTTGTTTTTTTTTTTAATCTGGTTAATTTTTAAGTATGAATGGAATCTGATACAGTATTGCTTCTGTTTTACGTTTAGGTCTTTTAGCTGTGAAGCATGTGGAATCTTAGCTCCATGATCAGGGATTCAACCTATATTCCCTGCATTGGGAGGCAAAGTCATAACCACTTGAGTGCCAGGGAAGTTCTTGGACTTTCAAAACAAGCAAATAATAAATTACACGGCCTTTATTGATTCCTCCTTTCACTCAGTATAACATGTTCAGGTTTACCCAGGTTTTAGCATGTATCAGTATTTCATTCATTTTTATTGTTGAATAATATTCCATTGTGTGGGTGTACCACATTTATTTATTTATTTATTACTGTTGAAACTTGAGCTGAATCCCATTTTTTCACTATAATAAATAATATAAAGAACATTTTTATACAGGATTTTGTGTGGACATAAAAGCAAAATGGCTGTCTGGGGAGGCCTTACAAACAGCTGTGAAAAGATGAGAAGTGAGAAACAAAGGAGAAAAGGAAAGATATTCCCATTTGAATGCAGAGTTCCTAAGAATAGCAAGGAGAGATAAGAAAGTCTTCCTCAATGATCAGTGCAAAGACATAGAGGAAAACAATAGAATGCGAAAGACTAGGGATCTCTTCAAGAAAATTAGAGATACCAAGGGAATATTTCACACAAAGATGGGCTCATTAAAGAAAAGAAATGGCATGGACCTAACAGAAGCAAAGGATATTAAGAAGAGGTGGCAAGAATACACAGAAGAACTGTACAAAAAAGATCTTCATGACCCAGATGATCACAGTGGTGTGACCACTCACCTAGAGCCAGACATCCTGGAATGTGAAGTCAAGTGGGCCTTAGAAAGCATCACTATGAACAAAGCTAGTGGAGGTGATAGAATTTCCGTTGAGCTATTTCAAATCCTGAAAGATTATGCTGTGAAAGTGCTACACTCAATATGCCACCACTTTGGGAAAACTCAGCAGTGGCCACAAGACTGGAAAAGGTCAGTTTTCATTCCATCCCAAAGAAAGGCAATGCCAAAGAATGCTCAAACTACCGCACAATTGCTCTCATCTCACACACTAGTAAAGTAATGCTCAAAATTCTCCAAGCCAGGCTTCAGCAATACGTGAACCGTGAACTTCCTGATGTTCAAGCTGGTTTTAGAAAAGGAAGAGGAACCAGAGATCAAATTGCCAACATCTGCTGGATCATGGAAAAAGCAAGAGAGTTCCAGAAAAACATCTATTTCTGCTTTACTGACTATGCCAAACACTTTGACTGTGTGGATCACAACAAACTGTGGAAAATTCTGAAAGAGATGGGAATACCATATCACCTGATTTGCCTCTTGAGAAACCTGTATGCAGGTCAGGAAGGAATAGTTAGAACTGGACATGGAACAGACTGGTTCCAAATATGAAAAGGATTATGTCAAGGCTGTATATCGTCACCCTGCTTATTTAACTTATATGCAGAGTACATCATTAGAAACGCTGGACTGGATGAAGCACAAGCTGAAGTCAAGTTTGCTGGGAGAAATATCAATAACCTCAGATATGCAGATGACACCACCCTCATGGCAGAAAGTGAAGAAGAACTAAAGAGCCTCGTGATGAAAGTGAAAGAGGAGAGTGAAAAAGTTGGCTTAAAGCTCAACATTCAGAAAACAAAGATCATGGCATCTGGTCCCATCACTTCATGGCAGGTAGATGGGGCAGACTTTGATTTTTGGGCTCCAAAATCACTGCAGATGGTGACTGCAGCCATGAAATTAAAAGAGACTTACTCCTTGGAAGGAAAGTTATGACCAACCTAGACAGCATATTAAAAAGCAGAGACATTACTTTGCCAACAAAGGTCCATAGAGTCAAGGCTACCATAGAGTCAAGGTTTTTCCAGTAGTCATGTATAAATATGAGAGTTGGACTATAGAGAAAGTTGAGTGCTGAAGAATTGATGCTTTTGAACTGTGGTGTTGGAGAAGACTTTTGAGAGTCCTTTGGACTGCAAAGAGATCCAACCAGTCCATCCTAAAGGAGATCAGTCATGAGTGTTCATTAGAAGGACTGATGTTGAGGCTGAAACTCCAATATTTTGGCTACCTGATGTGAATAACTGACTCATTGGAAAAGACCCTGATGCTGGAAAAGATTGAAGGCAAGAGGAGAAGGGGATAACAGAGAATGAGATGGTTGGATGGCATCACCAATTCAATGTTCGTGAGTCTGGATAAACTCCTGGAAATGGTAATGGACAGGGAAGTCTGGAGTGCTGCAGTCCATGGGGTCACAAAGAGTCAGACACATCTAAGCAACTGAACTGAGCTGAACTGAAATGATGTTTTCATTTCTGGGAGGGGAATTCCTGGATCATAGGTTAATTCCATGTTTAAATATTTCAAGGAGAAACAAATTGCCTTTAGGACCATTTTACATTCTCATGGTTGATGTATGATATAAGGGTTCCAATTTCTCCACTTCCTTACCAGAGCTTGTAGTCTACTATTTTGATCATAGTGATTCTAGTAGGTGTGACATGGTATCTGTTTGTGGTTTAATTTGCATTTATCTAATGACTAATGATATAATTATCATGTCCTGTGCTTATTGTCTTTTGTATGTCTTCTTTGGAGAAATTTCTATTCAATAGCTGTTATCCATTTTCAAATTGGGTTATTCATATTTTACTAATGAGTTCTAAGAGTTCTTTATATATCTAGATACAATCCCTATACAAGATAAAACTAGACTCAAATTACTGATAAGGGACTATGATTTGCTCAGATGAAATGTTAAATAATTGTTGCTGACTTAATTTTTGAGAAACACCCTGGAGATAGGGGTTTTCTTGTAGAGCAAGCTCTGAATCGGGTCAGATAATGACAGTGTCCTGTAAAAGTGACCCTGCTCTGGGAGCTAGCACTTTATGAGGAATTTTTGTCATGATCTGCCTACTCTGGTGGCTGCAAGGCTGCTGGCTTTTACAATTACAGCAGTGGTGCAGCTGTTGGCTTTCAAGGCTCAGAGTTTGTAAGATGAGAATGCAAAAGTGTAAACCACTGATCCTGCGGGTATCAACAAAGTTCATCATCTCTTCTTTAATTGATACTCATCAGAATGTTGCAAGCCTTTTGTTAATTTCTAGAGATGGGAAAATTTTGATTTTTAATTTTTTGCCAACATTTCAGTATTTTATGGAGGTGTGAATTTACAGAGGTCCTTACTACCTGATTCCAGAATTTTTTCCAGACTAGACTTTGCTATTACGAGCTGGCTTTAAATCCACTTGCCAGTGCAGGAGACATAAGAGACATGGGTTCAATCCCTGAGTCAGGAAGATACTCTAGAGAAGGAAATGGCAACCCAGTCTAGTATTCTTGCCTGGAGAATCCCATGGATGGAGGAGCCTGGCAATCTACAGTTCATAGAGTCACAAAGATTCAGACACAACTGAAATGATTCAGCATGCACGCACACAATACAGCTTAATCAGGAAAAACAGCAAACTGGGCTATTTTCCAATATTTTGGCCACCTGATGTGATGAGCCAACTCATTGGAAAAGACCCTGATGCTGGGAAAGTTTGAAGGCAGGAGGAGATGGGGGCAACAGAGGATGAGATGGTTAGGTGGCATCATCAACTTAAGGGGCATGAGTTTGAACAAACTCCAGGAGAAGGTGAAGGACAGGGAATCCTGGTGTGTTGCAGTCCATGGTCACAAAAAGTCAGACATGACTGAGTAACTGAACAACAACAAGGCTATTTTCTATGTTCTAACTAACTTTGCCGAATCATTCTTCCATGGTCAGGATTGTTGGTTTTCCTAAAGTTTGCCAATCATAGTCTAAAATGGTGTGAATTACAAAATAAATTGTGAATGTAGAGCTAGCCAGTTATGCCACATGTAGGTAAACTTATGGGCATCACTCTGCATTTTTAGAAAGTTCATTTGTACGCTCACTTTTCTTTGAATGGCACAACTACTGGCACATGTCTTTCTAATTATGAAATAGTCCAACCCCTCTTAAAACTGCTGCTGTTGTTTAGTCACTAAGTCATGTCCAACACTTTGTGACCCTATGGCCTGTAGCCAGCCTGGTTCCTCTGTTCATGGGATTTCCCAGGCAAGAATATTGGAGTGGGTTGCCATTTCCTTCTCCACGGGATCTTTTCAGTCCAGGAATTGAACTTGGGTCTCCTGTGTTGGCCTTAGATTCTTTACCATCTGAGCCACCCGGGAGCTTCTCCTCCAGAATACAGGCTACAATATTATAGGTCACATGCTATTGCCAAGCTTATGGGGTCGCACAGAGTTGGGCACGACTGAAGCGACTTAGCAGCAGCAGCAGCAGTCCTTTGTTTCTATGATTTAATAATCCTGTTAAAACCAGGTCACTATCTCAATACCCTTTCCCTGAAATTCTCTAGAAATTAAGATATACTAATTTCTATTCTAAGTAACAAACCCAAATAGGAAAGAGCCGTGGTGAGTGATATTTTTTCTAAAAACTTGGAAAAATTGAGGGCTACAAATTTTTGTTAATAATTCCAATCATTTACAGAATGTCCAACATAAAATATTGTACCAATGGTGATGATGGGTTCTTAGAAATTCTCCACAATTGAAAAGCAGCAGTACTTTACATCCACATTTGCACATACTGAAAATATCATTTGGGTGAGTTTTTGATTTATGAGGGTAGAAGAGAACTTCAAATGAGTAAAAAGAGTAAAAAATGCCTGCAACATCAGTCCATATCTGTTTTTAATATTATAGGAATTCATTTGAATATGTTGCTTTTGTTCCGTAATCCCCCAAACTAACATTTGTATCAAAGTTACCTGATGATACAACTACAGGACACTGTATAATGAAAATGACTTTTTATATTTTCATCCCTTCTCCAGGGAATTTCAAGAATTGCTGAATCAAGTAATGGCTTTAACTAGAAACACAAGTACTCACTCATTCCAAACAAATGAAAACCAAAGACATAATTATAGTTTTCACCATGGTGCTCTTTATACATAATCTATAAGAAAATTTTCTATCATTTTAACAAAAAAAGTATTTCTCTGAGTCACTTTTATATCATGGAGATTGCTGGCAATAATGAAAATAACATGTTGAATTCAGTCTTGTAATGTCATCATATTCATTCTTTTACTTCATGGGAAACCTAAGATTTGATGAGTATCGCATATTTTTTATAGGCAGCTCATCACTGACACAGCCAGAGCCTATTATTTGGTTCTCCTCATTCAGACATTGGCAATGAGCTTCTCTCAGTGGTTTCTCTGGCTTTTGAGTAGCCAATGAAAAAGCAACAGATATTGTATGTTTTCCACCTCATTAAAATTACAGTCCCAGTATGACTCTCCTTTATGTAACAAAGTAGGTCTGCTAGTAAGCTCAAATAGCTGGGTTAAAACTACTCTCTGAAGAGGATAACTGACAGAATTAGTAAACTTACAGGCAGGGAAAACAGCCCAGAGAACAACTCTTCAGAGACGGAACCTTCAACCATCAGAATCTGTAGTACTTAACCTGAGTAGCCTACAGCTTCTCCTCTCTGTATCAGGGGAGGGGTGTGGATTTCTATGTCAACCCTCAAACCAGATGGAGATTCAGGGAACATTCATAAAGCCATACCTATGTTGATGACTTCCAAATTAACATCTTGCTTCGAGACCCCTTTCCTTGTCCCCAGATGCTCATATCTGTTTTTCAACTTGATTGAAAAACGGGTTCTCCAATCCATGAGATTCTCCAGGTAAGAACACTGGAGTGGGTTGCCATTTCCTCCTCCAGGAGATCTTCCTGATGCACAGATTGAACCAATGTCTTTTGTGTCGCCTGCATTAGGAAGCAGGTTCTGTACCACTAGCGTCACCTGGGAAGCCCCTTCAACTTGGTAATAGAGAGTTAATCAAAGACTTTCAAACCTAACACTTTCTAACAGTTCATCTTTATTTTTAGTGTGCTGGGTCTTGGTTGCTCCACGCGGGCTTCCTCCAGTTGCCTAGAGCAGGGGCCACTCTCTAGCTGCAGTGTGCGTTTCTCACTGTGGTGGCTTCTCCTGTTGAGGAGCACAGGCTCTACAGCGAGCAGGCTCCAGTATTTGTAGCATGTGGGCTCAGCTGCCCTGCCGTGTGTGGAATCTTCCTGGATCAGGGATCTAACTCCTGACCCTTTCGTTGGCAGGCGGATTCTTAACTACTGGACCGCCTGGGAAGTCCCCAAATCTAACACTTTGAACCCTGAACTCCTCAGTTTGGTCATAAGAGGAGTAACGACCTTTACTTCTCTTGCTGTCTGTTTCCAGTGCATCAGCTAATGCTACCAGCTCTATGTTATAAATATAGTCAATACCCAACCGCGTCCATCCGTAGTCACTGCTACTACCTGAATTCAAGCCCACCAACAGGCCACCATGCTGTCTCCTCTTCCCCTATTATAATATCACTTTAAAAATAGCAACCAGGATGATGTTTTTGAGACCTGAGTCAGAACAAGTCCTTCTTTTCCTGAACACACTCTGAGAGCTTCCTTCCTGTGCAGCAAATGAACTGAAGTGTTAACCATAGCTCTCAAGACCCTTCCAGACCTAGTGCCTTCTAATTCTTTGACCTCGGAACTTAGCATGGCACCTCTTTCTTCCTCTTCTGGAGCCACTCAGGCCCCTGCTCTTCTTCAGTCACATCAAGCCAGCCTCTGCCTCAGGGTCTTTACAAGTCCTGTGAGCTTTGCCTGGAATTTTCTTCTCCCAAATATACATGGGTTCTCATTACTTCTTACAGATATCTATTCAGATATCACCTCACCCCGGAAACCTCCTCCGATGACTTTTGTGAAATGGGCTCACATTTTCTGCTCCCTTATCATTCTTAGCCCACTAAATTTTTCTCCATAGCATTTATTATTCCTTTACATAAACTATTTATCATAATATAATGTGCAGTGAGTGTAAGATACATGAGCTTTTTACACATCACTAAGAGAGAAAGTACACTGCCAAATAAAAAGTGAAATAATTCTTTCTCAACTTACAATTCTTATTTTAACTATACCTAAATAACTATTTTAGACTCACTTAAGCATAGATAGTTATCATCTCGGAGAAGACAATGCCACCCCACTCCAGTACTCTTGCCTGGAAAATCCCATGGACGGAGGAGCCTGGTAGGCTGCAGTCCATGGGGTCGCTAAGAGTCGGACATGACTGAGCGACTTCCCTTTCACTTTTCACTTTCATGCATTGGAGAAGGAAATGGCAACCCACTCCAGTGTTCTTGCCTGGAGAATCCCAGGGACGGGGGAGCCTGGTGGGCTGCCGTCTCTGGGGTTGCACAGAGTCGGACACGACTGAAGGGACTTAGCAGCAGCAGCAGTTATCATCTAGCCACCCTTCTTCATATGAAAAAAAAGGAAAGATGCAATAAAGAAAATAAGTTATTTAAAATGTTTTCACCTTAAGAAGGGCTGTCTAGTCAAAGCTATGGTTTTCTGTCTACAATGCAGGTCTCCTGCATTGTAGACAGACACTTTACCGTCTGAGCCACCAGGGAAATAGGATTTTGTATGATCTTTTTGAGACCTGGGTTCAATCCCTGGGTCAGGAAGATCTCCTGGAGAAGGGAATGGCAACCCACTCCAGTATTCTTGCCTCCCCAACCCCCACTCCACCCAAAAGAGGGGCTCAAACCATGTAGGAAGACTGCTCCACAAATGTGCCATGTGGTCTTGCTCGTGTCCATGGGCACACACGCAGAGCTTTCACTGCACTTCATCTGAGGGTGGGCAGAGCCTCTCTTGACCTCTTAGGAACAAGGATCTTGCTCCCGGGGGTGCTATCATGGGGTGGTTCTGATTTCTGCTCCACCTCTTTAAGGTATAATTGCAGACTATAACTGCTCAGCTGAAATCTAGAATGTACTCTGGACCTCAGGATAGCCCATGAACCATGTGGGATTATCCTCTGGCTCCTTCAGTCTTGGTGTTACATTTTTGGTTTCTAGTATGAGGATTATAGGGATCGGGCACCTGTGCCTGTCCTTCCTTTCTCTGTCTACATAAGGAGTGAACTGTCTGAATGTAAAAGTGGCTTCTGTCCTTACTGCCCAAATCAGACCTGGGCCTTGGCCCTGCCTTGTCTTATGTGCCTTCAGTTGGGTTGCTTAAGCTGAGTGAACCCAGTATATTTTGCACACATTTCAGCTGGTACAAAATCACAGAACATATATATGTTGATGTATATGTCAGTGTCTTCCTTCTTTACAGTCATATAAAATGTGTGGGTTTTGTGTGGCAAGGAATAGGAACTTAGGAGAATATTGGGGTTCTGCAATGACAAATATTTGTTTAATATATAGTGTATGCTCTGATTCTCTATACCTATAGTTTTTCTGTAAAAATAACAATTTAAATGTCATGTCATAATATTTTTACATGGCAAATACACTCAATATGGATGCAACTCACCGAATTCTATAGAAAGGTTGAAAATATGAAAGCCTATAATTAAATGACGTATTAAAAATGCCACCCAGACAATAGTGACTATAACGTGTATGTTGACATACACATTTTTTAGACATGAAACATGATAGTACATCTTAGAATTGTCAAGATGAGGTGTTGATTTGGTTGTTATTTTAGTGAGCATCTCCCACCCCAGAAATGTAAATTTTGTGAGAGGAGAAACTTTATAAATTGATTCACTACTCATATCTCCAAAGCCTAGAGTGCTGATGATATATATATTACGCCATTAAAAGTTTTTTATGGAAGGAACTCAGGGTGGACTCTGCTTAGCAATCATTTTTAATATTTGTTTTTATTTTGCTGCAGTGAGTTTTAGTCATGGCATGTGGGACCTATTTTCCCTACCAGGGATTGAACCTAGGCCCCCTGCATTAAGAGTGTGGAGTCTTAGACACTGGACCCCTGGGGAAGTCCCTGTTCAGTGATCTGGTTGGACTACAAGAAACAGGATGACATGTTCCTTTCACCTTCAGTTAGTTCATGGATTCTCCTCAGTGTGATTGCTAACTAACAACTTAAAATACATTGTAAACGAGGTTGAATGGAAGTGCTTTCGTTCCCTGACCAGGGATCACACCCACATCCCCCATATAGGAAGTACAGAGTCTTAACCGCTGGACCACCAAGGAGGTCCATAATATAGGAATGGAATATCATATTTAAAGTGACAGGAACAGATCCACCCTATTTCTCTTGTCGCGTCTCTTGCAGACTCTGATTTCTCAGCCTTTCATGATTCACTCAACAATCCTCAGGATCAGTCAGGTCACTCTTCTCAGAAACATCATCATTAAAAGTTTCATCTCCAGAATAAAATCATGTTTTGTTTTTCATCGCATCCCTGTAGTACTTTCCTGTCTCCTTTGGCAGCATTCATAGATTTCTTGCTGACTCTAAAGTTAATTTTTCTGCAGAAACCTGTTCTTGTGTTGCCTTTTAAAATGGGGTGCTGAATTCCCTTGCACTCACATCTTTAGAAGTCAGATACAGACCTAACTGTGGGCAGGAAGATGTCAATTGAAAAGTGCAGTTGGACATACTTGTAATAAATGTGTTTATATTTTTGTGCAAGGACGTATTTAGAAATGTCTCAACTAGCAAGTACTTAACCTTTGAACAACCCAGGTGGGTTAAAAGAGATTTGGGGGACCTATAAAATTTATGTGAACGTTAACTGTATAGACTTGAGTTGAAAGAAAAGGGAGGAGTGAACTTTGTGAGAACATAATAAAATTTTATTGGTCTCTATGGTGGAATCTGTTTGGGTTTTTCTCTTTTATTTCCTCCTGTTTCCTGAGACAGGAGGGCAAGGTTGCTTCTTGAAGATGTCTGATGGTGAGGGAAAAGATGCCCAAAGAGACAGTTTAGAGTGGATGAAAAGGGAGGATGGAAAGGAAATTATATACAAATATTCTGCCTCTTTAAAGATCAATGTTTTCAGTTTTCTAGTCTTTTCATCCACTACAAGAGCTTGACTTCTTTCTGTATTCCTTCCATGAGGATGTTACCACTCCTCTTAAGTGATTAAGTGCCTAAGATTCTAATGACTTCCCAGATCTTGTGGAGAATACTGGGTAAACAATAATAAGTAGAAATACAGGATGCTACAGTCATCCCTGGAGGTCCAGTGGTTAAGACTCAGCTCTTCTAATGCAGGGAGCATGGGTTCAACCCCTGGTTGTGTAAATAAGACCCCACATTCCACATGGCCCAAAACAAATAGATAAATAAATAAAATAAAGCTTAGAAAAAGAAATACAAGATGCTTATTGTATATACGTTCCGCTATATCGTATGTGTATATCGCCAACACTAGCAAACTCTGATAAATAACTTTTGATGGTGAGAAAATGTCATTAATTCAAAAGTATTGAGTTTCCATGTCTGTTTTATACTGGACAAAACTATCCACAGAGGGATATGCAAATTGGCACCAACTGTATTAAGCATCCTAATGCAATTTCACCTGCTAATTAATCTCATCTAAATTGCGATTTTGATCTAAATACTAAGTTCCAGAGGATCTCATACCAGATCACTCTTGCAAACTATCCCCCTGGTTATAATTTAAAACATACGTATGAACAAATATTGAGTCTCTTTGAATTCTTTAAAATCGTATTGTTTTGAAAATAAGCAATTACAAGCTATTTCCTGCATGTCAGTTATTATTTATTTGTATAAAAATGTTTCATGTTTCCTTGGTTTTGCCATGAAATCTTATTAGCATGTTCACATTTTACAAATTTAAAGTATAAAAATGAGTCTTAGAATTTGAAAGTAGGAGTTGTAAAAATGGGAGAAAAGATACAGAATATATTTTTTTTAAAGGATAGAAGAACTGGAGTAACATTTATTACATTTGAAAGTAGTGAAAGTAGTGTCTTTTCTCAGCTAACCCCTTTCCGTGCCAGCAACGCCAAGATCCAGTGAATAAATGGAACACATTCTTAACAGCAGCCCAGAATTTTATGGAATTAGGACTAGTGTTAACATTTTAAAAAGATATTTGCTTTTTTATAATGTGTGTTTTGTATGTATGTGTTTGTGTTGTTTGTGTGTGAAAATATATGTGTGTATTTGGATTTTTATATTATAAATTTTATGTAATACACATTTGATTATTTGTAATATAAATAACATATGTAGCATCCATATAGATTTTCTATTAATCTGAAAAAACGATTTTCATTTGCATTCAGTTATCCATGAGAGAATATGAAGCTAAAATAATTAATTACTTTTGGCCCATAAACTTTCCACCCTGAGAATTTAATATGTTTTCACAAAAATCCTATGGACTACCATAGTTTACAGAATTTCTTACATAAGACTTCACCCCCCACCAAAAAAAAGTAGACTTGAGTGTTTATCAACAAGAGATTATACATATCCTATGTGAGTGAGTGAAAGTCTCTTAGTTGTGTCCAATTCTTTGCAAGCCCATGGAATATACAGTCTTCGAAATTCTCTAGGCTAGAATAGTGGAGTGGGTAGCCTTTCCCTTTTCCAGGGAATCTTCCCAACCCAGGGATCAAACCCAGGTCCCTGCATTGTAGGCGGATTCTTTACCAGCTGAGCCACAAGGGAAGCCCTATATATGTATGCTGAAATGCCATGTGCCTTATAAAAGCATTTTCTTATTTTTAATGGCAATATATATGTTTGTGTTTGTTTATGTGGCTATATACACATGCTTAAGATGTAAAAATGATTTCCCATGTTTTAGGTATGCTTAAGCTTTTACACATAAACTTCTGCATATGAACTTATATCCTATAACAACTTGTGTATAGTTGAATGTGCTCAGTCTCTCCATTGTGTCTTATTCTTACAACCCCTTATGGACTGTAGCCCACCAGTCTCCTCTGTCCTTGGAATTTTCCAGGCAAGAATAATGGAGTGGATACAATCCTACTCCAGTGTAGTTGTATGAAAAGTGAAAGTCACTCAGTTGTGTCCAACTCTTTGCAACCCTGTGGACTCTACAGTCCATGGAATTCTCCAGGCCAGAATACTGGAGTGGGTAGCCATTTCCTTCTCCAGGGATCTTCCCAGCCCAGGGATCAATCCCAGGTCTCCCACATTGCAGGTGGTTTCTTTACCATCTGAGCCACCAGGGAAGCCCCCTGATATCACATGGGACAATATAAAATTTGAACATAAAACTTTAAAGAATATTATCAAAAGGTGTGAGATTTGTCAAAAAAATAACCCAAAGACTGAAAAGCTAGCAAAATCTGGATTACAACGAAGTGGGAAGTATCCTGGAGAGGATTGGGAAATTGATTTTACTCATATGCCAAAAGCTAATGGATATTCTTGCTTACAAGTTTGGGTAGATACCTTTACTGGATGGATTGAGGCTTTTCCCTGTCGTAGTGAACAGGCTAAGGAGGTTATAAAGATTTTAATTCATGAAATTATCCCCAGGTTTGGGCTGCCACGGAGCCTTCAGAGTGACAATGGCTCCGCCTTTAAAGCTGCTGTAACTCAGGGGGTATCTAAAGCTCTAGGAATAGAATATCACTTACACTGTTCCTGGAGACCCCAATCCTCCGGGAAAGTTGAAAAAGCTAATGACATTATCAAAAGGCATCTGCGCAAATTAACTCAAGAGACGCAGGACAAATGGATTAAAGTCCTACCCATAGCTTTAATGAGGGCTCGAACTACTCCAAAAAAAAAGAGGGACTGTCCCCCTTTGAATGTATTTATGGAAGGCCTTTCTTACGCACAGACATTGTTATAGACCCTGAAGCCTTGGAATTAACTAATTATGTAACTCAGCTCTCAGCTTTTCAACAGACATTAACAGAACTCCGGGAGAAGACTCCTGACCCAGCCTCCGAGTCAAGCAGGCCTCTATTTGAGCCAGGAACCGAGGTCCTCATAAAAACAGTGGGATCTGGGGGGCCATCCCTCGAGCCTCTCTGGGAAGGTCCTTACCAGGTTATTCTTTCCTCTCCCACAGCTGTCAAAGTGCCAGGAATTGATTCGTGGGTACATCATACTCGAGTCAAGAGGTGGCACCCTGACCAAAATTAAGTGACTTCATTTTATGTCTTTACTTTCTATGCTCTGACTTTGTACCTTTTAGATGGGCCTGATAACCTATGTGAGCTTACTTCTGCTGACTCCAAATATCCTGAGTCTGCCGTTGGATCCTCAAGACAATGTCTTCTTGTCCTGGGCTCACTCCTATGCTGCATTCCACAATCGGTCTAACTGCTGGGTCTGCGGAGCGCTCCCCTCTTCGTCAGTGGAAGGCTTCCCGTGGTGGACGTCTCCACTTCAAGGAAAAGACTTTCTCCAAGTCTGTGAATACCTTTGACAACAATCACATGCGATGCCTCTTCGTCATCTGATGACATCTACCAACCCTAAAATGGACTGGTGCAACACTTTGCACTTTAACTATGGACATAATGTGACTTTTAATTTTGATTCTAAATGTTTTGTTTTTACTGTTTGCTCCCTACATCTGTAATTGTATAACTGGATTTGTTTCTAGCCGCATGAAAGCTTTTAAGTTACAAATGGTTGCTCAAACTCCTGCTACTGCTGTAGCTTCCTCCAGCTACTATTTGGGGCCCCTGGATCAGATATCCTCAATATGAGGATTAGGAGAATATGTTGCCTCACCAATTTAGGGACAACGCCCCTTGTCAGCTCGGAAGCAGTTATGGAACGAGAACGACGCCCCTTTTCCCTAGGCAACATAATTCTCCTAAAAGAAAAGGGGGGAATGAGAGAGTCATTTCCTAGGCAGGTTGATAAGGAGTCTAGGGGTCCCCAAAGAGAGAGGGGTCTGGAATTCTCAAGGAGGAAGAAAGGACAAACTTTTTTTCTTTCTCCACATTCCTTAGGATTATATACCAATGATGTATCCTGCCTAAGGACAGTCTTTGGATTCAACCTTCTGTTATCTTAAAATGTTAATTATGGGAGTAGACCTGGTCTTTACAAGGATGTATCTTGCCTGAGGACAGTGTTATCTTAAAATGTAAATTATGGGAGTAGGTCTGATGAGGTCTTTACAACCTCCAGACATTCTTTGGATTCACTGGAGAGTATATAACCTCATTATTAACACTAGCAAGCGGGTACTCTTTCTACCCCCTTCTGATGCCTATGTCAGAAGCTTTCTCTATCTCCTTTATACTTTAATAAAACTTTATTACACAAAAAAAAAAAAAAAATTTGAACATAAGCTAAAGCAAACTATTCACCTAAAAATCCTACATGTAATAATTTATCAACTTTATTTATATCATTATAATTTATATTATGGAAATATAAATTAATTATGAAATTTATTAATTATATTCTAAATTATTTATATTATTTACATATTATAAATTATTTATATTATAATATTATTGTTACAAATAATTATGCCTATATTATTTCTATTATAATAGTTATATTAATATATTATTTTAGATTATATTATTTATACACTTTTATATTTATTTTATACTTCTATAAAATACTTTAATACTTTACTTATACATCTCTTACTCATTTGTTTAACTAATATTTGTTGAATACAACTTAGTATTGGGCAACTGATAGATTTTAGAAAAGCAAGGATGAACAAGATAGGGGTCTAGAGGTAATCACAATGTATCTGAGAAGTCCTGTGGAGTCATTGATAGGGTTTCTAGAAAATCTGATTTTATACTAATGAAGCACATTGCTGTGTGCCAGGAAAAATCAGGCAACTGCAAAGCTCACTGTATAAATGCATGTTCTTTACTGAGGCCATCCGGGAGAAATAACTTCCCCACATGCTTCACTGAGGTCTGTGCCCAGTCAACCGAAGACCCACTGGAGCAAGGGAGGCCAATTTAGGAGAATCAAACTCTTAAGAAGATCAACCAACTTCCCTTAATAGACCTTCATTCTTTTTACACTTTCTGCCTATTAATTTCACTTATTAAACTTCCTGTCTCACTCAGAGCAATTGAGCTAATCTTGACTTATTCTTATTCTGCTTTTTAAATGGTCATTTCCAACTGTCCATATGAATCTTCATAACCACATTACCAATATATCACTAAATGCATTCATTCAATCTTCATTCAGACAAAATGAGACTCTATTATCTACTCTTAAACATCTTGCTCTGTTTCTTCATAGCACAGTTTGAAATGCTGTGTTCATTTGGTGATTGTAATTAAACATATATCAGTTCAGTTCAGTTGCTCAGTCATTTCCAACTCTTTGTGACCTCATGGACTGCATCATGCCAGGCCTCCCTGTCCATCACCAACTCCCGGAGCTTGTTCAAATTCATGTACATTGAGTCGGTGATGCCATCCAACCATCTCATCCTCTGTCGTCCCCTTCTCTTCCTGCCTTCAATCTTTCCCAGGATCAGGGTCTTTCCCAATGAGATGACTCTTCACATCATGTGACCAAAGTATTGGAGCTTCAGCATCAGTCCTTCTAATAAATATCTGGGACTGATTTCCTTTAGGACTGACTGGTTTGATCTCCTTGCTGTCCAAGGGACTCTCAAGAGTCTTCTCCAACACCACAGTTCAAAAGCATCAACTCTTTATCATTCAGCTTTCTGTCTAGTCTGACTCTCACATCCACACATGACTACTGGAAAAACCACAGCTTTGACTATATGGACCTTTGCTGGCAAAGTAATGTCTCTGCTTTTTAATATGCTGTCTAGGTTGGTCATAGCTTTTCTTCCAAGGAGCAAGCATCTCTTAATTTCTTGGCTACAGTCACCTTCTAGGTCAGTGATCACACCATCGTGATTTTCTGGGTCGTGAGGATCTTTTTTGTACAGTTCTTCCGTGTATTCTTGCCATCTCTTCTTAATATCTTCTGCTTCTGTTAGGTCCATATCCATTTCTGTCCTTTATCAAGCCCATCTTTGCATGAAATATTCCTTTGGTATCTCTGATTTTCTTGAAGAGATCTCTAATCTTTCCCATTCTGTTGTTTTCCTCTATTTCTTTGCATTGATCGCTGAAGAAGGCTTTCTTAACTCTTATTGCTATTCTTTGGAACTCTGCATTCAGATGTTTATATCTTTCCTTTTCTCCTTTGCTTTTCGCTTCTCTTCTTTTCACAGCTATTTGTAAGGCCTCCCCAGACAGCCTCTTGAGAAATTTGTATGCAGGTGAGGAAGCAACAGTTAGAACTGGACATGGAACAACAGACTGGTTCCAAATAGGAAAAGGAGTCCGTCAAGGCTGTATATTGTCACCCTGCTTATTTAACTTATATGCAGAGCACATCATGAGAAACACTGGACTGGAAGAAACACAAGCTGGAATCAAGATTGCCGGGAGAAATATCAATAACCTCAGATATGCAGATGACACCACCCTTATGGCAGAAAGTCAAAAGGAACTAAAAAGCCTCTTGATGAAGGTGAAAGTGGAGAGTGAATGTATTTAATATGTAACATGTATAATGCTTACATAATATATTCAGTTCAGTCGCCCAAAAAAAAAAAAAAAAAAAGTTGGCTTAAAGCTCAACATTCAGAAAACGAAGATCATCGCATCCGGTCCCGTCACTTCATGGGAAATAGATGGGGAAACAGTGGAAACAGTGTCAGACTTTATTTTTCTGGGCTCCAAAATCACTACAGATCATGACTGCAGCCATGAAATTAAAAGACGGTTACTCATTGGAAGGAAAGTTATGACCAACCTAGATAGCATATTGAAAAGCAGAGACATTACTTGGCCAACAAAGGTTCATCTAGTCAAGGCTATGGTTTTTCCTGTGGTCATGTATGGATGTGAGAGTTGGACTGTGAAGAAGGCTGAGCACCAAAGAATTGATGCTTTTGAACTGTGGTGTTGGAGAAGACTCTTGAGAGTCCCTTGGACTGCAAAGAGATCCAACCAGTCCATTCTAAAGGAGATCAGCCCTGGGATTTCTTTGGAAGGAATGATGCTAAAGCTGAAACTCCAGTACTTTGGCCACCTCATGCGAAGAGTTGACTCATTGGAAAAGACTCTGATGCTGGGAGGGATTGGGGGCAAGAGGAGAAGGGGACGACAGAGGATAAGATGGCTGGATGGCATCACTGACTCGATGGACATGAGTCTGAGTGAACTCCGGGAGTTGGTGATGGACAGGGAGGCCTGGTGTGCTGCGATTCATGGGGTCGCAAAGAGTCGGACACCACTGAGCAACTGATCTGATCTGATCTGACAGTCACCTTCTGCAGTGATTTTAGAGCCCAAGAATATAAAGTCTCTCATTGTTTCCATTGTTTCCCCATCTAATTTCCATGAGGTGGTGGAACCGGATGCCTTTATCTTCCTTTTTTGAATGCTGGGTTTTAAGCCAGCTTTTTACTCTCCTCTTTCAGTTTCATGAAGAGGCTCTTTAGTTCCTCTTCACTTTCTTCCATAAGGGTGGTATCATCTGCACATCTAAGATTATTGATATTTCTCCTGTCAATCTTGATTCCAGCTTGTGCTTCCTCCAGCCCAGCATTTCTCATGATGTACTCTGCATATAAGTTAAATAAGCAGGGTGACAATATGCATCCTTGATGTACTCCTTTCCCAATTTTGAACCAGTCAGTTATTCCATGTCTGGTTTTAACTGTTGTTTCTTGACCTGCATATAGAGTTCTCAGGAGACAGGTAAGGTGGTCTGGTATTTCCATCTCTTTAAGAATTTTCCACTGTTGTCATCCACACAATCAAAGGGTTTAGTGTAGTCAATGATGCAGAAGGATGTTTTTTTCTGGGATTCTTTTGCTTTTTCTATGATCCAATGAACATTGACAATTTGAGAAACACATCCCATTTAAGGGCTTCCCTGATAGCTCAGTTGGTAAAGAATCCACCTGCAATGCAGGAGACCCCAGTTCAATCCCAGGGTTGGGAAGATCTGCTGCAGAAGGGATAGGCTACCCATTCCAGTATTCTTGGGCTTCTCTTCTGGCTCAGCTGGTGAATAATCTGCCTGCAATATGGGAGACCTGGATCTGATCCCTGGATTGGGAAGATTGCCTGGAGAAGGGAAAGGCTAACCACTCCAGTATGCTGGCCTGGAGAATTCCGTGGAGTGTATAGTCCATGGGATCCCAAAGAGTCGGACATGACTGAATGACTTTCACTTACTCACCCACTCACCCTATTTAAAATACAAGCCCAATGAGTACAGAGATCATGTGTCTTTCTTACTGATCTAATTTCAATGCCTATCTCTGCATTATACAGAAAAGACAGAATAGCTCTCTGTTCAATAAATGAGTCCAGTGCACATTTATTTTTCATCTTCTACATGGTAAGTTCTGTTGGTTTACAAAAATAAATACAACCAAGTAACAGGGAAGCCTGGCATGCTGCAGTCCATGGAGTTGCAAAGAGTCAGACACGACTTAGCATTTTGTTTTGTTTTGTTTTGTTTCTTATTTTGTTGAACAACAGCAACAACAAAATAAGAAGGCATGGTAGGAAGTCTGAGAGGACAGCAGAGTAGAAGTATCTGAGGAATCCGTCCTTCAGTGTTTCATTAAACTTACAGGAAAGCATCTGGAAAGTTAAAAATTCCTGGGAGCACCCACAACAAATGGCAACAATTGAGAGTGTTCCTGAAATCAGAAGGCATTCCACATGATGGGATTTGTTAAAATACACAACCAAAAGCAGAACTAAATCTTTTCTACTTTTCAGAAATGAAACATTGACTGTAAAAATGTCTGAAGCTTGCTTCTACCTCTCTCATATCACAATTAAGAGGGTGTGAATAGGCTGTGTGGTACTGGAGAAGTGGAAAAACCACATCCTGAGGCGGACCATTAAGGATGAGGTTATCACACCCAGTATTGAGGAGGAGTAATTTGGCCATAAATAAAGGACAAACCTGGCTTTCTGATAGTGCTGGCTTTATCTTGACCATAGAACAAACCGGGAGCAGAATACAGAAGCCCTATCACCAAACTCAAGGAAGATATTCTTCAGTTAAGTGTATATCTCAAGCAGACTGACTGCTGATGGACTACCACGTTTATGGAGAGAAAATATGAAAGAAACACTAAATGCTAAAGCACCTTTTTAAAAGCCCATACTGATACTTGTTGTTGTTCAGTTGCTAAGTCATGCCTGGCTGTTTGCAACCCTGTGGACTGTAGCATGCCAGACTCCCCTTGTTCTTTACTATCTCCGGGAGTTTGCTTAAACTCATGTCCATTGAGTCAGTGATGCTATCTAACAATCTCATTCTCGGCAGCCCTCCTTGTCCATTTGCCTTCATCTTTCCCAGCATCAGAGTCTTTTCCAGTGAGTCGGCTCTTCCCATCAGGTGGCCAAAGTATTGGAGCTTCAGCTTCGGCATCAGTCCTTCCAGGGAATATTCAGGGTTGATTCCTAGTAGGATTGACTAGTTTGATCACCTTGCTATCCAAGTAACTCTCAAGCATCTTCTCCAGCACCATAACTGGAATGCATCAATTATATACAATATTAGTTGGTCTCTTTCTAACTTAGTTCACTCTGTATAACGGTCTCTAGGGCCATCCACATCTCCCGCAAATGATCCAGTTTTATTCCATTTTTTGGCTGAGTACTATTCCATTGCATATATGTACCCCATCTTCTTTATCCATTCCTCTGTTAGTGGACATTTAGGTTTCTCCCATGTCCTGGTACTGTAAATAGTGATTAATATATATAGATATATATGTATATATTATTGATACTATGTATAAAATAGATAATTAATAAGAACTGGAAATTATTGTTTAATAGGTACAAAGTTTCAGCTTGTGAAGATGAAGAGTTCTGGAAATGAATGGTGGTGATGCCTGAGCACAAATGTGAATGTACTTAATTTCACTGAATTTAGACTGAAATAGGATTAAAATGGTAATTTCTTTGTTATGATATTCTATCACAAATGATGAAAATGCCTATTGAGCAAAAAGAAGGAAAGTCTGAGAAATTATAAAATATAAGAAGTGTCAAAACTAAATAATTCTGAATAAAACATAATCTTCAATTTACAATAACGTTTAAATGTTAACTCATTAATTATGAAGAATGTGCCATACTAACATAAGAAATTAATAGTAGGGGTAACTTGGTGTCAGGTATATGAGAAACCGGTACTATTTTTGCAACTTTTCTGTAGGTCTAAAACTATTTTATAATAAAAAGTTTAACAATTTAAAGTAAATAAGGAAGGATCAAAACAAAATATGATATATGTCAATCCTGTTCTGAGAACATACTTGAAGATTTAAGAAAATGACTGTAATTCTTAAATAATGCTTTAAAAAGATAAAAATATACCTTTATCACAAGAAAAAAATATTTCTTAATAGAAGAACCTTTGTTATTATTCAGTTCAGTCTCTCAGTTGTGTCTGACTCTTTGCGACCCCATGATCTGCAGCACACCAGGCTTCCATGTCCATCATTAACTCCCGGAATTTACTCAAACTCATATCCATTGAGTCAGTGATATCATCCAACCATCTCATCCTCTGTTGTCCCCTTCTTCTCCCACCTTCAATCTTTCCCCACATCAGGGTTTTTTCCAATGAGTCAGTTCTTTGCATCAGATGGCCAAAGTATTGGAGTTTCAGCTTCAGTATCAGTCCTTCCAATGAATATTCAGGATGGACTGGATGGATCTCCTTGCTGTCCAAGGGACTCTCAAGAGTCTTCTCCAACACCACAGTTCAAAAGCATCAGTTCTTTGGCACTAAGCTTTCTTTATAGTCCAACACTCACATCCATACGTGACTACTGGAAAAACCACAGCTTTGACTAGACGGACCTTTGTTGGCAAAGTAATGTCTCTGCTTTTTAATATGCTGTCTAGGTTGGTGATAACTTTTCTTCCAAGGAGCAAGTGTCTTTTAATTTCATGGCTGCAGTCACCATCTGCAGTGATTTTGGTGCCCAAAAAAATAAAGTCTGTCACTGTTTCCACTGTTTCCCCATCTATTTGACATGAAGTGATGGGACCAGATGCCATGATCTTAGTCTTCTGAATGTTGAGTTTTAAGCCAACTTTTTCACTCTCTTTCACTCTCATCAAGAGGCTCTTTAGTTCTTCTTTGCTTTCAGCCATAATGGTGGTGTCATCTGCATCTCTGAGGATATTGATATTTCTTCTATCAATCTTGATTCAAGCTTGTGCTTCATTCAATCCAGAACTTTTCATGATGAACTCTGCATATAACTTAAATAAGCAGGGTGACAATATACAGCCTTGATGTACTCCTTTCCTGACTTGGAACCAGTCTGTTGTTCCACATCTGGTTCTAACTGTTGTTTCTTGACCTGTATACAGTTTTCTCAGGAGGAGGTCTGGTGGTCTGGTATTCCCATCTCTTTCAGAATTTTCCACAGTTTATTGTGATCTACACAGTCAAAAGCTTTGGCATAGTCAATAAAACAGAAGTAGATGTTTTTCTGGAACTCTCTTCCTTTTTTGATGACCCCATAGATGTTGGCAATTTGATCTCTGGTTCCTCTGCCTTTTCTAAAACCAGCTTGAACATCTGGAAGTTCACGGTTCAGGTATTGATGAAGCCTGGCTTGGAGAATTTTGAGCATTACTTTACTAGCGTGTGAGATGAGTGCAATTGTGTGGTAGTTTGAGCATTATTTGGCATTGCCTTTCTTTGGGGTTGGAATGAAAACTGACCTTTTCCAGTCCTGTAGCCACTGCTGAGTTTTCCAAATTTGCTGACATATTGAGTGCAGCACTTTTACAGCATCATCTTTTAGGATGTGACATAGCTCAGCTGAAATTCCATCACCTCCACTAGCTTTGTTCATCATGATGCTTCCTAAGGCCCACTTGACTTCACATTCCAGGATGTCTGGCTCCAGGTGAGTGATCACACCATCGTGATTATCTTGGTCGTGAAGATCTTTTCTGTACAGTTCTTCTGTGTATTCTTGCCACCTCTTCTTAATATCTTCTGCTTCTGTTAGGTCCACACCATTTCTATCCTTTATTGAGCCCACCTTTGTGTGAAATGTTCCCTTGTTATCTCTAATTTTCTTGAAGAGATCTCTAGTCTTTCCCATTCTACTGTTTTCCTCTATTTCTTTGGATTGATCACTGAGGAAGGCTTTTTTATCTCTCCTTGCTATTCTGTGGAACTCTGCATTCAATTGTTATCTTATTACAAATACCAAAATTGCAACACTAAAGCAGTAGAAATTCGGATTATGGAAACAGCATTTGTACTAAAGGAAATAGACAGTCTGAAAAAAAAATGCAGTTAGCAATAATCAAAGATCACACAACCAAAATGCAAGCCAAGGAATAAAATATAGTTCTCTGAAAAACAGGAGGCTCATGCAGCAAAGATTAAAAATATTAATCAGGAAGCATCTAATTTAAAAAAAGTTGGAGTATATTTGCTTTACATGCTGCTAGTTTCTGTTGTACAGCAAAGTGAATCAGGCAAACATATACATATATCCACTCATCTTTGGATTTCCTTCCCATTTAGGTCACTACAGAGGACTCAGTAGTGTCCCCTATGGTATACAGAAGGTTCTCATTAGTTATTTGTTTCATAAGATATGGCAAGTTTAATCTTCTCTGCAGGCAACTGCACTCAACTACCTACCCAAGAAAAATGTGTCATTTGAAGAAGAAAGAGTTAAAGGAGCTGGACTGTGATATATTTACTCCTTTTACTGGGGGACTCCCGAGGGGGACAAAAGGAAAGAAAGTGAACTGGTCTATACTTGTCAATAGGAATAATTACATTCGCTCTGGAAAATATATTCAGAATAACCTTAGCAAATTGCCCCTAGCTAAAGGAATATTTCAATGGCAACCCACTCCAGCACTCTTGCCTGGAGAATCCCATGTACAGAGGAGCCTGGTAGGCTACAGTCCATGGGGTTGCAAAGACTGGGACAGGCCTGAGCACACACACACACAAAGGAATACTTAGGGCCAGTAGACTCAGAATCCATGGTTTTATGAGGCAAGATTCCCAAGGGGAGGTTACATTTCTTTGAATCTAAAGTGTGTCTTGAGCAAAGCATTTAGCTGGGCTTCCCTAGCGGCTTAGACAGTAAGCAATCTGCCTACAATGCAGGAGACCTGTGTTTGATACCTGGGTTGGGAAGATCCCATGGAGAAAGACATGGCAACCCACTCCAGTATTCTTGCCTGAGATTCCCAAGGCCTGGCAGGCCACAGTCCAAAGGGTTGCAAAGAGCTGGACATGAATGAGTGATTAACCCTTTCATTTTATGTCCAGTCAAAAAATCCTGCCTTCTGTTCAAACTGTTTATTCCACTCTCGTTCTCTCATTTAATGTATTATAAATACGGTTGTACTTACTTTTACCTTTTCACCATTTGTTTTCTATTTGTCTCACTTCTTTTTTTGTTCTGCTTCTTTTTTACTGCCTTGTTTTGTGCTAGAGATACATTTTTAACATAATTTTAAATGCCTTTATTGATCTTCAGACCATTTTTTTTTCCCAGCTGTTGCCTTAGTGGCTGTTCTCAGAATTACATTACATGCCTAATGTCCCAAAATCTGCTTCACATTAATATTGACTTAATTCTGATAAAATATAGCAATGGTGTTGCAATACAGTTCTTACTCTATTTTAGATGCATTACAAGTATTGATCCACTTAGCCTCAGCAAAACCTGAAGTATAGTATCATCTCCATTTCACAGATCAACCTGTATTCAAACACTTCATAGCTTTTTAAAAATTAATTTGTATATGATTTGATTTAAATTTTGTCCAGAAGACAGCCAAAATTCTTAATAGCATTTATTATAGGTCTTCACATCTCCCACTGAGTACCCTTTTTTCATACGTGGGCCATTTTTAATGTTGTCTATGATGCTTCATTGACTTTCTGTTTATTCCTATGTTAATGCCTTGATAATTCAATTTCCCTGGTTTTATAATATATTTTTAATCTGTTGTAACAAGTCCATTGTTTATGTTATTTCCCAATTTTTTTAACAATTGCCATAAATTATTTTTTTTCCAGTCAGAAGTTGGAATTTGCTTGTCAGTTGCATTAAAAAGATTTGCTTAGATTTGAAATTGTCTGAATTTGTAGATTATTTTCAGCACTGAAGGCTTTTCAACATTAAATCTTTTTGCTAGTAAAGCATGCCTCTGAATTATTTTATTTATAATATTCTTTAAAATCAGGTATAAATTGCTTTAGATATCTTTTGATGGTTTTTAATCAAGTTTACCTGCAGGTATCTTGTAGTTTGGGCTTCTCAGGCAGCGCTAGTGGTAAAGAACCAGCCTGTAATGCAAGAGATATAATAGACAGGGGTTCAACCTGTCTTAGTTAGGAAGATCCCCTGGAGGAAGGCATGGCAACCCACTCCAGTATTCTTGTCTAGAGAATCCCATGGACAGAGGAGCAGTCCATGGGGTCACAAAGAGTGGGACACAACTTAAGTGACTTAGCATGCACTCAAACATGTTATCATATGTGTTGCTCTGGTAGATCCTTCACACATGAATTTTTTATTTATTTGTTCCTAGAGAAACTGAATTTTTATGTCAGATTCTATGGGGATTCTTCACTGATCTCTGGTATTCTAATAGATTTTCAATGGTTCACTTTAGAGATTTAATTCCTTTAAAGTATCCTACCATATAGCCAAAGAGAGACAGTATGTCATTTTGACTGCAATTTTCATATCATAATTTTTCTTCTTTCTTATCATACTGCAATGTCTATAGGCATCCACTATAATTTTGACTAGTCTTAACAACAATAATCGGTTTGTCTCTCTTTTTATCTAAAAAATATTTTTGATTTTAACCTTACATATAACTTTGATGAAAACTTTTATAGGTAGTTTATTCAAAGATGTTTCTATTTTTACTGTTAAGAGTGCTCATCTTGGAAGGGAATTCAACTAAATCACTGGGCTTCATGTATCTATTAATATTATTATTCTATCTTTTAACCTGTTATGTCATGTAAAATAAATTGCTGACAAATTCTTTTATGCTTTCTAGAATAAGATTGTGCATTCTTAATGAAATCATCTGAACTAAGCAGTCACAGGGAAGCAATTTTATTCTGAACAAGATAATTTTGCTGAAAAAATGGCAATAACAACCTCATATGTATTAAGCAGTATGCTAAACAGTAGGAAACCATGGAGAACAAGGTTCAAGTCAGGCACTCAAAGAACTGTCAGCCTCCTAGGGAGGCCTTGCGTGGACAGAGCAGCCTGGTGGGCTATAGTCCATAGGGTCGTGAAGAGTTGGACAACTGAAGGGACTTGGCTTAGTCTCTCAGTTGTGTCCAATTCTTTGTGACCCCATGGACTGTAACCCGCCAGGCTCCTCTGTCCATAGGGATTCTCCAGGCAAGAATACTGGAGTGGGTTGCCATGCCCTCCTCCAGGGAATCTTCCCAACCCAGGGATTTCCTGCATTGCAGGTGGATTCTTTACCATCTGAACCACCAGGGAAGCCTGAGCCACCAGGGAAGACTTAGCACACGTGTAATCAGAGATTTATTACAACATAGAATTTATTCAACATATATAGAAAATGACTTTGGTGGAAAACTAAAGATGCCACTACCTGTGGAAATTAGGAAGGTTTCCACAGTGTGGTGGACATTTTTCATCTAATTATATAAGATATAATTATGTTTACTAGGTTTATTTGAAATCAATTATATCTATTTCAAAACATATTTTTGTTTAAGCTATTAAACATTGTTTAGCTCCTTAGTTATTTCAGCTAGGACATTGACACTTATATACACAGGTAATCATCTCTTTATTATTTATCATTGTGATCATTCACCCACTAATGCAGGTCATTCATTCCATCAATATATTGCTGTTGTTGTTAGTTGCTCAGTCATGTCTCACTCACTGTGATTCCATGGACTGTAGTCTGCCAGGCTCCTCTGTCCATGGGATTCTCCAGACAAGAATATTGGAGTGGGTTGCTATTTCCTCCTCCCAGGGATCTTTCATGAGATTACTGGGCTCACAGAGAAGTGAATCAGACTGAGTCCCTGACCTCAGGGAATTTACACTCTAATAGGACAGACAGACATTAATCAAAACCTCTCAAATAAATGTCCAATTAAAGGCGAGAAGGACAGACTCATTTGCAACCTAAATATTTGGTGATTGATTGCACAGCATTGGGAATAAGCACGGGGACACTAAGGGCACAGGCAAATGAATAAGCTGCCAAAGTGACCCTTGAACAGAAATCTACAGAATATTTAAGTCGAGGGAACGTGGAAATGAGCTCCAGTGGGGGTAGGCAGAGCCAGAGGAAGCAGGGATAACAAAAGGTGGAGGCTTAAGGGAGCATGGTTTACAGTAATGACTGGAGGACCAATGTGAACTCTGTTCCGAGGCTTGCCACCCATTTTAAGGATTTCTTGTTAAGAATAATGGGAAAGCTCTGAAAGCCATTTAAATGTGGGAGAAATTGATTGGTTTCCAACTGTGCCTTGTGGCAAATAAGTTTTCAGCTTTTCCAACAACTTTAAAGCTAGTTCTCTGCATTACATTCCCTCTTGCAAACCATCTGGAATGGACATTCCAAGGATACAGTGAGTAACATTTATTCTGTGTTTTCTATCTCACTGGCATTTTCCTAACTGCTTGAGCTACAGTCCTTGGGGTCACAAAGAGTTGGACACGACTGAGTGATTAACACTTTCACTTTACATATATTATTTCATCTTCCACTAAACTTCATGGATTTCAGTTCCTGCCCCCGTATCATGGATGTGGAATCACCAGCACAGAAAAGTTAAGTAAGTTGTCTAAAGTAACACAGCCATAAGAGCTGTACATTAATTTAGATTTCTAATATAGTTATTATTTTTACTTTGATATTGTTTTGATCTTTTTCCAGTAATATTTCATTAGTTCTGCTTGATTTCATCTCAAATTCTATCAGAAATCAATGGAATTAAAATATGTAACACATAAATATTTCAAATTAAATGAAGTTCATATTTAAACTTCCCACCTCTCTATATGCTTTTCTGGGTTTCTATATTTTCCTCTATTTTCCAACTTTATAGAAATATGATGATGAATACAGTGTTACTTTCATCTTTATTTAAATGAGATTTCTGAATACTTTAGACTGTTTAAGTTTAAAATAAAGCACCTTTGGTAAAGCATGTTTTGCTGAGAACTATCTTTACAAATCTGTAGATCTCAAAATGGTGAGATCAAAACACATGTTTATCACTTTTTAATTTTTATATATTTAGAATGTCAGTCCTTAAGATAGCTTGCTGTCAGAGTCAGTGTTTCCATAAAAGGGGCATTCTATTTTAAATGTTTCATTGTGCGTGCACACTCCACTGACTGTGTATATATATATATAAAAAACATGGGATATATGTGTAACAGCCACACACTTGTAATGTTATTTAAAAGAAGAGACTTTGGAGCCATATTATTTAAATAAAATTTATTTCCATTAACCTTCTATAGGGAGAAAAATTTTCAAACCGCCAAACAATATGGTATTCAAAATATAAAACTACTAGTTAAATGCAGATTAATTTTTTAACAAGAATTCCTATGCAGTAGGCAAATTGTTCCCACATCCCATTGTGATTGACAAGCCTGACATATGGAATAGTTCACAAATTCCCAGGTGACTGACAGATGGAGAATAGAAAGGCGGATAAAGTTGCCTAGAGAGCTGAGGATGATTTCATATTCAGCGGTTTTGATCAAAAGGAGTCCAGATCTCACACTAAATTTAGCACCGCTGGCAATTAGTGCGTGATTTATTCAGTCCTTTCATTTGCTGGGTGACAAATGGAAAACAAGCACAAAATTAAAAATAAGTTTATTTCCAGCATTTCGGATATTTAAAATGTGTGTGTCTTTGTTTGCACATAAATTAACATGAGATGAATTTATAGTGAGATTAAATCTGAACTGGAGATGCACGCAATAAGTAAGAGCTTTTTTATGTATTGTACCGGCAGAACAGGTGTTTGAATTAAGAAATACTAATATGTTTAGCAGCACGGCTCCACCTTTAGCATTAGGGAGTTGATGCTCTCCTAAATTTAGAATAATCTTGCCACAATTTGGAGTTCTTTCATAAGCTTCCAGCATAGGTGACCATCTGTATGACAATATTAATGCTCTTCAGTCTAGTAATAATAAAAAACTAAAAACAACTCCCTGTGACCAGGCTTTCCTGCATAATAGCGAGTGACAGCTCAGCCACAGGTTCTTCAATACCCGTGGTGAAAGGTGCAGACACCCAGCTCCGTCCCCAGTCTTGCATTTATAAGTGGGGTTGGGAGACTCCAACCTTTTTAGCAGTCTCCTTCCAGCTAGACTATGTAAAGCTCTGTTTCCAATTTCTTCTTCTATTGCATGGAACTACAATGAGACGAACATGATGTGCTGATGTAAACCTTCTGTTGTGTTGCAGAGAGTAAGAACATGACAAAATCACATCCACAATTGGAGGGAGGCGTGACTGCAGATAGCCCCTGCTAGGGATTCAGAGAGGCAGGAAAATGCGTAAATCCATAGATGAGAGGTGCAAAAAATATATCAAGCAAAATCCCATCCTTTAAGGGGTGGAAAACAAGCACTGTGCCTGAAAGACCTTGTGATTTCAGAGGAGGTGTGTCTGTCTACCTCCTTAGAAACTCTCTTGGCGCTGTCTAATATAGCTGCTTAGGAAGATGAATGAATTGCTCCAAATACAGTGGAAGCTAGAAGGATGTCTCAGAGTGGAAAGAACCCTCTCCCTCTCAGATGGAGCAGAAGTGGTCCTTAGAGGTGGCCTGACACCAAATGCAAACCAGAATATCCATTTAGGGGGAGGCTGGGCAGGCCGTGAGGCACCTGAGACTTGGGGACAGTGGGGGCAGGTGTTTGGGATACTTATAGGTTCTCTTATTTGATTTGTATTCCAGGTCTGACATTCAACTTTATTTGTATTCATTATTCACAGTGGGAACTAGAATGGTTTTTAAAATAGCATAAAATCCACTTAAATTATAATGGGAAGAATCGTGTGCAATGTGATGCTTTAATTACTGTTAAGCTAACCTTGGGATATGGGAAATGTCAATTTCCATTGGCCACATGAAGGCTGAGCCCAGATTTTAGCCCCAAGATACGTGCAATCAGTAGGGGTGCGGCTCACGGGCACAGCCCTGCCTGGGGAGCCCCCACAGTGCCTCAAACCTGCTTTTGCCGCCTCCCCTCCTACCCTGGGGCACCATCACCTTTTTTATTACTATTTCTTCCTCCTCTGAAATACCCTCCCGGGTTCTCAGCTGCAGCCTGAATATATTTCTCAGGCAAAGAGCTTCAGGTCTGTTGTGTTGCTGGTTTTTCTTTCTTAGACCTTCCCTGGGTGGCAAGTCCTGGGTTGTCTACCCAGCAAGAGAGGGAGAAGAGAACTAAAACTAGCTGATGCAGATGTTAAGGGGCTTCCCAGGTGATTCAGTGGTAAAGAATCTGCCTGCCAATGCAGGAGGCTTGGGTTTGATCCCTGGATGGGGAAGATCCCCTGGAGGAGGGCACAGCAACCCCGTCCAGTTTTCTTGCCTGTGAAATCCCATGGACAGAGGAGCCTGGTGGGCTACAATCCATAGGGACGCAAAGAGTCAGACACAACTGAAATGACTGAGCACACACACAGATGGCAAGACTCCTCACTCCATAATTAATTATCCTCGGGGTCTCGACCTCTGGGATCTAAAGCCTTACCATCTGAGGTGGATCCAACGTAGCAATAATAGAAATAGAGTGTACAATAAATGTAATGCTCTTGAATCATCTCAAAACCACTGCCTGGTCCATGGCAAAATTTGTCTTCCATGAAAGCAGTCCCTGGTACCAGAAAGGCTGGGGACCACTGAATTATCCCATTCCTCCTTGAAACCAGTAGTCAGATGTCATGCTATCTCCCCCATTTATAAATTATCCATAAATAAGCATTGTCTGTTTTGAAAGTCCAGACACTTGTGTCCTTGAGAACTTTCCATGGCAAGAAGCAGTCAGTCTTATCGCCCCTCATCCAAGGGCTGTGGGGGTGGTTAGGTACATGGCAAGAATACAATTGGACCCTAAATTCTTCCCAACTAAAAAGAGATTTTCAATTTTAATTTATACCACTGTGTGCGAATTTAAGCCATATATGAACTGGTAGAGACAGAGATTGTGTTTTTTCTTTTAGGTCATGTTCTCGTTACGGAGTATAGCAGCCCAGCATCTGTGTTGGAGTTGGGAAGCAGGTTATGACATATTTATGTATCTATTCACATAGAATCATTTATTTTATTTTCCCCAAAATATACTTTCTGGAAATAACTATGTAATAATTTGGGGGGGATACCTACATTTTAAAATGGGATTTACCCTTCCTTCAGCCCAGTATAAATTTTCTAACTAATCTATTTAATTAAATTAAATGATTACTATATTTAAATTATTAAAATTGCAGTCTTACAAGGTTCAATTCAATATAATTGCAGTACAAGATGGAAGCAAGATGATCACAGTCCTACTTCATTTGGGGGGAGAAAAATAGAGGCAGTTCTAGTACCTTCTGTGTCCTGCTGCTGCTAAGTCGCTTCAGTCGTGTCAGACTCTGTGCGACCCCATAGACGGCAGCCCACCAGGCTTCCCATCCCTGGGATTCTCCAGGCAAGAACACTGGAGTGGGTTGCCATTTCCTTCTCAATGCATGAAAGTGAAAAGTGAAAGTGAAGTCACTCAGTCATGTCTGACTCTTAGCGACCCCATGGACTGCACAGAGCTATAAAAGGAATCTATTTTGACTAACTTACAAGATCTTTTATTTTTCACTATTTCAAACTTCTTCAACATGCTAGAAAACTGCCAAATTTAAATGTTGCTTTCGTATTACTTGTACAGATTGTGACAATACAATCCCATAGAAAAATCAAAAGGGGAAATGTAATACTTACAAGTGATTTCTATGCCCCAGAAACTCATTTTGAGGTTTTAACAAAACATTAACTCTTCTTCTGAATTCCCTGTAGTCCTACAAAAAAAAAAAAAAAAAGTTTGTTTGAAAAAATCTGAGCCATGTAACAAAAAAACTTGGCATTTACGTAAATCTGTATTGTCCAATATAATCTCCACTTGCCACATGTGGCTATTTGCATTTATGGCTATTTAAAATTTAACTTAAATAAATTGATTAAACTTAAATAAATTAAAATTTTAGCTCCTCCAGTTACACAAGACACATTTTGCCTACTCAGTAGCCACATGTGGCTGATGGTTACTCTCTTAGCGCAGCTGTTGAAAGTATTCATGAGCTCAGAGTTCTGTTGTTGGGTGATGCTAGTCTGAAATTCTTTCAAAGGATGTGTTGGCTTCATGGTCACAATTCCATCAAACCTTTGGCAAAGTGGTGATCTGACTCTATGTTTAACCCTCTATCACTTTTAAAGACTAGTCTCTAACTGCCAATGTTTCTTAAAATGTTATTTACAAAAGACTAAGTGATCATATATTCTTTCAAACATGTTTGCTAACCTGAAATAGTCAATAAAGAAAGGGTCTTCAAATAACCTCAAAGGGTCTTCCTACTTTATTGTAGGTACACTATTAGTAAATTTGGCACCTTCTCTCATGCTTTTTCCAACTTCATTGAGATTTGTATATTTTTTCTATTTTAAAAATGGATTATAAATCATCTGTTCAGTTTATAAGGGAAAAATCTTCTTAAACAGAGAAAAAAACCTCTGTGATTCTTATTTGTGTCATAAAGCACTAATTCATTTTCTAAAAGATAAAAATGGTTCATAAGTTATTAATTTAGAAGGCAGAAAATTTACTAGTTTTTAGGAAAAAAGTATTCATATATTAGTTTCCTATAGTAAATGCCTACAAGAGTATAATGCATTGAAAACATAAAGTATCACTAAAGAAAAATAAAATAGAAAATAACTTATACAATGAACTCTTGATAGTAATTATATTTATTGCTACATATAATAGAAAGTGTTCTCATTTAGGGAAATTTATCCATGATGTTTTTATCCCCTTCTAACTTTTGATACCATCTCATTAAAACTAGAATATAATTTACAATTCAGATCACCCACCTAGTATACTTACCCTAAGATTAAGGCCAACATTTAGGTCTTCAACTTTTTCTTATATTCTTATGTGAATTAGTATACTATTCTCTTCTGCTTTCTAATCTTTTGTCATCTGTTTAGTTCATATCTTTCTGCTCTTATAACACAGATCTCTTACACTAAAAATTCAAACTCAGAATCAGACTTAGTATCAACTGAGTGTATGCATAAACAGTTTATAAGACCAATCCTTACCCCTGAGGATCTTAAATAATTATTTTCTTTGAATACTTTCCAAAGAACACATTTAGTGGCATCCAAGCCATCTTTTGAGGATAGGAAAGGAATCCGATTTCCACAGTGATTTGGAAACGTAAAAGCTGTTCAGAACCAAAAATTAAGATGATATGTCATAAAAATTGATAATAATTCAAAAAGTGAAACCTTTGGAGTCTTTTAACAGTCTATACTTTCTAATAAATACTTTGTATGTGTCTCTCTGTAAGTATAGTTAATATTCTGGTGTGGATCATATCAAAGAGAAGGGTAAGTGAAGATATATTTCTTAGTTCAGAATGAATCTTTGCCATTGTCCAGTGGACATGTGCTCTGGAGTCTTCTGATTGAATTCCTGGTATAAAGTCATGGTAGCAACTTATTGTTGAATTAAGGAGACACATCAGGCTGAGTAATTCCACAGGATCAAAGACTTACCACTCACTTCATGGGAAGTTGAAGATTGTGGCCAATTTTTCACCTATTAAATATCCTTAAAAATTATCTCATCACCATTTGCCCTTCCTAAGCACATATTTGTTGCTCTAAAACCTGTATCTACTCAAATGTTGTTCAGCTGCTAAGTCATGTCTCACTCTTTGCAACCCCATGGACTGCAGCATGCTTGGCTCATCTGTCCTCTATTATTTTCCAGAAAGAAAAAGAAAGTGTTAGTCATTCAATAATATCCAACTCTTTGCGACCCCACGGACTGTAGCCCACCAGGCTCCTTTGCCCATGGAATTCTCAGGCAAGAATACTGGAGTGGGTTTTTATTCCTTTCTCCAGGGGATCTTCCTGATCTAGGTATGCAACATAGATCTCCTGTATTGCAGGTGGATTCTTTACCACTGAGCCACCTGAGAAGTCCAGAAAGAGAATAGAAATGTTAAGTCAAGTTAACATCAAGCTATAAATGGACATGCAGAGAAAGATAAAGAGAGACAGGAAAAGATCAAAGATTTTGACCACTCGAGCATCTGGTAGTACAAAGATCTTTTAAAAATGGAAAATCAAAACATTACATAATACCATTAGAGTGGTTATAATTGATGGCAAAGCTACAATTGTGTTCTTATAATGAGGTATCTTCAAGCAACAGACTTGAATTTTAGAAGCAGTGAATTCTAGGCAGGGATCTTGGCAGAATGGAGAAAAGAGGAAAAGGATTTGAAACATCTCCCTTTAGTTCAGACTCTGAACTAAATGAAGTGATGAAGTGGTTTGGGATGATAGGGAGAAAGAAAGGGGTGTAACTGTAAGGGTTAACCCAAGAAAGATCTTAGCAGTGATGGAGCAGTTTTGTATCTTGATCATGGTGGTAGTTGCCTGAATGTACACCAACATCAGATCACTTGGGAACTCATTAGGATACAAATTCTCAGCTGTAGTTTAGATTTGCTGAATCAGAAACCCTCAGAGTGCGACCTAGTAGTCTGTAGTCTAATAAGCCCTCCAGATGATTCTAACGAATGTCAGAGTTTGAGAACCACTGGTCTGGAGCCGGTGAGTCTCCAACCTGAGAATTAGTCATGAATACAGCCTAAGGGGAGCTGTATTCCCCTTGAATGTTTGTATGCATTCTGTATGTCATGTGGAAGGACTGAAGTTAAAGCTGAAATTCCAGTATTTTAGCCACCTGATGTGAAGAGCTGACTCATTTGAAAAGACCCTGATGTTAGGAAAGATTGAAGGCAGGAGGAGAAGGGGACGACAGAGGATGAGATAGTTAGACGGCATCACGGACTCAATGGACATGAGTTTGGGTAAACTCTGGGAGTTGATGATGGGCAGGGAGGCCTGGCATGCTGCAGTTCATGGGGTCACTCACAAAGAGTTGGACACGATTGAGCGACTAAACTGAACTGAACTGTATGTCATGTGAAAATGTCATGTTCCACACACAGTATCCAAAAGATACCTTCCTACAACTTGTACTCAAAAAATTATTAAACAGTGATGCTGAGCATTTCAAGATTCAAAAAGCAGACACCAAAATCTCCAGCTTCAAATTATTTACTTTGTACCCCAAGATTTATTTAAAATTCTAAAAAGTTAAATCTTATGATCACACCAAGATCCAAGTTACCTTTCAATAACAAAAAATTAGAATTATAATGTTTCAGTGCTTATCTCACAAGATTTTTTTAGATTATGAAAGAGATTACTTTGCCAACAAAGGTCCATCTCGTCAAGGCTATGGTTTTTCCAGTAGTCATGTATGGATGTGAGAGTTGGACCCTAAAGAAAGCTGAGCCTGAAGAATTGATGCTTTTGAACTGTGGTTTTGGAGAAGACTCTTGAGAGTCCCTTGGACTGCAAGGAGATCTAACCAGTCCATCCTAAAGGATATCAGTTCTGAGTGTTCATAGGAAGGACTGATGTTGAAGGTGAAACTCCAATACTTTGACCACCTGATGCGAAGAGCTGACTCATTTGAAAAGACCCTGATGCTGGGAAAGATTGAAGGCAGGAGGAGAAGGGGACGACAGAGGACGAGATGGTTGAATGGCATCACCGACTCAATGGAGATGAGTTTGAGTAGACTCCAGGAGTTGGTGATGGACAGGGAGGCCTGGCGTGCTGCGGTCCATGGGGTCACAAAGAGTCAGACATGACTGAGCAACTGAAATGAACTGAACTGAATTTGCTCAAAATATATACGAAATACCTGAAAAATCATGAGTAATTTGTATCAGGATTAACTGTTTGTTACATATTCTCAATATTACATTTACCACTCATTAACCAACTTCCAAGTGAGAGTTGTCCTCATATCAGATCTCTAAAGTTCACAGGGAACTTGCAGGACAGAGAATTATCTGCAGATATAGGTACATTGATTCAGAGAGGTGAAGTAAGTGGCTCATGGGCCCACTGTAAAGTGATTGAATTCAGATTTGAACCAGGCTAGAGCATTTGTCCAGGTGGTTCAGTGGTAAGAATCTACCTGCCGATGCAGGAGACACAGGAGACCTGGGTTCAGTCCTTGGCTCAGAAAGATCCTCTGGAGAAGGAAATGGCAATGGTAGTGGGAAAAGACCACCCTCTCCAGTATCTTGTCTGAAAAATCCCATGGACAGAGAGGTCCAGTGGACTGCAGTCCATGGGGTCTCCAAAGAGTCAGACACAACTGAGCACACACGTCCAAGTATGTGTGACTCTTCAGATTTAACAAAACAAATTAAACGGTCAGTTTATTATCTTAGTAATCTAAAATATGTTGGAGTTATCAACCAGGGACTATTCAGCTAACAGTGATCGCGTCTCTACTAAAAAAAAAAAAATGATTGTGTGTGTAGTTGCACAAACACAACTATAGAACTATCCCATGTTACAAAGTGGATTTATGCCTGAAGGTGAAACTGCACAAAAAAATAGCAACTCACTTTTCATAGAACACTTCTTGACAATAAACACATTTTATGGATCTTCTCAGTAAAGAACAGAGGGAGCTAATTTTTGCAGAAGAAAATATAAAAAGCATGCCCAGTGGTCAGAGTTGAGGAAAAAACATATGCCAGTTGCATTCAAGCTGACTTCCTAGGAAATATCCTCAAATAATGAGTCAATTCCAATTTTTTAAAAGTGAGACAATAAATCTATAGCAACAGAAATGAAAATATATTTGATTCCTATGAAATTCTCTTGTCAGTTCATATGGACACGAAGGGGAAAAGTGAGGGTAGGAGGAATTGGGAGATTGGGATTGACAAATGGACTTCCCTGGTGGCTAAAACAGTAAAGAATCCACCTGCATTGCAGGAGACCAGGGTTTGATCCCTGGGTCAGGAAGATCCCATGGAGAAGAGAATGGCAAGCCACTCCAGTGTTCTTGCCTGGAGAATTCCATGGACATAGAAGCCTGTCAGGCTGCAGTCCATGGGGTTGCAAAGAGTCAGACCCAACTGAGCAACTAACGCTTCCACTTTCATAAAATAGATAACTAATGAGAACCTCCTGTAGAGCACAGGGAACTCTGCTCAGTGCTCGGTGGAGACCTAAACGGGAAGGAAATCCAAAAAAGAGGGGATATATGTATACAAATAGCTGATCCACTTTGCTGTAACACAACACGGTAAAGCAACGATACTCCAATAAAACTTTCTTTTAAAAAATGCTCATGTCAACTGATTTTAAAATTACTCATAGCTCCCAAAGGTACATAAAACCAGAAACTCAAAATGAGTTTAGGAAACATGGTCAAGTAGGGCCATGCAGATCATGAGCTGAAAATCACTGCAGAGCAAAAGATGTAATCAGAGTGTGTGTGTGTTTGGTAAGTCACCTGCTAGTGATGTGACAGGTCACACCACAAGCACGTTTCATTACACAAGGGCAATGAACACGGTCATCACATTTCCTTCACTGGCAAGTGAGACTTGTTTAAATGGCGCAATCTCCATTTCTCGTCTGAGAATTATCTGAGACTATAACACTCTTTGCCAAGTTTTCTGTCCTCCATGGAGACAGCTCACTATGAAACAGTGACTCCCACCACATCAGTGATCCTGGTTTGGATCCAAACACTGAATAATAAAAAATGCAGCATTTCAAGAGGGTGCATTCTTTGCAAAAGTGTGATAAGAGGAGGGAGCCATCCAGTGGGATAAAGTGATGGAATTCTACAAAGGCCAGAAAGGGGAAATGGAAAATATTCTATGACAAATTAATGTACACCCAAGGGTTAGGAATGCCACATACCAGTAAACACACTTCGAGTGGATAAAGGTCAACATGGATAAATAAGGAAGTACCAACAGTAATCAGGGTAAGAGAGATTGAATATGTGAAATAGGAAACTCTACATACAGAAGCAACTGGGAGGATTATAGAATGAATTCAAATGTAAAAAATATATCAGAAAAGCAAAGGTGCAAAATGGAAGGAAGATTACAGACAACTTTAGATAAACACCAGAATATTTCTCAAATATTTCTCAAATATTGTCCTGAGGGACAACAGGTCAGCACGGGAGACAGTAGAATGGTCAAAAAACAGGGGCAGATAATTTAGTGACAAAAAAGTGGAATCTTAAGAATTAAGTGCATTTGTCCATTTAGTTTGTACAAAAAGGATGAGGTAGTAGGCAGGGTTTGAGGGAGATTCAGGCAGTCCTGGATGACATAAGGTGTGTTTGAAAGCGTGATCAAGGAATTGGAAAATGTGAAAGTGAAGAAATTTCTCAATTCTTTTTCTTTAACCTAAAGAATATCAGTAAATATTAAATCTTACGTATCAAAGAAAATATTGCAGGAGAGATCTATGTCTAAAAAAAAACACAAAAGATCTCTGTGTCTCAATTTTAAAGTATGCCTGATATTTATATTTCATTTATGCTTTTTATATTTGAATGGAGGTGCACCTTTTTGAAGAAAAAAAAATCTCTCTGTGTGTACACCCATCTCTATTATTTTTGTGACCCCATGGACTGTAACCTGCCAGGATCTTCTGCCCATGGAATTCTCCAGGCAAGAATACTGGAGTGGGTTGCCATTCCCTTCTCTAGGGGATCTTCCTGACCCAGAGATCATGAGTCTCCTGCATTGGCAGGCAAATTCTTTACCATCTGAGCCACCAGGGAAGCCCATATATACAATACACCTTTCTGTAAATACACACATTTTGTATATATATATATATATATATATATATATATATATATATATATACACATGCATATACTTACACATACTGTATCTCTGTATACATTTTCTCAATACATATACATATACCAATACATATGCATTTGTACACAAACACACATGTGTATACACAGACACACATACATACACACGGAAAAATAATTCCTACTTGGAAATAAAAGCATACCTGAATTCAACTAGGAAAACTCCTCCTCTTGTCCTCAACATACTCTAGAATTTGAGTAATTTAAGTAAATTTTAATGCCTTCTTTTCTCACTGAAATGATCTGGATGGCTTATTTTGGCAACACATTTTATCTCAAAAATAACTGATTGTAAGTAGGTCCAGCCAGGTGTTTGAGACACTGATGAATGTAGTCATTATTATTTATTTAAATCTCAGCATTCATAGAGAAACAGAAGGAAAGGAGCTAGCATCTTCTGGCTCCATTTCATCTCCAAGATTGCTTTCATCACTGCCGTGCCACCAGGAAATGGGATCGATGCCTAGAAACACCAGTTTCACAACCTTGTATTCCTGTATTCTGCTGTCAAACCTGCTCAGGCCCACTTTCACCCCCAATTTTGCCAGGACCAGCTCCACACAAATATAACTGGAGTCAGCATCACAGAGTTGGCATCAGAAGGCATCAGACATCCCCTGGGGACTGAGGCCTGCAGACTGCAGAAGCTAGGGAGGTGGATGCTCTCATGGCACCTCTGGATGCCCAGAAAATGAGAGCTTGTGGGTCCACTCTTCCTTTCTCATGCTTACAAGCCTGGTCCTTCCCAAAGCACATTTTATAAAATTTTCTAGAAGGTCAAATAAGGAGTCAGCCTTCATGGTGGCATGAACATCACAGTTTCAAATTAAATTCCCTTTCATCCTTGCTTCCATGTATCAGCCTAGAGGGATGGGATGGGGAGGAGATGGGAGGGAGGTTCAAAAGGGAGGGGATATATGTATACCTATGGCTGATTCATGTTGAGGTTTGATAGAAAACAATAAAATTCTGTAAAGCAATTATCCTTCAATTAAAAAAATAAATAATTTTTTTTAATTCCCTTTTACAACACTAGGAACTTTTATGCAGGAGAACACAAATTAGGTACATCATGGTTAGAATTTAGATGATAGATGATAGTAATAGTAGTTGACAATAGATGGATAGATAATAAATGGATGGATAGATAATAAATGGATAGATAGATGCATGCTCAGTCATTAAGTCATATATCCCCATAAAAGAGGGGATGTGTGTATACGTAGGGGATATGTGTATACGTATAGCTGATTCACTTTGCTGTACAGCAGAAACTAATACAACATTGTAAAGTAACTCTGTGTGTGTATGCTCTGCTGCTCTGTCGTGTCTGAATCTTTGTGACCCTGTGGACTGTAGCCCACCAGGCTTCTCTGTCCATGAGATTCTCCAGGCAAGAATACTGGTGTGGGTTGTCATTTCCTTCTCCAGTAAGGAAGATAGAGCCCTACAATTCAACAACCTCTTATGCTTTATAAATTCACAAGACAGATTAATAATTGTAATATGGATAAAGTTGACATATGCTTTAGAATTTCTTCAAGGAGATACCAATTTCACATTACATTCTTTCCAATTCCATCTTCCTAAATAATGTTATCAATTGTCCATCAGCATTCTCTATTTTAACATTACTTTCAATAAACGATCCATCCAATTTGGGGATCATTTTAGCTACCAGCAGAATTTCTTATTTTTGCCTTTAAAGAAACTAGGCTACAGAAGTGTTGGCACTGAGGTTTTACTATTGGAAGTCCCCGTTTCTTTAATTTTCATAACCCTATACACAGACTATTGTAGCATCTATTATCACTACTTCTGAAAAGACTACTTTGGCTCTAATTTTTCCTCAAAACCCTATGATGGAGTTTCCATTTCTTCTTCAGTTTCTTGCAAGCACAGACGCACTCCTTTATCAAACACCAGTAAGTTGGTCCACACTGCTCCGCACTCTTCCTGTCTCCTCCACAAATCTCTCTCTCATCCGGCCCATTGCCAACACAGTACCATATGTAGCCAGAGGAGTTTGTCTTAGAGTGCCTCCTGCTCCGTGAAAGGAGGCAGAGGAGTTTGCCTTCAAGATGTCTGGTTAGCCTCTAGGAAACACACAATCATAGTTTAATTCCTTTTTTTTTTTTTTTCCTTTTGCCCAGAGAATATTAGTGTACCTGTTCCATCAGCTAAAGTTCATTTAACTGTAAGCCAGTCTCTGGAGTCTGTGGTAGTTCTTCATTGTATCCAATCATTGCCCTAGACTTCTTGACATGGGTTCTAATCATTCATATAGAACTTCTTTGTTTTACAAAGCAGGTGCCAGGATTTTTTTTTGGGGGGGGGAGGTTTGGGGGAGGAACCCCTGACTGTATGAGGTTTATAATATCAGGTCCCTGCAAAATAGCAAATGCTCCTATTTTTGATCTTGCTGCCAAGGGAGGAATGATGCATTTTCAGCTTCCCTCATCATTGCCAATCATCCAGGATGATACAGTCACTAGTTTGATATTTTCAGAGAAACCAGAGAAGAATTTTCTGCTGTTCAATTGCTAAGTCATATCTAACTCTTATGATCCCATGGACTGCGGAATGCCAGGCTCCTCTGTCCTTCACTCTCTCCCAGAGTTTGCTCAAATTCATGTCCATTGAGTCAGTGGTGCCATCCAACCATCTCATCCTCCGCTGCCCACTTCTCCTTTTGCCTTCAGTTTTTCCCAACATCAGGGTCTTTTCCAATGAGTAGCTTTTTGCATCAGGTGGCATAAATGTTGGCTCTTCAGCTTCAGCATCAGTCCTTCAGATGAATAATCAGGGTTGATTACCTTTAGGATCAGCGGATTTGATCTCCTTGCAGTGTGTAGAATAAAAATGCCAGGTGTGGAGAAAGGAGTTACTTTGAACCTGGATTAAGGACAAACTTCTCAGAACCCCATGTTACTGTTTGATCAAAGCCACAGCTTAGGTAAACATCAAAGGTCAAGGGAGGAAGTAACTCTTCCTCTAGCTGTGTTGAATGCAAGAAGTTGGCTCGAACGGTGTCAACATTAAACCACATAAAAAATTTAACCTTGTTTATATCTCACCTTGCTTGCATTTAAATTGTCATTGTGGAAAAGCAAAATATTTTTAAAGGTATTCTAGATTTTAAAGAGAGCACTCAGCACAGTGTTGAATAGAATTCATTAGCGACCACATGTGTATCATGAAAATGGCTGACATTAAGTGACCCCACATTGGTGTACACCTCCACAAAACTGTGAAAGTGCAGTGGAAAGAAAACAATGACTTTGCCATGTCTTTAAAGGAAAGCTGGCTTCATCCCTCTCCCATCATCAACCAGGACTAACAAATGAAAGGGATCAGCATATACCAAAAAAAAAATATGGTTTTCAGTTCCCACCAATATAATTTCTGAAACACTTGGCACAAGACCTATGAGTCCTGGAGGCTGTTATTTGGTTTTACCCGTTCTGAAAATTACAGGGAGAAAATCACAGGCTAGGATCAGGTGTCCACATCTTCATCTCAAAGGGTGAATCATAAAACTATTATAAAAACTGCATCCTGCTACACCGACAGCTGTCATTTCAAATCTCCCCAGTGCAGAAAACAGTGGTGACGGCCGCTAATGACTTAAACGTGAGATTACATTGTGATGTTTAACAGCACGGACAAGAAACGTTTGGTTTTTTTCGAGGGTTAATGAAAGTAAAACATCTCCCTGTTGATAATGGATAAAGCCTAGGGATATGAGATCATTTAAATAATGAGGTAAAGGATTGTATAGTGACACTCTTGTGTGGTTTGTGTGTGTCTTTTCCACTTGTGAGTAGGTAACGTTTAAATGGAAGAGATTGTGCATTTTGTTAGTTACTTTCGACACTGGCGGATCTGTCCTTAATTGCTGTTTTAGAAAATGTGCAAAATGGCTTTAGCACAGCGTCCCAGTGGCACCGGTGGTAAAGAACCCTCTTGCCAATGCAGGAGAGAAAAAGAGACATGAGTTTGATCTCTGGGTTGGGAAGATCCCCTGGAAGAGGGCATGGCAACCCACTCCAGTATTCTTGCCTGGAGAAACCCACAGGCTGAGGAGCCTGGTAGGCTACAGTCCATGGGGTCATAAGAGTCAGACATGACTGAGGTGACTTAGCACACATGCAGATACAATCAGGGAACTAGGGAGAGCAGAAGAACCCATTTTATAGGAGAGAAAACTGAGCTACAGAAATAAGGTAAAATTTTAGCTCACTTTTCTAAACCCCATTAACTGAAGAGAAAGAACAAGAATTTATAAGCTTTTAATGTTTTGTTTGGTAGTGAGTCAAATATTATTTCTATTAGCTGGAACAAAAACAGGAACTTAAAAAATTGTGTTGTCAGGCCTTTTTCTGAGAATGTTTGGGTTACAGCAGGAAACCCGGGATTCTATTGGTATGGATTCTGATGTGTGTGGTCAGAAAACTGCAGGGCAGATTCTCCAGAACAGACTCCCATAAAGTCCATCACAAAGAGAAATAAAACAGGAATTGTGAATCATATGAGAATACAATGAAATAAAAAATTCATGAAGACACCATGGAATAAAACAGTAGCAAGATATTCAAGAATGAAAAAAAATGTATTGGGCACCCCCTTTAAGGGCAATGGCTACTCACTCTAGTATTCTTGGGCTTCCCTAGTGGCTCAGACACTAAAGAATCTGTCTGCAATGTAGGAGACTCAGGTTCGATCCCTGGGTCAGGAAGACCCCCTAGAGAAGGCCTGGAGAATCCCATGGACAGAGGAGCCTGGCGGGGTCACAGAGTGTTGGACATGATTGAGCAGCTAACACTTCTCCTGCCCTACCCCAATGACACCCTGAACATGCTGTTTCCTTTTCCCTATACTTCTAGCTCTTGATCAGAACTGAAGAGGTCACTGAAATTCTAAGGTAATTTGCTTTTCCCAACCACTGTGTTTCACTCTTCTGGAAAACCCATCTGGACATAAATAGCACTCGCCCTTCTTTTCCTTGGTTAGGCTATTTATCCAACATTTTCTAAAAAGTAGAAAAGGTGAAAACAAATCACAAACTTTTGATGAAACAGGAGAGAAGAAAAAAAAAAAGAAATCTGCAAGAACTGGATAAATTAAGAATTCTTGCGCTTAAACAGACCTTCTCATTTTTTTATCCTTTCCCCTCTTCAAACAACCAAGTTTTAACCACTTCTGTTATCTACACTCTAATCTTTGAATTAAACCATTTGAACCTGAGATATGTGAGATCTGATTCCATAGGGTTTATTAAAGTAAATTGTTTTAGCAAATATGCTTGTTCCATTTGATTTTGAAGAATAATTGGTTAATGAGAGAACGATTACTTTGTTCAGACATGATTACTGAAGAAATGTTTCATCCATATGTTGCTGAGTAATGGGAAATTCTCCAGTGAAGGGGGGACAATGATTAGAAGAAACAAGATAGCTCAAAACAATATTCCCCAATGTGTTACTAAAAATGTTTTTTAAAAAATAGACCAACTCTAAGTAAGTATAGAGTTTCTTCGCAGAAGCCTGGAAGTTCAAAATGCCTAATAGGATGAAACTGTTTGTTGAAAAAGCACCATGTAGCTTTCTTTGTCTTTTGACTCAAAGGACTGTGGTTTCCTCTGAGACATTATGGGATCAGACCAGTGGTTTGCTGTCCCAGCATCCTTTGTGTCATTAATGTTATTCAGAATGTGGCATTAAAGACCTAAGTCATATATTGATAGTTTTCAAAATATTGACCAGCAGACCTCCTCATAGGAATTGCCCACAGGACAATTTGAATGTTCTCCTTTGATGAGGGGATTAAAAAAGGAGGGGAAAAACACGCTGAATGTTTATCAACTTTACTTTTGATTGTAAATGGTCTGAGGTGGGAAAGTGACCGCTTGACATATTCCATATTTCTCAAAAATTGGCTGAAGTCAAATAAGGGGACAGCAAACTTGTCTCCGTAAATCTGTTTTGGTCATCCTGGTTGCTAAATGCAAGGACACATGATCCCAATCTAAATAGTAGAGCTTGTCCCACATCTTGAAGGTTAGCTCACCCTCACTCTCTGCCCAAATGAAACAAAAATAAGAACTCCAATTTTAGTTTCACACAAGTACGGAAAAGCCAAAGTAACTGACTCCCTTAAATTCGTACATTCCTGGATTTTTCTGAAAACAATCCACAATTTTTTCAGTTAAAGGCTTATTTTAACCCTTCAATTATGCTGTATGAACAACAAATGAGCAGGCATTGAGCATCTATGAATAGGGCTGAAGGTTATAATCACTTAGAATTGCAACTGAGATCGTCTCTCAGACATTGAAAGAACACGGTGTTTTGGGGCACCCACTCGGCACAATTTGCTGGGATTCAGGGAGGTTTCACAGAACACGCTGGGTTTTGGAGAATGAGCAGGAGTTCACCCCAGCCAGCAAAAGGGCATCCTGGGCATGGAACACAGCAGGAGCAAAGGCAGGGTCATTCAAGGACAGAGGGGTATTCAAGAGGCAGAGAGTTCAACACAGCTGAATGGTAGCTCTGCGGAATTTTCTTATTTAATATAACACTGGCACCACATGACAAAGCAAAGGAGTTCTGGGGCACAGGAAATGGGCAGAAGATAGAAGATTGACACAAGGAGATGGCTAATATTTAAGAAACAAAAACAAGGAAAGAAAGCAAAATTAACAAATAAACAAATCAAGGGCTGGAAGAGGATAAAGAAAAAACAGAGTCCCATGTGTGACAGGAAATGAGAATAGAGAGAGAAAGGAGGACCAAAGAAAGGTCACAAAGAAATATTTAAAGGAAGCAATGGAATTGTAACTTGGAGGTTGGATTATCAATAAAGAAAGTTTTAGGAAAGGTTTTAAAACACGACTGTCTTCCCACCAAAGGTTGGGATCTGGGTTTCCTTGCACCTGTCTATGCTCTGTAATTGGCTGGCCAATGAAATGCATCTGTATTAAAGTTCTGTCATTCTAAACTGGATCATTTGTAGAGACGTGGATGGACCTAGAGATTGTCACACAGAGTGAAGTAAGTAAAAAAGAAAGACAAATATTGCATATTAATACATGTGTGTGGAATCTTAAAAATAGCTATAGATGATCCTTCTACAAAGCAGAAATAGACACAGATGTAGAGAACATATATATGGATACCAAAGGGGAAGTGGGATGAATGGAGAGACTGGGATTGACACATATGCACACTACTGCGCATAAAATAGGTGACTAATGAGAACCTGCTGTAGAGCACAGGGAACTCTACTCAGTGCTCTGTGGTGACCTGAACGGGAAGGAAATCCAAAAAAGAGGAGATACATGTTTATGTACAGCTGATTAACTCTGCTGTCCAGTAGAGACTAACACAACATTGTAAAGCAACTATATTCCAATAAAAAATTTTAAAAAATAAAAAAATTGTAATAAAGTTCTGTCATTCTTTTTTTTTTTTTTAGGAAAAAATATTTTATTTGAAGAGTGTCATTACAGCACTTCCCTGTTGTAGATAAAGTATTTTCTTTTCAAGGAGATACTTCCTTTTTCCCAGTCCTGTGGTTTGAATGGAAGCTGCCATATTTTTACCAGCCTCACTCCCCTGGCCACAGCTGATTATCCCAAAAAAGACAGCTCACTCACACTTTGAGATGAACATCTGACTTTTAAGTGAGGCCAGTCATAAAATTCTTTTCCAGGATTTTTGGACTTCTCAAGATAGCCTGTGTTAATTCTTTTTTAGTGGTGAACTTTGAGAGGAAGCTATGGTGGCCATTCCTTTTTCTTTTTTTTTTTTCACGGACATCTCAGTTTATTTTTATTTTTTTATTTTTTTTACTTTACAATATTGTATTGGTTTTGCCATACATCAACATGAATCTACCACGGGTGTACACATGTTCCCCATCCCGAACCCCCCTCCCACCTCCCTCCCCATACCATCCCTCTGGGTCATCCCAGTGCACCAGCCCCAAGCATCCTGTATCCTGCATCGAACCTGGACTGGTGATTCATTTCTTATATGATATTATACATGTTTCAATGCCATTGTCCCAAATCATCCCACCCTCTCCCTCTACCACAGAGTCCAAAAGACTGTTCTATACATCTGTGTCTCTTTTGCTGTCTCACATACAGGTTATTGTTACCATCTTTCTAAATTCCATATATATGCGTTTATTTGGTGTTTTTCTTTCTGGCTTACTTCACTCTGTATAATAGGCTCCAGTTTCATCCACCTCATTAGGTCATTCTTAAGAAATTGGTAGCTCCACCTCCTGTCTCTTGGATACATGTTCTTGGTAACCAGACATCAAGCTGTAAGTCACCCAAGAAGCCCAAACCCCCACTTGCAGACCTTATGGAACCTCTTTAAAAAGATCCTCCAGGTACCACTCTACCTACCCCACTGATGTCACATGGAAAAGAGATGAGAGGTCCCTGTAAATTCCCATAAGGTACAAGCCCCTGAACAGAACAAATGACAGTTGTTTCAAGACAGTGGGTTCTAGGGTGTTTGGCTATGCAGTGAGAGTCACTAGCAGAGCTGGGGACAACATGACATATAGCATTTTTTTTAGTAGGTCAGAAATGAAGGGAAGGAGTTAAATAATGCCGTGGTTTGAAGGATGGCAGGGTGGAGGTGAAAATTTGTAAGTATTTCAAAACCTTGAGCAAGAATGGCAAGGAAGATCCAGAATAGGGAGCCTATAGGAGAGGGTCACTATTATTCAGCCAATAAAGGGAAGGTGGTACGTTTATCCAGGGAAAGGAAGACTAGGGAGGAATTGTTCTCAGAAAGAAAGAGATAAGAATACATAACTGACAAATTTTTTTAAAAGAAAGAAAGCGTAGTAGGCAAACTACCATTGCAAGTGCATTTTAGTTGAAATTCTGTGATTCATTTCAAGCAGTCATAAGGAGAGAGGAACTTCTCGTTGAGATCGCAAGGGCGATGTTCTATTTCTTACTCTCCACATTCCAACCCCTAGCGTCTCACTGGGGAGGAAGAAATAATGGAATACACAGATGAGTATAGAGTGGAATAAGTAAGGGTAGAATGATGTAGAATGTTTGCAGGCTAATATTGATGTATGAGAATAATCTTAAGAAAATAAAGCCCATATATGGGGAAAAGCAAGACAGGAAAGTTATCGAGAAATAAAATCATGTGTAGTATCTAAACCAATTCATGACTTTGACACTCAAGGAGGATTCTTAGCAACAAAGCCAGAGATGCAAATGCCTTCAGAAGATCCAGACTCTACACACAGAGTGAGAAACTCTAAAAAACGCTGAGTGAAGGTGACCATCAATTTTTAGCAAGTCAGAAGATTTAGGGGCAGTTTAGCATTTGTAAAAGAGAGGCTGACAAAATGACCTGCAGGTCAGATCCGGTCCACTGCGGGTTTTTATATTATGTGTGAACTAAGGACATTTTTACAGTTTAAAATGCTGGAAAAAATTAAAAAGTGAATAATAGTTCATGACATCTGAAAATTACGTGAAATTCACATTTCAGTGTCAATAAATAAAGACTTAATGGTACACAACCACACCCTCGCATTTATCTTCATCTCATCTTTCACTGTAACAACAGAGTTGAGTAGTTACAACAGAGACCTAGCGCAAGCCTGCAAAGCCTAAAATATTGCTTACATTCCTGGCCCTTTATGGAAAAATTTGGCAGTCCCTGAACCACAAGTTTCTTTATTTTTATTTTATTCTTGCTTTAAAATAGATTGACTTTCTACTATCTGTTTCCATGGAGTCAAATTTGATTGATGTGGAGTTATGTTAAAAACTGAGTTTCTTTCTTTCTTTTTTAGAAAAAGAAATGGTAACTTTGGGTCGGTTATTGATTTCTTTGTTTCTGAAAACACTTGGAAAAGACCCAGACTCTTAGCTTGTGTCTACCACTGAGCTAGTCTCTCTCCCACAGTTGCACAGACTGCAAGCATATGCTGTCAGTGGAAACATTTTTTTTTTTAATCCATTTCATGAGTATAGATTGAGCATTGTCCTAGGCGTTGGGAGTGTGGCAGGAAAAAGGACAGCCAAAGTCCCTATTCTCACAGAAGGTACTTTCTTGCAGTGGGAGACAAATCATAAAAATGTAAACAGATGAGCCAGAAAAGTGGAGATCCTGATAAGCTATATGTAAGAGATTAACAGGAACAATTGGGATGGGATGGGATGGGATGGGGAGCTTGTGAAGACAGGAAAGGACTCTTCGAGCAAATAATCTTTGAGTTAAACTGAAAGGATGAAAGAAATCAACCACACACATGGCCCATGGAAGAGGGTGCCAAGCAAAAGGGTTGGAAAACGCTGGGTCTACAGGCCACTTGGCCCCTGCTGGCCAAGAGGATGTGGTGGTGTCTGAGGAAGTGACTCATTGAGCAGGGGAGGATGGGAAGAAGGAAAAAGAGGTGGGGAGAAAGGGGGTAAATCAAGACTGGACCTTGGTTTAATGACTTTATTCTTTATTATTTTATTCTAACCACAGTGGGAAGCAGCTCATAGGTTTTTAAATGGGTCTGGAGGAGGGATACATGATTACATGTGCAAAGGGACTATCGATTCTGATGGTCTAAATCAGTTCTGAAGGAAATCAACCCTGAATAGTCTTTGGAAGGACTGATACTGAAGTTCCAATCCTTTGGCCACCTGATGCAAAGAGCCATCTCATTGGGAAAGACCCTGATGCTGGGAAAGACAGAGGGCAGGAAGAGAAGCAGTGACAGAGAATGAGACGGTTGGATGGCATCACCGACTCGATGGATATGAGACTGAGCAAACTCTGGGAGGTAGTGAAGGACAGGGAAGCCTGGCGTGCTGCAGTCCATGGGGTCACAAAGAGTCAGAAACGACTGAGCAACTGAACAGCAACAATCAATCAATTCTGGTACATTGATTGCACAGTTGGGAATGGAATCAGAGACCTGGGGGACACTGCACAAGTGTAGACAAGAAGCGACAGGAGAAATGGGAAAACAGAAGTGATGATTTGGAGGTAAAGCTGGATGTCTTGGACATAAGATATAAAGAGATAAAAAAAAAAAAGGAGTTAAGTGAGGAATCAATGCTTTGAAAATGAGTCCAGGCTTGTTCATTCTGAGTCAACATACCAAGGTCAAAGTCCAGTCTGGAGTGGGTAAGTTCAGTTCTGGACATGCTTAGAAGTACTAGGGCTAGAGACGAAAGTGTAACTTCTGAGGCAGTCCAATGCAGAGGGAACTGGAACCACCGGCATGAAAAGAGCCAGTGGCTGGACAAGAAAGTAAAACTCATCCTCTAACACTTGAGATTAGAAAGTGAAAGCGACTACCTCTTTGGAAGGTACTTGCAAAGAGTTCAGAAGAGCCCCAGATAAGAAAAGCAACTCTCAGGTATTTGGGGTTTGCTTTGTTTTACAAGAGAAAAACACAGTCAGTAGCATAGGTATAGTCTTTTGAGTTGGTGATCATTGGTGGACACTGGCTAGTGTTCAATTACATTAAGTGCAAATTGAGAAACATTTTAAATATTAATGTGTTTACTATACTTACGGACTTCCCTCAGTGGTAAAGAACCTGCCTGCCAGTACAGGAGATCTGGGTTCGATCCCTGGGTCGAGAAGATTCCCTGGAGGAGGAAATGGAAACCCACTCCAGTATTCTTGCCTGGGAAGTTCCATGGACAGAAGAGTCTGGCGGGCTATAGTCCATGGGGTCACAAAGAATCAGACATGAATGAAGCAGCTGAGCACACAATATACATATAGTTATGACTGATTCACATCATTGTATGCAGAAGCCAACACGACACTGTAAAGCAATTATGCTACAATGAAAAAGAAAATACTTTTACTGTCAACCAAGTTGAGTTTCTGAGTAAGAGGTTTTGAGGACTGCAAGGCAGTCTGGCACATGGAAACCCCATTACTGTCAAAGTCCCAAGGTCATGCCCTGACCAGCAGAGTAACACCTGTCCCTGGATGGCTTTTAGGTAAATTTTGCAACTTCTCTGAAGCTTGGGAGGAGTTGAGATTTTAAAATAAAGCCATTTTCTATATAACCTTCATTTGGGAGTTCTTTAAATCCTGCTACATGTATTATTTCATAAATTTGAAAATGTTAAAGTAAAACCACTGGTTTTACTTTCATAAAAAGGGCATATATTTTAAAAGTTTCTAAAAGTCTAATCTTATATAAATTCCTCTTTGGACAGGCAAGAAAAGTGAGCAGAGTGGTTAGGTAACTTGCCTAATATGAATAGAGCTAGGGGCATAACCAGTACCCAAATCCAAGTTCTTTCCTTAATAAAGGCTCATAATAATGAACAGGAAAAGAAACTTCCACCTAGAAGGAGCTTCTGGGGACACAGACAGTGAAGGTCCACCACCATAAGAAGGATCTGACTCAGGTTAAGAGCCAAGACTAAGAAAAAGCATCTCAAGTATATTTCACGATGCATCTACCTTCAATGGAGAAGAAAATGAGTAACAATAATAAAATATTTAAATTATTATTTTACATATTTTTTCTAAATTTCTTAAAATAACTCTCTAGATCTCCAAATTTCACTCTCTCCCCATGATTTCATGTTTTTTTACACTTTGTGGGTGTGTGCTAAGTGGCTTCAGTCATGTCCAATTCTTTGCAACCCATGGACTGTAGCCCACCAGGTTCCTCTGTCCAAGGGATTCTCCAGGCAAGAATACTGGAGTGGTGTGCCATGCCCTCCTTCAGGGGCTCTTCCTGACCCAGGGATTGAACCTGCATCTCTTATGTCTCTTGCAATGGCAAGGAGGTCCTTTACCACTAGCATCACCTGGGAAGGCCTCTCTACACTTCACCTGCATAATTAAAGGTTTGACAAATGTACAAAGTCTTCAGCTTCTTCAGTATGACTTGTTTTAAAGTTCTAGATGAAAAACTCATGTCAATCTTCATTTTATCTACATCTTGTTTCCACCCATTGTCATCACAGTATGACAAGCAAAACTCTTTTATTGCAACAGCATTTTTTTTTTGGTATAGCAATATCCTTAATGTTTTGTTTGCAGTAAAAAGGCTTAAAATGCTATTTTTCTTCTCTTCACTTAGAAGCAGTCAGTCTCCCTCTCACTGAGCTCCTACTCAGACAACTAATATCCAGAATTATACCATATCAGCTGTGTGGGGGGAAAAAAAATTACACATGCATTGTTTCTCTTCTGGTAAGCAAAGTAGTGTTTGCCAGTTAAATCCCCAGGTAGCTAGCTTTCAAACAGTCAGATATAAAATTAGCAAATGAAACATCTGTTCCTCACTATTATTTTATAATCACATTAATTGGCAGATGTCTTTAGGTAACAGAGGAAAGCATATCAGCCATCACATGTGTTTCTATAGGGTCATGCTTTTGGCCACTGGGTATCATGTGCCTAAAAGGCCATCGCAGCAGGAGACAGTTACCCTGGACTCAGATAGCAGCCAGCTTTCTCCCCATGCAAACCTCCTGACAAGGGAGCTAGCTGCCCACCTACGACAGGAACGAGGATGCCCGGTTATACCCCAGTGTGGACAACCTTACCCTCACCGCTGCCAGATTTGGTTTTTCAATTATCATGTAGTTTGCAGAAAAGCGCTGTGCCAATTCAATTACTGCCTGATTAATGGAGTGTTGCGGGTTTATTTCAGGGGTCTAGCTATCTATTCATTAGCATATTGGGGCCTCTACTCCACTGTTTTGTCCTGATATGCTTTGAAAACTCCCCAGTGCAATTAAAATACTCTAATATGCTTTAAATAGTTATTTGAGAAAACACATCCAGACTTTTTTGTATTCCTTGGGGATTTTGTTAAGCATATCCAGATTTATTAGAAGGCATCTACAATTCCTTTATAAACACATTCTTCGTTCCTCGTCTAGGTTTTGGAATTTTCCCTCACCAGATGAGCAGCCCTGTGCTGGGCAGTAGAGTTCCTGTTTCCCGCATCTGGAGGAGGAGACAGCATCACAAAAGACTGAGTCTGAGAGTTGCATCCAATGATTTGCTTTCATAGGATCTTCTCCAGCTTGCTTTGAGTCATAAACTTGACTAGCGACCGAATCTAACGTGGAGTCTCTGCAGGCGTCTCTATGGAGTTCTGTCCATATTCAGTAAAAAAGGAGTGATGATTAGATTGAGTTGTGAAGAATATTGAATTTCCTTGGCCTTTTCTCTTTCTGGAGAATGATATTAAGAGTGAATGACCCTTAGTGGGCAAAGAAAGATCCTCCTCTTAGTAGCCACTGTGTTTTCCTTTTCATGTGTGGCCACCTTTATATACAGATGGGCTAAAAAAATATGTAGACTCTGATGCTAGTCTTTGCAAATGCCATCTGTAAATTCAAGATGGTGGAGGGGCAGAATAGACTCATCTGCTAGCAGAAGATGACATGCAAAAGAAGAATAGGAGGCCGCCATCACCGGCCACCCACACACCCGTCAGGAGTTGGGACTGGTGAGAATTAATGGCCATGGGTGAAGATGGACTTGAATTACACCCACAAGAGCCAAGCTCATTTTTTTGATGCAGCAGTTTTTCAGAACACTTCCTATATATTCCCATTTGAGCATCACAAGAGTCCCGTGAGGAGCTAATGCTACACACGTGGATGGTGATCCGGTTGTTGCGGAAGTACAAGAGAAGTTTTGTTTCAGATGTTATGAACTCAGACGTAACTGTGTCTAACTTTGTTCCCAGTGACCCAGGCTCAGTTTGCAATCCAAGATGCTACCCAGAATATTCTTATAGAGCATGCTCAGTGCTCAGATATTATGGAAGAAGCACACGTATCTGAGAAGGTCAGCATTCCTGAGCAAGTGCTGGACTCAGGGGGAACTGAAGAAGTGTCTTTAGCAGAGTGCACAGTCCCAGAGGCTGTTTCAGCTTCTGATGTTACTTAAGCCTCAGTTTCTATGCCAGAACATGTCTTGACGAGTGAATCTGTGCAGGTGTCTGACGTTGAACACATTGAATAAGTGTGTAGTAGTAATCTATAGTACAGTAGGGACAGAAATCATTGCTGATCCTCTGACTGCCGATAGCGTCTGAAGAAGTATTGGTAGCAGATTGTGCCTCTGATGCAGCCATTGACGCCAATGGTGAACCAGAAAGATGATGGTGAAAGCAACTGTGAGGGCTACCTTGATTTCCTGTAAGCCTTGGGGTACCGTGATTGTCAAAGTGTTTTCAAAGGCTGTCTTTCCCAAATTATATCAGGGGTGCAATTTTCTTGACTTCTGTGAAATTAAATTACATAGACCTTCCTTTTTTGTTGTTTCACTTCGGAGCCTGTAAGATGACTCAAAATTTTTAAAAGTGGAATGGTACAGGGTCATTTCTCTGTGAGGACACAATAGAAAGATGACATTTCTTCAGTCTAGAGAGAGAAGGATGGAAAGCAATAGAACTGAACTTTTTGAAATCATGAAGGATGTGATCAGGCTGTTAGCAGACTTTGTTAGAATTAGGAACTCTCTTAAACTTAAAAGGAGTTCAGCTTGGAGAAAAATGTACAACCAAACTATTCATAGTCTTATACATGGATATCCTGTACTACTGAAGTAATACTTAAGTAACGAGTACTTCACTTACATGGTATGTAAAATGCTCTTTATATAACAGATACATACACAAGAGTTCTGGCATAGTATTTAAGGGACTTCCCTGATGCCTCAGCAGTAACAAGTCTGCTTGCAGTACAGGAAACCCAGGTTCCATCCCTGGGTTGGGAAGAATCCCTGGAGTAGGGAATGACAACCCCCTCCAGTATTATCGCCTGGGAAATCCCATGGACAGAGGATCCTGGTGGGCTACAGTCTATGGGGTCACAAAGTCAGACACGACTGAGAGACTAACACTTTCAACTTCATAGTATTTAAACAAATGATTCCAAAACATAATTTCAAGTATGAAGGACTCATTCGAGGTTATTGAAGAAAAGTAAGGTGTTCTGGAACACACCTCTAATGTCTGGGAGGACAGCTGTGTCTTCTTACAATTGATGTCTTGGTATCACTTCCAGATATAAAATACTCTGTTGGATAGATCACAGTTCTGACCCAATAGGGAAGTTCTTAGGTCTTTAGGAACTAAACATCAAACAAATAAAGACTCACAGACTCTGCTTATATAAACTCACAAGACTATTTGCTTTGCTTAAATACCTGTTATGACACAGGAATTTAATATAGCATATTGAAGTCCATCAGCATATTAGGAAATACCTTTTAAAAGTTCTTAAGATCTTGGAACTGAGAGAATTCTTTGTGTAAAGAAGAGGAAAGCCTCTTCATTCAACACGTTTGTTGTGCCCCTACTTTGCGTGAGAGAGTTCTGTAGATAATGCAAATATGAGTATATGCTAAATTAAAAAATACACCAAACCAAAAAAAGAAAAAAAACAGAAGGTTGGGAGGTTAGGCTGTAATAGGAGTAGTGGCTGCAGGTAGTCAAAATACAAGTTAAGAGTGCGACATAGCTTTGTATTAAGAAACGCTGACAGTGTCATGATACTGTAAGTCTGAACAATACTCTAACTATGCTAATACTTTACTTAATATATAGTAAGAAATATATGCATATAATGCATATAATATACATAAATATATTATATATAGTATTAAATATGACTAATACTATAAGAGTCCAGGTTTGTTGTTAACAGATGAGATAAGCAGGAGTTAGAAAGAGCAGGAAAGGACAGCAGCCAGTTAGGCAGTCACTTTAAATTTCACAGTGATGTGATAAATAAACGACGCTAATGCCAGGTGACAGGTTTTCTGCTTAAGAGAAGTCCTATTAAGACATGACCTGAGTGGGAAAGAAATCCAAAGGGAGAGGCTGTGTATATGTATGGTAGATCCATTTTTCTGGACAGTAGAAACTAACACAGCATTGAAAAGCAACTTTTTATTCTAATAAAAGTTAACTTTAAAAAGGAGTATTCCCAGGAGACGAGTGGGTAAACCAGCCATCCACCCCCTAAAAAAACAGTGCCTCTCTTGTGCGTTTATGCATTCACTCCATTCATCTACTGAGTTGCTGTCAGTGGGTCCATGTGCTACACACCATTTTGGACAGGACCTTTTTCTTCTACCCATTCTTCCATCATTCCTGGGTAAAAGGACAGGTAAGAAAAAAAAAGGATAATAATCTTTATTTTCTGAATTTCAAGGACCTATTACATGTATTAAAGAAATTTCTCCTTCTCCAAAATGCCTACCCATTTCAAAAAGAGGAATAAAGACTTCAGAAACCATCTACTTTTCCTGTTGAAAACGTCAGTGTATGAATAAACCAAGTTTCGAATCATTTGTCTTTGTAAAGTGCTACCTTGGTGTAAAAAAAAAATGAAAATTAAAAATGGAAATATTTATGCACCCCCATCCCCCAAGTGAAGTGTGTGAAGCGTATATTTTACAGAGCAGGAAGTAAAGTATAAGCTCAGCGTTTTGAGTAATGTCACTCTCTGCCCTGTGTTAGATCTGTTGGTTCTTCCTGGTTCAGACCCATCACTGGCCTCCCGGCTTGCAAGGTGAGTGACTTAGTCTGATCGAGTCCACAGGGAATGATGCCATGAAGCATTTGCTGCTAGGCAGTGAAGTGTGAGCAGGTCCAAAAGCGCAGCATGGTGAGTGTTGACGGATGCAGAGGAACTGAATCATACATGCTGTAGGCTCCAGGGCAGTGGAGCCCACGTACCGTCACACTCCCAGGAGACCACGGCAGCAGCAGAAGTCAGGCTATAGGAAAACAGAGCCTTTGGGTACCAGCGCATACCTTAGCAACATGGGGGTGATCAGTCAAAAGTTTGTGTTTACAACTCTGGACAATTGCTCATTTATTTCCCCCTCCGTGCTCTGATATACTGTGTGTGTGTGTGCATAGCTGTAACCAAACTCCTTAGAATCACCAAATATCATGACGGATTTTCAAATTCAATGTGCAACCCCCCCAAGCATTTCAGCCATATATTTCCCAATCTGAACTTGTAACATTGTGTGCCGTAAGGAAAATTTACTCCACATGCTTCACAGCTAACTGTGAATAAACATAACGTCCGACATTCCACAAAATACACGTTTTTCTCACTTCCAAAATTTAAAATAAATAGAAAGGAAAGGTTCTTTTGGAGAATGTTTGGAAAGTATCAAAACAAGGACTTACAAATATTCTTAAGTAATAAAACAAACTCTGTGTGATTCAAAAATCATTTACCTTGTATTTAACCCACTGTTGTTAGAGATTTAATTTTCAAAACACATTTTTCTGATCAATAAAAGGAATATCTATACAAACAAACAAGCAACTTGGTTAAAGTAATTAGTCCCCAGAACTGCCATGAGAATAATGAAAGCTTCAATAATATATAATAAATAACCTAACCAGTAAATAAATTTGACTTTTAAAGTTTTATTATCTTTTCAAATTTATAAATCTTTTAAGCCATTTACTTCAAAGCAGGATATTGAACTCACTCAGCTTCAAACTAATGTTAACACCCTTGATAAACCTGATTGACTCTTTACATCTAAAATAATACATTTTAAAAACTGTGTGATTATATAATTTAACAGCTTTCCTATTTTATTAGCATCATTTAGAAGAAAACATGGTCAGTTATGTCATAAACAATATTTAATAATCTTGCCAAAAGTTAAGTAGGCTTCTACTGTTGCTTTTGGAGTTTTTAAAAGTGTTTAACTTGAAATGGCATTAACATTATTTTTCTAGTCAGAAGATCATAAAATTTTAAAAATTTTAAAAAGTATTGTTAGATTTAAAACCACATGCTCCATTCTTCCTAAAATAGAAAGTATTCACATGTATACCTGTGGTGGATTCATTTTGATATTTGGCAAAACTAATACAATTATGTAAAGTTTAAAAATAAAATTAAATTTAAAAAAAAGAAAGTATTCTATTTGTTTTCTGTTTGAAATCATTGTTAGCATTTTTTATGTATACATTTTTATACTTTAGTTTTTTAAAGAATGTTTTTATTAGGTCAACTAAAAAAATATTTAAAAAGATCTAAGCATTTCTATGAAATTTATTTCATTTTTAGGAGAAAGATGAACACACTTCTAGTTTTTCACCCTATGCCAAAGTTTCAGCCCAGAGAGGATGTTTATGGTTCAGATAAAAAAAAAAAAAAAAACCTAAGAAATATAAATGTGGAGACAACCTTAACTACAGTGTTATGAATGCAAAGTTGTAATTTTATATGTTAATCTATCAATACACGGCATGTGCAAACATATGTTTATAGACAAGGAAACAGGAATATACAAATGAGGAGATAAAATTCTTGTATCTCATTTGGTGCTCTGTAATTTCTCTCAATTTATGAATGTTTTGTTTTTGTGTTATGATTTCATTTGAAGCTGACATGATGTAACTTGGGCTTATTTGCAAAGACCTCATCGCGAACAGTCTCAAAGCTGGGACTGCCAGCCTGCTCGGAAGATGGGGCAGAAACTTTCCCTACTGGGACCTTTACAGGTAGGACAAGAAAATCAGAACATCGTGCAAGGGGAAATTTTTGAGGGCTCTTTGATAGGCAGGACAGGTATGTATTCAATTTTATGAGCACATCTGTTACATCAACCTCTCTAAATTTGGCCCCTAGGCTTTAGCAGAAAATCTGTGGCAAAAGAAAGATAAGGCGGTGGTTTAACAGTCTGCCTCTGAGCCACCTTAAGTCCAGCTCATTTGCTAATCATGATGAAACCGAAACAAAATTTAGGAACAAACAAGACAGTTTCTTTTGTGAAGAAGCCCCCTGTGCAAAAGACTCCCGTCTGTTGATGGCCAGGTCCCCAGTACATGGTGCTCAGACAAAGATTAAAGAAGATCTGAGACTCCGCTTGCTTCTTTTCTTTTTACTCAAGTTACATGCTTTTGCAAAACAGTTAGGTGAAGTCTGCTATAGAATTAGCAGATGGCTTTAATTTTCATTTGGGATGTAAGGCGTAACCCAATTTTCTTTACTAATGTGATGGATGAGTTTTAGGAAGGTTTAAAATTCTAAATTGAATTTTGATAGTTGTATAAATATGCAGGATTACATTATTGAAAGCTGGCATTGGAGTTAGAAGCTATGGAAGAAAGCTTTAGATAGGATACAGCAGCAGAGATTCTTTTTTTTTTTTTTAAAGAAACAATATCTCCAGGACAAAGATCCTTAGGGCTAAAATTCTTAAGATACATTTTATTTCATGGGACAAACATTTAAGATCTTTAAGTTTATTTTTTATTATTTTTCCAAAATAATCTACCATTTTTCTTCTGATTGTAAACAAAATAGATATGCATCATAAACAATACATAAAGTAATAATAGAATTCCATTGTCCAAACATCATCCCCACACTACCATGTTTCTCAGGACACACTCACAAAACACACATTCTTATGAAAATGGTCATAGTAATATCCATATTTTGTAAACGTACTTTTTTTCACTTAACTGTGTGAAAAAATATATGTGTTGGAATGTGTATTTAGAAACACACAAATACTTCCTTGTTAACAAATATAGACTTATAGTCTCAGTTTTATTTTCTGAATAAAATTTTATTTTAGAGAGACATGGGTTTTTAATTAGTCTTCTACACTGGATATATAGGTTCCCAATGTTTTGCTATTATAAAACCAGAATGTATTATTGTTTTCATTCAAATACTATTTATTGTTAATTTCTGATTTTTACATATTCTCCTCTTTTTTCTTTATTTGAAACAAATAATTTGCCTTCTTATTAACTTGTTAAAATTCTTTAAATATAAAAATAAGAATACTTTGTCATAGATATGTCAGTTTTCTTAAATTTTAATTATTACATTACATTTAGCCACATAGAATATTTTAGTGTGCTTAACTATATCTGTTGTACTATAATTTCTGGTAAAAAAAAGAAAGCAGTTTTATTTACACTTTTAAAACTGAAGTATTTTGACACTTTTCAGAATCAAAGTTCACTTTTCTTTGTTTATATTTTGCTATTTATGTTGTGCACGGTTTCACCAGTTGGTTCATTAACTCTGATAGCAGTTTTGAATTTTATTATTTCAATAATGTTCTTTGTCTCTTAGAGGAATAGTGACTCAAACCTAAAGTTTAGCATGAAAGTGAAAGTGTTAGTCGCTTGTCCAACTGTGCCACATCATGGACTGCAGCCCACCAAGCTCCTCCGTCCATGGAACTTCCCAGGCAAGAATACTGCAATGGGTTGCCATTCCCATCTCCAGGGGATCTTCCTGATCCAGGGATTGAACCTGGGTCTCCCGCGTTGCAGGCAGACTCTTTTCCATCTGAGCCACCAGGAAAACTGGTGAAAACACACTACGCAGGTATGAGCCATATAAAGGTGAAGGGATATGGACAGACACTCTCATTAATGAAGCTAAAATTCTTGGTGTTGGGACAAACACTCAAATTTCCAAAGATAATTGTAACTCTTAAGAAGAAGAGGCAGAAACCGCCTGAGCTCATGCTAGCGGGACTAACCCTAGTCTGTGGCAATCAGAGAGGTCTTCCTTGAAGAAGTGTCATTCTAGATGAGATCTGAGAGCTGGCTGAGAATAAGCGCAATGAAGAGGAAAGCAGATCACATTCTAGGCAGAAGAGGCATGTGCAAAGGCATGGCAAAGACCAACACAGGGAAGAGACGAACACAAACGATGGGCTTAACAACAAAATGATGAGAAGGCAATACTAAACATCAAAGCTGGCTGTGTTGAAGTTGTTGTTGTTCAGTTGCTCTGTCATGTCCAACTCTTTGCAACCCCATGGAGTGCAGCACGTCAAACTTCCCTGTCCTTCACAATCTCCAGGAGCTTGCTCAAACTCATGTCCATTGAGTTGGCGATGCCATCCAACTATCTCATCTTCTGTTGTCCCCCTCTTCAATTTCCCTCAATCTTTCCCAGCAGCAGGGCCTTTTCTAATGAGTTGGCTCTTCGCATCAGGTGCCAAAATATTGGAGTTTCAGCTTCAGCAGCAGTCCTTCCAGTGAATATTCAGGACTGATTTCCTTTAGACTCTCAAGAGTCTTCTCCAACATCACAGTTCAAAAGCATCAATTCTTTGGTGCTTGGTCTTCCTTATGGTCCAACTCTCACATCCATATATGACTACTGGAAAAACCATAGCTTTGACTGGATGGACCTTTGCTGGCAAAATTACATCTCTGCTTTTTAATATGCTTTCTAGGTTGGATCAAATCTTTTCTTCCAAGGAGCAAACGTTTATTAATTTCATGGCTGCAGTCACCATCTGCAGTGATTTTGGAGCCCCAAAAAATAAAGTTTGTCATTGTTTCCCCATCTATTTGCCATGAATCATGGGACCAGATGTCATGATCTTAGTTTTCTGAATGTTGAGTTTAAGCCAACTTTTTCACTCTCCTCTTTCACTTTCATCTAGAGGCTTTTTAATTCTTCTTCACTTTCTGCCATAGGGTGGTATCATCTGCATATCTGTGTTTATTGATATTTCTCCTGGCAATCTTGATTCCAGCTTGTGCTTCATCCAACCTGGCATTTTGCATGATGTATTCTGCATATAAGTTAAATAAGCAGGGTGACAATACACAGCCTTGATGTACTCCTTTCCCAATTTGGAACCGGTCTGTTGTTCCATGTCCAATTCTAATGATTGCTTCTTGACCTCCATACATTTATCAGGTTTCTCAGGAAGCAGGTAAGGTGGTCTGGTATTTTCATCTACTAGACTACTATGCAAGTGGAGACCATCAGTAAACCTTAGATAGGTGGATGGATCTATGTATCTGAATCTCTGCACAATGGTCTGCAACAGTTACCCTCAGAAAACTATATTATTGACTGCCATTCTGGGGGTTATAGTTGGATATTTTTGGTGTTCAATGCTGAGGGATTGGAGGCTATTCCTGGCATCTAGAGTACAGAGGTTAGGGATGCTGTTAAACATCTTACAACACCTTGGAGAGTTCCTCCCAACAAGGCTGATCCTATCCAAAATATTGAAAGTTCCACAGCTGAAAAACCTTGGTCAAGACAATGCATATCAATATGTAAGTTTTGATTCATTTTTGAAGCTATATAGGCAAATAAGATCACCTAAGATTTTGGAGTAAGAAGAAAAGGGGACCAAAGACAGAATCTTTGGCAATTAGAATTGTTTAAGTCACAGGGAGGGGTGGGGGTGTCTTTAAAAGAAGCTGATGAAAGAACAGGCTGGAGATGTAGATACAAGAGTTTTACCACTATTACATGGAAACCAATTGTATCGTTTTTTATTGCTATGTAACAAATTACCCCCAACCTGAACTCAACATCTTAAAATAATAAATATGCATTATCTCACACAGTTTCTGAAAGCCAAGACTCTGAGAGCTTCTCATCCATATGGTTCAGACTCAAGGTCTTTGACTAAGTTTCAGACACATTCTCACCTTGGGGTACACTCATCCAAAGATTCAACTAGGATGAGGGTTTGCACTTCCAAGCTCAAGACTGGGGTTGTTGGCAGACTCAGTTCCTCTCTGGCTGTTGACCATAAGGTTTAGGGCTTCACCACATGGACCTCACAAGAGGGCTGCTTAAAAGCCAGGACAGCTTGCTTCCCCCTCAGTGAGAGATCGCAGAGAGAGAGCAAGAGAATTCAAGGCAGAGGTCACCATCTTTTTATAAGCTAATCTCATTAGTGTCATATATCACATTTGTCATTCATTAGCGAGAGTGGCTGAATCCAGGCCATACTCAAGGGGAACAGAATTCAGCTTCATCTCTTGGAGACTCTCGTTTGGAATTCTTGCTTGAAAGTTGGGGAATAGTGAAGGACAGGAAAGCCTGGCTGCAGTCCATGTGGCATCAAAGAGTGGGACATGCCTCAGAACTGAACACGGACAAGGCGATGGCACCCCACTCCAGTACTCTTGCCTGGAAAATCCCGTGGATGGAGGAGCCTGGTGGGCTGCAGTCCATGGGGTCGCTGAGGGTCGGACAAGACTGAGCGACTTCACTTTCACTTTTCACTTTCATGCACTGGAGAAGGAAATGGCAACCCACTCCAGTGTTCTTGCCAGGAGAATCCCAGGGACGGGGGAGCCTGGTGGGCTACCGTCTATGGGGTCGCACAGAGTCGGACACGACTGAAGTGACTTAACGTAGAGTAGCGTAGAACTGAACAACAGCAGCAAACATCAGCAACAGATACAAAATGGACAGCTGGTCAACCAATGAGCTTATCAGGCGGAGTTTAATACTTGTCTCCTGGTCATATCTGGTCCAGAGAGCAAAGTCCCTTGGTCCACACCTCCTTCAGGGCTCATCTTGGGGAAAACACAGTTCTCAGAGAGAAGTGTACCCTGGGTAGCAGGGAATATTTGTCAAAGGAAAAAAAAAAAGCTAGCTCTAGCAGAGAGAAGTTAACTTATTTTACCAATTTCACCCTCTGTGGATAGCTGAAACCAGATTTTCATTAAGAAGTTGGCTTATATTTTATGTGAATTTTCTGTGGGAAAAAAAAAAGATAATGGCTGACTTCTGCTGCAAGAATTAGTTTTACCAAGATCAGATAAAGCTCAATGTTTTAGTGAAGACTTAAATATTTCCAAAATATTGACTGGTTTTATCTTCTAGAGGAAAATGTATTGCCAAACGTACAGATTTTACTTTCCTCAAATGTTCCTCATTAGTACATGATGTTATACCCCCTCTTCTACTCATATTGACCATAGGCTAAGAATTGTTAAGGCATTTCCCCTTTGTGGGCTTCAGTACTAAAAACCAACTTGAATTAAAGCAAAGATAAAATGAATTTGACCTATGACTTATTCACAGGCTGTGACCATTTATCCAGCTTCATTATCATCACTTGATTATGTGCTGACTGCCCATCATGTGTATTTCTTGGTGTCATTTTTTCTTGCATCTTCATGGAATGTGGGACCCTGAACTGCATTCCCCGGGAAAACTTACAGCATTGGCATCTGATTTTGCGTGTGCATTTTACACTATGTTTTTCTTGGAGGGGCCTGATAAAAACAGTGTTTAAAGAAGAAATGGCTTTATTACTGTGTCACCTATCGTAATGGAAACGTATACAGTGAGTCACATCTGTGCACAGAATGCACTGAGGACATGAATGTCCTGAGGAACTTGGGCACAGACTCAGTCCGAACGTTGGCATAGGCCCATAGCATCTCAGACGCTGGCAGCAGAAGCTCATTGGAATCATAAATGCTGACCATGGCAACTTATTTGTGGAAGCCGACAGCCAACATTGGCTTCTTTATTCTCAGCAGGATGCAGAATCAGCCTGGCTCACTGATCAGGATCCTCGTGGTTCTCCAGGTGATCAGCCGTATCAGAGACCATCACTAAGTCCATTTACATGGATCAGACTACAGCTGCACCATATTTTCACTACCAGGATTTTTAAAAATATTGCTCATTCAAATTACCATTATAAGTGGTAAAACATGAAAGAGGACAATGCTACTTTAAAAATTATATGTTAACAAGCTAAGGTCAAATTTTCCAGCAACCAGATCAATCTTGTCAATATTATACTGAAAAGGAACAGTCTACAGCAAAACACTCACCATAGTCATCACTATTGAAGAAATACGAAACTCTTTTGAACTCCTGACATGCTGGAATGTAAAGTAATTTCTTTGAAAGAAGCCATTTTCATCTCATCATTAAGTTATTGTCTTATAATTCAAGGGTCTGAAAAAGAAACTCAGGTTATAGACCAAAAATATTTTTAAATACTGACAATGAAATTTATTCATTTTGCTAACCTCAATAATTGAATAAGTGAAAGTCTCACTTTTTTTTTAGAAGTCGCAAAATGAAAGAACATCTCATCTCTCCAGCTGGGAAAGAGTGACTAGCTGAAAAAACACTGAATGGTGGATAACCAGAAAGTTACTGAATTTTGCGACTGACTACCTTTACTCAATCTGACCACAGTATATGCTTGCATTTGATTGTGCATATCATATTTGGATGCATTTAATTGGGTTGAGGTGAAACAGAATTATCTAATGACAAGGTAAGTGTGCTTGTCATGGCGACCCACTCTTGCCTGGAAAATTCCATGGACAGAGGAGCCTGGTAGGCTATAAGGCCATGGGGTCATCAAGAGTTGGACGTGACCAAGTGACTAACATACATAAGATAAGATAAGTGTGTGTGCGTGCTCAGCTGCTTCAGTCGTGTCCTACTCTTTGTGACCCTATGAATTGTAGCCTGCCAGGCTCCTCTGTCCATGGGATTCTCTAGGCAAGAATACTGCAGTGGGTTGCCATGCCCTCCTCTAGGGAATCTTCCCAACTCAGGGATCAAACCTGCGTCTCCTGCACTGCAAGTGGATTCTTTACCCACTGAGCCCAACAAGTTAAGCATTTGAGGCCTATTTGATTTAAAAAATTCCAATATCAACAAAGGTAGATTTTCACCAAATCAAACTTTATCAACAGTTCCATTCCTATATCCATCTTACATTTTATTCTTCATGAAACTCATATCTAAATGGAATAGCCACAATGACATATTTTGGGGGCAATGATTTTAAATGAAACCTGTGACTTCAAGAACCTCAGAGTTTTACAAATTCCAGCTAAAGCCATTGATATGTTGGGAAAATGTTCTTGCCCTAGCTCTAAGTCTAGAGAAGCCAGGAAGAGCAAGAGGAAGATAAGTCTTCAAGGTCACCCAAGGTTAGTGAACAAGACTTGAAATCTAATACTCCTGGCACCTACTCTGCAATTTTAACCAGTATCTCATTCTGCTTATCTCATTCTGATCTGCCTAATGAGCAGCTGTCGAGCATTAAGCAAAATCATCCCATCCCTTCCTGCTAAAAATACACTGTATATGCCAACGTTCACAAAGGAAGCAAAGGAGATGATGTATAGTTTTCTGTGTCCAGGTGCTTTATTCAGTCCCTGGTCTTTATTTAGTTCTTGACACATTTTGATACTCATCGTGGTTGCTGACACTTCATGACAGCCCCGAATCACCATGGCTGGGAGCAGTTGTCTGAGATCTTTACTCATACACAATTTGAGGGGAAAAAATGGTGCACCAGGCACAAGAGTATTTATGGAGCTAGATCCAGAGTGGGATGGTGTCTTAAGAGACAGGAACATATTTTGACCCACCCTGTGCATTTTCAGTTACTTCTTTCCTGAGAAATTCCAAAAAGAAGCATCTTAGATGAGTATATTATTTACTTTCAAAATAAGATTTTTCTCCTTTTTAAATTTACTCTAATCTTTTTCTTTTCTACTTAATGGCAGAGTTAACATCCAATCACCTAGTCAATAAAATATACTCATTAAAAATAAGTACTAGTTGCACCTAGGCATTTCAATAATATCAGATTAATTGTCTTAATTATCATCATAATCATTCCCCATATTTTAAAAGTACATCTTTCGTTTGCTTTCAAACTACTGTACAAATATATTTGCATATATGCAATACACTAAAAAGTAGTCTAGAGAACAGTTGTAGGCTGCATGTGCATCAAAATATATTTTTAATTAATTTTTATGCTATTGTCAAGGTTCCCTCCATTTACAGTTAATTACAAAATAACAAGACAAGGATGCCCACCCTCATCACTTTTATCTAACATAGTTATGGAAGTCCTGACTACAGAATCAGAGAAGAAAGAGAAATAATATGAATCCAAATTGGAATGGGAGAAGTAAAAATGTCATTGTTTGCAGATAACATGATACAATACACAGAAAATCCCTAAAGACACCACTAGAAAACTACTAGAGCTCATCAGTGAATTTTATAAGTTTCAGGTTATATAATTAATATACAGGGATCTGTTGCATTTGTATACACTAACAGCAAAGTATCAAAAAGAGAAATTAAGGAAACAGTCTCATTTACCACTGCATCAAAAAAGAAAACAAAACTAAAAAAAAAAAAAACCTAGGAAGAATCCTACCTAAGGAAGCACAAGACCTGTATTTAAAAAACTGTAAGACACTGATGACAGAAACTGAAAATGACACAAACATTGGACTGGAAGAATCACTATTGCTAAATGACCATTCTACCCAAGACAATCTATAGATTCAATGCAATCCATAGGAAAATACCAATGGCATTTTTCACAGAACTAGAACAAATAGTTTTAAAATTTGCATGGAAATACCAAAGATCTTGAGTAGCCAAAACAGTCTCAAAAAAGAACAGAGACTTTAAGGCTATACTACAAAGATATAATCCTCAAAAAAGCATGGTACTGGCATAAAAACAGATATATAGATCAATGGAACAAGATAGAAAGCTCAGAAATAAACTCACTCACTCATGATCAATTAATCTATGACAAAGGAGGTAAGAACATGCAATGGAGAAAATACAGTCTCTTCAGTAAGTAGTACTGACAAAACAGGACAGCTAGATGTAAACCAAGGAAATCAGAATACTCTGTAACATCATATACAAAACTAAACTAAAAGTGATTAAAGACCTGAAAGTAATGTCAGATATTATTTATAAATTTTGATACACATTGTACATACAATGAAAGAGCTTCAACTAAGTTCATTATATAGTGCAATCACAAAGTACATTACGCTTTAAATGTAAATTTATGATTTTTTCATGTTGTTGCTATTCAGTCACTAAGTTATGTCCTACTCTTTGCAACCCCATGGACTGCAGCACATCAGGCCTCCCTGTCCCTCACTATATCCTGGAGTTTGCCCAAGTTCATGACCATTGAGTCAGTGATGCTATCCAACCGTCTCACCTCCTGCTGCCCTCTTCTCCTTTTGCCTTCAATCTTTCCCAGCATCAGGGTCTTTTCCAATGAGTTTTTCATGCTGTGTGTCTTATAAACAATCACATTTTACATTCAGGGTTTAGACTATATGAGTCGGACATGACTGAAGAGACTTAGCAGCAGCAGCAGCAATTACAAAGATAAATACACAATGTAGAAATTAATCTCAATTGGGATACATGGTGTGATTCATCATAACTGAAACCAGGAGATGAGCTGAAGAAGCTCCAAGGTAGAATGATGAACAGGCAAATTCTGCAAACTTGGTATTATTAGAACAGCTATCAGGACTGGATTGGGGTGTGTGTGTGTGTGTGTGTGTGTGTGTGTGTGTGTACTCTACGCATTCTAAGAATGTGACAGGTAGATCTTTGACTAGGAAAGCAGACATATAAAGGAAGAAGCAGCTCCACTTTTCTGAGTGTAAAGAAGTAGATCTGTTTAACAGAAGCTGGTGGTATTAAAAAAAAAAAAAACTGAATTGTATCAGAGTCATTATTATATTTTTTAGAAAGGTCAGAGGGAAAGTGCAGAATTAATTTGTGAATGATCTCACTATTAAAGTCATGGAAATGACTTCCACAGTTACCTCTTTGATGAATCTATTTCAAAAATAAAGTGGGATCAAGAAGGTATTTATATCTAACAGTATGTTGATTTATGTGAGGACCCCAAGATTGCTTAGAAGCAAGAGTCACTAAGGAATACTGATTATTGCCAAATTTATGTAAACAGTGATGCTAATTGTCAGATGAATTACAACTCAAAGGCGCCTGTTTAATATGTAAAAAACAAACCCTGCGGTGTCTAGGTGTGGGCATGTATGTGTGTATGTGATGTTGGAGAGTGGAAAGAAAGGGATAAATTCAAATTTAAAAAATGAATTATGCTGTAAACAAAAATAAACTTACTCTAAGATGTTTAAGGAAAATTACAGGCTATACAGTCTCTAAACTGACTTTTATAAAGAAACATAAGTAGGAAAAATCATACTGTCTCATATTGTTTCAAATAATGCATGCCTGGCTACCGCAGTCTGTAGAGAATGAGACTCTTAATCCCAAAGTCATGGGCTCAAGCTCCACATTGGGCAGTTGCTTTCCTTTATTTAGGGCTTTCCAGGTGGTATAGTGATAAAGTATCCTCTTGCCAATGCAAGAGACACAGGAGATTCTGATTCCATCACTGGATTGAGAAGATCCTCTGGAGGAGGAAATGGCAACCCACTCCAGTATTCTTGCTTGGGAAACCCCATGGACAGAGGAGGCTGGCGGGCTACAGTCCACGGGGTTGCAAGGAGCCAGATATGACTGAGCACATATGCACAGGCACATAATCAGTATTATGTGATATCAGCAGACAGACATATAAACCAATTGAACAAAACAAAGAACTCAGAAACAGACATAAATAAATATGTCCCAACAATTTTTGACAAATTTGCAAAAGCACTTTATTAGAAGGACAAACTTCAAAAATGATTTTTAATTAACTGGATATTCATAAGAAATAAATGAACACCTACCTAAAGAACACCTATCTCACATTTTACACAAAAATTAACTCAGAATCAATAACTTAATTATAAAATGTAAAACTATAAAAACATTTGAAAAATAGAAATTCTTCTGATCTATCTAGGTTTGGGCAAAGAGTTCTAGATATGACAGTAAAAACATAATCAATAAAAGGAAAAATTGATCATTTGGACCTCATCAAAGTTATTTTTTTTATATTCTGCAAAAGTAAACCTCTCCAGGTATGAGAATAAGAAGAAAAGTGTATTAGGTAGAATAATGGTGTTACAAATATTTTCTCACCCCAAATTCATTGTTGGTGTGTGTGTTGCTTGGCAAGGGGAAATTAAAATTTCAATAGAATTAAGGTTGCTAGTCAGCTGATTTTAAGATAAGGATATTATCTTTTAAAAATGGAAGAAGGAAGCAGAAAAGATTCAGAAGGCTTTGTGTGAAAGCCTTAAGTTAGCATCACTGACTTTGCAGATAGAAGATGTCTATGAGCCAGTGAATGTGGGCAGCCTCTAGAATCTGTAAAATGTAAACAAATTCTCCCCAACAGCCTTCAGAAATGAAAACAACCTACTGATACCTGAGTTTAAGCCCGGTGAGACACATTTCAGACATGAGACCTTCAGAATTGTAATGCAAAATATTTGTGTAAAGTCACTAAGTCTGTGGTTATTGTTACAGCAGCAATAAGAAACTAATACAGTGAACTGCAGACTGAGAGGAAAAAATTATGAATCTGTATCCAACAAGGGACCAGGATCTGGAATATATAAAGTCAAATCTTTGAATGACATAGAGTAGAGATAAAAAACACTAGAATGCTCAAGCACCCTCAGCACTCTGAGTAAAGGAGACCAAAGCCTTGGCCAGCATTTTGAAAATTTGGAACATGAATGCAGGATTCAGTTTTCTCTAACCCAGGGAGAAGCTGGGATTTTTAAATTTTTTGCCTGCTTACCCTGTGCTGAGATGAGGGCTATGGTCAATTTGTTGTTGTTATCGTTCAGTCAGTAAGTCATGTACAACTCTTTGCAACCTTGTGGAGTGTAGCACACCAGGCTGCTCTGTCCTTTACTATCTCCAAGAGTTTGCTCAAATTCATGTTTATTGAGTCAGTGATGCTATCTAACCATAATAGCCTCTGCTACCCTCTTCTCCCCCTGTTCTCAATCTTTCTCAGCATGTGGGTCTTTTCCAATGAGTTGGCTCTTTGGATCAGGTGGCCAAAGTATTGAATCTGCAGCTTCAGCATCAATTCTTCTAATGAATATTCAGGATTGATTTCCTTTAGGATTGACTGGTTTGATCTCCTTGCTGTCCAAGGGACTCTCAAAAAGTATTCTCCAGCAATACAGTTTGAAAGCATTGATTCTTTGGCACTCAATCTTCCTTATGGTCCAACTCTCACTTCTCATATTTGTACATGACTACTGGAAAAAAACAATTCTTTTACTATATGGACCTTTGCCAGCAAAATGATCTCTCTGCTTTTTAATATGCTAAGTTTGTCGTAGCTTTCCTTCCAAGGAGCAAGCATCTTTTAATTTCAAGGCTGCAGTCACAGTCCTCAGGAATTTTGTAGCCCGAGAAAAGAAAATTTGTCAATGCTTCCACTATTTCCCTTCTATTTGTTGAATACTTGCATGAAAATCCATACTACCATCTTTATTTGCTTTAAACCTAGGGTCCTCTTGCATCAGTATTCAGATTCAGGCAACATAGCAACCATTCTTATGGGCATTCCCTGGAAAAGACAGAACATTGGAAACACCGTATATTTCCTTCCTTCCTTCCTTCCCCAGGAAAAGCTGTGAGCTTGGTGTTTCCACCCAACGGTGTGGCACTTTGCCAAGGGGCATGATTGCGTGGTAAGAAGGAGGTTCAGATTTTTCAACCAGCTTCGGGGTGGCTGGTTTTGCATTCTCCTGGAGTTCAGGGGACTCTCAACTGGTGTCTGGATTTCTCACATGGGGAATAGGTCCATGTATTGTTGAATTAGTGTATCTGTGGGTGCAAGGAGAATGGATGACATCCCATTCCATCTTTCTGATGTCACTTCTTATATGATTTTGATTATTTTAAATCTCTTAATTTTTTTTCTTGTCTCATGATATGACCTATCTTGGTGAATGTTTTATGTTCATTTCAAATGGGCCCTTCCCTGGCTCAGATGGTAAAGAGTCAGTCTGCAATGAGGGAAACCCAGGTTTGATCCCTAGGTTGGGAAGATCCCCTGGAGAAGGAAATGGCTACCTATTCCAGTACTCTTGCCTGGAGAATTCCATGGACAGAGGCGTCTGGTGGCTACAGTCCATGGGGTGTCATAGAGTCAGACACTACTGAGCAACGAACACTTTGAATAAAATGTGTGTTATTATGTTGTTTGCAGTGTTACATAGTTCCGTTTGTGTTCTGGCCACCCAGTGATCATTCTGAAACCGGGTAGAGGTATATTTTTACTTCTATTGTGTAAGATTGGTTTCATTTCTGAACAACTTGGAGGTGACGGTGTCAAAGCACCTGCATGTGGTTGTTTATGCACAATTGGGTTCATTCTTGAGCTATGTCATAGTCACAATTGTAATGCCGGAGCATGAAGGTCACAGGGGCAGGCAAAATGCTACTTACCACGGTCCTAAAACAGTTGTTTTCATGCTCTCTATTTATGTTTATCTGTATTTAATAGAAGCAGCAGAGTGGAATGTGATTATTAAATTGTCCTTATAAAATAAATCCTCCAACTCATGCATTTCTAATTTAAGTAACTCCAGAAGCTTGGTATCATTTTTAAAAATAGTTTTCTTTCTCCTACTTAAGATGCTCAATCTTTTCCTCTAACTTGGTGAACGTATGGAATACAGCTTTAATACCATTTCCTCTCCTTGTCTATGAATTCTATCACTTGTATCATTTCTAGGTTTATTTCTCCTCGTTGATTTTTTTTTACTCATTATGAGTTGTATTCTCTCAATTCTTTGTATGCCTGGTAATTTTACATAGAAACCCCTATCATTTTACTTTAGAGGATGCTAGAAATGTTAGTATCTATAGTAGTGTCTGTTTGTTAATCTGGGTTGCATTAGTTATTTGAAAAGACCTTAATCTTTGGACGCTTGCCTTTAAGCTTTGATAGGCAGAAAGAGAGAAAACTTTTGCTGCTCTTGTTCAGTTGCTAAGTCATGTCCAATTTTTTGCAACCCTGTGGGCTATAGCCCTCCAGGCCTTTCTGTCCTTGGGATTCCCCAGGCAAGAATACTGGGGCGGGTTTCCATTTCCTTCTCCAGGCGATCTCCACAACCAAGGGATCAAACCTGCATCTCTGGCATCTCCTGCATTGGCAGGTGGGTCCCTTGTCTTTGAGCCGCCAAGGAAACCCCAGCATCTGCTCTATCCTTCCCTTTTCACCTTGTGCAGGTTTAACCATCTTTGAATATTTGCCTCATTTCTCTCCTGAAGTCAAGAATACAACCGAAAGTTCTGTCTGATGATGCCACACAATTATGTATGCAATAACTTTTAGAGAGATGAATGACTATTCAATATAACAGACCTATATGTAAAACAGACTTACTGAATTTTATGCACATTGATCCACATAGTTCCATTTTGAAAGGATTTTATTTCTCTCCCTATGTATTAACTTAGTACATTTGCTAAAGCAAGGTCTCCTCTATGAGAGAGAGTAAATTATGATGAAATCTAATATTAATATATTGGAATATACTATGAAAATACTTTATGGGTTTCTTGGAACACCTATTAAATTCAATAAAAATGAGTGAACATAAAACCAAATGAAGGTGTGCCTGTTTTTTTACGGCCCTTTAACCTGGTGGACCCACCCTTGATCTATGAAGCTAGTATGACATAAAAATGGGCTGTCAGATTTCCCGCATGGTTCTGGTCAACCTCTCCTACACTCTACTTTTAGAAAAAATTAGTACATTTCATTCCTTACACATCACTTGTGCAAACAGCCCTGATATTTAGAGGAGTCCATACATTGAAAGGGTAAAAGTAATTCCAACTGTATATGTTCTTGGTCAGTTGTCAGTCTGTCAAGGAATGTGTTTGAGTTAAATTATAGTGGTAGTGTTTATAGTAAAAGAAAAAAAAGATTAAAACTAGTTTAAAGGTATCCTTAAACACATATTTGTGGAAATGGGAAAGATTGCATAAAAATGCTAACAGTTCTAAAATTTGAATAAGTTGTCCTTGAAAGAATAAATTTACTTATGTCAATTTATTTTAACAAAATGAGCCGTTGATTTTATTTTTATTTATTTATTTTTAATTGGAGGATAATTGCTTTACATTATGGTACTGGTTTCTGCCATACATCAGCATGAGCCTGCCATAGGTGTGTGTATATATATAAATATATCCCCTCCCTCTTGAGGGTCCCTCCTACCTCCCAGCCCATCCAACTCCTCTAGGTTGTCACAGAGCGCTGGCTTTGAGCTCCCTGCATCATAACAGCAGATCGCCACTGGCTATCTCTTTTACATATGGTAGTGTGTGTGTTTCAATGCTGCTCTCTCAATTCACCCCACCCTCTCCTTCCCGCACTGGGTCCGCAAGTCTGTTCCCTACGTCTGTGTCTCTGCTGCTGCCCTGCAGATAGGTTCATCGGTGCCATCCGCCTGGATTTCATATATATATATATATATTTGCTTTTCTTTCTGACTTACTTCACTCTGTGTGATAGGTTGTAGGTTCACCTGCCTCCTTAGAACTAACTCAAATGTGTTTCATTTTTAATGGCTGAGTAATATTCTATCGTAAATATGCACCACAACTTTTTTATCCATTCATCTGTCAGTGAACACTTAGGTCTCTTCTATGTCCTGACTATTGTAAATAGTGCTGCAGTGATCATTGGTGTACATGTGTCTTTCAATTATGGTTTCCTTAGGGTATATGTCCAGTAGTGGGATTGTTGGGTCATACGGTAACTTTATTCTTAGTTTCTTAAGGAATCTCCATACTGAGCCATTGGTTTTAAATTGCATGTTTTGTTTTTGAGCCTTTCTATCCAGAGTAGATTTTTTTCCCATAGTGACTGGAACAATAGTTTTTGAGTAGGAAGTCTCAGCCAGATACTTTCAGACGTGGCCTCTATCAGCTCACAATAAACATGCTGGTGGGTGTTCCCATCTGAAATCACGTGGCTTTACTCAGACATTCTTTTGCTGCCCAGAACAAGTAGCATGAACTCAAACTAACATATCAAATCTAATTTAATATGTAGTTGTTAGGTTTTGACTTATAAGATGAGAAAAATTTATGGCCAAAGCATAGTAAATGTTTTGAAGCCTTACTTTCTGTCTCTTCTCTTGAAAAATAATAAACAGTGAGATAGAGTAACTGCAGAAAACCCTGGCCCATATTTACTAATAATAAATACTATTAAATCCACTGAACACAAATAAATTCTGTATTAGACAAAAATGTGAAGTATTTAACTATAAGACAATTTATTTGCATTCAGTGCATTTAATAGTATTTATTATTAATAAATATGGACCAGGTCTACATATATATTTATATGTTTAACTATAACAAACAAGAATTTAATAATTTTTAAATAAACTGGGAACATTTTCTCTATGAAAGAGACGTGAGAGTTTGACCTATGAATAGTTAATATAGAATGTTCGTTACATAGAACATAGTTACATAGAATGTTCGTATATTTATTTACACTTTCATCATCACATATACACAATAAATTTTCAAAGACTATTAGCTTCATCAAAATGACTTATGATGGAGGACTCAAATTCTAAATTGAAAACATTATAAGTTCCTAGCCATATGTATTACCTAGAAGAATCTATAAAGTCAATGTTCACTGTGCCTCTTTTCCTACTCGGCTGATTTGCCCTTGAGAAATTTGAGGACCATGTTGGTGTCCTGTTCATGTGTGTGAGAGCACTTCATACACACCCACTTAAAACACTGGCGAAATTGTGAACATTAGTTTTTTCAGAAATTCCCAAGTAATAGAAAGACAGCTTATCCTATGCAAAGGATCCTCAATATGAGCAAAGACTGACTTCTCCTCAGAGATCATGGAGAAAAGAAAGCTGTGGGACATTCAGCATATTGAAAGGAAAAGATTATTAGTCAAGAATGCCAACATTCAGAGATTTCCCTGGCAGTCGGGTGCTTAAGACTTCACCTTCCAATGCAGGGGGTGTGGTTGATCCCTGGTCAGGGAGCTAAGATACCACATGCCTTGCAGACAAAAAAAAAAAAAACATAAAACAGAAGCAATATTGTAACAAATTCAATAAAATCTTTAAAAATGGTTTGCATCAAAAAATCTTTAAAAAAATGCTTCATTCAGCCAAATTAAGAAGATATTCCCAGATAAACAAAAACAGACAGAATTTCTGGCTAGCAGACCTACAATAAAATCTAAAGGAAATCATTTTGGCCAAATAAAATAAGAACATGCAAAATAATAGGCTAAATGCACATGAAGGACATCAGTAAACAAAACTGGTTTGATAAATATAAGACAGAATATAAATGTATTTTTTGGTCAAATATTCCTCTCACATATAATTTGAAAGACAACTGCATAAAGCAATCATTATAAAAATGTGCTATTGTTTAATAATGTAAACAGATTTAATTTACCTGACAATTATAAACTGAGGAGGGGGAATGGGGCAAACTGAGGGCAAAGTTTCTATAAAATATTTTAGTACAAACTGGGGCTTTCCTGGTGGCTCAGTGGTAAAGAACCCACCTGCCAATGCAAGAGATACAGGTTCAATCCCTGGGTCAGGAAGATCCCCTCAAGAATGAAGTGGCAAGCCACTCCAGTATTCTTGCCTGGGAAATCCCATGGACGGAGGAGTTGGTGAGCTACAGTCCATGGGGTTTTAAAGAGTCAGACACAACTGAACAGCCAAACAACAGCAACCCTATTGCAGGGCTAGGATATCCTCAACCCACACAGATGCCCACAATCAAGCTGAAGTCTCCCTTTCTCTGAGAACATCTGAAGATGCCTAGGTGTAACTTCCCAGGGCTTTCTCCACGGGCCCCCCTGCTGTCGTCTCTGCTTGCTCTCAGTTGTCCTGCTGCCCTTTTAATTCCTGGCCACTCCTGGGGATTTCCTATAATTCTGAGGAGCCACTATCATGACCCCCAGAGGGCTGGTGTGTAAACAGCTCCCATGAGAGTAAACAAACAAATAAATAAATGAGTATAGACAGTGCATGATGCCCAAGACTTACCTGCCTAGTAAGGAATCCATTTAGATGGATGGAGATTCTCAGAGTTTCAGAAAAAACTTGGTTCAGATCTTCAGAGAGTGGACTTCCTGGTGCTGCCGAAAACAACAGACTGACCTCCAGGAAACAACGGCAATCACAATAAACACCAGAGAGGAACAGCTTCTATTTTCTTAGATCATCAAAGGTGAAACAGAAATGTAGCAATCACCTGTAACCTTTAGGTGGAGGAAATTAGCATATTCCCTCAAAATATGTTTCTGCATTCACTGTCTGAGACTGTGTCTTCCCCGGCACATTCTGAGTCCAGGTAATGACTCTATCACGATTGTGCCTTTCATATATCTAGCATAAAAAAAGCACATTCTGCTTCAAGCTCTGTAATACAAATGTTCTAATTTAATGCGTGAGCGATTTTGATCCGGCCAATTATTATTCATATTGTTGGGGATGGTTGTTGCCTCAATGAGTCTTTTGAATCAAGTGTGTTAGTTCTCGTGTCCCAGCTTTTGATTTCAGTTTGTAGAGGTAGTCTTTTCACTACATTCCAACAAATATATCCTAACAACCTTAATGGGCTTCCCTGGTGGCTCAGATGGTAAAGAATCTGCCTGCGATGCAGGAGACCTGGGTTTGATCCTTGGGTTGGGAAGATCCCTTGGAGGAGGGCATGGCAACCCGTTCCAGCATTCTTGCCTGGAGAATCCCCATGGATAGAGGAGCCTGGAGGGGGGCCACAGTCCATGGGGTCGCAAAGAGTCAGACACAACTAAGCAGCTAAGCACAACAACCTTAATGTTTCTTCATTCGTATTGATTCCTATTTTGTGGTTCAAGTATGCATCTGTAACAGAATGAGGTGCCCACCTGACTTCCCAAACTTAGTGCTGTACTTCTCCTGCCAAGGCAAACCCTCTTTGGTTCCTCACTGAAGTCCACAACTGACCCATTGCTGGTCTTTGATTTGCCCATTGCCTTGAGGGACCTAGGCCTTCAAAGCACACACGTTTGATAGTCTTTTCCGGTCCAGCTCTAACTTTAACTTTTCCCTGGAATGTTTCCTTCTGTGTCCCATCACTGTCTCCATTTCTACCATATTATTTTTCTTCATTCCACCTGGTGGCTCCTTGGAATGACATTATTATGCATTTGTTTGTTTTTTGCTAAAGTTTTTCTCTAATACTTAATCTCTATGAGGGCCAATATCTCCTCTGTTCGGGTTACATGAAATGTCAGACAACAGGATGCTACCTGGCAGGGAGCAGAAGCTCTTAAATGTTTGTCTAATGAAAACATAAAGAATCTGAACCACAGAATCTAATAGCTTCCCTCATCAAGATTTGATCTCCGCTTCAAACTGCTTCAGACTGTAAGGAGATCAAACCAGTCAACCCTAAAGGAAGTCAACGTTGAATGTTCTTTGGAAGAACTGATGCTGAAGGCCACCTGACACCAAGAGCTGACTCACTGGAAAGGACCCTGATGCGGGGAAAGACTGAAGACCAAAGGAGAAGGGGGCGGCAGAGTATGCGATCATTAGATAGCACCACCAACTCAGTGGGCATGAATTTGAGCAAACTCCGGGAAATAGAGATGGACAGGGGAGCCTGGCATGCTGCAGTCCATAGGGTCACAGAGAGTCAGGCACAAGTTAGTCACTGAACAACACAACCCCAAGGGTAACCAATTAATAGGAAGAAAAAGCAGGATTCAGACCAAGGTTGGCATTACAGTAAAATACAGGTCCCTCCACTGTGCCATGCTGCTGCTCCTCATGCCAAATCACTGTGCACTGTCACTAACGTTGGCAGAGGAGAAACCCGTTTTCTTGCATCCATTCCAGGGTCATGATCAACCCAACAGCAGAGATAAATGGAAAGTCTACTCCATCTCTACATCCAAAATCCCATCCAAGATGCTGTAAAGAGGATGCTGCAGAAAAGGGACCGTTAGCAGGAGATGTGATTGTGATTTACCTCTAGCTTACTAATTGCATTTTATAGAGAGAGCTTACAAATGCGACTTTTCATGAAGCTCTGAGGGAAATTAGAAGGAAAGGATGTTAAAAAGAAGAGCACCATTCCTGTGGACTAATGAAGGCATCTCTATCTGGTGTGACCACCTTTTCATGTGTTTCTTTGTAAACTGCAATCAATGGAAAGGACAGACATTCTCAGTATTAATGGACATTTGATTAGGCAGAAGTATATGCCTTCTCCATGCTAATGATCGGTAATGTTCCTCTGTACGTGAATTTCATTGCCCTGAGAAAAATACGTCTCTCATTTGCATGATTTAAAAATCCCTCTCAATCACCTAACATTAATTCAGTTAATATTTTTAACTCAAAGGTAGTTCAATGTAACAGGGCATGGCTTTTCCCAAAATTGCTTTGAATTTCTAAGTGCGATACCTTGAAAATTGGGATCTCTGTGGACTTTGATGGTGACACTGACTTTAATGGCAAAAGGATTTCTACCCCCACCTCATTGCTTTCTGTTCTGATCCTATCCTCAAAATTGCTCACAGCTAAGCCCAGTTGGAGCCCAGGTGCCATTTTTGTAACTTACCCAGCAGCTGTGTCTTTTAAATCATCGCCCAGCCATTGAAGAGGGGACATTTTAAGCACATTTTTCAATAAAGAGGGTATGTCTGGCAGCTGTATAGGAGCTGATCTCATCCTTTCTCTTTTATCTTATATAACACTCACCACGGACTAGCATAATGATCTTCATCCTCTAAAATCTGTAATTCATGCTAGCCGAAGAACGGGGAAAGTTAATGAAAGAAACGGTCTTTTCAAACGTTATTCCTTTTCCTTCATTCATATATGAAACACTGAAACTTCAGCTAGTCATTGTAAATGGAGGTATAGAAAAGAAAGCAAAAATAATTCTTAAAGTTGAAAAGAAGAGGCTGGCATATACAACAAAACAGATAGGACATAAATGAATGACACCTTCCGTTTCTCCTCCACATGGTGAACTTTTAGAGAAAAGCAGAATCTTGCACATATTGAAGATTGGAGCTCTTTTTTTTTTTTCCCCCAAATAAGCTTCAAATACTTTAATATAATCTACTCCAAGCTTAGAGATGGGAATGTAGTCCTTCTGGTAGGAACTGATTCCATGTTTTTAGAAAGTCATAAATCTTTGCTTCTTTAATAATAGTTCTTTAGAAAGCTAAGATCAGAAAAAGTAATAATTATCTATGTTTTTATGTTTATTACATGAGATTACAGTTTTCTTTTTGAAGTTTGCCTTTTGTTCTTTGAATTTGCTGTATCTGTGACTTCATGGTGAGATGTAAGTCTATAAATTTGTCCATTTATGAATTCATTCTATATATATATATTTGTCCTGAGCTGGATCATGTTGGGCACACAAAGGTGAGTACCTAATAAAAATATGGGGATTGATTAGATAAAGAATACAAACGACACCTGGCATATTGTTACTGGAATCAAGTACTAGTTCACATTAAGTGCCACAGAGTTTTACAGATGGACGGATCACAGTTCTTGGAGAAATTGAATAGGTTTCCAGAAGGGAAGTGGTACTGGCTGGACCTTCTTGTGCAAGACTGAAGCAAGCATGGAAAAGCAGGTTGGGCTTTAGAAATGATGCTTTTGCTATGGGCCAGGCTCTGAGTTGGAGAAACATGGACAGCATTCAGAGGGGAGCAAATACTGGTGCTCCTAACTGTGGGATGAAAATGATCACCAGGGGTTAGTGACCTGTCACTAATCCAATTTGGGGTTGGATTGGGGAAAACTAACTTACAACAGCCTCTGCTGCTGCTGCTGCTGCTGCTAAGTCGCTTCAATCGTGTCCAACTCTGGGCCACCCCATAGACGGCAGCCCACCAGGCTCCCCCGTCCCTGGGATTCTCAAGGCAAGAACACTGGAGTGGGTTGCCATTTCCTTCTCCAATTACAACAGCCTCTAGAAACTCTAAATATGTGAAGAACTTGCCTGAAAACCAAGATTCTTTTGAGATGACATCACAATATGGTTATCTTATCTTCATTAAAACTCCACTTATTTGGCACCATCTAACACAGAGCACTTACAATGCACAAAGAATTACACGTAAATTACTGTATTTAATTTTTATGCTAAGGCTGTGAGCTAGACTTTATCATTGCCATTGTAAGACAGAAGAGACTGGGACATAGTGATGAAAAGATTTTCCATACAATCACAGGTTTAAGAACTGTCAAAAGCAACATCTGGTCCTCAGGGCAGGACACTGATGCTTACCTCAAAGTGTTCCCGCACAGGGAAGCGGTTAGCAGCACAGCCCCATAGTTCAGAGAAATTCCAGTGAAAGGAATCGCATCTTTATAAATAGTTCAATTAAATGAGATAAACAAGAAGACAGGTCTCCCCTGGTGGCTCAACAATAAAGAGTTCGCCTGCAAAGCAGGAGATGTGGGTCAGATCCCTGGGCTAGGAAAATCCTCTGGAGAAGGAGATGACAACCCACTCCAGTATTCTTGCCTGGGAAATCCCATGGACAGAGGAGCCTGGTGGGCTACAATCCATGGGGTTGCAGAGAGACATGACTGAGTGACTAAACAACTACACAACAAGGAAGACAGAAAAAATATTAAACAGAAAATGTTTTATTGGGTTGGCCAAAAACTTCCTTTGGGTTTTGAGAGGGTACCAAAAAACCCAAAGGAACTGTTTGGCCAACTCAATACATCTTCCAATTTCGATACTTTTCTCTCAAGGTCTTTATCATTGATGGAATATTATTGACTTTCCAGAAACATAAAAAGGATGAGATAAACAGCCCAGGATCAATGGGAATATTACATGGGCACCACTTTTTGATTTATCTAAGTGATGTTTGATGCAGAGGGGGAAAAAAAAATCTGTGCATTAGAAGTATCGTTTTTTCCCTTCTAAAAATGTTTTCAGATGTGGCAGCTACCAACTGTGTATCAGGCAAGTAGAGGGTAAAATCCTTCTGTTGGGCTAAAAAGAATTAAATGCTTTGCTGAAAACTCACTGGTAAAAAAATCTTCTGGGAATGATATCGGGGAGAAAGCTGCAATGCATGCAGCCTGCGATTATGAATTCAGTAGGGCTGCGTGAGGATGGAAGTGGGAAATGCAGACCCTCATAATCAAGGTTGCACTTCACCTGTGCTCAGTTGCGACCCCATAGGTTGTAGCGCGCCAGGTTCCTCTGTCTATGGGATTCTCCAAGCAAGAATACTGGAATCGATTGCCATGCTGTCCTCCAGGGGATCTTCCCGATCCAGGGATTGAATCTGCGTCTCTTGTATGTCCAACAGCCCCAGGCAGATGCTTTACCACTTGAGCCACCTGGGAGCCCACACTGTACCTGCTCTGGTGCTAATACTTCCCTCAGCTCTGTTCTGTCTTCTTTTTTGTTGTGTTTGCGTGTTTGTGTTTCTTACTTTTTTTTTTAAACTTCTACCTCATAAACGTTACATCTTTTAAAATGCTAGGAATCCAAAAACTAGCACAGTGTTCAAAGTGAAATTAAGTCAGTGGTGTATATTGCATAATGTCATAATATTTTCCATACTATTTTCCCTTGCCTTATTAATATAACCATCAGTCTATTAGCTTTAACTGCTGCTGAAGACTGAGCAGATGTCTTCAATGAATGCTTCCATCCATAATTATCCTTCTTTTTTTTTTCCTGAGAAGTTCAGCTAATTCAGATCTTACCAATGTATATGAAAAGTTTAAATGATTTCCCCCCAAATGCATTACCTTTTTCTTATCTACATTAAATTCCATCTGTCATTATGTTGCACAGTCTCACACTTTGATTAGATCCTTCTGGAGTTTTTAACAATCCTTGCTAGCTTTTTTTTTTTTTTAACTAACCTAAATAATCTCACGGCATTTTATAGAAGAACTTTTTTAACAGTTATGACTTTTTGCCAGCCTTGCCCTTGCGTGGATTTGCTATTAGTATTGGGTATGCATAGAAATGTGTTAAGTGTGACACTTCAGCAATGAAAAAGCATAGACACTTAAGCAAAAACAAACAAAACAAAAAAGGAAATAAAATCAAGTCTGGAAACCTTTTACTGCCTTTTTGTGCAGTGTTCACATATCTCTGTTTCTGAAATAATACGGATTAATTGCCACTAATGGAATTAGGAGAACTCATTGGCAATTGTGTCTTCTACCAAAAATTGTGAGTATCTGAAAATCCTATTATCAATGTTTTCCAAATCAATAGAAATAATTTTAACTGGGAAAAAATCCACTCTTGGCCCTTATTCTTCAAAAATGTTTTAAATAAAGATATTTGTCATTATATTATTTTCCTCTGCTGCTGCTGCCAAGTCGTTTCAGTCATGTCTGACTCTGTGTGACCCCATAGATGGCAGCCCACCAGGCTCCGCTGTCCCTGGGATTCTCCAGGCAAGAACCCTGGAGTGGGTTGCCATTTCCTTCTCCAATGCATGAAAGTGAAAAGTGAAAGTGAAGTCACTCAGTCGTGTCTGACTCTTAGTGACTCCATGGACTGCAGCCCACCAGGCTCCTCCATCCATGTGATTTTCCAGGCAAGGGTACTGGAGTGGGTTGCCATTGCCTTCTCCTATTATTTTCCTCTAAAAGGAATATATTGTTGGATTTCTAAAGCACAGATTGGTTACCTGGCTCTTAAGAAGTCCTTCAAGAAGGCATTTTGAGGAAGAGAAGTCATTGTTTCCTTGCAGTTTGCTTTAACCAACGGTAGAGATGAGAAGTTATCTAGTTGATTTAGTTCCAACTTGTACTATTATTTTTCTACTTCCTAATCAGGATCACCAAATCTAAGAATTGCTTCTTGAGGTTGTAAGGGATTCTATTCATCTGTCTTATACTCCAACTCAATGTTGTCATCGCTTCTATTTGTTCATTTATTCAAGAAATATTAAGTGAATCCCAACTCTCTCAGGACTGAGAATACTACTGTGAACAGCACAGACATGGTCCCTGCCCTTCTGAGGTATCCTTGACTAGTGACCGTAACACTGGTCTTTCCATTCATAGGAAATAGTTCAATGCAATTTCTTAAGGGCTAATTATTTCAGGCATTATGCTAAGCAATTTGCCTGTACTATCTAATTAAATATTTATTAATATCCTATATAGATAATTATTCCCCTTTTAAGGATAAAGAGATTAAAGTTTAGAAATGTTGCTGCTGCTGCTAAGTCGCTTCAGTCATGTCCAACTCTGTGCGACCCCATAGATGTCAGCCCACCATGCTCTGCCATCCCTGGGATTCTCCAGGCAAGAACGCTGGAGTGGGTTGCCATTTCCTTCTCCAATTCATGAAAGTGAAAAGTGAAAGTGAAGTTGCTCAGTTGTGTCCAACTCTCAGCGACCCCATGGACTGCAGCCCACCAGGCTCCGTCCATGGGATCTTCCAGGCAAGTGTACTGGAGTGGGGTGCCATTGCCTCCTCTGTTAGAAAGGTTAACATACTCAATGTAACACAACCAGTCAGTAAATGAAATAGAATTGGACCCCAGCTATATCTCAATCCTTAACCCTTTGCTAAAAGATCCATTCCTTTTGGGTAATGATCATCGTTACAGATTCTATTTTATGTTGATCTCCTGTCACATTCTTGGAAGATTTGATCCACTGTTGATGGTTTTGCCATATGAAATTATAGAAACTCATTTCTGATTCATCTAGAAATGCCTGAAATCACTGAAAATCATTTTCAAGTTCATCCTATTTTCCTCCCCAACAAACTTAATAGGCTAGTAGCTATAGTTCTCTTAGAATTGAGACTATTTTTTTCCTGAATTTATCTTTTTATCCAGTTTCCTTATTGAAATGTTTCATCAAGAACTCTACACCTATACTGCCTAGTAGGGTATTATCTCATTTCATGACCACAAAACTTTTGAATTATATATTATTCTCACTTTCATTGAATAAAACATGTATTAGTGAAATTAAGACATTAAATCAGAATACACAAAAAGAGGCAGAAAAGAATGAAGGTCCACCAGGAGTCCACCAGGCCAATTATAAAAACAACTATTTCTATATGAAATGATGATAAACATTTGTTGATTGATTGATACTTGAATATCAACAACATTAAACTTATTTTCAATAAAAATAAGCATTAATGTTCTCTGGAAATATACAACCAACTCACCTATCGTTGTGCTTATAACTAGGTATTCCAGTCCTTGTATGAAAATAGTGTCCTAGCTGCCTAACTTCTCGTGTCCAGAGAAATACAAGAAAATTCTGTTTTCACATCAAGCCAAGATCAAGTCCAAGTTTGGGAAGCCATTGGGAGCAACTAATCAAAGTTACTCTGTGGGGAGAGAGAAATGTGGGAGATGCAAAGAATACCACGTTGAGACCAGATAAGAAGAGAGAGGGGCAGTGACAAACATATCTCAAGGCTGGAGAGACTTCCACGGGTAGCAGACAGAGGCAGTCCTATGACAGCCACCAGTATGGAGGCTCATTCGACAAGATTTCACTGAGCTTGTCCATCACCAGGCACCCGTCTGTGCTCTGATGGAAGCAGAATATAAGGTACTCTGCTTTTAAATAATCCACATATTTATTCATATACACAATGTATGTATAACTTATTGTTCATACATATACATTCATAATATATATTCATTGACTACATAGATTCATGTATAAATACCTTATTTAGATTAGGGTCAGGTTCTTTTTTCTCCTGTTCCAAGGAGCAACTCTATTGACTCTATAGCAAGTGACGCCTCCTGAACACCAAGCATTAGAACAATCACTATTTGCTGCACCCCCAAAAATGCTTCAAGTCACTTACACACCCTTGGAAGGTGCTGGTGCAAGAATGTTCTTATATGAAGTGGCTTTTCACAGTCTTCTCACAGTGGGCATTTCAAACGAGCACAATATTTTGACTGATATTTTCTTGTGCAGGTCATTATCAGCATTCAACATAGAGGTTTATGTAGACCAAACAATTCAACAGCCTTTTTTTCAAGGCAAGGTTTAGGATCTATCCAAACTCGGTTTCAAGTGACAGATAAGGAAAATGCCCTTAAGAATGAAATCTTCTTTATACCTGGACTTCTTCCCATGGCTCAGAGAATGAGCTGGAGGATGAATTTTAAGGATTGGCACAACCAGTCATGACCCTTCTCAAGACCAGAAAGGGAGGTGTACGTCTAACAAGATAGTTATAATCCGCTGGTGCATGTGGCTTCTGTGTATTTTAATAGAAATAGTTATCTAGACTTAAAATGGATAGAAATGCAAAAATGCATTGTAGTTGGTAAGATTAAAAAGCAGTTGGCCTTTGTTTTTTTGGATGAGATATCTAGAATAGTCCAATTCAGAGAGTCAGGAGGAACATTGGGGATGGGGAGGAGGGGGATGGGAAGTTAGTGTTTAATGGGGACACAGTTTCAGTTTCAGAAGGTGGGAAACTGGGGAGATGGATGGAGAGGGCCACACAACAAGGGGAAAGTGCTCAGTGCTACTGAACTGCACGGTTATGTGGGGTTAAAATGCTGTGTTTTCCATTATGTGACATTTACAGCAGTTTAAAAAAAACATTTTTTTTAAAAGCATTATTAGGTTGGTTACCTAATAGTCTGTTTACTTTTATTTCCCAACAGTGCTAGCTTTTCTGGAAGATTTTCTCGAACGCTCCTGGTATTTGCATATTTGTGAACCGTAGTGGGGTCAATAATTTCTCTTGGACGTTTCTCCTTGGTTGACTTTCATTTTTATCCAAATCCAGTTGCAAATCTGTTACCAAAAAAAATCACTTCTATATTTTGCTAAGATGAGTATAATATAGTCCCCAAAGTGAGTGTCTTTCAAAACAAGCTTGAAGGAGCCTCTACTTTACTGCGCCTGCTACAGGATACAGCAGAACTTGTTTACAATCCCTTTCCATAACCAATTCATAACATTTTAATTTAATGGGATTTGCAACTCATGTTTCAATTAAAAGTAAAATTATTATGTTCCTCAGTTTGTGTGATTTTTTATAGAATGGTACATTTATATGATAATTTTCCAAAGATCAACTTTATTTATCAGTAAGAAGCTATTCCAAGATTGTTGTATATTTTCTTCGCTTCTGAAATGTTATCACATTTAATTGCCTGATCTTATTTGGGTTGCAATCATAGTCATTAATTAGTAGGAAGGTGAAGGACAGCATCATATCTAACTATCTGTTATGGCTGCTTTAATGAGGAAAATACCTGCCATCATTTTAAAGGCATCCTGTATACTTCACAAATACAGCTTGCTATAGCATTCTCATTTAGGCTGTGAACATCAAAGGAAATTGATGTCAGGTGTGAACAGAAGCTGTTGACTATATCTGCTGAGGAAACTGAGTGGTGTGTCTGGGTAGGAGAGATGAAGGGTAGCTTATAACATTAACGAAACTACAGGTAATTAGTGTAAGCTTTCAATGGCTGGTATGTCTGAGGAATTAAAAAATGTTATTTGTTTGTGTGGCCTATGAAACTACAGAAGTTTAGGATATTTCTATCCTTTTCATTTTCTACTTCGATAGGAAGGTAGGAAATACAAGTGAATAATGAAAATCTGTAGAGAGAGACTACAGTTTAGAATCAAAAAAGAACTATGTTTATAACTGTAATCAAAATAGCAATTTATGAGTTTTAGATATGTTTTTTGCTTGCTGCTATCTTATTAAATTCAAAGAATCAAACCATTAAAAATAAATTACTGATTAATTAATGAAATAAAACGCTTCTTTTGAGAACAAAATCGGTACCCAAAATTTGAGATGTTTTTTAATGGATTTTTTAGAAGTAAACTTAGATGCATGGCATGTGTGTGCAGGCATTGTGCCAAAATAACATTTATGTACCAAAAAGAGTGTTATAGTACAGTCTACCAAAAATAAGTTTCTTTAAGCAAAGCCAAACTACAGATGTACATGGCAGGATCATCTATACTTGCTCAGTTCAGTTCAGTTCAGTCGCTCAGTCGTGTCCGAGTCTTTGCGACCCCATGAATTGCAGCACGCCGGGCCTCCCTGTCCATCACCAACTCCCGGAGTTCACTCAGACTCATGTCCATCGAGTCAGTGATGCCATCCAGCCATCTCATCCTCTGTCGTCCCCTTCTCCTCCTGCCCTCAATCCCTCCCAGCATCAGAGTCTTCTCCAATAAGTCAACTCTTTGCATTAGGTGGCCAAAGTACTGGAGTTTCAGCTTTAATGTCCTTCCTTCCAAAGAAATCCCAGGGCTGATCTCCTTCAGAATGGACTGGTTGGATCTCCTTGCAGTCCAAGGGACTCTCAAGAGTCTTCTCCAACAACACAATTCAAAAGCATCAGTTTTTCGGTGCCCAGCTTTCGTCACAGTCCAACTCTCACATCTATACATGACCACTGGAAAAACCATAGCCTTAACTCAGTTATGTCCAACTCTTTGCACTCCCAGGGACTACAGCCTGCCCACCAGGCTTCTCTGTTCATGGAATTTTCCAAGCAAGAAAATGGAGAGGGTTGCCATTTCTTATTCCTGAGGATCTTCCTGACCCAGGGATTGAACCAGCATCTCCTGCGTGGCCTGCATTTGTAGGCAGATTCATTACCACCTCGCTACCTGGGAAGTCCACGTGGCAGGGTTAGGGAGAAAGACATTTTCCTCTATTCTTTCAGGTTCTTCTGGTTGGTCTAAGAATTAAAATTAACAGGGGGTACCAAGAGGAGAACATCAAACAAAAGTTTAATAGCCTGTATATACGGGCCTCCCAGGTGGCCAGTGATAAAGAATCTGCCTGGTAATGCAGGAACCGCAGGAGACACTGGTTCGATCCCTGAGTGGGGAAGATCCCTGGAGAAGAGAATGGCAACCTGCTCCGTAGTTATGCCTGGAGAATTCCATGGACAGAAGAATTCCATGGACAATGGGCTACAGTCTATGGGCTTGCAAAAGGTCAGACACAATGGAGCGACAACCTCCTTGGTTTGGTAGGGGTAGATTTCAGTTCCTAACCCATCTTTTTAACATTCTGGAGTTTCTTATCCTTCACCTTCTTTTTACAAAAGGAAACGTTAAAATGTACAGTGTTATATAGAAATAGGCTCCCAAGAAATTATGCTCCTCTGTGTTCCATACTACCTTTTCTATTTTGAATAAATGATTGTAGGCATCATGCTTGTGATACATGAGTTACTCTTTTTTAATATTTTTATTGAAGTAGAGTTGATGTACAATGTTGTATTAGTTGGATCACAGCAAAGTGATCCAGTCATATATAAAAGTAGTGTGTTAGTTGCTTAGTTTTGTCTAATTCTTGTTAAGTGCCACTTATAAAGTGCCAGCGTCCAGTACGCATCCTCACTTCAGTGTCCCTGCAGCTATGGTACAGTCTCAATGCCAACATCTTAATGGAAAGAGGAGGCCAGGGACTCCATGGTTATCTGACATAAGGTTGGGCAAACCTGGGTTTAAATCTAAGTTCTATTGCTTAATGGCTCTTTATCATTGAATAAACTATTTACCTACTGTAAGCCTCAAAAAGTTTTTATATTAAGAGGATCAAATTAGGGATTAATGCAGTGGATTGCTATTGGGAGAACTCCGTATGTACCCAGCACAATTCCTAGCACACTGTAGTCATTCCCTTGGCTATAATGACGATATTATTAATTTCAAATCAGACGGTAAGTCTGGAAGCTGCAGGATGGAGACCTTTGATTCATGTAACACATGTTTCTTGATATCCCAGGTTGCAAAGTTCCAATTTAAGAAGGGGCTACAGTCAAGGTATTGAAGATGTAGTAGGGAACAAGTGTTTGAAAGTCTATTTTCTTGGACCTTATTTTATAATGGGCAACGGGAGGAACAGATTTTGAAAAATCAGATGATGATAGTTTCTATGCAGAAGATTTAAATAAAATAATGTAACAGAGGTGTCCAAAAACCCACTTTATATTTCCCTCTCTGAGGAGGTGATACTAAAATTAAATCTGAATGATAAAAAGGCCATACAAAGTATGCTGTATTCCCACACTCATGGGTTTATTAAATTAAGTTAGTAAAGATTCCATCCTATACTTCATGTTGTTCCAGTACAGCTAGGAGTTGGAGAGAGATATCTTTGGCTGTAATTTGGAATGGAAGCATGCTAGAGTAAATGTTCCTAAACCAACATAATAATCTTTATTGTAACTTTTTATTCCAGAAACAATATGGAGGACAATTCTGAGCAGGAAAACATAACTACTCTAAACTCCTTGGAATTTTAAGGTCCCTTTAATTTTTTTAAGGTCTCATTTACAGGCCATATTCTCTCCCGCAGCAGCAGCAACAGGCCATATTCTCTCCCCACCACTCAGGCAGAATGGCCATCAGCAGAGACACACAGAAGCCCCTAACTGACAAGCCCAGTGGATATATTTTCCATCTTTATCTCATGAGGCATTACCACTGCATTTGTCAATTGTTCCTTGATTTCAGTCACAACTTGCACACTTTACTTTCCTGTTCCTCTCTTTGTCTCTTCCTGTTTATGAGTCATCCCCTCAACTTTCATGGTTCCAATTACTATCTGTAGGTTGACCCCTCCCAGAGTCACAGCCCTAGCTCCAAACACTTCGCTGAGTTTGAGAATCATGCCCTACAGTGTAGCACCCACTTCCCCCTGGATATTGCACAAAAGCATCAGCTTCTCACCAAGGTGACCACCCCTCTCCCTCCAGCTTCCAAACTCACTCACCTCCCATGGTTGCCCTCACAGGGGCAGCAGGCCAAGCCCGGAGCCTCCCGGGTTGGAAAAGTGACCTCAGTTTACAAACTGAGATTCTTTCTAGTTGCATGCTTACTGTTCAAACCAAAACTCTCAAGTAGGCTAACAACTATAGATGTCCAGAGTACAGATGACACCAGAGGACTGGTCTGTGGCAGAACAGGCAACTCTGCCTTTCCCTTAACAGAAATACCCTCCCTTTCAGCTCTAATTTGACTGTGGGAATCTTCACAATTCCTGGCATCTGGTGAGAGTTTGTACATACCGCTCTACATGTAGTCTTGCTCATAGGAAAGTCTGTATATAAATAAGATATGGCACCTATATGCATGCCTGCTAAGTTGCTTCAGTCGTGTCCAACTCTTTGCAACCCTATGGATGTAGCCCAACAGGCTCCTCTGTCCATGAGATTCCCCAGGCAAGAATGCTAGAGTGGGATGAATTAGTAGATTGGGGTTGACAAATATATACTATTGATATTATGTATAAAATAGGTAATTAATAGAACCTACTGTATAGCACAGGTAATTCTATTCAATGCACTGTGGTGACCTAAATGGGAAGGAAATTCAAAAAAGAGAAGATATATATATATAGCTGATTCACTTTGCTTTACAGCAGAAACTGACACAGCAGTGTAAAGCAATTATACTCCAATAAAAAAAGATATCTTATTAAAAAGCCTGTAGATTTGGGGAGAGCGATATAGAATTTACTTAAGCCTGAAAAAGGAAAAAATGTGAGTACAAATATGGAAAATATAAAAGATGAAATGTGTTGGGACAATGTGTCCTGGAGAACAGATGGCTGTTGGAGAGAGATGATTAAATAACTGTCCTCAAAGAACAGGAGAGTCTATAATAGGAAGGTTCTATATAAATCTTCCCAGAAAACTAAGGAAGAGAAATTTAGACTCGGGGTTGAACTGAATGCTTGTTTCTTGTTTTTCTTTTCCAGCGCGCAGAGTCTCTGACTAAATCGGCATTTCCTATACTTCAGTCTCCTTGGTTCCTTTGTCTGAGCAAAACCAAACACGGGTAAAGCACTTCGAAACATCGTCCACCTCTCAAGGCAAATCCACCTCCATGTTTTTAAAACTGTGTCCTCCTCTACTTCATTCCTTTTATACTTTCCTACGTCCTTAGCACTTTTTCCTTTCAACTGAGAAATGAAATTGTGCAATCATCATTTTTATCTTAACCAACAAATTAGCCGCTTATATTGTCCATATAGCATGTTGCTGCGTGCTAAGTCACTTCAGTCATGTCCAACTGTTTGCAGCCCTATGGACTGTAGCCCAGCAGGCACCTCTGTCCATGGAATTTCTCAAGCAGGAGTACTGGAGTGGGTTGCCATTTCTGCCTTCAGGGTATCTTCCTGATCCCAGGGTTGAACTCTTGTCTCTTAATGTCTCCTGCGTTGGCAGGCAGGTTCTTTACCACCAGCACCACCTAGAAAGCCCGCATAGCACAGAGTTACACAGTGACTGTGGCGGACCATGCCCACCACGGCAGGAATACTCCAAGGAACCCAAACATTAATCCCCATCAATTTCAAGAAAAGTCGAAATCCTTAGAAACCACCCAATTGAACTGAAAAAAAAAAAGTTTCATTCACTATCCACCAGTCACACATTTAAATAATTCAAAATGTATTCTACATATTCATCTTATGGACCTGAAGGAGATTCCAAGAAAAGCCAGAGCTGAACCCTTCTGCTGTGGGTACCATTTCCTCTATGAAGTTACAAGTACAAGAGACTTCCCAAGGTCTTCCCATGTGTTTTTCCTGGACACCTGCATGAATGTACAGTAATTAAACATATAAAACATCAACTGACCCAGAGAAAAGTCTAGTGCATTCTAGGGAATCTCTTGCAATGCCTTCATCCTTATGCAGCTTTCTTCATTTCCATGAGAGCTAATGTCAGCACAGCTCTCAGACACCTCATTCAGAACAGTGTCTGCAAATAGAAATGGTTGATGCCCTGAAAAATGACAAAGTCATTTCAGTTATGTCTGACTCATTGCAACCCTAGGGACTGTAGCCCACCAGTCTCCTCCATCCATGGGATTTTCCAAGAAAGAGTATTGGAGTGGGTTGCCATTTCCTTCTCCAGAGGATCTTCCCCACCCAAGGATCAAACCAGCATCTCCTACACTGGGAGGCAGATTCTTTACCACTGAGCCACCAAGGAAGCCCTTAATAACTCCGTGTAGGCAGCTGCTAATAATGACTGAAGGTGCAGAGTACTAGGAAATGAATTGCTTTTGTAGGAGCATCTGGTCAAAAAGCATTAAAATATTCTTTGTTTGTTTAATTTTCATTTTATTTTGAGTCAGGTCCAGCTTTCACTTTTGTGAACATCCACTTCCCATCTCCTTGTTCCTGGAGAGGCAGGAAATCACCTGCAGGGCTGGCCAGGGGTGGGTGGTAATGGGCAACACCTGGAGCACATACCAGGGGCACAATATGTGGGGGAACTGACAGCTCTTTAAGCGAGGAGCTTTGTGGCATTTGCCCAACACGTGGAGCATGGCCTGACATGGAGTAAATCCTAAGGTCTCCATTTGGAACGTTGGATGCACAACAAAATCAGCTGGGGGGTTTGTAAAGACATGGATGCCTGAGTTCGTCCCTCAGGGGTTCTGATGTCATTGGTCTAGGCTGTGACCTGGCGGGACTTCCCCAGTGGCTCTGAGGGAAAGAAATTCATCTGCCAGTGCAGGAGATGCCAATTCGATCCCTGGTCGGGAAGATCCCCTGGAGGAAGAAATGGCAACCCACTCCAGTATTCTTGCCTGGGAAATCCCATGGGCTGAGGAGCCTGGTGGGCTACAGTACGTGGGGTCACAGAGTTGGATATGACTGAGCACGCATGTTTGCAAGCTGGTTGCACGTTTTGTGACCTGGCAGAGGGATTTCCAAAAGCTCCTCTGAGGATTTTGGTGGACAGTGAAATTGGTAAAGTACTCTCCAAAGCACAATTTGTTTCCTAAAGGCACCTAAATTTGAAGTTCAGAGTAGGTGTAAAAGTGAATTTTGCACCTACTCTTAAACAAAGAATGGTATATCTCTTTGATGAGGGTTTCCTCTGTAGCTCAGCTGGTAAAGAATCTGCCTGAAATGCATGAGACCCTGGTTCAATTCCTGGGTTGGGAATATCTGCTGGAGAAGGGATAAGCTCCTCCTTCAGACTTTGATTTCTACCTTCCCAGTCAGGCCCAACTAATCCAAGAATTAATGTTTTTCTCTTGTTTTAGTAATATTATAGTTGATGTTGGCTTCCCAGGTGGCTCAGCAATAAAGAATCTACTTGCCAATGTAGGAGACATGAGTTCTATCACTGGGTGGGGAAGATCCCCTGAGGAGGAATGGCAACCCACTCCAGTATTCCCTGGAGAATCCCATGGACAGAGGAGCCTGGCAGGCTAGATTCCATAGGGTCACAAAGAGTTGAAAGTGATGAGAACATACAGTATCCAAGCTCCCTGACTCTCAGGAAGGTTATGTCACTGCATAACTTAACAAAGTCCCCAAGTCTGTTCTCGAGGAGGTGGGCACAGAGAAAGCTTGGACCTGCTGACATGTTCAAAACCTGCTTCTCGATTCATAATATCAGTTAAGAAGACCAAAAGTTCTGAAATTCAGAAAGAATGCGTTGAAAAAACAATCATTTTTCAGTGACTCAAATGGTAGTAATCACTTTGAGAATTCAGTAACATATACTCAAGAACAGGATTAAAAAGTAAAATTGATGGGCTTTATTTCAAACCTAATGTGATTAATATTATTTTATCATCTCCAGAGGAATAAGAAGAGTGTGCTTTAAATAACATAGGCAAAACTAATACATTTATGTAAAGTTTAAAAATAAAATAAAATTAGAAAAAGAAAAAATAAATAAATAAATAACATAAGCAAAAATAAACCCTCATTTTTCCAAGCCCCTTGCAAGGGAAATATACTTTATCTCCATGTTGATATTTTCTCAAAATTCTGACATTTTCTAGAACTCTGCTTACAATTATAGCCATGTACATCAAAAGTTTAGGCTATGAATTGAAATACCACAGCAGGGGCATGACTTTTTCACTCAAGTAATATCTAGGTGTGTGCCAATTTGCATAGATGATTGGCTAGTTTAAATCATCTGATTCCAAATTGCTTAGGTTTTTATTCATATCTAGAATTCAAGGACGCGCTCACACACATACATACACACACACACTGTTATAGCTGAAACTTAGACCAGATATTCACACACTGACATTGCAAAGAATCAGTCACTAATGAAAGTGAGCCTCTAGGAAGAATTCTGTATGATCTGTGGACAATTTATACTCCCTGATGGAAAGTCTAAACAGACTTAGAAAAGTACATATTCTAAATTCCAATGTTAACCCAAAGCACAACATTTGAATGCTATTTAACAGTATTACTTAATGGTGTGTATGAAATAGACATTGTAACTTGCTAAAAAAAATATGCATTGTGTAAGGAAACACTATGACAATTGTACTAATATCTTAAATCTTTTAAGCATATCACTACATTCTAAAATATTACAAGGTGCAAATCACAGTTAGACTTCACAGTACATGCACGATCCTAAATAGATGCATCTGTGGGTGTCCTCAAAACCATTCTTCTAGGATGAAATAACCTTAGTCGGCTGTAACCCATGAGCATTCATTTCTGTACCTCTCCCATATGGAGAGTTTCATATATTTTGTTAAGACGGCTTTGATGAAACATATTTCATCTTCCTTTATCTGTAGAGAATGTTGCTGTCTCAGGTCTTGAAGCAATTTGCAATAGCACGTGACATCATGCCTGCTTTGGATGCTTCTATTGGAATTCTGAAAAGTGGAGTGAAAGGCAATACTTCCAGTAGAATCCTTGAAGGAGGAGGGCTTCTGTGAGCTAGTTTTGAACTTGTCATTACACTGGACGGAAACTTCATTTTCTTCCTGCCCAAGTTGCCAGCGTGTGTTTGATCTGGACAGAGCATAACCAGGAACTCATCTACCTCCTCCTTCCTGGTTTTCTGTCTCGAGCATGAAAAACTATTTAGTTAACCTCCTCCTTTTTAGGGGCAGCAAAGCACAATAAATGCTTTCACGTTTAGCAGAGACTTAGAAATAATAGTATCAATGAGTCAGGCTTGGTTCTCTATTGATTGATGGCCTCGCTTACGCAAGAAAATGAGTAGATGTAGTGCAAAGCACTTTATTAATCATTTTTAAACTCCAAGTTTCTGAATGGCACTCTTTCATTATCCTTCTAAGTGAAATCAAATAACGTACTTTATTTGCCTATATATCTTAAAATTGAGAAAAAAAATTAATGCCTTACATTCGTATCAGATGATTCTTCAGTGGTTTAAAAACGAGTGGCATGCTGGATTTATTTCCATTAATGAGTCCAGCCATTAACAAACCACAGAAGCAAGGTCTCATTTCTGCTCATAGCTGGCGGCTTACTGCCAATGATAACCAAGAAGTCTCTCTTCCTATAATCAATCAATCAGTCAATCGAAGCTTTTATTTTTTTTTTTGTTTGTTTTGTTTTTAATTTTATTTTTTAAAAAAAAAATCACATGCTCGAAGCTTTTATGAAATCATTGCAATGGCCTTAATTGAACTCAAAATTCTGAAAAACCTCGTGGGATATCTGAGCTGTACAAATTTGAAGATATTCACAAAGCAGAGGTAAAAATGGATCCTGAATGCTTCAATGCTATTTCAATTCAGAAGCCTGTAAAGCTGATACATTATCAAAGAGCTTTAATGGTAGTAACTAAAATTCATCAGCTTGCTTTTATGAAAAAGCACAGATGACAAGATTGTCCTCACATTTGTACAAGTATGTATAGTAGGCATTGACCACAGAAAAGAAAAAAAAATGTCAGTTGCAGACCTGGAAAGTTCACAGGAATATATTGTTTATGTGTTGCCAAGCTTGGCTATACAAAGATTATTAGCCTTTCAATGTTGGATGCTCCCAAGTGCCTGGCGTGTAGTAGACAGTCTAGAAATGAATTAAGAGGAAAAGTTAAATAAGATTCAGAATATGGAGAAAATAACTTTTAAAGAAAACAAATAAGCTTACAAAGAATGTTCTTCACCTATATTCTCTTTACTAGTGAGAAAAAAAAAAAAAAACTTCAGCAGAGGAGGTGAAAATTACAAAAAGCAAAAAAATTAAAATGGAAACAAAAAATATTTGCCAAGGGGAAACACACTCCAGATAAAAATAAACAAATTTCTCTTTGCATTTATGTACTCCTAATTTTTCCACTGGATGCATTTGCACAGTTGGAATTAGGGGGAAAAAAATCAAATTTCTACTAGCACATTTGTCAGAAGAGGAAAAAGGGAAAAAGACCATAGGTCAAGTCTCATAGAGAGAATGCCAAATGTCTTTGTGTCCAGTTATTCATGGTTTCAGATAATTGTACAGAAAATATCAAATTTGCATAGTGTGATTATTGCTGATTATTTATCTAGCAGTCAAAATGTTTCAGTGGTTCCTAGGATGACAGATTGACAAGTCCTTAAAACTCATTCATTTTATGAAATTTGCATGTAATTAGGCAATAATGAAGGGATGTTTGTGGACAGAGGATTATACTACAATATGCTGGAAGCAATTCAAATGCTTGACAAAGTGTTAACATTATCTTCAGATTCAACCAAGCCTTAAATGCTTGGCTCAAAATCATGAAATGTATGAATTGGGAAAGAAGATTTAGAAAATTATCAATGGTGTGAAATGCATTTTTTTTTCACTTTTTAAAACAGATTCACTCATAGAATTAACTATATTGGGGACTACTGCCACATTCTAATTAGCCAGTCATGGTCTAGGATTTGAAGAGCAAAGGTGGGGGAAAGCCAGCTTGAGGAGGTGAAAAAGGGATAGTCCAGAGTGTCCCCAGTCTTGTGGGTGAGCCACACCTCAGCCCCTCTCGAGGTATGTGACCTTGGACAGGTTACACCTGAACCTCAGGACCTGTAGCTCCTGTACTATATAGATTTGAGATGATAATCTATTTCCTTGTCTGAAAAATACATGTTTTCCATGCATTTATAATCATTTTTAAAAACACGGATGCTTCTTGCCATTGAGGTTTTCATTTAAGGTAATAACTGCCTTTCTTTTGTCCAATCCTGGGGAAAAAAAAGAAAAAAAGTTGAATATTTCAATTCACAGCATCTCGGAATTAAAGAAATTTAGTATTTATAAAGTGAAAAGCACAAAGCCTGATATTAAAAGTGCATCCTTAAAAAATGATACCTATTATTCCATGGTCTTCTTCCTGCTGAAATCCTGTGCCATTGCTTCTCCAGGGTTGAGAGGGACATTATCAAATCTGCATTTGAAAGTTACAGATTGTATCTGATCTTCATACAGAAACGTCTTTTCAAGTAATTGATGTATATTATGTAAAATGACTTCTTTCAAAACCAGACTACCTGAAATATTGGGTTATTATAGTAATTTAAATCAATGAAAATCTTAACAAAGGTTCATGGAAAGTTATAAGAGGAATAAAAGTTATTTCTTTTGACTGCTGGATCCATGGTTTATAACTTGATCAAAGAAGATATGTGATTTTACTAAGGACTTTCAGTGTTGGGTGGTGAAATGAAAGACGAGGACCATACTTTGAAACTCAAAATAGTAAATGGCCTCTCTGTGCAAATTGTTCAGTTCAGTTCAGTCACTCATCATGTACAACTCTTTGCGACCCCATGGACTGTAGCACGTCTGGCCCCCCTGTCCATCACCAACTCCTGGAGTTTACCCAAACTCATGTCCATTGACTCGGTGATGCCATAAACCATCTCATTCTCTGTCGTCCCCTTCTCCTACCACCTTCAATCTTTCCCAGCATCAGGGTCTTTTCAAATGAGTCAGCTCTTCCCATCAGGTGGCCAAAGTACTGGAGTTTCAGCTTTAACATCAGTCCTTCCAATGAACACCCAGGCCTGATCTCCTTTAGGATGGATTGGTGGATCTCCTTGCAGTCCAAGGGACTCTCAAGAGTCTTCTCCAACACCACAGTTCAAAAGCTTCAATTCTTCTGCACTCAGCTTTCTTTATGGTCCAACTCTCACATCCATACATGACCACTGGAAAAACCATAGCCTTGACTAGACGGACCTTTGTTGGCAAAGTAATGTCTCTGCTTTTTAATATGCTGTCTAGGTTGGTCATAACTTTCCTGCCAAAGAGTAAGTGTCTTTTAATTTCATGACTGCAGTCACCATCTGCAGTGATTTTGGAGCCCAGAAAAATAAAGTGAGCCACTGTTTCCACTGTTTCCCCATCTATTTTCCATGAGATGATGGGACTGGATGCCATGATCTTAGTTTTCTGAATGCAAATTGTAGAAGGCCTTGAATGCCATTCCAGAAGATACCGCCCATGGTCAGTAGTCAGTGAGAGTCTTCATGTGTTTTCCATCAGGAAACTCACCTGGTCATCCGTATAGGCCAAGTGATTTCAAACTTTAAGAACACCTCAAAATCCATCCATTGATACAGCTTTATATCTCTTTCCCTAATTCATAGGTATTACAGGTAAATTGTAAGCATTATATTTCAATACTGAAATCTTATCAAAATACTAAACAGATTGTTATTGTTGTTTAGTCGCTCAGTTGCATCCCACTCTTTTCCAACCCCATGGACTGTAGCTTGCCAGGCTCCTCTGTCCATGGAATTTCCCAGACAAGAATACTGGAATGGGTTGCCATTTCCTACTCCAGGGGTTCTTCTCAACTGAGGGATCAAACCCGCATCTCCTACATTGGCAGGAGGATTCTTTACCACTGAGCCACCAAGAAAGCCCACTAAACAATCTAGGAAATATCAATCTTAACCAGAGACTCTGAGGTCCTTTCATTGAGAAGGTTAAATTCAAGGTTAATTAGTCATGGTAAACTAGTAATTATAAAAGAGAGCCCCCACAGTCCTAGGATCATCTGTCAACATAAAAATTCCTACGTGGGTTGTTGGCAAGGCTTTTCTCCACATAGACACTTAAGACCCCACCATCCACAAACTCTGAATCCTTGCCAGATCCAAGCAACCAGTCATAAGTGAAGGAAAAAGAAAAAGCTGGAGGATGGGATAGGACATATTTTCAAAGCTGAGGTCCAGTAAGAAAATACAGCATTGCCAACCACATTTCAAGAACTAGAATCTGGTTATGCCTAGTGAGCATGCAAAACTAATCTCTAGATGTGTGCTTAGCAGGACAAGGACACAGAATTCAGAGAATACAGCTCAGTTTCCATCACAGTCAAGTCAGTGTATTCTAACAGCTGACCTGGTCTGATCATTCTATCCATTGACTTCTAACTCTTTGAAGCAAACTTCTTGATGAGAATCATCTATGTTGGTATCTCTAGCTACTTCTGGGCTTAGTGGCTCAGAAAGTAAATAAAAATCATGAGGACTAGAAACAGTTATATGACAACAAACTGAACAACCTAGAAGAAATGGGCACATTTCTAGACTTCTAGAAGCATACAAACTTCCAAGATTGTATCAGGAAGAAATAGACAATCTGAAAAGACTGATAACTAGTAGTCAAACTGATTTGGTATTGAAAGGAAAAAAGCAACTTCCAGCAAACAAAAGTCCTGGACCAGATGGCTTCACGGGGGGATTCTACCGAATATATTAAAAAGGGTTAATACCTATCCTTCTCGAACTATTCTAATAAAATTGTGAGGATGAAACACTCCCAAACTCATCCTGTGAAGCTACCATTCAGTTCAGTTCAGTTCAGTCACTCAGTTGTGTCCAACTCTCTGCGATGCCATGAATTGTAGCATGCCAGGCCTCCCTGTCCATCACCATCTCCCAGAGTTCACTCAGACTCATGTCCATCGAGTCAGTGATGCCATCCAGCCATCTCATCCTCTGTCATCCCCTTCTCCTCATGCCCCCAATCCCTCCCAGCATCAGAGTCTTTTCCAATGAGTCAACTCTTCACATGAGGTGGCCAAAGTACTGGAGTTTCAGCTTTAGCATCATTCCTTCCAAAGAACATCCAGGACTGATCTCCTTTAGGATGGACTGGTTGGATCTCCTTGCAGTCCAAGGGACTCACAAGAGTCTTCTCCAACACCACGGTTCAAAAGCATCAATTCGTCAGTGCTCAGATTTCTTCACAGTCCAACACTCATATCCATACATGACCACTGGAAAAACCATAGCCTTGACTAGACGGACCTTTGTTGGCAAAGTAATGTCTCTGCTTTTCAATATGCTATCTAGATTGGTCATAACTTTCCTTCCAATGAGTAAGCATCTTTTAATTTCATGGCTGCAGTCACCACCTGCAGTGATTTTGGGGCCCAAAAAAATAAAGTCTGCTGCTGTTTCCACTGTTTCCCCATCTATTTCCCATGAAGTGATGGGACCAGATGCCATGATCTTAGTTTTCTGAATGTTGAGCTTTTAGCCACCTTTTTCACTCTCCTCTTTCACTTTCATCCAGAGGCTCTTTAGTTCCTCTCCACTTTCTGCCATAAGGGTGGTGTCATCTGCATATCTGAGGTTATTGATATTTCTCCCGGCAATCTTGATTCCAGCTTGTGCTTCTTTCAGCCCAGCGTTTCTCATGATGTACTCTGCAGAGAAGTTAAATAAGCAGGGTGACAATATACAGCCTTGACGTACTCCTTTTCGTATTTGGAACCAGTCTGTTGTTCCATGTCCAGCTCTAACTGTTCTTCCTGACCTGCATATAGGTTTCTCAAGAGGCAGGTCAGGTGGTCTGGCATCCCCATCTCTTTCAGAATCTTCCACAGTTTATTGTGATCCACACCTGACACTAAAACCAGACAAAGACAGTACAAATATATGTGTGTACACAAAATGTAAGTATGCACACAGGAATCTGGTCTGCTGATGTGTTCTTTTGTTTGTTATGTTTATTATTATGGCTGCTCCGTTGGTAACAGGAGGAAAGATGGAGAGGTCAAGAGGAGGAGGAATGGGAAGAAATACGGAGAGTGAAAGCAAACATTTTTTGTGCATCCACCATACATCGTTCACTCTGCTGAAAACTTTCCCATCACTTTTGCACTAAATTTTTACAGTAATTGTATGCTGGTTCCCATCATTCTACAGAGAAGAAAACCGAGCCTGTGTTCAACAGATCTCTCTGAGTCTAACAGCTCATCTGAGATCTTCAGAACCGGATTTGTCCAATGCTGACATCTAAAATCTTAACTGGGCTTCCCTGGTGGCTCAGATGGGAGAGAATCTGCCTGCAATGCAGGAGACCTGGGTTGGATGCCTGGGTCGGGAAGATCCCCTGGAGGAGGGCATGGCAACCCACTCCAGTGTTCTTGCCTGGAAAATCCCATGGAGAAAGGAGCCTGGTGGGCTACAGTCCATGAGATCGCAAAGACTTGGACACAACTGAGCACACACACACTCACGAAGTCTTAACTGCTTCTCATATCAGGTTCCCTGATTATGTACAATTTTTACAGTAAGAAAATATGTTTACTAAATCATATTCACTTGCAAATCATATATCGAAAGCAAAGTACACAAACACCTTATGTAATGACAAATACAATGAAAGTCTTGTTTTGCAAGGTAGTAGATTGAACCCTATGAAACTGACTTTATTCTGAGTCAAAAATGGTCAAATATGGGCAATTTCATATGGCTCAACTTACTTCTCACCTCAGAGTGGAGGTAGAGCTTGGCTCTGGGCTTGGATTCCATGCAGGTAGGTCCACGTTGTGAAACTGCCTCCAAGGTACACACAGAGGCCTGCCCAGCCTGGAGATCCTGATCAAGCCCAATAAGAACAAAGATTTCCATTTACGAGGCTGCAGCTGAGGAGGGTCTTCAAAAGTATTTACATATTCTTTGCCAGTGATGTGTTTCATATTTGGGTACAAAATATAAATAGGCTGAAAAATATTTATTTGTTAGTTTAGGGAATTTAGAACCTGGGTAAAATGCCAAGTTTAACAGCCCCAGAGACTAAAAAGCTTTATGTATTCACCTGCCTACAAATGGAGCTTAGGACCAGCAGCGCCGGCCTCCTCCAGGACTCTGCCTTTCCCGTGGGTTTGAACAATGAAGGGAAAGAACTGTTCTTCACCATAAAGAAATCCACTGGTCTCGGGGTGATCTGGTTCATGACCTCTGGTCCGAGACGCAAGGATTAGTGTCAGTTCTAATGGTCATCGGTCTGAAATTCCCATTATCTGTCACTGAACGCTCTGTAGAGGGTCATCTCCAAGTACGAAGTGGCCCAGAAACCACTAACCAGCAAAGTGAATCAACTATACATATACTGGTCAGTAGTTTCTGGACCACTTAGTGCTTGGAGATGACCGTCTATAGACTGTAGAAACTAACACAATATCGTCAGGCAATGGTTCTCCAATAAAAATTAATTAAAAATGAAAAAGAAAAGAAAGAAACTACTACGTAGCAGAAACTATTAACTGGAGAGACTATTAGCAAGCATTCACAGGGGGAACTCACTGAGAACGGTCTGTCAGAAAGCTGAGGACCTGGAGCCAACTCATGGACATGGTCCCCTCATGATGCTCTGGATGCTTTCATCCTTACTCGTACCCTCTCACAGATGGAGGTGCATCCAGGGTGGAGGGTTGGGTGTTTTATGCTGATCTTGGGGACATGGACCTAGGCAAAGGTCACTGCTCGGCCCTACCTTATGAAGCCTCAGGAAGAATGGGAAACACCTGTTAACTGAACCAGAGCCTGGGAGAGCTGAACACTGCAGACAATTCCCAGAGATGCCTGTCACCCCATCTGTGACTCGGGAACAGTGGACCTTCCAAGAACCTTCTCCAAAGCAGACTGTTCTCCCAGCCTCCTGGAGGGAAAACACAAAGTTTGACATTATCAGAAGGCATATTATGGGCTTCCCTGGTGGCTCTGTGGTAAATAATGTGCCTGTCAATGCGGGAGACATGGGTTTGAACCCTGAGTCGGGAAGACCCCTTGGAGGAGGAAATGGCAACCCATTCTGGTTTTCTTGCCTCAGAAACCCCATGGACAGAGGAAACCTGGCGGGCTGCAGTCCATGGGGTTGCAAAGAGTCGGACACGACTGAGCATCTTAACAACAGTTCAATGCAATCGCTTACAGCAAACCCAGGAAACTAACATATCCTGTAAGGATCCATTCTTTCAACTGCTTTTTGGAGATCAACCTGCTTCAATAATTCCATACCAAACAAGAAGAATATCTAGTGCAATTTGTGGTACGATTTGGAACGTGTTTTCAATACAGAGGAATCATGTCCGACTAATTCATTCAACAAATATTTAGCTGTTCAACAAATATTTATTGAATGTGTTCTCTGTGCCAGGCCCTGTCATAAGTTCTGGAGATGAATCCTGTCCCTTGGGGATCTTACGTTCTAATCTTAGTAGAGCTCTTTGATGAGGGCAGGAGGTGTTTACAAATAAGCAAATAAACAAGAGACAGCTGCTGGTCCTGATGCAGGCAGATTGAAAAGTAGTCTGCAAAAATTCCAGGCAAGATAAATCTTCAAAATGGAAGTGGTTTGGTGTCAGAGTCAAGTGTGGCTATGGACAAATAACCAGCTCAGAAAAGGGGATCAAAGAATAGAAATGAATGAGAAACCGTGAACTAGAACTACTCAAAGAATAATTCTGCAACCCAGATAATTTTTTGAAACAATTTGGAAAGTTGCTGCTGTTGCTCAGCTGCTCCAAGTAGCGTAATGCTAAATTGCTAGCCAGAAAACCCAGGAAGGAGTTGAAAAGTGGCCGATGAACTTTGATCAAAACAAAAATAAGGGAGACACTCCAGAGTGACAAGGAATCAGCCAAAGTCTGCTTCCAGTGACTTTCTATCCATTTTCGTTCCTTCACACCAACCGGACGTGATTCTAAGTCTGTGGTCTGAAGTTCACTCCCATCCAGCCCACACTTCACCTCTCGGAAATAATTCTAGAATTTAGGACGTGCTTAGGAAAGTAATGGGAGACAAAAACAGAAAACAGAACCAAACCATCAAAGAACTCTTGTACTCTTGCTAGCACAAATGGATTAACTTTGCCTCGTCATGGCCAGGAAATGTTCATTGAATAAACTGTGCAAGGACATGGAGGCTTGTCCTGTGAGGACAGAGTAAATAGAGAATATTCTATTTAAATATAAAGCACATCATCTGGGTTAGTGAAGGCTATACACATTTAAAGGATGTGGATGATCATTACTGATATTCCTATGAAATCTTACAACTAAAACACTCCCTTTACAGTTTACTGAGTGTGTGTTCTGTGTATACATATATACGTAGATGTTCAATGTGTGTATATAGGCTGATGGTTACTTGAAAACCACACAGAGCAAGTAGAAGAGGAGCTGCTTCATCAAGCTGGTAGTACCTTTGAGGAACTTGCTGGCATAGAGGTGACCACAGAAAATGACAGTGTTAGTCGCTCAGTTGCGTCTGACTCCTTGAAACTCCATGGACTGTAGCCCAGCAAGTTCCTCTATCCGTGGGATTCTCCAGGCAAGAATAGTGGAGTGGGCAGCCATTCCCTTCGCCAGCAGATCTTCCCTACTCAGGGATCGAATCCGGGTCTCCTGCATGGCAGGCAAATTCTTTATTGTTTAAGCCACCAGGGAAGCACAACCATAGAAAAAGACTCAAAACTGAGCTCCAGAAAGTAATTTGCATAAATTATTGCAGGCAGAAGTTTGCTTGAATGGTACAAATGAAGTTTGCTGGGAAATGGGCAGGAAAGAGATGTTGTTGTAACCATAGCAACATCTGTTGATCGACATTGTGAATTTCACTCAAAGAAACACAGTTTAAGAGATGCATATTCTGACTTAAATTGAATCTCTTATTTTCCCTACAAATATTTCAAACTTGAAAATTTGTCTCAATAGATAACATTTTCATATGACTTATAAATTTTTTAAGGCTAAAGGTGTAGAGGGAACATCTCTCTTCTGTATCTGTCCCCAGTTGCAACATGGGTACAGATATGCATGTACACACACTTGTATCCTCCCCACAAAACCACAACACAGTCTGCAGGCCTTGCATCTTGCTTATTTTCCCTTGAAAATCGTTCTGTACATGTGCATGAAGAATTCACTTGCTCTTTTGTAAAACTGTATAATATTCCATTCTATAGACACAGAACAATGCATTCAATAAGACCCCAGTGATGAATACTAGGTTATGCCTAACTTTTAATGCAAATAATGCTGCAACAAATAAATGATCCTACGTGAGGAAACCCATAGGGTAAAATTTTCCTAAAAGAAAATTTGCAGAGTCAAAAAATATGTACATTTGTAGTAAATAGTAGTAAATAATAAATAGTAGATAAATAGTCCCAGATTGCCTTCCAGTACAGTATAATTATTTATATCAATGAAATAGATAGCATTTCTTGTGTTTCTATTTTACCATCCCCTCTAACACTAAATCCTGACAGAGCCCTGCAACTAGACTCTGGATATTTGACCACATCATTAGCATATCCTGTGAACTCGTGATGGGAGGTGTCGTTTGCCTTGACCTTGTTTGAGAAGACTTTCAACAGAGAGCCAGCTTGTGTGTGGTGCTTGAGAAAAGTTATTTGATGTTGATAAGAATGATAAATGGCATTTTAATTTACCAAAACAGCAAATCAAGTTTCAGAAATCTAGATTCTCACTTAAAATAATACTCCATAACAACAGTTTCTCTGGCTATCCTTTTCCTGGGCAGCTAATATAAATACTTTCCATACATCAGTTGTGTTTAAATAGTATTCAGTTGGCATTTGTTATGTATTTTTATAACCCTCTGTTTGCACTGGTTCCTGAGTAAGGAAAGCAGATTTGCTTTTGATAAAATATTTCATCCTCTATTTCCTCTGTGCTTTCTGATACACGAAATGCATTAATAAAACCCAAATTGTCTGTTAAAAATAAGAATGGCTAGGGTCCCCCAAAAGTGATGTATCACTATCACACGGGTAGTCAGTACACCCCATGCTGTTATTCCAGCAGCCACAGACACCAAGATAATCTCACATGAGATGGTTTCTGACATATAGGGCAATCCACGGAAGCCTCCAAGTGAAATTTTACATCAGATCCTAGTAACACAGAATCATGACAATGGTTTATCTGAGATCTCATGACTCAAGGCTGGGCTGCAGGGAAGGTAGTTATGCATTCAACGCTTTCCTTTCTGAAAGCTCGCCTTGTCAGAGTCAATGCTGGGCAAATGATCAACATGCATATAACTTCATAAAACAAACAACATGTCAAAACTGAGACAAATCTAAAATGAGAGCACTTACATGTGGGGAAATAAAACACAGGTATCTAATGTAAACAACCACTGGAAAAAAACAAAATCAAAATGAATGAATTTAGTTTAGAATTTTTAGCCATCATTCAGTCCAGGACACAAGCAGTCAGATTTCCTGCCACGGTAGGGCCAGTTGGTGGAGATTTCTTTCTATGACTCCTTCAAAGAGTGAAAACTGAATGAGAGAGATAAGCTAAATAGGACTCAGAATATCTGTGACTGAAGCAGAGCAGAAGAGAGAGGTCAGAAGAGGTATAGATAGGAGAGAAGTCATGATGGGAAAGAAGCAAAAAGAGATAGGAAATGCAGTTCTCGGGAAGAAAAAGGAAAAGATGCTAAGGAAATACCTTAGGCTGGAGGATAGAAGGGAGACCATAGAGAAAGTAAGAGTTTACATTTTAAAAGGTTTTTTTTTTTTTTTTTTTTTTTTTTTTTTTAAATTTTCCCCGGGCCTCACCGCCCGCCCCGGGCCGGGCGGACCCCTTCCTCTCCGGGCCGGGGCCGGGGGCTGACGGAGGGAGAGCCGGTGGGGGGAGGGCCCGAGCCCGGTGCTCCTCCGGGCCGAGGAGGGCCGGGAGAAGTAAGGGCAGTCACCCGGTCGGGCGCCTTCTGTCACGGAGATGAGTGCAGAGAGGCCGCGGAAGAAGAGCCGCGTCCGCCGGCGAAACCTAAAAGGTTTTTTATAAAAGGGAAGCAGTCTATATGTACCTGCACATAAATTAAATCATAAATTCCACAGAATTACATGACGAGAAGATTCAAGAGATTAAAAGAAGAGAACTGAAGCTTTGTAGACCCGTTAGCTTAAAAAATACCCTCATAACTGTTCTTTTTTTCCCCTCAATTAGATGAAATTGAAGGACTTCCCTCGTGGTCCAGTGGTTAGTACTTCACCTTCCAATGCAGGTGGTCCAGGTTTTATCCCTGGTCGGAGATCCAAGATCCCACATGCCTAGCAACCAAAGAAACAAAGCATAAAACAGAAGCAAACTTGTAACAAATTCAATAAAGGCTTTTAAAATGGTCCACATCAAAACAAATTCTAAAAAATTAAAAAAAAATGAAATCAAGGAAGTGACTTGTAAAATACAGCTTATTGTTTGTAACTATTCTGATGATGCAGCTAGGATGACTTCAGTTAATTGTAACAAGTCAAAAGTGGAAGGTTGTTAGTTTTCAATCATCTTGCTATGACCCAGAGAATGTGATCTATTCCAGCAACACGGGGCTGTCAGTCAGGGTCCTGGGAGGAAGTAGATAGGGCAAAACACACAGTGCAAGCTGAATGAAGACATTTGCAAACCCATGGGAGGACCAAAGCAAGAAACCAGGCAGAGTGAAGAGTCTGGGGCTGGTCACAGCAGGGAGACAGTCCCGCAACCAGTCCTTAGGGGCAAGGTTGGGGCAGACCCATCTGCATCACGAAAGAGAATTTATGACCTCCAGAGAGAAAACCGCTGCCATCAAATTCAGCCCAGCAGAAGGCAGAAGAGGACCAATGACCCAAGGCACCATCTTCCCTCCCTCTGATCTCTTCCCAGCTTCTTCCTCTGGAGGAAGCAAGTGGAACCAAAGGGCCAGGGAGCCATGAGTACAAGCCCATAAATGTTACTTCCCCGAGGTGAAAAGCAGGGTAGAGAAGTGGAGAGGGACTGCACAGCCTCATGCCCAGCTCCTAGCACCAGGGATAATAAAATTTTGGAGAAATATGTTGAAAGTCAAAGTTACTTGTCCTAGAATCATTTGCATTGTTTATAGAAGGAGTCAAACTCCCTAAGAGCAACTTAGACAGTGGAGTTATCTGCATTCACCCTTTGTCCCAGGAGACCCCCTATGTAATAGGATTATTTCTTTGAGCCCATTGTTCCCAGTAAGCCAAGAAGAGGACAGTGCCGGTACTGACTCCCTACCTGCCATGGAGCTCTTGGTTCTGTTCTGCCCTGTGATTCCAAGTTAAACCTTCAAGCCATTGTGTAAATTTTGTCAACATTTCCCCACAGGGAGAGAGAGAGAGAGAATGGGGATTAGTAGACACAAATCTACTGGGCTTCCCTGGTGGCTCAGTGGTAAAGAATCTGCCTGAAATGCAGGAGACGCAGGTTCAATCCCGGGTTTGGGAAAATCTCCTGGAGAAGGAAAAGGCAACCCACTCCAGTATTCTTGCCTGGGGAATCCCACGGACAGAGGAGCCTGGTGGGCTACAGTCTATGAAGTCCCTAATAGTTGGACTCGATTAAACGCGCACACACAATTACAGGTGTACGCTTTGAAGTGCTAACATTGAAAACTCAAACTTAACAAATAACAACCAAAAGGGGCTGATCTTCAAGAAGGGACAAGGAAAGGTAAAACTCATCCATTTGAATGGTGATCAGAGGAGGGAGAAACTCAATGGGGTTTGTGGTGCCAGGTCAGGTTCTACGGAGAAAGTAAGACTTGGGTTGAAAGAGTGAAGGTATTGATTCTGGAGGTACTCACAGCCTTAGAGTTAGTAAATGAGCTATCAATAGAAAAATCTGCTAGTCCCTGACCCTCATTTTCCACGAGTGTCATCTTATCATATCTCCAATTTTATCTCTTCTAGAATCTAGCACAGTGCTTGACACACAGTAGTCTTTTAACAAAGAACTTCTCTATGAATTCTTCTCTGCTTCTCTTCACTATGATATCTGTGTAAGTAAAATATCACTTCATTGCCGAATTAATTCCTTAGAGGGAAAGCATTAACTAGCGAAAGAACTGAGAGTATAGACATTATTTTTTTAAAAAACTAAAGTACAGCTGATTTGCAGTGTTGTGTTAGTTTCAGATGTACAGCAAAGTGATTCAATTATACATACACACACTCACACACACATGTATATATACATGTATACTTTTTGTATTCTTTTTTGTTACAGGTTAATATAAGATATTAAATATAGTTCCCCATACCATATAGTAGATCCTGACAATAGGAAATAAAACCACAAGAATGACTTGATTATGTTGGAATTTTATTTAAATAAAAATTCTAAGTCCTGAGTAATTAAGTAGTTTTGTTTGAATGTTCTGTCGGTTTTTTTGGTTGCTTGTTTTGTTTCCTTTTTTTTTTACGAGAGAAGGCTACATCACACCTCCACAGACAAGGATTCCAGACACTGAATCCTCCAGAACTGAACAGGATGTCCTGAAGGTACTTAAATAACAAAGAAGAAAATAGGAGTCAGAGAAACCAGAGAGGTTTTGGGGAGCAAGTGTGACCTGATTTTGGTAGGGGATTAGGAAGGATTGAGATAATTAGAAAGCATTTTGGAAAGACTATTCAGCAAGAGGAGGTCTGCAAAGAAGCTTGTGGGAGGGAGTGAAGGCTGAGGCTGGGGCCAGGGAGTCCCATACGTGACTGTACAATTGGGTAATTTTCCTCATGAACTCATGACACGATTTGTCACATGACTCCAGAATTCTGATAGGTAATGCATCTTCATCTGCATTTCCCTACATGTCTGTTGAATAAATGAACAAATATATGAATGGTCATTGCCCACTTCAAACTAGTCATTGTACAGTAGCCTGTATATATTTGATACACAATATACATTATATGTAAATAAATATTTGTATATAAATATTTTTAAATATTATATTTATATTGTGTTATATTTATAGCATTTATAATATAAATATATAAATATTTATTTGTGTATGCTGCTGCTGCTAAGTCACTTCAGTCATGTCCAACTCTGTGCAACCCCATAGATGGCAGCCCAAGAGGCTCCCCCATCCCTGGGATTCTCCAGGCAAGAACATTGGAGTGGGTTGCCATTTCCTTCTCCAATGCATGAAAGTGAAAAGTGAAAGTGAAGACGCTCAGTCGTATCGTTGTGTATAGATATATATAAATTTATATATGCTACATATCAAATATCAAATATATATCAAATATGTATCAATTTGGGCTTCCCTGGTGGCTCCGGAAGTAAAGAATCTGCCTACAATGTGGGACACCTGGGTTCAATCCCTGGGTTGAAAAGATCCCCGGTAGGAAGGCATGGCAATCCACTCCAGTATTCTTCTGGAGAATCCCCGTGGACAGAGAAGCCTGGTGGGCTACAGTCCACGGGGTCACAAAGAATCCAACATGACTGAGTAACTAAGCACAATGTATCAACTTAGTTGTAAGGTAATCTGTATATGTTTGATTCATAATATAAAATATTTGTATATAATATATATTAAATATATATCAAACATAAAATATATATCAATTTAGTTAGAGTATACATATATATTTGACACACGCATACATGTCAAAATAGATATATGTTCCAAATATACAACTGTTGCATTATGCATTCTAAAATCTTTTTTCTGTTGCCATAGCCCTTCAGATATTCTCAGCCATAAGTCATGTCTTTCAGCTTTTGAGGATAGATTGGAAATTTGTAAAATGTTCAAGTCATTCATAATCAAATGTAATAAAGAGCAGATAAGCTGGATAATCTATATTTAAATCATTAAAGGCAACACTAATAAAATGAGACAGGGGTCCTCATGTGGTTTGAACATGACAGAAATGTGTGGCGTTTAAAGACAGTCCTCAGGGAGAGGGGCCAAGAAAGATGAGGAGGAGCTGCCTGGCCTCAGTTGTAAAATCTTGGCCATAATGGTAACCCCTCCCATCTGACAATCTCTTAACTATGGAGACTTCCCTTGTCTCGACTGCTCTGCATTTAAAACTCACGTAATCAAAACAGCAAACACAAAATCTGGACCAGAAAAATATGTCCCAATTGAATTCTACTTAGAAGATACAATGGAGGGACTCTTGTAAATACCTACTTTTAGATGTGCAAAATAAATCTTCAAGTTAAATAGTTGGGTTCCTCACCTACATATTAGATATTTTCAGCTGGAAGAACTTTCAGTATAAAGTTTTCCATCTTCCCCTTACAGTTCGTACTATTTTAAGGTCCGTGGTAATTCATTCTTGTGTGGTTAAATGTCATTCTCATTGGAAGGTGTCTATGTTTTTAATTTCACCTTCTTTCCTGGACGTGGGACTAGGGTATTAAAAAACAATGACTACTTTGTTCAAGTATTTTTAAAATTTATTTTTCAGCCATTTAGAAAATACAATATTTTTTATTAATGTCTGTTTGAGACAGGCAGTTGCATATGAGTCTGTTATTTTTCCATTTTTCCGTGAATTTGAAGTATTTGACAATTATAAATAAAATTATTAGATATAATGCATTAAAATACATTTAAAACTCTTACAAAAAGAGCATGGACAACTTTTGCAAAAAAGAGAAAAGGGTACTAATGAATCTTTTCATCATGACTAATACTTTAGGAAGTCAATTATAAGACCTATCCACAGAAAAAGATAAATATACAACCTATCTGTTATGTTGATTCACCTGGTCACAAAATTCTCAACCATTTATTTGCAGGTACAAATAAAACTAAATCTGGCCCATGTGAAGTATAAACAGAAAAGTTTTAACCCATATTTCTGGATTCTTTTTCCCCTTGAAGATCCATCTATGTAAATTAATGCTGCTTGAGTAAAACAATATCCAAATTCACCAAATAATACAAACATCTCTTAGATATTAAGAAGCTGCATTCAGAGGGCAGTTGAACCTGTCTAGATCCTTTCATGAGAAAACTGATTTCCTTATTTACCCACGCCAATATTTTTTTTAAGTCATTTGTCATTTACATAACACTGAGCAACCAGTACTGGGAATGTCCAAAACAACAAAAAAGCCTCTATAACAATTTTTGACACAGGGGACTTCATGGAGAAGCCCATATATTCATCAGCGGCAGATTCATGGCACTTTCTGTTTAGATGGCCATTTCCTCGTGGAGTCATGATGTTTTATTTGGCTAGTAACTACCGCAGGAACAGGAGAGCAGTTGTATTCATGAAGCCAACTATTGGAAGGAATTTCCTTGCTTATTTTTTTCCTCTGCGTGTGTGTGTTTGTGCTTGTACATGTGTGTGTTTTTCTTCAAGATCTTGGGTGCAAAAGCCACCTTATTTATTCTTGAGAAATTTGAAAACACGTCAGTTACCTAGCTTATATTTATGATTCTTCTGTAGTCATTTTTCTCACATTGTTTTACTTTAAATTTAACAGATATATTTTAAACTCTTTGATTAACTGTTCTTACTGCATCAAATTTGTATTAATATTGCTATTTTTAGCCTAAGCCTTTTTCGAAGACAAAAATGGAAGGTGGGGAAAAGGAAACCTAACCATCACTAACAATGAAGTTTCATTTCCTAAGAAGCACTAGGTTATAGTCAGTCCTAAGAGAGAACTGTGGTGTTGGAAAAGATTCTTGAGAGTCCCTTGGACTGCAAGGAGATCAAACCAGTCAATCCTAAAGGAAATCAATCCTGAATATTCATTGGAAGGACTAATGCTGAAGCTGAAGCTCCAATACTTTGGCCACCTGATGTGAAGAGCCGACTCACTAGAAAAGACCCTAATGCTGGGAAAGATTGAAGGCAGGAGGAGAAGGGGACGACAGAGGATGAGATGGTTGGATGGCATCACCGACTCAATGCATATAAGTTTGAGCAGGCTCCAGGAGATGGTGAAGGACAGAGAAGCTTGGCATGCTGCCGTCCGTAGCATCACAAAGAGTCGGACAGGACTGAGCAGCTGAACAACAAGAACAAAGAACTATTTTCACATTTAGTATCTTTTGTTGGTCACCTCAGCAGTCATAATATAAAGTTGATGTTTTACTGATAGTCTGCCCTTAATAGGTCTATCTTGCAAACAAACATTAAATTCTGGCCTTTGAAATCACTTTTTCTGTCACTGACTTTTACACTCTTATCTCTTAAGCTATATTTAATTAAATCTATAGAAGAGAAAATGATTGTAATAAAAGCAAACAATTTGCTTTTTTGATATTTGATTCATTTTTATCCTCTCTTTCAAGAGAGAGGCAATATTTGGAATTGTCAGGCATATAAAACCATCTCATGATTTGGGTCTCTTTTAAGTGTATGGAGAGATTAGCATGATTTGATTTATTTTGACAAGGGATGGTAAAAGTTTTTTTAAGAATAACAGTCTGCCAGGAATGTTTTAAGAGTCTTTAGTGCTACTAATCGGAGAAGGCAATGGCACCCCACTCCAGTACTCTTGCCTGGAGAATCCCAGGGACGGAGGAGCCTGGTGGGCTGCGGTCCATGGGGTCGCGAAGAGTCGGGCACAACTGAATGACTTCACTTTCACTTTTCACTTTCATGCATTGGAGAAGGAAATGGCAACCCACTCCAGTGTTCTTGCCTGGAGAATCCCAGGGACGGGGGAGCCTGGTGGGCTGCCGTCTATGGGGTCGCACAGAGTCGGACACGACTGAAGTGACTTAGCAGCAGCGGCGGCAGTGCTACTAGTAGAATAAACCATGTCAGGTGTTTCTTGGGACTGAAAGATGACCTTCAATCCCTTTTCTTATTGTTTATCCTGATGTTTTTGAATAATCCTTAAGATAATTGAGACGTTATTAACACTGCTATTTAAATACAGTAAACAAGAGTCACATTCGAATTGAAAAGCTGGCTTGACAGAGTCACAAAGCAAAAAGGGACCTTGGTTTGCTTTTAATCCAAGTCACAGAGCATTTAAACTCTGCCAGAATAGTTTAACCTCGTTTCTGAAGACTTAACACTGGGAAAGTTTGAGGGCAGGAGGAGAAGAAGGCAGCAGAGGATGAGATGGTTGGATGGTTTCATTTGCTCAATGGACATGAGTTTGAGTAAACTCTGGGAGATAATGAAGCACAGGGAAGCCTGGCGTGCTGCAGGCCATGAGGTCATAAAGAGTCAGACATGACTTAGTGACTGAACAACAACAAAATATCGCTAGGAAATAAAATTATTTGGTTTTCAAAAAAAACCTACTCAAATGTGCTATACCTTTCCTCAAAGAGACAAGATGTCCAAATGAAACTTTAATTTATAAGTTGAATGTTCCTCAGTGACAATCTCATTTATAACATTCTGAGGTCTGTGTAGACAGCTGGATATGGCAGTTACACACCTGGCTTGCTGGGGTTCAGTTCTCTGAGTAAATACCCCTTTCATCACTGAGGTCAAAGTCATGCAGCATTTCCAGGTCTGCTGTGTTATTCTCAGTTGTGTTTGACTCGTTGCTGACCATGGACTGTAGCCCACAAGGCTCCTCTGTCCATGGGATTTCCCAGGCAAGAGTGCTAGAATGGGTTGCCATTTCCTCCTCCAGGGTATCTTCATGACCCAGAGATCAAACCCACATCCCCTGTGTTTCCTGCATTGCAGGCGATTTGTGTACCCACTGAGCCACCTGGGAAGCCTTTCCAAGCCTGATAGACTTATGAACGCTGGGCAGTGGTAGGGAAATAGGCAGACAGATCACTCACAAGTTATCCACATGAATTACCAACCCAGAAAGGGTGCCATTCATTTGAAAATCCATTTTTTACTTTGAGATACAATCATCATATTATCATGGGCAATGATGAGGCTCTTGCATTTTTCACAGGAAAAATCACAGGTTAAGACTTCTCCTTCCAATGCAGAGAGTGCAGATTCGATGCCTGGTCAGGGAACTAAGATCCCATATGCCTCATGGCCAGAAAACCAAAACTAAACAAAAAACACAGAAGCATTTTTGTAACAAGTTCAATAAACTTTTAAAAAATGGCCCACTTCAAAGAAATAAAATACAAAATTTTAAAAAGAAAAAGCAAAGATTGAAAGCTGAGGCATATGAAAGCTGAGGCTTATGATGACATGCCATTGAGTCTGATATTTTAAAACCTGCATTATACCTGTCAAATTAGTTGACATGGTCCCTAAATACAATTTCCTATAGGAAGTGACTAAGAATTCTGATACCAAAAATCCATACTGATTCTTTAGAATCATTCAAGGTCTGTACTGTCCCCTCTCAAAAATATTAGAAGTACTTTGTGTCTTGCATATTGCATGTGTGCTTGGTTGTGTTTGACGCTTTGTGATCCCATGGACTGTAGCTGGCCAGGCTCTTCTGTCCAAGGAATTTTCCAGGCAAAAATACTGGAGTGGGTTGCCATTTCCTTATCTAGGAAAAGTACTTTAGTAATAATTAAAGCTATACAGCAAATAACCATACGAGAAGTTCAGTTCAGTTGCTCAGTCGTGTCCGACTCTTTGCAACCCCATGGAACGCAGCACGCCAGGCCTCCCTGTCCATCACCAACTCCCAGAGTCCACCCAAACTCATGTCCATTGAGTCGTGATGCCATCCAACCTTCTCATCCTCTCTTGTCCCCTTCTCCTCCCGCCCTCAATCTTTCCCAGCATCAGGGTCTTTTCAGATGAGTCGGCTCTTCGCATCAGGTGGCCAAAGTATTGGAGTTTCAGGTTCAACATCAGTCCTTCCAATGAACACTCAAGATTGATCTCCTTTAGGATGGACTGGTTGGATCTCCTTGCTGTCCAAGGGACTCTCAAGAGTCTACTCCAACACTACAGTTCAAAGCACCAATTCTTCGGTGCTCAGCTGTCTTTATGGTCCAACTCTCACATCTATACATGACTACTGGAAAAACCATAGCCTTGACTAGACGGACCTTTGTTGGCAAAGTAATGTCTCTGTTTTTTAATATGCTGTCTAGGTTGGTCATAACTTTCCTTCCAAGGAGTAAGCATCTTTTAATTTCATGGCTGCAGTCACCATCTGCAGTGATTTTGGAACCCCATAAAATAAAGTCAGCCACTCTTTCCACTGTTTCCCTTTCTATTTGCCACGAAGTGATTGGACTGGATGCCATGATCTTCATTTTCTGCATGTTGAGTTTTAAGCCAACTTTTCACTCTCCACTTTCACTATCATCAAAAGGATGAAAAGTTACTCAATATCATATGTTATTAGAGAGTTACAAATTAAAACACTAATGAGATACCCTTATATTCATCACAGTGGCTAAAATCTACTGACAACTTCAAATACTGACACAATTGAAGCAACGGGAACTCTCATTCATCATGAATGGGAATTCAAAATGGTACAGAAGCCCCTTTGGAAGACAGCTTGGCTGTTTCTTATGAAAATAAACATGTGTTTACCATGTGATCCAGGAATGTGCTCACTGCAGTCTACCCAAAGGAACTGAAAACTCCGTGCACATGAAAACCTGCACACATATCTATTGCAGCTTTATTCATAAATGAAGCAACCAAGATGTCCTTCAGTAGGTGAATGGATAAACGTATATCCATACCATGGAATATTCATTAGTGCTAAAAAGAAATGAGCTATGAAGCCACAAAAAGAAGTGGAAGAACCACAAAAGCCAATCTAAAAAATCTAAAAAATCTACATCCTATATGATTCCAACTGGATGACATTCTAGAAAAGACCAAAGTGTGGAAAGAGTAAGTAGATCAGTGGTAGCCAAGGGGTGAGGGGGAGGGAGGGATGCATGGCGGGGGGGGCACAGTGAAGCTATTTTAGGGAAATTTGTGTATTATACTATAACGGTGGCTACATGCCATTACACATTTATCAAAATCTGTAGATCAGTATAACACAAAAAATAAGCCCTAATGCAATCTACAGATTTTAACTAGTAATAGTATATTAATACTGGCTCATCAATTGTAACAACTGTGTCACACCAATGCAAAATGATAATAACGGATGCTGAGGGAAGATAGAAGGTTAAGGGAACTCTGTATCTTCCACTCATTTTTTTCTGTAATCATGGAACTACTCTGAAATAACGAAGCTTATTCATTAAAACTGGTAAAGTACATATTGAAGAAAATGAAAAAAATATTGCAAAAATCTCTGAACCAGTTATTTACAAGACAAAAATTGTCTACTGGATTTTAATAATATGTCCACATTTTCCTTACTGGAGTTGAAGGATTTTTTGAACAGGCACTCAGGGGGCCCAGTGGTAAAGAATCTACCCACCAATTCAAGAGAAACAAGAGATGCAGTTTGGATCCCTGGGTCGGGAAGATCCCCTAGAGTAGGAAATGGCAACTCACTCCAGTATTCTTGCCTGGAGAATCCCATGGACAGAGAAATCTGTTGGGCTATAGGTTACAGGGTTGCAAAGAGCACGATTGAGCAACGAAGTACAACACAGCACAACATCCTTCACAAATATATGTCAACTGAAAAGAATGACTCGGCATCTCCTTAACGATAGATTTCTGGAAAGATCGGCCAACCCAGCTTCTCAAGAGAGTCAGTCTTCCCCATGAACTGCGTGTTTCCTGGCCAACAAAAATAATTAATTCTACATTACTAAAGCTTAACATTTCAGTAGTGAACATTCCAATCTAAGGTGGTGAAGAAATTACTAAATAAGTAATAGTGTTAGGATGAATAGGTTCATTACTCATTTTTAAAATATAAGTTCTACCCATTAAAAGTTCTTTATACAAATAAAGGAAGATGGAAAATTATATAAAACTTGAGAAATGTGGGTTCCTTCCACCATGATACCTGCACAGACTATCCAGAGATTATATGCATTGGGGAACATTGATATAATTTTGATCCATTGAGGTCTGACCTTCTAATGAGGGGCAAAAACAAACCATTAGAAACTTTGAGCTGTGTTAGAAGCATTTTGTGTCAAATGTTTCTACATACCTATTGAAAACATTTTAGAGCAATAATTTTCTGGGCATGGCAGTTGCTGAAGTGGCAGGAAGTCATCTGATTTTCTACACTCACCAGAAAAATTCAAAGATTTCTGGCAGAAGATTGCAACTAATTCTTCTTAAAGGAGTTAACCAAATAGAGTAAATTTTAGAAACCTGTGAGAGTACAGTGGTTCATTGTGAGCATTCTTTTGCCTATTTCATTGTTTTATTCATTTCACAAATGTGTGGTAAAAGTGTTCCTCGCTCAGTCATGTCTGACTCTTTGAGACCCTATGGACTGTAGCCTGCCAGGCTCCTCTGTCCATGGGGTTTCCCAGTCAAAAATACTGCAGTGGGTGAGCCATTCCCTTCCCAGGGGATCTTACTGACCCAGGAATTGAACCTGTGTCTCCTAATTGAAGGCAGATTCTTTACCATCTGAGCTACCAGGGAAGCCTAATAGTAGGTGCCAGGTACTATTCTAGAAAATTGCTATACATTTGTGAAGAAATACGAATCTGCATTTTTTATCTTAATTCTAGTTCCTAAAGTTTTGTGCTAGAGCAGTTTAGGGTGGAATTAAACCCAGTATATATGCTTTAGCCACCTGATTCAAAGACCCAACTTGTTGGAAAAGACCTGGCTGCTTGGAAAGATTGAAAGCAAAAGGAGAAGGGGGAAGCAGAGGATGAGATGGTTAGAAATCATCACTGGTTCAATGGATATGAGTCTGAGTAAACTCCTGGGGGCAACGGTGGACAGGGGAGCCTGGCGTGCTGCAGTCCATGGGGTCACAAAGAGTCGGACACGACCGAGCGACTGAGCAACAAATATATATATATATATATATATATATATATATATATATCAGTTCAGTTCAGTTCAGATCAGTCGCTCGGTCGTGTCCGACTCTTTGAGACCCCATGAATCGCAGCACGCCAGGCCTCCCTGTCCATCACCATCTCCCAGAGTTTGCTCAAACTCACATCCATCGAGTCGGTGATGCCATCCAGCCATCTCATCCTCTGTTGTCCCCTTCTCCTCCTGCCCTCAATCCCTCCCAGCATCAGAGTCTTTTCCAATGAGTCAACTCTTCGCATGAGGTGGCCAGAGTCCTAGAGTTTCAGCTTTAGCATCATTCCTTCTAAAGAACACCCAGGACCGATCTCCTTTAAAATGGACTGGTTGGATCTCCTTGCAGTCCAAGGGACTCTCAAGAGTCTTCTCCAACACCACAGTTCAAAAGCATCAATTCTTTGGCAGTCAGCTTTCTTCACAGTCCAACTCTCTCATCCATACATGACCACTGGAAAAGCCATAGCCTTGACTAGACAGACCTTTGTTGGCAAAGTAATATATATATATATATATGTATATTTATATATTTAGACTCCATAAACAAGATCTAATTTTTAAGATATCCCTGCCTTTTGAGAAAATCCAACATAGAGTCTTCTGTGAAAGTCTAAGAACAAAAGGAAGAAAAAAAGGAAGTAAAAATTTTTTAAAAGAGAAAGACTAAATTAGGATTAAGTTAACTAGAGGAATGGTGAATGTGCAAGAAACTTTATTTTTAAATATTTGTAACACTGGAAATGCATTCATGTATGGAGGGCCTACTCTATGTTAGGCAGTGTACTAGGTCTCAAGAATAAAATACTGAGCAAAAGATACGTAGTCTCAATCCTGAGGAGCTTGCAGTCTACAATGGAAACAGGAGTTCATCACATGAAAACACCAATCTATCATTAGGAACTGCAAAGCATATTATTAAAGATGTCAAGGGAGCTGCTCAGGAAAGACTTTCCTGCAGAAATGACATTTGGACTCAGTGCAGGTGACCTGGGTTGGATCTCTGGGTCAGGAAGATCTCCTGGAGAAGGGAATGACAACCCACCTCAGCTTTCTTGCCTGGAAAATCCCATGCTTCATGAGGAGCCTGGCAGGCTACAGTCCAGGGGGTTACAAAGAGTTGGACACGACTGAGCAACTAAAACTCACTTTCTCAGAAGAAGAGAAGTTGACACATTTTTTTAAATGCTTTCTGTTCGCATATTTTTGGTTGTACCGGGTCTTCATTGCTGCAAGCAGGGGCTGCTCTCTAATCCCAGGGACCGGGGAGCCTGGTGGGCTGCCGTCTCTGTGGTCGCACAGAGTTGGACACGACTGAAGTGACTTAGCAGCAGTAGCAGCAGCAGCTTCTTATTGAAGTGGCTTTTCTTTTTGGACTTCCCTGGTGGTCCAGTGGTGAGGAGTCCCCCTGCCAGTGCAGGGGCCATGGGTTCAACCCCTGGTCCGGGAAGATTTCACATGCAGCAGGGCTGCATGCACCACTAAACCCACGCACCACAACTACCAAGCCCCAGCTTAGAGCCCAGGCTCCGCAACAAGAAGTTGACACATTTTAATCAAAAGGAACCCTGACATAAAGTAACGTATGTTCCAGCAGAAGTGTAACTGGAGGGAATCCCCTGGATGCTCGATGGTTAAGACTCTGAACTCTCACTGCCAGGGGCCTGGGTTCAATCCCAGGTTGGGGAACTAAGATCCCACAATCTACATGATGTGGCCAAAAAAAAAGAAAAAAGTGTAATTGGAGTGCTAAAGTGAATGAGAGGAATGGGTGCAAAAGTAAAGCCTGTATTCAGGATACATCTTATAAATGAAAATATTTAATAGCTATGTAGCATGGACATGTGTGCATAAGCTGTCTTCTACATAAGATTTCATTTTTTATTTTCCTATTACCTGGAAAGTAGTGAACATTTCTGTTGACCTTTCGCCCATGGATTTGGCATTTACCGTTCTATTGCTAAGTCGCTTCAGTCGTGCTCAACTCTTTGAAGCTTTATGGACTGTAACCCGCCAGGCTCCTCTGTCAGTTGGATTTTCCAGGCAAGAATATTGGAGTGGGTTGCCATTTCCTTCTCCAGGGAATCTTTCTGACCCAGGGATAGAACCGAGGTCTCTTACATCTCCTGCATTGATGTGCATTCTCAGTCACTTCAATCATGTCTAACTGTGTGACCCTATGGATTGTAGCCTGTCAGGTCCCTCTGTCCATGGGATTCTCAAAGGCAAGAATTCTGGAGTGGGTTGCCATGCCCTCCTCCCGGGGATCTTCCCAACCCAGGGGTTGAACCTGCAGCATCTCCTGAGTCTTCTGCATTGGCAGGCAGATTCTTTACCACTAGTGCCACCTGGGGCTTTTCCCTTGGTGATATCCAATTTTCTCACAAGAGGCTCACAATTCTAGATTGATATCAAAGAAATGTTGGTTGTCAGAACAAGCCATCTTGTCAAGGCATCTGCTTGCTGTTTGGGTGACAGTAGCAATGGCACCCCACTCCAGTACTCTTGCCTGGAAAAACCCCATGGATGGAGGAGCCTGGTAGGCTGCAGCCCATGGAGTTGCTAAGAGTCGGGCAGGACTGAGCGACTTCACTTTCAATTTTCACTTTCATGCATTGGAGAAGGAAATGGCAACCCACTCCAGTGTTCTTGCCTGGAGAATCCCAGGGACGGGGGAGCCTGGTAGGCTGCCGTCTATGGGGTCACACAGAGTCGGACACGACTGAAGCAACTTAGCAGCAGCAGCAGCAGAATTGTCACTTTACTGATATTTAACAATTAAAATTTTAGTTCCAAAAAAGGTACAATGTGCACACGACAATCGTTTGGACACATATACTTGCACATAAAGAAAAATGGGATATTACAGCTTGAGAAAGGGGCTGATCATTCTGGGTGGTTTTTGCTAGCATAAGGAAACTGATTCTGTCCCTATGGTGCCCTTCAAAGAGTTGGAGCAGAGAGCAGAATAGGAAATGAAGTGAGTTCAGTGACCCTCGCTGGCCTGAACCACAGGAGCCAGTAAACACAGGATTTCCACTCTATTCATAGCCTGCTTTGTGGTGGCCTTTTGCTATCTTTGTACAAACGAGACTTTCCCCCTAAAAAAACAATAAATATATTGATATGGACACATACAATGGCTTTCTTGTATACCACCACGTTATTTTGAATTATTGCCACAAGGATTGAGGAGCAGTGTACAGTTTTAAAAACAAATTTGAAATAGAGCGCAAGGAAGTCCTGTGATTTGGGGGAGGGGAGGTTATTAGTAATAAAACTGCACTTTCTTCACCTAGCTCTCCTTGAAGAATGATATAAAATGCAGCTTTCACCCAAGCCTGTAATTTTCAGTGTAATGGAGCTGCTCCTTTTGTCACATATCAGAAACAGTGCTCAAGGAAAGGGATTATGAGCACAGCCATATCGTGATGTCGTACAAGAGAGGCTAGCCCTTGTCACCTGGATTGGTTTTCATATCAGTCAGGAAACTTCTTTACCAACACTGATAAAAGGTTTAAATGACATTTGTGTCCTTCCCTAAAATGATATGTGTATGAACATATTATAAACTGGACTATAAGCGTAGAAAATCACATCTAAGTACCAAAGTGCCAATGATCAAGCATCATATCCTTGTAAAGATTGTTTTGCTTTGTTTTTCTATAACTAGAGATTTCTAGATCTTCAAAAAGAACCCCAGGTTTTGTAGCCATTCCTCCTTAGGCAAAAATACATGCGTAGTTTTATTTAGCTTTACTAGTATTGGACATGAGATTGACTTTCAAAAACTTTCCTTAGACATGAAGAAAGAGCTCAAATTAAATTAGCATATGCAGATTAAAGAAAGGAAAGGGCTGAAGACCCAGGCATCACAAAACATTTGAGTAAATGAGCATGCAGTGTTCTGACTTTTTAAAAATTTTTACATTTTTAATTTTGTCTTCAAAAATGTAGTTCAAAGACTCAAGACTGAGCGCCAAGAAAATACTTCAAATAGAGCCTAGGATTCCTGATTCTGGCCATGACAGAGTAGCAAATATTGAAATAACCTCTCTTTATAAGCAACCCTAACACTGGACAAAGTTTTTAAAACAACCATTTTCAGAATTGATGCTTTTAAACCGTGGTGCTGGAGAAGACTCTTGAGAGTCCCTTGGACTATGAGATCAAACCAGTCAATCATAAAGGAAATCAACCCTGAATATTCATTAGAAGGACTGATGCTGAAACTGAAGCTCCAGTACTTTGGTCACCTGATGTGAAGAGTCGATTTATTGGAAAAGACCCTGGTGCTGGGAAAGATGGAAGGCAGGAGGAGAGGGGGCAGCAGAGGATGAGATGGCTAGATGGCATCACTGACTTAATGGACATGAATTTGAACAAACTCCAGGAGATAGTGTAGAACAGAAGAGCCTCACTTGCTGAAGTTCATAGGGTCTCAAAGAGTTGGACCCAACTTAGTGACTGAACAGCAAAATGACAGCTTCTTACAAAATAAGATGTACTTTTATCATACAGTGCAACAGTAACACTCCTTGATATTTACCCAAATGAAGATCGAACTAAACCATGCCTGGATTCTTGACTTCTGAAAATTGTGAGATAACAAATGAGTGTTTTTGAAGCCACCGCATTTGTGGAAACTTACTGTACTGTGAGAGAAAACTAATAGAAAGTCAGACCTAAAGATTTACTGAAAGGTGCTATTTATATAAAGTTCTGGATCGGGCAACATGGATTATGGGGGAAGGTTAAGAACACTGGATGCCTCTGCTAGGGGAGGGAATTGACTGGGAGGAGCCCTGAGGGAACTTTTCAGGGTGATGGAGATTTTGAAACAATACACTTAAGATCTGTGTGTTTCGTAATCTTAAATGCATCTCAAAAGTCAAACTTGTATTTCTCTGCACCTCGTTTCAGCAATGCCACTGCTGTCTGGTATTACTCAACGCAGGCTCATCTGAAGCCCTCCAGCCTACCTCACCCAGATCATTTCTAGTCATTCATGTGAATACAGGTTGGCTGGTTTACCAAATCAGTTTTCGCATCAAGATTAGTTTTAATCTAAAACAAAATGTAGGCAGTGAGCTGTCTTTTAAGACCTCTGGAAGTTTATGTTTTACAAACCCTGCAACGGACGTCCCTGCTGGTGCAGCAGATAACTCTGAGCTCCCAGTGCAGGGGCTCAGGTTTGATCTCTGGTCAGGGAACCGGATCCTACATGCCACAACTAAGACTCAGCACAGCCAAGTAAATAAATAGTAAAAAATAAAAACCACACGAAAGATGAGTTGTGTGACCCCAAAACACGTTTTACAATCGTATACCAAAGTCAGTAAACTGCGGCCACGAAGTTGAAAGTGACCTGTTACCTATTTATAGCAATGTCATATACACGTGATAAATATCACTGGGATAGTATATTGTGAAACACGTTCTCCTATAAGATGACTACTTCGAATATTGATTTAAAATAAGCATCTGAAATGTTTAGCATCCCTCTAGCCTTTCCATGCTGTGAACTTCTACAGAGGATTATGGCTAGCAGGAATAAAATCCTCTCTTATAACCGAATTGTCATTCTTGTTGTTTAGTTGCTAAGTCGTGTCTGACTCTGACACCAGTGGACTGTAGCCCTCCAGGCTCCTCTCTCTGTGGAATTTCTCAGGCAAGAATACTGAAGTGGGTTGCCATTTCCTTCTCCAGAGGATCTTCCCAACCCAAGGATTGAACCCGTGTCTCCTGTGCCTCCTGTATTGCAGGTGGATTCTTTACTGCTGAGCCACATTGGGAAGCCTTTATCAATTATCATCATAATATTGATTATTCTGTCTCCCACACTTACTAATGGTGTGAACTGGACAAATTATCTAGTCTTTAGAGACACACCTTCCGTCCCTAAGACAGGTATAACAATAGTACACATTTCAGTGTTGTCTTGAAAATGAAATGAAATGAAATAAAAATATAAGCACAGTAAAGTTGGCTTAAAGCTCAACATTCAGAAAATGAAGATCATGGCCTCTGGTCCCATCACTTCATGGGAAATAGATGGGGAAACAGTGGAAACAGTGTCAGACTTTATTTTTCTGGGCTCCAAAATCACTGCACATTGTGACTGCAGCCATGAAATTAAAAGACGCTTACTCCTTGGAAGGAAAGTTATGATCAACCTAGATAGCATATTGAAAAGCAGAGACATTACTTTGCCAACAAAGGTCCGTCTAGTCAACGCTATGGTTTTTGCTGTGGTCATGTATGGATGAGAGAGTTGGACTGTGAAGAAAGCTGAGCACTGAAGAATTGATGCTTTTGAACTGTGGTGTTGGAGAAGACTCTTGTGAGTCCCTTGGACTGCAAGGAGATCCAACCAGTCCATCCTAAAGGAGATCAGTCCTGGGTGTTCTTTGGAAGGAATGATGCTAAAGCTGAAACTCCAGTACTCTGGCCACCTCATGCGAAGAGTTGACTCATTGAAAAAGACTCTGATGCTGGGAGGGATTGGGGGCAGGAGGAAAAGGGGATGACAGAGGATGAGATGGCTGGATGGCGTCACCAACTCTATGGACGTGAGTTTGAATGAACTCCGGGAGTTGGTGATAGACAGGGAGGCCTGGCGTGCTGCGATTCATGGGGTCGCAAAGCGTCGGACACGACTGAGCGACTGAACTGAACTGAACTGAAGGTCCGTAGGAAGCACTTAGCAATCAGAGTTCTTTTCTCTCTTCTGTCTCCTCCTCTCGTCCCCACCTCTACACCATTTCTATACTGATATGTAAATGTTCAAAATTATCAACTATTTGGATTCAAATATTTTGCCCTAAATATTACCTTTTTATGTACATTTCATTCTTAACTATTAAATGAAATGCTAGGGGTAAAAAAAAAGAACATTCCTTTCTCGGCGGTCCAGTAACTAATTTCTAAGAGTTAATCCTTTACTTAAATGAGGAGGATTTCTCTTTTTCTCTGTTGAGAAGTCTTTTTTTTTGACATCATAGCTGACATTCACATATGGCAGGACTTCGGCCTAGGAGTTTGGCCTGTGGAAAGTCACATTAAATTCCTTGACACAAAATTCTTATTTATAGGATCTATTATTTTGATAAGGACAAGTCTCATATGGGACAACATAATACTCAAGAAGGAATCCTGAGAGTGAATGCTTCGGAAGGGAATCAGTGCAGCTGTAATTCTGCAGAATAGCTGGTCAGAGTAGGAGTTCTTGAAAACAATGGGGTTATTTAAATTCCACCTTGAAAACTGAGTGACAGTTTGCCCTGGGAACTATTGTGTTTCAAATTCCGTCTCAGGACAGGCCCTGCCTTCCCACAGGCCACTGAAAAGCCTTTTATTTTGTCATCCTCTTCTTAAAGCTCCTTCAAAACCTTCCCAACAAACCAGGATTTTCTGCCATCAAAAACAAAAGCTATTTTTTTTTAAGAAAAAAAAAATTACCTCCTTCGAATTAAGCTTCATGACACTGAGAATTCTAACAAATTCTTGGCAGATTTCGGAAACTACACAATTTGAAAACTTAAAAAATTTGTCGTGTATCTAACGGTTTTCATTTCTTTTTCTTTGCCATTTGTACTGTCCAGTTATTCTACAGAAAAACTGGATAACAGTGTAAGAGTAAATGCAGCCATTTAATAAAATCAAGCACCTCAGAGTGAAACTTGATGGAGAATCTATGTTTAAGAACCACCCATTTAAACTGAATTTTCTAAATAATCATACAATTTTTAGAATAATTACATTTTGGGAGGTGCTCTCAGAAATTACCTCCCTAACAAACCACTAATTGTTTAGAAAGAGTATTGTATATAGTATGTAAACATAAATACACACACACACAAAGTCTGTAAGGCTCTACTTACTATTTTCATTAAAAACTGTTTTCATATTCAAGAGGTACAACTTCTGAGAACCAGGACCAGCTCTAAAATTAACATTAAGAACTTAAGAGTGATTGTATTTTGCAAATCAACCCAAAAATACTCTTTCCCAAAGTCACCTCCAAGAAGAAATGTGAAGCACACAGACCTTCAACAAGATTCTGGTTTACTGCCCAGACTGGAGGAGCCTCCTCACACACACAGTGAAAATACAAAAATAAAGACCAATTTGCTAAAAAGAAAATACGTATTTAAAGAAAGTGAACTAAAATAGGTATAAGTGAACATTTCTTGAACAGTTCCAAAAACAATATCTCAATCAGGAATTTTTAATTAAAGGCATTGTTATTTTAAAAATGTTCTGCCTTCTATGTTTTTATGTTGAAGTATAAATAAGTATACTTAAAGTATAGTTGATTTATTGAAATATAATTGATTTATGATATTAGTTTCAAGTGTACAGCATAGAGATTCAGAATTTTGATAGATTATACCACATTAAATATTATTATGAAATAATGTCTGAAATCCCCAGTGCTGAATAGTACATCCTTGTCCCTAATGCAGTTTATACATAATTTGTATCTCGTAATCTATTAACCACTGTCTTGCCCCTCCCCCCTGCTCCCCCCTCCATGGGTAACCACTAGTTTGCTTTCTACATATGTAGAAGTCTGTTTCTGTTTTGCTATACACATTCATTTATCTTATTTTTCAGTTCAGTTCAGTTCAGTCACTCAGTCATGTTAGACTCTTTGCGACCTATAGACTGCAGCACACCAGGCTACCCCATCCATCACCAACTCCTGGAGCATATTCAAACTCATGGCCATCAAGTTGGTGACACCATCCAACCATCTCATCCTCTGTCACCCCCTTCTCCTCCAACCTTCAATATTTCCCAGCATCAGGGTCTTTCCCAGTGAGTCGGTGCTTCGAATCAAGTGGCCAAAGTATTGGAGTTTCAGCTTCAGCATCAGTCCTTCCAATGACTATTCAGGACTGATTTCCTTTAGGATAGACTAGTTGGATCTCCTTGCAGTCCAAGGGACTCTCAAGAGTCTCTCCAACACCACAGTTCAAAGCACCAATTCTTTGGTGCTCAGCTTTCTTTATAGTCCAACTCTGACATCCATATATGACTACTGGCAAAACCATAGCTTTGACTAGATGGACCTTTGTTGGCAAAGTAAATTCTCTGCTTTTTAATATGCTGTCTAGGTTGATCATGGGGATCTCAAGGCAAGAACACTGAAGTGATTTGCCATTCCCTTCTCCAGTGGACCACATTTTGTCAGACCTCTCCACCATGACCCGTCTGTCTTGTGTGGTGCTACACCCATGGCTTAGTTTCATTGAGTTAGACAAGGCTGTGGTCCATGTGATTAGATTGGTTAGTTTTCTGTGATTGTGTTTTCAGTCTATCTGCCCTCTAATGCCCTCTCTCAGCACCTACAGTCTTACTGGGGTTCCTCTTATCATGGACGTGGGGTATCTCTTCACAGCTGCTGCAACAAAGCGCAGCCACCGCTCACTGCTCCAGCGCCGTGAGAAGCAAAGTAGAAAGGGAAAGATATACACATTTGAATACAGACTCCAAAGAATAGCAAGGAGAGATAAGAAAGCCTTCCTCAGTGATCAAAGCAAAGAAATAGAGGAAAGCAATAGAATGAGAAAGGCTAGAGATCTCTTCAAGAAAATTAGAAATACCAAGGGAAAATTTCATGCAAACATGAGTACAGTAAAGGACAGAAATAGTATGGACCTCATAGAAGCAGAAGATATTAAGAAGAGGTGGCAAGAATACACAGAAGAACTGTACAAAAAAGATCTTCATGACCCAGATGATTATGATGGTGTGATCACTCACCTGGAGCCAGACATCTTGGAGTGTGAAGTCAAGTGGGCCTTAGGAAGCATCACAATGAACAAAGCTAGTGGAGGTGATGGAATTCCAGTTGAGCTATTTCAAATCCTAAGAAATGATGCTGTGAAAGTGCTGCACTCAATATGCCAGCACATTTGGAAAACTCAGCAGTGGCCACAGGACTGAAAAAAGTCAGTTTTCATTCCAATCCCAAAGAAAGGCAATGTCAAAGAATGTTCAAACTACCACACAATTGCACTCATCTCACACACTAGTAAAGTAATACTCAAAATTCTCCAAGCCAGGTTTCTGCAATATGTGAACTGTGAACTTCCAGATGTTCAAGCTGGTTTTAGAAAAGGCAGAGGGTCATCAAAAAAGTAAGAGAGTTCCAAAAAAACATCTATTTCTGCTTTATTGACTATGCCAAAGCCTTTGACTCTGTGGATCACAATGAACAGTGGAAAATTCTGAAAGAGATGGGAATACCAGACCACCTGACCTGCCGCTTGAGAAATCTGTATGCAGGTCAGGAAGCAACAGTTAGAACTGGACATGAAACGACAGACTGGTTCCAAATAGGGAAAGGAGTACGTCAAGGCTGTATATTGTAACCCTGTTTATTTAACTTATATGCAGAGTACATCATGAGAAACACTGAGCTGTGTGAAGCACAAGCTGGAATCAAGACTGCTGGGAGAAATGTCATTAAACTCAGATATGCAGATGACACCACCCTTATGGGAGAAAGTGAAGAAGAACCAAAGAGTCTCTTGATGAAAGTGATAGAGAAGAGTGCAAAAGTTGGCTTAAAGCTGAACAATCAGAAAACTAAGATAATGGCATCCGGTCCCATCACTTTGTGGCAGGTAGATATGGAAACACTGGCAGGCTTTATTTTGGGGGGCTCCAAAACCACTGCAGATGGTGACTGCAGCCATGAAATTAAAAGATGCATACTCCTTGGAGGGAAAGTTATGATCAATCTAAGCAGCATATTGAAAAGCAGAGACATTACTTTGCCAACAAAGGTCCATCTAGTCAAAACTATAGTTTTTCCAGTAGTCATATATGGATGTGAGAGTTGGACCATAAAGAAAGCTGAGCACCAAAGAATTGATGCTTTTGAACTGTGGTGTTGGAGAAGACTTGAGAGTCCCTTTGACTACAAGGAGATCCAAACATCCATTCTAAAGGAGATCAGTCCTGAGCGTCCACTGGAAGGACTGATGGTGAAACTGAAACTCCAATACTTTGGCCACCCTGATGCTGTGAGGGATTGGGGGCAGGAGGAAAAGTAGATGACAGAGGATGAGAAGGTTGGATGGCATCACCAACTCAATGGACATGAGTTTGGGTATGCTCTGGGAGTTGGTGACGGACAGGGAGGCCTGCTCTGCTGCAGTCCATGGGGTCACAAAGAGTCGGACATGACTGAGCAACTGAAAGCTGAAGTGAGGTTGATCATAGCTTTTCTTCCAAGGAGCAAGCATCTTTTAATTTTGTGGCTGCAATCACTGTCTGCAGTGATTCTGGAGCCCCAAAAAATAAAATCTCTCACTGTTTCCATTGTTTCCCCATCTATTTGACATGAGGTGATGGGACCAGATGCCATGATCTTAGTTTTCTGAATGTTGAGCTTTAAGCCAACTTTTGCACTCTCTTCTTTCACTTTCATCAAGAGGTTCTTTAGTTCTTCTTTGCTTTCTGCTATAAGTGTGGGGTCTTCTGCACATCTGAGATTATTCATATTTCTCTTGGAAATCTTGATTCCCACTTGTGCATCATCCCAGCATTTTACATGATGTACTCTGCATATCAGTTAAATAAACAGGGTGACAATATACAGCCTTGATGTTCTCCTTTCCCTATTTGGAACCAGTCTGTTGTTCCATGTCCAGTTCTTACAGTTGCTTCTTGACCTGCATACAGATTTCTCAAGCGGCAGGTCAGGTGGTCTGGTATTCCCATCTCTTTAAGAATTTTCCACAGTTTGTTGTGATCCACACAGTCAAAGGCTTTGGCATAGTCAATAAAGCAAAAGTAGATTTTTTCTGGAACTCTTTTGCTTTTTCAATGATCCAGTGGATGTTGGCAATTGGATCTCTGGTTCCTCTACCTTTTCTAGATCCAGCTTGAACATCTGGTAGTTCACGGTTCATGTATTGCTGAAGCCTGGCTTGGAGAATTTTGAGCATTACTTTACTAGCGTGTGAGATGCGTGCAATTGTGTGGTAGTTTGAACATTCTTTGACATTGCCTTTCTTTGGGATTGGAATGAAAACTGACCTTTTCCAGTCCTGTGGCCACTGCTGAGTTTTCCAAATGTGCTGGCACATTGAGTGCAGCACTTTCACAGCATCATCTTTCAGGATTTGAAATAGCTCAACTGGAATTCCATCACCTCCACTAGCTTTGTTCATCATGATGCTTCCTAAGGCCCACTTGACTTCACACTCCAAGATGTCTGGCTCCAAGTGAGTGATCACACCATCGTGGTTTGCTGGGTCATGAAGATCTTTTTTGTACAGTTCTTCTGTGTATTCTTGCCACCTCTTAATAATATCTTCTGCTTCTATGAGATTCATACTATTTCTGTCCTTTATTGTGCCCATGTTTGCATGAAATGTTCCTTTGGTATTTTTAATTTTCTTGAAGAGATCTCTAGTCTTTCCCATTCTATTGTTTTCCTCTATTTCTTTGCATTGATCACTGAGGAAGGCTTTCTTATCTCTTCTTGTCATTCTTTGGAACTCTGCGTTCAGATGGGTATATCGTTCCTTTTCTCCTTTGCCTTTCGCGTCTCTTCTTTTCTCAGCTATTTGTAAGGCCTCATGAGACAACCATTTGGCATTTTTGCATTTCTTTTTCTTGGGGATGGTCTTGATCACTGCCTCCTGTACAATGTCACAAACCTCCGTCCATAGTTCTTCAGGCACTCAGTCCATCAGATATAATCCCTTGAATCTATTTTTTACTTCCACGGTATAATAGATAGGGATTTGGCCTGTCGTGCTGCAGCTCATGGGGTCGCAAAGAGTCGGACATGACTGAGTGACTGAACTGAACTGAACTGAATGGTCTAGTGGTTTTCCCTACTTTCTTCAATATAAGTCTGAATTTGGCAATAAGAAGTTTATGATCTGAGTCACAGTCAGTTCCTGGTCTTGTTTTTGCTGACTGTCATCTTTGGCTGCAAAGAATATAATCAATCTGATTTGGGTGTTGACCATCTGTTGATGTCCATGTGTAGAGTCTTCTCTTGTGTTTTTGGAAGCGGGTATTTGCTATGACCACTGCATTCTCTGGGCAAAACTCTGTTAGCCTTTGACCTGCTTTGTTTTGTACTCCAAGGCCAAATTTGCCTGCTACTCCAGGTGTTTCTTGACTTCTTACTTTTGCATTCCCATCCCCTATAATGAAAAGGACATCTTTTTTGGGTGTTAGTTCTAGAAGGTCTTGTAGGTCTTCATAGAACCGTTCAACTTCAGCTTCTTCAGCATTACTGGTTGGGGCATAGACTTGGATTACTGTAATATTGAATAGTTTGCCTTGGACACGAACAGAGATCATTCTGTCATTTTTGAGATTGCATTCAAGTACTGAATTTTGGATTCTTTTGTTGACTATAGTGGCTACTCCATTTCTTAATTTTAGATTCTACATATAAGTGATATCAGAAAGTATTTGTTTTTCCCCATTTGACTTATTTCACTAAGCATAATATTCTCTAGGCCTACCCATGTTGTTACAAATGGTAGAATTTCGTTCTTTTTGTGGCTGAATAATATTCCAATATATGTATATAACATTATACACGTAGTATACATACATATATATATTCCACTATGTATATATCCCATCTTTATCTGTTACTCTGCTGATGGACACACTTGGGTTAAAAGGCCTTCCCTGGTTGCTCAACGTAAAGAATTCTGCAACACAAGAGATGTAGAAGATGCAGTTTCACTTCCTGTGTTGAAAAGATCCCCTGGAGTAGGAAATGGCAAGCCACTTCAGTATTCTTGCTTGGAAAACTCCATGAACAGAGGAGCCTGCAATGCCACAGTTTGTGGGGTTGGATCAGAAAGAGTCAGACACGACTGAGTGACTGAGCACGTACGCACACATGTACTGGCTGCTGTAAATAGTGCTGCTATAAACATTGGAGTACATGTATCTTTCTTTCCAAATTAACACTTTGTTTTATCTGGGTGTATACTCAGGACTCAAAGTGCTGGATTGTATGGTAGTACTATTTTTAATTTTTTGAGGATCCCCCTTACTGTTTTCCATAGTAACTGCACAAATTTACCTCCTACCAATAGTGCACAAGTGTTCTCTTTCACCACATCCTTGCCAATATTTATTTGTAGACTTTTTGGTGATAGCTGTTCTGACAAGTGTGAGGTGATATCTCATTGATATTTAAAGGCATTGCTATGAAGTCTTGGCGGCTTCCCCTGGTGGCTCAGATGGTAAAGAATCCACCTGCAAAGCAGGATACCAGGGTTCGATCCCTGTTTTGGGGAGATTTCCTGGAGAAAGGCATAGCTACCCACTCCAGGATTCTGGCCTGGAAAATCCCAGGGACAGAGAAGCCTGGCAGGCTACAGTCCATGGGGTTAGAAAGAATGGAACACAATTGAACGTCTAAGCTTGCATACATGTATGAAGTCTTGAACAAGACAAGATTATCCACTGTTACCAGTACTCTTTAACAAAACTGTGAAAGAATTATTTAAAAGTAGAAATTAAAGGCAAAAAACCTATAAAGGAGAGGTAGTTATCTCTATTCACAGATGATATGATTGCCTATTATAAAAATCAAAAGAATGAAATGGAAACCCATTAGAAAAAAATAAGAGAATAATTACAGTAGCATGTAAAATGCAGATACTGAAATAGATAACATATCTATAAAATATTAATTAGAAGATATAACAGGAGGAAATTCACTTAATAACAAAAAAGAATAAAATATCTAAGCCTATACTTTAAAATACATGTAGAAAATTTTAATGAAGAAAATCCTAAAATATTTCTGAAAGGCAGAAATGTGGACTTGAAAATGTACAAAAAATATGACATACAAAAACACATCCTAAAGATCTGTTTTGCTGGGTTAATATAAAAGTGTTGTAATTTCCAATAAAAATAGTAGCTTTTTTCTTCTTTAGTTGCAGAAGTACATTATAACATTTATATGGGAATATAAAACAGCAAGAATAGACAGAAAAATCCTATAAAAAAAAAGAATAGTAATTTGGCATTGGTCAATGAATAGGTGGTTAGAGCAATAAAATGATTACCTAATAAAAATACTAACCTACTCTGAAGGACAGTGTATGTTACAGGAACTAGCAAAGAATAGCAGACTTCTCTGAATATATCGTATTATACAGTTTGCCTGTGAACACACTTCAGGTGACTATAGAAGATAGTTGGGGTTTTCCCTGATTGTTCAGACATCAAAGAATCTGCCTGCAATATAGGAGACTTAAGAGACCTGGGTTTGAACACTGGGTGGGAATGGTCCTCTGGAGAAGGAAATGACACCCCAAACCAGGACTCTTGCCTGGAGAATTCCATGGACAGAAGAGCCTGGTGGGCTGTAGTCCAGGAGGTAGCAAACAGTCGGACATGACTGAGCGACTAACACACACACACACACACACACATGTAGAACATAATATGTGACATGAACATCTGCAGATTTTCACAGAGGAAGATATTCTAAGAACATATAAAAACTGTAAACATATCTTGAAAGATTCAGAAGTCTGTTAGCAGTAATACATATGCTATTTTTAGAATCGTATGTGTATTTCCAGGTGACACAAAAAAGTCACATAATATTGTTAAGAACAAATACTTTAGTGGATGACAAAAGCATGTAAGTATAAAATCAAAGAAATCAAGCAAACATCTGGATTCAGAATGTTGGAAATATCTGTATAAATTGCTGTTTTATCTTAAACAGCTCTGTACTAGCTCTGTCCCCCGAAATGTCCAGAACCAAGGAAACTCAACAGCAGTGAAGAGCCCTGGCACCCAGATTGTGTTTTCCAAATGCCATTCTCCACTGAAGTGAACGAGGGTTCTTTAGAGTCAAGGCTAATTCCAGTTGTAAAGTGAGAAATAAACATGCTGAGCATAGAAGCATCTTGTGCCAGAAAACACGAATGTGATCAAAGACGGATGGGTTAAACATGAAAGACAGAGAAGGCAGCATGAAGATGTCTCATCAGCCAAGAGCCAGAGACAGAACAACTTTAGCATCAAAAAGAATAATTTATTTAAATATATTGAATATGTAAAGACCTATAAGTTCACAATGATAGGAGAGAGGGGGGGCAGAGAAGATATCTAGGGCACCGACTCTGTGCACTGAAAATGGAACATTATCAACCAAAAGGGAAAGTTAAATATTTATTCTGACTTTTCCATACACACTCTCATTCACACAAGGCTAGTATTTGATGTGACGCATTTATCCTTTACAGAAGGTAGCCAATAGATATGTAAGGAATGACAAAATTAGAAAATTACTGTTTTGCAGCACCTAATGAATCAATTCCTCTGTGATGAGATCCACAGTGGGATGAGAAATGGATGAGAAATTTGTCGACGAAAAGATCAGGATTTCAGCACCTGAAAATTATAAACCTCAGTATTTCTAAAAATGGGGCAATTGTATGAAGCGCACAACTGCTTGAGATGGATTTTTAGAAGAAAAAAGCATTTTGAACCTGGAGCTGAATTTAATCAAGCCTCTAGAACCAACAGCAATGTTTATGTGTATAAACAGAATGAATGGAATGGGGGAGGGGGAAGTTGCTCTAGGTTCTAAAAGTCTTAGATATCAAGTAAATATGATGTGTGGACTCTATGGATACTGACTGGAAGAAACAAATTTTTGTAGATTTTTTTTTAAAGATTTAATTATTTATTTATTATTTTGCTGGGCTGGGTCTTTGTTGTTGCACTCTGGCTTTCTCTCAGATCAGTCGCTCAATCATGTCCAACTCTTTGCAACCCCATGAATCACAGCACGCCAGGCCTCCCTGTCCATCACCAGCTCCCAGAGTTCATTGAGACTCACGTCCATCGAGTCAGTGATGCCATCCAGCCATCTCATCCTCTGTCATCCCTTTCTCCTCTTGCCCCCAATCCCTCCCAGCATCAGAGTCTTTTCCAATGAGTCAACTCTTCACATGAGGTGGCCAAAGTACTGGAGTTTCAGCTTTAGCATCATTCCTTCCAAAGAAATCCCAGGGCTGATCTCCTTCAGAATGGACTGGTTGGATCTCCTTGCAGTCCAAGGGACTCTCAAGAGTCTTCTCCAACACCACAGTTCAAAAGCATCAATTCTTCCACGCTCAGGCTTTCTCTAGTTATGGCAATCAGGAGCTACTCTTCCTCACTTTAGGTGCTCAGGCTTCTCATTACCGTGGCTTCTCTTGTGGAGCACAGGTTCTAGACACGTAGTTCAGGCATGTGGGATCTTCCCAGACCAAGGATTGAACTGGTGTCCCTTGCACTGTAAGGTGGATTCTTAACCACTGGACAAGGGAAGCCCAGGTATTTTTCAGGTTGATGTTGTTGTTTAGTTACTAAGTCATGTCTTACTCTTTGGTGACCCCATGGACTGTAGCCCAAAAGACTCCTCTGGAGTCTTGGGATTTCCCAGGCAAGAATACTGGAGTGGTTTGCTATTTCTTCCTCCAGGGGATCTTCCTGATCTAGGGATCTAAACCGGGTCTCCTGCAGTGGCAGCTTATACCAAAGAACAATTGTTAACTTTGTTTGGTATAATAAAGGCATCGTTATAAAGAAAAACTTTATTTTTAATGTATGGCAAAACCAATACAATATTGTAAAGTAATTAGCCTCTGCTGCTGCTGCTAAGTCATTTCAGTCATGTCCGACTCTGTGCGACTCCATAGACGGCAGCCCACCAGGCTCCCCCGTCCCTGGGATTCTCCAGGCAAGAACACTGGAGTGGTTTGCAATTTCCTTCTCCAATGCATGAAAGTGAAAAGTGAAAGTGAAGTCGCTCAATCGTGTCTGACTCTTAGCGACCCCATGGACTGCAGCCTCCCAGGCTCCTCCGTCCATGGGATTTTCCAGGCAAGAGTACCGGAGTGCCGGGGTGCCGAGGCCTTCTCCAAATTAGCCTCTAATTAAAATAAATAAGTTTAAATTTAAAAAAATAAATAAACTTAACACACATCCTAAAAAAAAAAATATGAAGAAATACATACGTGAAAAGACATAACGCTTAAGAAATGCTTCAGAATACTATCACAAAAGAAAAGGGAAGGTAGACATAGAAATCAATCAGGAAAATGAGGCAGAACTTTGATAAAAATGTGTCATCTGATCGATATTCAGGTTGCTTTTCATATTATTGTTTGTGCTTTTGTATGAGCTTGGAAAGGTTTGTAATATACATATTTTTAAAAGGATGTCACAGAGAGGCAGACTAATACCTCAGAAGAAAGCATTATGTTTGATTATTAGACAGATGTGAATTCAAATCTAGCTCATTTACTTTTTGTCTGGAGAAAGTTATTTCCTTTGCGTAATTTCTACTAACCTCCATTGCTCCATCTACTAAAAAAAAATGGCTATAGATTTTCTAAGAGGATAACTGGAAAATGGGGCAAAGATTCTCCTCTTAATAATAGGTCACTAACGAGGATTAGTTAGGAAGTTTTTGACTGTTCTCACCATGTCTAAATCACCTTTTAATCTCAAAGGAGCTGGTGAGTCTTCCTTAACCTCTGAAGGTTTTATAAAATATACCAACCCTATGCATTGCTGGTCTAATTATCATTAACAAGAAACTCTCCCACTGAGGATTTCTTAGAAATAGTGCCATTATCAAGGCAGCTAGCATGATTACCATGATGTATTAACAAAATTGTGGTGTGTAATTACTTCACCCTATCAACAGTGGCTAAAGTGAGTTTTAGCCATTTGGGCAAGTATGCCTGTCTGTATGAGGAGGCTGGAGAAGGGCGAGAAAGAATTAACATTAAAGAGATGTAAATGTGATGAAAAAGTTTTAGAGAAATGGAAACTAGGCATTTCTTGTTATGAAATGTGATGATACTGTACAAAATTACCTCCAGTAATTTCAAGCAGTGTGGGCTCTACTACAGGACACAGACTAAGATGAAGTCAAATAGTAGAAACAAATTGCTTCTCAATTATAACTCTCTGCAAAATATATAAGGTTATTTAACAAAAAGACTCTCTTAGGGTATTTAAGAATGCTTATTCTCAAGGATAAGAATTATTTATTCCTATTTCAAAAGGAGGTTTTTGAGAGTCTGCTAGCAAAAAATACAGCACAAGTGAAGGCTACAAAGGATGATTTGACAGGATCTTCTTAAAAAGAAAAGGAAATTTAAAAAAACAGAAGTCTCTTTAGTAAAAATTGTTCTAAGGAAATCAGAAATTACAACTTAAAATACATGTATTGATTATGTTTTATTTGTTGGGGGTTTTAACTGGATGCTTACAAAGTTTCAAAAATAAGGCACAATTCTAAAGGAGCAGAATTTATTAAAAGAGACAGAAAAAACACTTAGATATTTAAAATATAGAACTTGGTACAAAGAGTTATGGAAAGGAGAAGTAATGAAGGCGCTTCTGATTGATCTTACGTGGTTACAGTAGAAGTCACATCTGAGCTGAGCATGGATGATGAGAGGGAGTTCATCACATAAAGAAGAGAAAATATATTGAGGAAGAAACATCCAAAAAGGCACAGGGGTTTGTGTTCAAGGCATGTTGAGTGGTTCTTTGTAACAAGAGGCTTCCCTGGTGGCTCAGCAGTAAAGAATCCACTTGTCAATGCAGGAGACCTGGGTTCAATCCCTAGGTCATGAAGATCCCCTGGAGAAGGAACTGGCTTCCCACTCCAGTGTTCTTGCCTGGGAAAGCCATGTGGGCTACAGTCCATGGGGCTGCAAGAGTCAGAACTGAGCAACTAAATAACAACGGTGGACGACCACATTCAGAGGGAGTGTCCTCCCTTCCGCAGGTTTCCCAGGCCCCAGCACGCAGTTCCCACTCTGTCCAGTCACGGCCCCAGGGTTCCAGGGATCTGCTCTCTGTCTCTGTAGTTTTGTTCTTTCTGGAATTTCCTCTGAGTGAAATCATATGGCAGATACGATCTACTGTTACTGACTTTTAAACTTCACATTCTATTTTTAAGGTGCATCATGTTGTTTTCTACAGAATGTATTTTATTCCTGTTAATTGTCCCATGGTATTCCAAAATATGGATATACTATGATTTATGTATTTTTTATCAGGTGCCTACATTGTTTTCTTTCTGAACTTAACAGAAACTGTGTTGAATCTCTATAAATCCTTACTCACGTTTAGGCACACAACTTTCACATAATGCTGAATTATAAGGAGGCTTTGTATTTCAAAGACACATTTAACTTAACAATGGTATTGAAACAGCAGGATCTTATGGTCCTCCCCGCCCCACCACATCCTCAGCCTGCCTTTTGTCTGTGGAAAAACTTTATCCAAAGAATATGTTTAACCAGAGAAGTGAGAAAATATAGAAACAAAGTAAACCAGCCAAAGGATACCAGATAATAATGATGTAGTCACTAAGCATACTCATTGGAAAAGATCCTAATGCTGGGAAAGATTGAGGGCAGAAAGAAAAGGGGGCAACAAACGAGGAGATGGTTGGATGGTATCATCGACTCAATGGACATGAGTTTGAGTAAACTCCAGGAGATAGTGAAGGACAGGGAAGTCTGCATGCTGCAGTCCATGGGGTCGCAAAGAGTCAGACATGACTGAGTGACTGAACAACAAGTATAGTTCCTTCTCAAGGGGTATAGACAGTATTCTGGGCCATATCCCATGAGCTGTCTTCTAGATACTCAAACCCCCATCAGGTGGAAGAAGTTAACTACATGATGAATAGACTGTGGCCAAGATATAAGCCTCCACAGTTCTGAGAACTGGCCTCAAAGAAATGGGAGCAAACTGACCCTGGAACTGAAGACTACCTACCTAAAATAACCAAAATGATGCTGGTCAGACCAAAGATGACTGATTTCAAGATGACTGTCAGATCTGACTGTGCTGTTCTGCGTGAAGCCCCCTTCACTCCGTCTATAAAAGCTATTGCCCCCTGCCTGTGTTGGGGGGGAGTCGTCAGCCTTTGGACAGATGTCTGCTCTCCCCTTTCCCCTGGGTTGTAGGCATCCAGAATAAAGCAAATTTTCTTTTCCACCATCCCTGCTTCTTTACTAGCTTTTGAGCAGCAAGCAACCGGACCCCACTTTCAGTGATGGTATCTCTTACAATCTGGAGCTTGTAAGTAGTCCATTTCCCCAACATTTGCAAGCCCCCAACTTTCTGGCATTTTTCTCTTTCTTTTTCATCCCGCTTGCAAACTGGCTGTTCTTTCTAGAGCTAATCTCTTTCTTGTGATACCTTGCCAAAGACTGCTAATAGCTACTGAAATCCATGATTAGCCCTTATTTTCTGGTCTTTTCCTCTTGATCACAAATATCTTAGGTAACCTAAAGATTGCCTCCCAAATATTTTGCACCATCTTCTCCTACATGCCATCATATTCCTTACCACCCACCACACTGTAGTAAGCCAATGCCAGATATTTTAGGGTTTTGTACAACTCCATGTTTAGCACCAATTTACATGTTATTTTATGGCTCTTTTTTATATTCTCTAAATTATACCCATCTGTAAGACTTCATAGGGTTTTCTCATACATCCTCAGCATATGGTCAATTTCGTTCTGTAGGATTTTCAAGCTCTAACATATGGAAAAGTTTTTTATATCCATATTTGAATGTCTATTAGGCTAATCTTCTATTATGTCTAATAGGTTCTATTTTTACTTATAGATTTTCTAGATAATGATTTAATTTACCAAAAAAAATTGTGTTTTCACTCTCAATATAGTGACTAATATGTCTATGCCAATGTTAAAAGATACTGGTTGCATATTTTATTCTTGATTTTTATCCATATTTTATTCTTGATTTTTATACCTCCAAGATTTCATCTTTAAATATGAGTTTGACTGTTGGATTTATATAAGCAGTATTCATAAAATGAGACTGTGATCTAAATATGTCAGGAACGGATTTGAATACTATCAAAGTCCCCAATACATCTGATATTAATTATCTAATTTATTTATTAGCTATTTATTGATACTTAATATGTTACAACACTGAGCCTTCAATGGTGAATAAAAATAATACAGTTATGGTCTCTGTCAATTTTCTGATCAGAAATGAAAATTATGTTTACCACTTTATTCATGTTCCACTTTAATATAACATCAATCTTATATTAGTGGCAGAAATAATGCTTTTTAATTAAGAATATTCTTCTTAAAGGATTAATTTCTGTTATTTTAAAGTACTTTTCATCTATATCAATATATAGACTTAGATTTACATTAACTTTTCAAAACAATATTGTGTTGTGGCTATGCTAGTTTGCTAAATGCACTGAAACATTTCCCTTCATTTCCATTTTCTGGAAGAGTTCTGAATATAGTATATCTATTTCCTTGATGGGTTGAATGAAATTATCCTTAAAACCATATGTAAGCATTTTTTTTTTAAGTTGCAACATCTTTTGTTTACATTTCTTTGTTACTTTCTAATTTATAAAATTGTTTCCTTATTCTACAGTCACTTTAAAAATGCATGTTTTAAAGATAATTATCACTATAGCACTTTTGGCTTTTTTTAATCCTGCATTTTAACCTAGTAGATGTCTTATTTGCATTGTTTTGACTCTTTATATAACAAGTCATTTTAAGCATAATTGTATCAAAAATGATATATTTTCTTTGAGAAATATTTAGCACTGCCAACTCATTATTTAAATTTTATATAATAAAATAGTTTTAAACCTAAAAAAAAATCTTAGGTTTGATCTTCTTTGTCTGTCTCCCATTATTTCTATTTTCTTGTGCATCTTCTCAGCACCTGGAATTATATGTATTTAATAATCTGATGTTTCTTCAAGTGTCTACTCATGAATCCATAAGTTCCTTGATGATAAGGTATGTATATCTGTTTCAAACGACATCAAAGCTTCTTTCATATAGTGGCCCCTCAAAAATAGTGACATAAATATGAATTAGTATATTCACTGAGTAAATATGAGCCTAATTAATGTTGTAGATAACTACTAAATTCTCAAAAATAAATAAAAAATGAGAGCAGAGGGGAAGGAAAATGATCAGCATAGCTGTGGACACTAATATCATTTCCTAACCATATAGCATGCAAGCTTATTTAAGCAAAATATAAGCAGTATTTGGACAAGAAGGTAAAGAGAAGACTTAACTGTTTTAATATAACAACCACAATTGTGTGATTTTAGGTCCTATTAAGAGGAAGAAGGAGAAGGAGGCAGCAGAGGAAGAAACACTTAGATAGTGTAACTGACTCAATGGGCGTGAGTTTGAAGCAGACTCTGGGAGGCAGGAGGACAGTGAAGCGTGCTGCAGTCCATAAGGTTGCAGAGAGATGGACACAACTTAGAGAATGAACAACAACAACAAAGTTAAGACACAAAGATAGAAGTCTCCTGAAACAGCTTCTTTACAGATGCAGTTAAACACAATAAAAGAAAAGACAATACTTACCACATATCCTAGGACAGCTAGTTACTCTTTGAAAACAGTCTTGGGTCAGTTTTTTTAACTGCTGATACAACTGCTGTAAGTTAAATGTTTTGTTCAATATAGGCGCTATTGCTGCAAAAGGAAGCCTTCGTCCTTACTCAGGCCAAAAACTAATTAGAAGTTTCTGATTCTTCTTTCATCTCTTCCCACTCCAATGCTCACTTCCTGTCCCCATAAAACAAAGTCAAGGGTTTGACCAACCAGAAAACTCAGCAGTGATCTAACACTTCAGTGTGGTTGGAGGCACAGAAACACCGTTAATCCAGTCCCCAACTCTCCGATCATCTCCTCATTGATACAAACATTAACTGCCCTTATTCCAAGTTTGTCAGCTGACCAATTAGTGCCCTTTGTAATGTCTTCTTTTCCTCCAGCATGGCAACTGGGTGAAGGGCAGGTACTGCCTTTGCTTCCTCATCTTTCATTTCCTTTCATTTGAAACATTTCCACAACTTCTCTGTCTTCTATGACACTGATCATTTTAAAGACCACAACCCCTCCTCCATTCCCCACTTCTTTTAATAGAATGTTCCTCTCTATGAATGTTGCTGAGGTTTTTTCATGATTAGTTTGCTGCTGCTGCTGCTAAGTCACTTCAGTCGTGTCTGACTCAGTGCGACCCCATAGATGGCAGCCCACCAGGCTTCCCCATCCCTGGGGTTCTCCAGGCAAAAACATTGGAGTGGGCTGCCATTTCCTCCTCCAATGCATGAAAGTGAAAAGTGAAAGTGAAGTCACTCAATCGTGTACGACTGTAGCGACCCCATGGACTGCAGCCTACCAGGCTCCTCCGTCCATGGGATTTTCCAGGCAAAAGTACTGGAGTGGGGTGCCATGATTAGTTTACAACTAGATAATTTCAGTCAGGGGTGAGGAGACCTCCAAAGGGCACTGTGTCTGGAGGTAAAGGAGAGAAGTTTACCTGAGTGTTGCCATGTCTCTGTGTGTGTTCAGTCACTGAGTCATGTCCAACTCTGCAACCCTGTGGACTCTAGCTAGCCAGGCTTCTCTGTCCATGGAGCTTTCCAGGCAAGAATACTGGAGTGGGTTGCTATTTCTAATGCCAGACAATACCTTTGAAGATCTGATCACATTTCCTCCTCGTTCAACACTCCATCAACATCTAATGCCACATATTTTAATGTTTTGTGGTGGTTGTTGCTATCACGGTAACATTTGACCTCTAAGTACCAATTCTTTCTTCTTATTCTTTCTAATATATGCACACATGCTCAGTGTCCATCTCTTTGTGATCCTGTGGACTGTAGCCCGACAGGTTCCTCTCTCCATGGAATTCTCCAGGCAAGAGTACTGGAGTAGGTAGCCATTCCCTTCTCCAGGGGATCTTCCCAATCCAGGGATCAAACTAAATTTTCCTGCATTGCAGGTGGGTTTTTTACCTTCTCAGCCAGCAGGGAAGCCCTATACAAATAGATAAATAAGTAAATTAAAACAGGGCCAGGCAAGGAGGTTGGGAGGAGGAGGGAGACAAGAAAGAGGAAGTAACAAGGTCATTCAAGGAGAAAATGAGCTATAAGAGTCTTGTGTTTCACAGTCCCGTCTTACCTGATCATCACCTGGGGGCTTTGGAAATTTTGACAGCTGAGCCCCAGGGGACCAGATGACCCAAGAGTCTTTGGAAGCTGGCATTGGTTTGGGTATTTTGTTTCTTCTTCACTCAAGCAATTCTAATTTAAATGGTCACATCAGGCTTAACTCAATGTATATATGCATATCGTGCATGCTCAGTCATTCAGCTGTGTCTGATTCTTTATGACCTCAGGGAATGTAGCCTTCCAGGCTCCTCTGTCCATGGGATTTCCCAGGCAAGAATACTGGAATGGGTTGCCATTTCCTCCTCCAGGGGATCTCCCCAACCCAGGAACTGAACCTGCGTCTCCTGTGTCTCCTGCCTTAGCAGGCAGATTCTTTACCACTGAGCCAGCTGGGAAGCCCATGTATGTATTAATATATATGTACCTACATATGTATGTGCATGTGTGTGTATCTGTGTATGCATATATACGTATATATATGATATGTGTTGGTATATCATCTCTTCTATATTTCAAATGACAAAAAAGCATTGTTCACCTGTGATTATTATTGGTTATGCTTTGTGAAGACTTTTTAAATAATATTACAATTTTATCTTCTATATTTTGGGGATTTCAATTAGAAGAAACTACCAATTCCTAATGATTCTCATTAATAAAAAAGCAAGACATGACACGGACCACCAGATTTTGTCCAACATAACTTAGTGCTAACTCTGTATCAAGAAGAAGAAAGTTTAGGTAGGACCACGTGAAAAAAGCAAAAGTAAATGGATGGATGGATAAATAGATGGTGGCTCAGTGGTAAAGAATCTGCTGGCAATGCAGAAGATGTGGATTCGAACTCTGGGTCAGCAAGATCCCCTGGAGGAGGAAATGGCAACCCACTCCAGTATTCTTGCCAGGAAAATCCCATGGACTGAGAATCCTGGTGGGCTACAGTCCATAGGATCACAAAGAGTCAGACATGACTAAAGCGACTGAGCACTCAGCACAAAAAAAAGCAAAAAAATAAATGGATGGATAAATAGATAGGTAAAATAAAACAAAGCATCTATGCATATGTAAATGTTTTTCTTTTCTAAAATCTATTCTGGATTATTTTCTTCTGAGCTCACAAACCACTTCTTACTGAAGTTTTGGTGATTAAAAGCTAAGCCATAGTGTTTAGACTGAGTTCCCTGAAAACAGTAAAACTGATAGGTAGTAAAGTCATATGAGAAAAAACAAACAAAAAAATGACCCCTGCAAGACTCTGCTCCAATAAGTAACCTAGGAGGGACAGTGGCTTGTAAATTTCTACATATCTTGCCTTGAGGGTGCTTCCCTTTGACCAGGATATCCTCCATACAACATATGGGCTTGTAGCAACAGCAGCTGGGTGGAGCCCTCTAGGAAGAACCCTGCTTCCTGTGAAAGGAATGGGCTTCAGTGTACCCTCCATCGACCTGCTGCCCTTCTTGGAGCTCATAGAATCTCCCTACAGTACACATCAGGTGCATGGCACACAGAACCACAGGCAGCACTGCAGGTAGGAGTCTCAATATCAAACAATCCAGGGTTTTCATAGCATAAGAAGGTGTAAAATTTTAAAGTGTATTTTTCCTGGCTGGTAACATTAATTCCTACTGAGCTCAGGGCTCACGTAGAAACAGCCTAAGTGTTTCATTGCCCAGTTAAAGGATGTCCCCACAGTCCACTTATTCATCTTGCTATATTTTAAGGGCCTTTTCCATCTTTTTTTTTTTTTCAAATCCATGATTTTTTTTTTCTCCCTTGGAGGTCCCTTAACAGAAACAAAAAGCAGATAACATGAAGGTCTCTTACAGCCTGCCCACAAATGGAAAGCCACTAGCTTCTGTCTTTACATGGTCAGAATTTGAACAAATATCAAAACTTACCTGCTGGAGGTGAAATGTAAAGTGTAGAGTGTAAAATGCACTTTGTCCCGGGACTCTGACACCATGTTTCTCCAACTCTTCTGGAAAACTCTGTGTTTAAAATGATTTCCTTAGGAACTTCCCTGGAGGTCCAATGGTTAAGACTTCACCTTCCAATACAGGGGGTGTAGGTTTGATCCCTGCAGGTAAGATTCCACATGCCTCATAGCCAAAAATCCAAAACATAAAATAGAAGCAATAGTGTAATAAATTCAACAAACCTTTAAAAATGGTCCACATCAAAAAAATCTTAAAACAAAATGATTTGCTTAATGACTGTAGGCAAGGTATTACTTTCATTAGAAGACAGGAGATTTGTTTCTGGTCCAAATCCAATATTTGTCTTTATGGATTCCTTACATGATGAATTCTTCAAGTCTGTCCTAAGAAGCAAGAGAGAAGGCTGGCCACTTATTGTAATAAGTATAGTTGGAAATTAGAGGAAGTGATTTATTGTACTGGACAAATGTGACTTTGGGTATGACTGCAGCCATGAAATTAAGACACTTGCTCCTTGGAAGGAATCAACACAAAGCTAGATGGTGTATTAAAAAGCAAAGACAACACTTTACCAACAAAGGTCCATATAATCAAAGCTATAGTTTATCCAGTGAAAGTGAAAGTGAAGTCGTGTCCGACTCTTTGAGACCCCGTGGACTGTAGCCTACCAGGCTCCTCCGTCCATGAGATTCTCCAGGCAAGAATACTGGAGTGGGTTGCCATTTCCTTCTCCAGAAGATCTTCCCAACCCAGGGATTGAACCCAGGTCTCCTGCATTGGAGGCAGACGCTTTAACCTCTGGGCCACCAGGGAAGCCCATAGTTTATCCAGTAGTCATGTACAAATGTGAGTTTTGGACCATAAAGAAGACTGAGTGCCGAAGAATTGATGCTATCGAACTGTGGTGCTAGAGAAGACTCTTGAGAGTCCCTTGAGCAGAAAGGAGACCAAACCAGTCAATCCTAAAGGAAATAAATCCTGACTATTCATTGGAAAGACTGATGCTGAGGTTGAAGCTCGAGTACTTTGGCCACCTGATGCAAAGAGCCAACTCACTGGAAAAGACTCTGATTCTAGGAAAGATTGAGAGCAGGAGGAGAAGGGGGTGACAGAGGATGAGATGACTGGATGGCATAATGGATTGAATGGACATGAGTCTGAGCAAACTCTGGGAGATAGTGAAGGACAGGGAAGCCTGGAGTGCAGCAGTCCATAGGGTCACAAAGAATCAGACATGATTTAGTGACTGAACACATGAAAGTTAAAAAAAAAAAAAAAGCAGAATCTAAAATTAAATTAGCACTTTTTCATAATCCAAAGGTCATCAATATTCATAAATTCTTTACATATCCTGCTACTTCTATCTAAAAAAAGAAAAGATTATGTACTGGTGAACTAAAAAGAAATTTTTAATGCACCAAAATATCACTATAGCTTATGAAAATAAAAGTTATTTTTATTTTTTCTCTCTCGTGTTTTCTTAATATTCAATAAATACAAAAAAAGTATTATAAATACTTTTATAATAATGATAAGCAAATATTAAAGTATATGCTTTCTATCTTAGAATTTGGCCATATCTCACATATGTTACTCCTCAGCACCATGAAAGAAGAATTATCTTGCTGATGAGGAAGGTAAGAACAGAGAGGGATTTAATTTAACTTTTATTTTGAAGATTTGCATTTTCACTCAACTGCCAGAAACAGAGTTTGGAAAACTTAATAAATTTATTTTTCTTATACATTTAAATCACAGAATGATGCTATTATACTGTCCATAAATTTGAACTTAAAATTAATAAAAATATGTAATTCCCTGGTGGTCCTGTGGTTAAGAATCCCTCCTTTTACTACTGTGGGCCCAGGTTTGACCCTTGGTTGGGGAACTAAGATCCCACAAGCCACATGGCAAGGCCAAAATATAAATCAAAAAAATAAAATAATAAAAATAAAATTATTAAATAAAGAAATTATATAATGAAAAGATAATTTATATCAAAATTCAATCTGCTCTGTTATGAAGAATAACATATATGAAAAGGCAATAGCAGTTAAGGTTTCTTCAAGTAACTTTAACATATCTTTACATTTTAAAAGATGAAAAAGGTAGGGATATTACAATGACATTCTCTTTCTCTTTTTTCCCTTCAAACTCAAGAAAGGTAGCATATCATGATACAGTCATAGCAAGTTATCAAGACTTATCCATTATCACACAGCACTTAACCTATTTTTTAAAAATGCCTCATTTCAGAGGAAATAAAACTGATTCTTACAAGAAACTAAATGTCCTGCTCAAGGTCATTAAGATGGATTATAGATTCCAGAATGAAATTTAACTTACTGGTTTCTTACATTTACCATTAGTATCATTCACAGATCCCCTGGAGAAGGGAATGGCTACCCACTCCAGTATTCTTGCCTGGAGAATCCCATGGACAGAGGAGCCTGATAGACTGCAGTCCATAGGGTCACAAAGAGTCAGACAGACTGAGCAACTAACACTTTCACTTTTACTTTTCACCATTCATATGATGGATTTTCTATATGTCACATGGTGTCTTTTTCTGGCTGCTTTCAATGTTTTTCTTTTGCTGATCCTTTTCAATCTATAAGGTTATGTCTTTCAACAAGTTTGGAAAAAAGTTGGAAATTCTTATTCTAATTTTTCTTTGTGTCCTATTTTCTCTATCTTTGCATTCTGAAACCTTAATCATACTTATGTTAGACATTTTGGTATTATTCTCTGTTTGTTTTCTACCTATTTTTTCAATTAGTCATTTCTATGAATCCACCTTTATCGAGCCCATATTTGCATGAAATGTTCCCTTGGTATCTCTGATTTTCTTGAAAAGATCTCTAGTCTTTCCCATTCTGTTGTTTTCCTCTATTTCTTTGCATTGATCACTGAGGAAGGCTTTCTTATCTCTCCTTGCTATTCTTTTGAACTCTGCATTCAGATGCTTATATCTTTCCTTTTCTCTTTTGCATTTCACTTCTCTTCTTTTCACAGCTATTTGTAAGGCCTCCCCAGAGAGCCATTTTGCTTTTTTGCATTTCTTTTCCATGGGGATGGTCTTGATCCCTGTCTCCTGTACAATGTCACAAACCTCCGTCCATAGTTCATCAGAGACTCTATCAGATCCAGTCCCTTAAATCTATTTCTCCCTTCCACTGTATATTCATAAGAGATTTGATTTAGGTCATACCTGAATGGTCTAGTGGTTTTCCCTACTTTCTTCAAATTCAGTCTGAATTTGGTAATAAGGAGTTCATGATCTGAGCCACAGTCAGCTCCCGGTCTTGTTTTTGCTGACTGTGTAGAGCTTCTCCATCTTTGGCTGCAAAGAATATAATCACTCTGATTTCAGTGTTGACCATGTGGTGATGTCCACATGTAGTCTTCTTTTGTGTTGTTGGAAGAGGGTGTTTGCTATAACCTGTGCATTCTCTTGGTAAAGCTCTATTAGCCTTTGCCCTGCTTCATTTCATATTCTAAGGCCAAATTTGCCTGTTACTCCTGGTGTTTCTTGACTTCCTACTTCTGCATTCCAGTCCCCTATAATGAAAAGGACATCTTTTTTGGGTGTTAGTTCTAAAAGGTCTGTAGGTCTTCATAGAGCCATTCAACTTCAGCTTCTTCAGCGTTACTGGTTGGGGCATAGACTTGGATTACTGTGATATTGAATGGCTTCCCTTGGAAACGAACAGAGATCATTCTGTCGTTTTTGAGATTGCATCCAAGTACTGCATTTTGGACTCTTTTGTTGACCATGATGGCTACTCCATTTCTTCTCAGGGATTCCTGCCCACAGTAGTAGATATAATGGTCATCTGAGTTAAATTCACCCATTCCAGTCCATTTTAGATCTCTGATTCCTAGAATGTCAACGTTCACTCTTGCCATCTCCTGTTTGACCACTTCCAATTTGCCTTGATTCATGGACCTAACATTCCAGGTTCCCATGCAATATTGTTCCTTACAGCATCAGACCTTGCTTCTATCACCAGTCACATCCACAACTGGGTGTTGTTTTTGCTTTGGCTCCAACCCTTCATTCTTTCTGGAGTTATTTCTCCACTGATCTCCAGTAGCATATTGGGCACCTACTGACCTGAGGAGTTCCTCTTTCAGTATGCTATCATTTTGCCTTTTCATACTGTTCATGGGGTTCTCAAGGCAAGAATACTGAAGTGGTTTGCCATTCCATTCTCCAGTGGACCACATTCTGTCAGACCTCTCCACCATGACCCGTCCATCTTGGGTGGCCCCACGGGCATGGCTTGGTTTCATTGAGTTAGACAAGGCTGTGGTCCGTGTGATTAGATTGACTAGTTTTCTGTGATTATGGTTTCAGTGTGTCTGCCCTCTGATGCCCTCTCACAACACCTACTGTCTTACTTGGGTTTCTCTTACCTTGGACGTGGGGTATCTCTTCACAGCTGCTCCAGTAAAGGGCAGCTGCTGCTCATTACCTTGGACGAGGGTTATCTCCTCACTGCCATAGGAGGTAGTAAAGTGTAAAGACCTTTTAAAACTAACACCCAAAAAAGATGTTCTTTTCATTATAGGGGACTGGAATGCAAAAGTAGGAAGTCAAGAAACACCTGGAGTAACAGGCAAATTTGGCCTTAGAATACAAAATGAAGCAGGGCAAAGGCTAATAGAGCTTTGCCAAGAGAATGCATTGATCATAGCAAACACCCTCTTCCAACAACACAAGAGAAGACTCTACACGTTGACATCACCAGATAGTCAACATCGAAATCAGAGTGATTATATTCTTTGCAGCCAAAGATGGAGAAGCTCTATACAGTCACCAAAAACAAGACTGGGAGGTGACTGTGGCTCAGATCGTGAGCTCCTTATTGCCAAATTCAGACTGAAATTGAAGAAAGTAGGGAAAACCACTAGACCATTCAGGTATGACCTAAATCAAATCCCTTAAGAATATACAGTGGAAGGGAGAAATAGATTTAAGGGACTAGATCTGATAGAGTCCCTGATGAACTATGGACGGAGGTTCGTGACATTGTACAGGAGACAGGGATCAAGACCATCCCCATGGAAAAGAAATGCAAAAAAGCAAAATGGCTCTCTGGGGAGGCCTTACAAATAACTGTGAAAAGAAGAGAAGCGAAATGCAAAGGAGAAAAGGAAAGATATAAGCATCTGAATGCAGAGTTCAAAAGAATAGCAAGGAGAGATAAGAAAGCCTTCCTCAGTGATCAATGCAAAGAAATAGAGGAAAACAATAGAATGGGAAAGACTAGAGATCTCTTCAAGAAAATTAGAGATACCAAGGGAACATTTCAGGCAAAGATGAGCTCGATAAAGGACAGAAATCATATGGACCTAACAGAAGCAGAAGATGTTAAGAAGAGGTGGCAAGAATACACAGAAGAACTGTACAAAAAAGAGCTTCATGACCCAGATAATCACGATGGTGTCATCACTCACCTAGAGCCAGACATCCTGGAATGTGAAGTCAAGTGGGCCTTAGAAAGCA